>NC_069795.1:22155000-22780000 GCF_027406575.1 Nycticebus coucang
AAGAAAGAATTTCAGAGGTAGAAGACAAAGTTTTTGAGATAACTCAGATAGTAAAAGAGGCAGAAAAGAAGAGAGAGAAAGCAGAACATTCACTGTCAGAATAATGGGACTTTATGAAGCGTTCCAACATACGAGTTATAGGAATTCCAGAAGGGGAAGAAGAATGCTCCAGAGGAATGGAAGCCATACTAGAGAATATTATAAAAGAACATTTCCCAAATATCACCAAAGATTCTGACACACTGCTTTCAGAGGGATATTGGACCCCAGGTCGCCTCAACTCTAACTGAGCTTCTCCAAGACACATTGTGATGAACCTGTCCAAAGTCAAGACAAAAGAAAAGATTCTGCAAGCTGCCAGGAGTAAGCGCCAGTTGACCTACAGGGGCAAATCCATCAGAGTGACCGCAGAATTCTCTAATGAAACTTTCCAAGCAAGAAGACAATGGTCATCTACCTTTAATCTACTTAAACAGAACAATTTCCAGCCCAGAATTCTGTAACCTGCTAAGCTAAGCTTCAAAATTGACGGAGAAATCAAATCATTTACGGATATACAAACATTGAGGAAATTCGCCACAACAAGACCAGCTCTACAGGAAACACTTCAACCTGTTCTGCACACTGACCACCACAGTGGATCAGCAGCAAAGTAAGAACTCAGAAATTACAGGACAGAACCTAACCTCCACACTGATGTAAAAGATAAAACTAAGCAATGGACTCTCACCAAATAAGACGAATAGAATACTACCACACTTATCAATTATCTCAATAAATGTTAATGGCTTGAATTCCCCACTGAAGAGACATAGATTGGTTGACTGGATTAAAAAACACAAGCCATCCATTTGCTGTCTGCAAGAAACACACCTGGCTTCAAAAGACAAATTAAAGCTCCGAGTCAAGGGTTGGAAGACAATTTTTCAGGCAAATGGAATTCAGAAGAAAAGAGGAGTTGCAATCTTATTTTCAGATACATGTGGATTTAAAGCAACTAAAGTCAAAAAAGACAAAGATGGTCACTTTATATTGGTCAAGGGAAAAATACAACAAGAAGACATTTAAATTCTAAATATCTATGCACCCAATTTAAATGCTCCCAGATTCTTGAAACAGACCTTACTCAGTCTGAGCAATATGATATCTGATAATACCATAATAAAAGGGGAACTTAACACTCCTCTTACAGAGCTGGACAGATCCTCTAAACAGAAATTAAACAAGGATATAAGAGACTTAAATGAGACCCTAGAACAACTGTGCTTAATAGATGCATATAGAACACTCCATCCCAAAGATAAAGAATATATATTCTTCTCATCACCCCATGGAACATTCTCCACAATTGATCATATCCTGGGACACAAAACAAATATCAACAGAATCAAAAGAACTGAAATTTTACCTTGTATCTTCTCAGACCATAAGGCACTAAAGGTGGAACTCAACTCTAACAAAAATGCTCAACCCCACCCAAAGGCATGGAAACTAAACAATCTTCTGTTGAATAACAGATAGGTGAAGGAAGAAATAAAACAGGAAATCATTAACTTCCTTGAGCATAACAACAATGAAGACACAAGCTGCCAAAACCTGTGGGATACTGCAAAAGCAGTTTTGAGAGGAAAATTCATCGCTTTAGATGCCTACATTCGAAAAACAGAAAGAGAGCACATCAACAGTCTCACAAGAGATCTTATGGAATTGGAAAAAGAAGAACAATCTAAGCCTAAACTCAGTAGAAGAAAAGAAATATCCAAAATCAAATCAGAGATCAATGAAATTGAAAACAAAAGAATCATTCAGAAAATTAATGAAACAAGGAGTTGGTTTTTTGAAAAAATAAATACAATATATAAACCATTGGCCAGACTAACGAGGAATAGAAAAGTAAAATCTCTAGTAACCTCAATCAGTAACCTCAAACAACTGATCCCACAGAGATACAAGAGATCATCTCTGAATACTACCAGAAACTCTATGCCCAGAAATTTGACAATGTGAAGGAAATGGATCAATATTTGGAATCACACCCTCTCCCTAGACTCAGCCAGGAAGAAATAGAGCTCCTGAACAGACCAATTTCATGCCCTGAGATCAAAGAAACAATAAAAAATCTTCCAACCAAAAAATGCCCTGGTCCAGATGGCTTCACTCCAGAATTCTATCAAACCTTCAAGGAAGAGCTTATTCCTGTACTGCAGAAATTATTCCAAAAAATTGAGGAAGAAGGAATCTTCCCCAACACATTCTATGAAGTACACATCACCCTGATACCAAAACCAGGAAAAGACCCAAACAAAAAGGAGAATTTCAGACCAATCTCACTCATGAACATGGACGCAAAAATTCTCAACAAAATCCTAGCCAATAGATTACAGCTTATCATCAAAAAAGTCATTCATCATGATCAAGTAGGCTTCATCCCAGGGATGAAAGGCTGGTTTAATATACGCAAGTCCATAAACGTTATCCACCATATTAGCAGAGGCAAAAATAAAGATCACATGATCCTCTCAATAGATGCAGAAAAAGCATTTGATAAAATCCAGCATCCTTTTCTAATTAGAACACTGAAGAGTATAGGCATACGTGGCACATTTCTAAAACTGATTGAAGCTATCTATGACAAACCCACAGCCAATATTTTACTTAATGGAGTAAAACTGAAAGCTTTTCCTCTTAGAACTGGAACCAGACAAGGTTGTCCTCTGTCACCTTTACTATTCAACGTAGTGCTGGAAGTTCTAGCCAACACAATTAGGCAAGACAAGGAAATAAAGGGAATCCAAATGGGAGCAGAGGAGGTCAAACTCTCCCTCTTTGCTGACGACATGATCTTATACTTAGAGAACCCCAAAGACTCAACCCCAAGGCTCCTAGAAGTCATCAAAAAATACAGTAATGTTTCAGGATATAAAATCAATGTCCACAAGTCAGTAGCTTTTGTATACACCAATAACAGTCAAGATGAAAAGCTAATTAAGGACACAACTCCCTTGACCATAGTCTCAAAGAAAATGAAATACCTGGGAATATACCTAACGAAGGAGGTGAAGGACCTCTATAAAGAAAACTATGAAATCCTCAGAAAGGAAATAGCAGAGGATATTATCAAATGGAAGAACATACCATGCTCATGGATGGGAAGAATCAACATTGTTAAAATGTCTATACTTCCCAAAGCAATCTACCTATTCAATGCCATTCCTATCAAAATACCAACATCATACTTTCAAGACTTGGAAAAAATGATTCTGCGTTTTGTATTTAACCGGAAAAAACCCCGTATAGCTAAGGCAGTTCTCTGTAACAAAAATAAAGCTGGGGGCATCAGCATACCGGATTTTAGTCTGTACTACAAAGCCATAGTGCTCAAGACAGCATGGTACTGGCACAAAAACAGAGACATAGACACTTGGAATCGAATTGAAAACCAAGAAATGAAACTAACATCTTACAACCACCTAATCTTTGATAAACCAAACAAGAACATACCTTGGGGGAAAGACTCCCTATTCAATAAATGGTGTTGGGAGAACTGGATGTCTACATGTAAAAGACTGAAACTGGACCCACACCTTTCCCCACTCACAAAAATTGATTCAAGATGGATAAAGGACTTAAATTTAAGGCATGAAACAATAAAAATCCTCCAGGAAATCATAGGAAAAACACTGCAAGATAGTGGCCTGGGGAAAGACTTCATGAAGAAGACTGCCATGCAACAACAACAAAAATAAACAAATGGGACTTCATTAAACTGAAAAGCTTCTGTACAGCTAAGGAGACAATAACTAAAGCAAAGAGACAACCTACACAATGGGAAAGGATATTTGCATATTTTCAATCAGACCAAAGCTTGATAACTAGGATCTATAGAGAACTCAAATTAATCCACATGAAAAAAGCCAACAATCCCTTATATCAATGGGCAAGAGACACGAATAGAACTTTCCCTAAAGACGACAGACGAATGGCTAACAAACACATGAAAAAATGTTCATCATCTCTATATATTAGAGAAATGCAAATCAAAACAACCCTGAGATATCATCTAACCCCAATGAGACTGGCCCACATCTCAAAATCTCAAAACTGCAGATGCTGGCGTGGATGTGGAGAGAAGGGAACACTTTTACACTGCTGGTGGGACTGCAAACTAGTACAATCTTTCTGGAAGGAAGTATGGAGAAACCTCAAAGCACTCAAGCTAGACCTCCCATTTGATCCTGCAATCCCATTACTGGGCATCTACCCAGAAGGAAAGAAATCCTTTTATCATAAGGACACTTGTACTAGACTGTTTATTGCAGCTCAATTTACAATTGCCAAAATGTGGAAACAGCCTAAATGCCCACCAACCCAGGAATGGATTAACAAGCTGTGGTATATGTATACCATGGAATACTATTCAGCCATTAAAAAAAATGGAGACTTTACATCCTTCCTATTAACCTGGATGGACGTGGAAGACATTATTCTTAGTAAAGCATCCCAAGAATGGAGAAGCATGAATCCTATGTACTCAATTTTGATATGAGGACAATTAATGACAATTATGGTTATGGGGGGGAAATCAGAAAGAGGGAAGGAGGGAGGGGGTGGGGCCTTGGTGTGTGTCACACTTTATGGGGGCAAGACATGATTGCAAGAGGGACTTAACCTAACAATTGCAATCAGTGTAACCTGGCTTATTGTACCCTCAATGAATCCCCAACAATAAAAAAAAATAATAATAATCAAGCACAAGAGACCAAACAAAAAAACATGGCACAGTGTTCCCCTGTCCATCTGTGTGTATACACGTGTGGGCATGCACTTACATGCGTGAGGGCGTCAGTTCTCAAATGTGGCTCTAATGTAAGACCTCCTTAAACCTTTTCCATTAAATGAAGACTTTGTGATTTTTCTTCAAAAATGTATTTCTTGAAGCCAAATCACGTATTTAAATTGATCAGTTCAGTTTGACAGTCAATAAGGTCGATTAAGAGGTCCTGTTGAAACTGACTATTCTTGAAAACATGTGATTTGACAGGTAGTAGTCAAATATCCTTTAAGAAACTTATCTAATTCATACATTCTTTTATAAATTTTATTTTCTCTTCAAGATGAAATAGAACACACCGACTGACTTTGTTGAATCATCAAAGCCTGTCCATTACAACATTGAAGGCACAATGTCTGACTCTCTAAAGCATCATTTGCCCCTTGTCTTACAGAGAATAAGTTGGTTAATGTGTCTCTCTCAGCTCTCTTGTGTAAATAATAGAAATATCAAATAATTAATAAGAAATATTGTTGAAATATCCATGCTGAGGATTGAGTGAATAGGTGCAAGGTGTTGATCAGTCAATAAACATGAGTTATCGTGTGGAAACTCAACCTGATCTCCTGAAAGACTTTCATCTGAGATGTTTTCTGGATTTCACAATGTATTTCCAATTATGAGAAGGAAATCTCAAAATTTATAAATACAGTGATTTATGCATACAGTAATTTAAGTGGCATCTGAATGGAATTTTAGCTTACAAAGATATTTTACCTCAAATATTATAGATTTTTTTAAAATATAGAATTTGACAAATTTAATCATTTCATTTTTTTTACATAAATTATATTACAGATCTCTTGAAATATTAAATATCTGGGAAAATCAGCTTTGATGCTGGATTCAACCTGGCTGCTGTCACCTGGAGCTGGTATGCAGGAGAGTTTCAATTCTCCAGTCCTTTAACTGAAGTCAGCTTCATTTATTTTCATGATTGTCTGAATATTCTATGTAGTATTTGCATAGTATTTTTTTAAATTTATATTTATTTGTGTATTTTTTTTTTATTTCAGGTTAATGTGAGGGTACAAATAACCAGGGCACAATATTTGAATTTGTTAGTTTGACTCCCTTTTGTAGTTGTGTCCTCCACCCAATGGTGTTTAATACCCTCCTACACTGTGCCCATTAAGTGGGAGCCCCCCAAACCCTGCTTCCCCCTCTCTCATTCCCCCTCTTCCCACCAATTTGAATGGAAATGAGTTTTTCTCCTATGTGGGCATGAATTAGTTTGTCTACTGCCTTTCCATTAATATTGAGTACATTGGGTATTTGCATTTCCATTGTTGTAATACTTCACTAAGAAGAAAATGTTTCAACTCCCTCCAGCTTAATACAAAAGACGTAAAGTCACCATATTTTTATGGTTGAATAGTATTCCATGGTGTGTGTGTGTGTGTGTGTGTATATATATATATGTATACCACAGTTGTACTGAATAATAGTTGTATTGGAAAATAGTATTCCATGGTGTGTATGTATGTATATGTGTGTGTGTGTATCACAGTTGTTAACTCCTTCCTAAGTTTATGGGCATTTAGGTTGTTTCTACATCTTGGTGATTGTACATTGAGCTGCAATAAACAGGCAAGTTAAATGTCTTTATGATAAAAGAACTTTTTTTCTTATGGGTAGATGCCAAGTAGTGGTATTACAGGGTCAAAAGGGAGATCTAATTTGAGTTCCTTGAGGAGTCTTCATAATTATTTCCAAAAGGCTGCATTAGTTTGTGGTCCCACTAACAGTATAAAAGTGTTCTATTTGCATTTTAAAGAAGTGATATAAGAATGTTAAATGTTTCAGGTCTAGTTCCACCAAAGCAGATCCTGCGACAAGGGTTCACATGCACTTGATTTGCTTAGATAGCGTTCAGGAAACACTACGCTGGAGTGTGTGGAGCAGGAAATAGGAGAAAGCTGAATAAGGATTTGGTCTCAGGTAGAGCCTCACCTTGGCCTCATCTACAGAGCTGCCACTATAGAGTATAAACCAAACAACAAGAGTATTTCTGTTAAAAATGTAGGCCAACCTTTTGTAACCCTACAGTAGGCTGCCCTTGGGTGAGGGCTGCCAGTAGAGTGGAAATCCCCTGGACAGGCAGCTCCATCGGCAGAGAGCAATTCTCCAGAGAAGAGTCACCTGTGATATGAAGCAGTGACAAGACAGGGGGAAAAACACTGGTGGAATTAAGATTTGTTTTCTTATAATTTCAATGGTAGTGGTGAGAGTTCAGTGTAATGGTTAAAATCCCAGATAAAGAAGCAAATACCTGGGTGATACCTGTGGCTCAAGGGAGTAGGGCGCTGGCCCCATATACCGGAGGTGGCGGGTTCAAACCAGGCCCTGGCCAAAAAACTGCAAAAAAAAAAGCAAATACCTGAATTAAAATTCAAAATCTACCATTTAGGATTGGTAGGGGCTGACTAATTAACCTTTTGCATCATACATTTTTTTGCATGTGAAAAATAGTTAATAAGAGAGTTATATTTTTATTATATGGCAGTTATAAAGGTGAAATACAATCATAATTGTTGAGTTCAAAACTGTCATTTGTCCTGAACTAATCAGTACATAAATGTTCTCAATTATCATTACTTATTTTAAATTATTTATAAACATATGTGAGAACATAGAAATATGGATGAATAAAGATAAAGTGAATTAGGCATCCCCCAAATTAAGGTAACACTGAGCATGTTTTCATGCAAACTGCCTTTACAATAACTCTATTAGCAGCCTTTTCATATATCTATAAATATAATAATTTTGATCAGATTCTCACAGATGCTAACTTTACTTTTTAATTCAGCATTGACTAAATTATTACAAAAAAAGGTGAATATATTTAATATGGAGATGAAAATGTAATTCTTTTTTGTTTAATACCTAGGAAGGAAATTTCTATTGTTTAAAGAAAGGCCTATTTTAAAGTCTCAGTTGAACTTTACCAAATAGATAATCTTCTGGGATACAGAAAAACATTTTATGACAATTAACTGTGTCAGAATGCTTGTTTCTTTTCAAAATATACATCTCCCACAGTGTACATTCTGTATATATATACAAAATATATCTGAAATTTCAATAGCCTTCATGTTTTTTCATCTAGAGATTTAATTATTTTCTTATGGCTTTTTATTCTACTATACAAATTTGATAAACTTTGTAGTTGTGCTATTTATAACTAATCATTCCTAACTTAGTAGTTTATGAGATCTCATATATTAACTTGTTAACTGTTATGTATCTGTATATAATAGTATTTCCCATAACCTCAAAAAAGAAAAAAAAATACACATCACATATCCCCTGCCTGATAATTAACCATTTCTCTCTTTCATTTAATAGCATATTTTTCTAAAGTATCTTTATGCTCAATTTCTCTAGCTTCTAACTTCCAATCTCCTTCTGTATTAAGTATAAATAAAATTTTCAACTTTTATTATAAAAGAAAATAAAGAGCATAAAATATTAAATTACAGGGCGGCGCTTGGGGCTCAGTCGGTAAGGCGCCGGTCCCATATACCGAGGGTGGCGGGTTCAAACCCGGCCCCGGCTGAACTGCAATCAAAAAATAGCTGGGCGTTGTGGCGGGCGCCTATAGTCCCAGCTACTCGGGAGGCTGAGGCAAGAGAATCACTTAAGCCCAGGAGTTGGAGGTTGCTGTGAGCCGTGTGACGCCACGGCACTCTACCAAGGGCCATAAAGTGAGACTCTGTCTCTACAAAAAAAAAAAAAGAAAGAAAGTTTAAAAAAATATATATTAAATTACAACCTAATGTATTTACTATTCGTTAAATACTTATTTTATTACCACAGACTAATAGGGATGGTTGATTATCAGAAGTTAAAAGCAATCTTTATATATATCTTTATTTTTATAGAGCTTGTAGTGGTTTATTTTTTATTGCTAAATAGTATTCCATTGTATGAATTAAAATAATTTTCTTTTTGTGAAAAGATTATTTTACTAAGAACTTGATCTATTGAATTTTATTAGTTTTAATTTTTTTTTTGTAGAGACAGAGTCTCACTTTATGGCCCTTGGTAGAGTGCCGTGGCCTCACACAGCTCACAGCAACCTCCAACTCCTGGGCTTATGCGATTCTCTTGCCTCAGCCTCCCGAGTAGCTGGGACCACAGGCGCCCGCCACAACGCCTGGCTATTTTTTGGTTGCAGTTTGGCCGGGGCCGGGTTTGAACCCGCCACCCTCGGTATATGGGGCCGGCGCCTTACCGACTGAGCCACAGGCGCCACATCCAAATTATTTTTTATATCATCCATATATAGTTATGTTTTCAAGTTTTAGCTACTGTATTTCTATTCTGCATAACTTCCTATACACATTTCTTGGTGAAGAATAACATTTATATTCATATGCTCAAGTTCGACAGATATTCTGAAACTTTCTTAGAGATTTTTACAAAGTAACCAATTTATTATTTCACCAAAAGACTCATTGATCCACATTCTTGTGATTTCTTTACATTTTGACACTTGACATTTTAGTCTCAATTGTAGGCTCATAGCATGTTTTATTTAAATTTTAATTTCTTGATAAGAACTGATGTTGAGATCACGTTCATATTTGACTTTAGAATATTTTCCTTTTTAAAAGTAGATGATGATATCTCTTGTTGATTTTTTAGTTTCTTTTTCTTATATAATTGTATTTGTAATATTTTATTTATATAATTAGTGACTATATTCTCAAAAAAGATGTTTTTCATTTTTTACTATCTTCTTAATTATTTGATGACTTTATGTTCATATAGTTTAGTTCATTAATCACTTCATTTATAGCGAGTGCTTTTATGTTGATTGTTTTTGTGTGTATTATTTTAATATTACTACCTGTAGTTCAAGAAGACATTTCCATATGATATACAATTTAGATTTAAATTTCAACATACAATTCAATTATAATAGAATTTAGTGCAGGCAAAAAAATAGGAAATAAGTTTCCTATTTTTTTCTATATGTGAGTAGTCAATGCCCTAGTAACTTTATTTAAAATATAGTATTTCTACTGCTCTATTTGTAATGATGTTTTTTATTTATCAACATTGTAATCAATGCTGCCTTAGTTACTTCACATTTATAATAATTCATGACATCTGGAAGAGAAATTCTTTTCTGTTTCATCTTCTTTAAAAATGAATTTTTTATGTTCTTTTGCTTTTTACCTATGTTTTAGAATCTACTCTTTAGAATTAGGGTTAAGATCATACCGACTCTCAGCGTCACTCTAATGTTGGTCCTCTAAACTACACACAGGATATGTGATTTTTGTGAACTAGTCTCTTTTTTTAATTTTTCTCATTAGTTTACCATTTTGTTTGTGTGTCTTTTAGATTTTGTTGAATATTTTATATATTCCTGAAATTAAATTTGTTGTTTACTACCAGTATATATTGTTTATAAAAACTTAATTTAACTTTTTTATTTTGATTTTATAGTCTATAAGATTTCTAAACTCAGTTTTATTTTCGTATCAATCCTGTTTAGTGTTCTACATCCTCATGAAAAATAGGGGTTTTATTTCCTCTTTGTGTTATGACATCATTTCTTTCTCTTGTATAACTACTTAGCCTAGGACCTTCAATTCAGTATTAAAGTTATGATACTGATAGCTTTGTCTTTATTACATTTTCTTGGCAGGGATCATTGTTACTTTTTTAAAAACAAACATTTTATTTGGTTTTTCTCCTCTTGTATACTTCTCTCTACACCATTAATTTTTATTTTAATCTTTATTATTTGATTTCTTTTATAAATTTTCCCAAATTCTTAATGTGGACTTTAGTCCAAAAGGTTAAAATTATTTTTTTACTAATATGTATTTTTCACTAGAATTACCTCATTTAGCAATGTTGCTAAAGTATTCTTATATATTCCTTTTTTTAATCGTTTAACTATTTTATAATGTCCTTAGAACTTTAATTAATTATTTACTTAATAGAATATTTTATTGTGTCCTTAGAATTTTAAGGACATTGAATTTTATAACATCCTTAGAATTTTAATTAATTATTTACTTAATAGAATATTTTATTAATTTAAAAAATTACAGGTCTTTTCAATTTATATTTTTGCATGTTTTTTGCAAATGTATGTATTTTTTAGAAGAATGTCAATCTGCTGATGTTGAGTCTATTTCCCCATGTGGTTGTTGCTTTAAATTTCTGAACTTTGTTAGTAAATATACCAAAATTTAAAATGTTATATGTTGTTATATGCCTATTAGCATTATTTTATGAGACTGCATTATTCCATGAATATTTTCAATTTAACATACCTGTATTTTTTTTCTTTTTTTTTTGGTAGAGACAGAGCCTCACTTTATCACCCTCGGTAGAGTACTGTAGCATCATAGCTCACAGCAACCTCCAACTCCTGGGCTCAGGCGATTCTCTTGCCTCAGCCTCTCTAGTAGTTGGGACTAGAAGCATCCACCACAGAGACCTGCTATTTTTTTGTTGCAGTTGTCATTGTAGTGTAGCTGGCCTGGGCCAGGTTCAAAACCACCAGCTTCAGTGTATATGCCTAGTACCCTACCCACTGAACTATGGGCTCTGCCCAACATACCTATATATTAATTTGTACTTTTACTGTAAGTGTGTATTCCCAAGCACTGACTTAAACTCGGAAAACATTGCCTCCATTATCTTTATCCTTACAAATATCCTATTATGTTCAATATTTTGATTAAATAAACAATTTAAGTCACACAAAGTAGTCTCATTATTTCCATCATCACAGTGATTTTTGTGTTGTGTGTGTGTGTGTACAGCCAAAGCCAAAGAAGTATGTTAGTGGTGATTTCTCTAAGATTTTATTGTTATGTGTTTGATATGAAAATCGATGTATAAATTTATTCATTCTTTTATATTGAATATGGATCATCAGGTTTATAAAATGCCAGCCTGTAAAATGCCAATTTATAGATTGTGATCTTTCATGAATTTTGCAAAAGTTTCAGCTAGTGTCTCTTTATATATTATAAAAATATATAATATCCATATTTATTTCACCACATTCCCTATTTTATTTCTTACTGGAATCTAATTGAATATTATACTAAGACTTCTGTAATCTTCTCTAAATATATCTTAATTTCTATCTTATCATTCAAAAATCAGTTCAAAAATCTCTGTATAGAGAAAACTATTCATACTTTTATTTATAGTGTAGTGACAAATATATAATCAGCACTAAAGAAATATGTTGGGAAATATTTTAAATGAAATGAATACTAAAATGCTATAAATTTCAAGAGATCATTTCAAATTCCAGCGTTGTCACTTAACATATTTGTGCTATTAGTAAATCTCTTATTGTTTGAAGTTCCAGTTTCTTTATCTGTAAATTTGTGATTAATGATAACTACATCAAGTATTGTGGTAAATTTTACAATAACTAATGCTCATGTATTATTTAGTAAAATTTCTGCCACATTAATAAGGCTTTATTTAATTTAGTCCAATACTGGAATAACATTATACAAGCAAGCACTGAGAAAATTATTATTTAATAAATTCGGAGATATGATCAGGATGAAAAGACAAAACTAAGAACTAATAAGATGCTTTATTACTTTTAAACTTCCTTCTTAGTGTGTAAGCTATGTTTAAAATGATTAGTTTTAACAAACGTGTTCAATTCTTACACCCATTACGGTAAGAAAAGCAAGATTCTTTTGGAACGTTTAATCTTAGAAGTTTCAGAGGCTCATACTTTCACGAGTACATGCCTCTATGATGGGCAGTTCAATAACATGTTTCACGCTTTTATCTATTTTTTTGTGTCCTAAGTACTATCATTCTAAGCAGGTTTTTTTCAGTGGCATTCCACCAGTTATTTCTGAGGTCAAATAGCATGCAGAAATTTCAAACTGTGTCTAAACCCCAAAACCATGTTAACATAGTTCATTCCTACAAAGCAAAAACTCTGTATGACCCAAGTTGCCATTAAAACTAGATTCACCTTCAGTGTGTTTTCTTGTTGGTTGCCATGAAAAGAACAGAACGTTTAGCACAATAGAGACTGGGGAAAAGCTTGTGATTATTGTCACGCAGGTTATTAAGAGTATCAGAATAGCAGCCATAAAACAATATACCATACGGAAAAAATAGTCGGTGATGAGACGTAAAGGCTTACTAGGCATGTAAAGGCTAATGGTTTTAATCATATATTTTAACACATGCAGAGAAATACATTTTTGGCAGCAATCTTAATTAATTTGATTTTGGTGTGTGGTCTATTGTTTTCCACATATAAAAATAATAGCAATTAGAATACTTAGAATTAACTGTGAAAGTTCAAATTACTTACTGTAATTTTAAAATGGCAACCATTGTCATCACTTTCTGTGCAAATATAGCTATCCTGAGAAATTCCATTTACAGATATTTGAATATTCTCATAACCATCACTGAATATACTGTGCCCAGATATGGTTACTATGGTATATATAAACATGCCCATTTTCATATGCTCAGGCTCATAACTGTTATTTGAGTTTAATAGACAAATTTTAAATCAATTGCTCCATGCCTATTAGCAATTAGTGGATCATAAACTCTTATCATTACAAAATTTTCCTAATTTGGAAAATCATTTGGTTCAGAATAAGTTCAAAATATATCAGAAAACACAAAAGTTAAAGTATTTTTACACAAAGGTAATAGGTTTCAGTGATATAAACCTGTTTCAATAATAATTAAAAAATAAAATTAAACAATTGTTGACATAATCACCACCTTCTGGCCGACTATCAATTCCATTCTGACAGCAACTGAGACAAAAGTTCACACTTATTTAATCTCTCATTGCCTGAAGCATACCTGAGTATTTTCGCATTTATCCACTTGAATTCTATATTCCATAATAATGAAATTCTTTTCCCTTTTCCTTTTGATACCAGGCATTGCTCCTTGTCTTGAAATGCTATATTCTAAGGCATTTTGTTTGGTTTTGCTGTTTTAATAGAGTAATTCATATTTTCTTTGTTCATCTCGAAAACAACACAGAAACTTCTCTCCTTTCAAGCCTTTTAACTCCTTAATCCTTAGTAGCTTAATCAGTTCAGTTTCTGTAACAAATTACTCTAATGTGGGTGAGTTAAACAAACACTTAGAGGCTGGGAAATCCAGGATGAAGTACCCACAGCCTGGTGTCTACTGAGTGCCCACCTGCTGTGTCGTGGACGGCTGCCTGCCCAGTGCGTTCTCACGTGGTGGAGAGCAGAAAGAGGGCAAGCGCTTGTGTTTCTTAGACCACCACTAATCCTATTCACAAGGCTTTCACCTCTTGACCTAACCATCTCCCACAGATGCCACCTCCTAGTACCCCTGCCTTACAGATTAATATTTCAACATATAGATTTTGAGGTGACACCAACGTTCAGTCCATAACAGTCAGGGGCAGTGTGTCCTGTCTGCTGCTGCCCCCTCTATGTTCTTTCTCTCCATAGCACTCAGAATCTCAAAAGGAAAAAAAAAACAACAACAACTAATAAGATGCTTTATTGCTTGTAAACTTCCTCTAGCATAGCGCGTCTTTGCTGTTTTTGCTAATGAGATCCACTTATGTTTCACAGGAATGACTTTCCTTCCTCAGATCGTCGTCTTCTTAAAGAATGTTCAATTCTGCTAAGTCCTCTATTTCTTCTGGGACCACAGGCTTCTCTGGCATTGCTGTCTGTATTCTCACTTCATGGCTTATTTCTGCCAAACACTGAGAGTTCATAAAGACCCAAGTTCAGTAGCTGAGATAGTTTCTGTATCATTCACACATAAACCATGGTGTCTTGGACTCACAAAGTATTCCGACTGTGTCTAATCTACAGTAGCATATGGAAGCCACTGGCACTCGCTGGACAGAAGCAGGTGTTAAACATTAAGGTGTTGTGTGTGTTCCTCATAAGGAACTTCACGAATATTATAAATTGGGGCTGGAGCGGGTGGTTCACGCTTGTAATCCTGGCACTCTGGGAGGCAGAGGCAGGTGGATTTGCTTGAGCTCAGATTTTCCAGACCAGCCTGAGCAAAGTGAGACCCCATCGCTACTAAAGAGAGAAAAAGTAACCGGGTGTTGTGACAGTAGCCGGTAGCCCAGCTACTCAACAGGCCAAGACAAGACGATAGCTTGAGCCAAAATGTTTGAGTTTGCTGTGTGCTATAACACCAGGACACTCCATCCAGGGTGACAAAGTGTGACTTTGTTTAAAAAAAAATGAAAATGAAAACAAATAACAGAAAGAAAAAAGAAACAAACCACAAATCAAGATGCTTCTCCCCACCCCTAAAAACTAGATGTTGAACCAAAATTAGCCTTGGCCCATGGAAAAGGATACTAACAGCAAGAATCTTACAATTCCTAGACGTGCTTTTATCTAGCCAAGAGCACGTGCAAGGCAATTCCAAAAATCAAGAAAAGCTTAAAACCTGGCCCTTAATTTAATCATTACATGGAAGCCCGGTACTCCTTTGTATACCTTTTTCTGTCATGGAAGGATTGGAAAGGGAAATAGTTTTATTTTTCAACCCAAAATGTCCTGTTTGCAACTAAGAAGAGCCATTTGGATCTTTTTTTCTACCAGCCAGGATTATAACCAATTTAACAAATTTTCTATTATCCAAATTACTGCAAACCAACATTTTTTTCTAATGATTTTGCCACCACATACTATGTGCTGCTTTTTATCTACCCTTAAATAGTGATCTTTTAATCCACGCCATCCTCTATCTACGGTCTCATGATGTTCTTTCAGTTTCTGGTGTCACGATCCATCCCATGCTTACAATTTTGTTCTCACAGCAACACTCTACTTTCTACCAATTCCAATCGTCTATTGCTATGGAATAATATACTCAAAACTTTAGTGGCCTACAACAGTAGTTTATTATCTTTTATGATTCCGTGAGCTGACAGGGTGATTTATTGATGTTTTTATCTCACACAGAATTTACATGGCTAAATTCAGCTGGGACCCTGGGATGAAATGTCCAAGGTGGCTTCATTCACCACCTGGTCAGCGGGTGTCCCTCAGTTTTCTTCCAGGTATAACCTTCATTTAGTAATACACGGTTTATAAATTTGTTTTCTGTAAAAAGCCAGGTAGTAAATATTTTGAGTTTTGTAAGCAACAGGATCTTCATTACGACTTCTTAGCCCTGACTTTTTAGTATGAAAACAGCCATAGAAAATATATAAACAAATTGAGTGTGGTTATGTTTCAATAAATTTTACTCATAAATAAAGGAGTTATAAACTGAATGTTTGTGTCCCTGAACATTTCTATATTTATATCCTAACCCCCGGAGGTATCTTAACCCCCAAGACCTTGGCTGTGGGTAAAGTCTTGAGGATGGAGTTTTCACGAATGTGATTAGTGCCCTTGTAGGGAAAGAACCCAAAGACAATTATCTGTAAGCCGGGATGTGGGTCCTCATCAGACACCAGATCTTCTAGTGTCTTGGTAGTTTTACATTCCAACCTCTAGAAGTATGAGAAATAACTGTTTATTTTTCATCCATTCATTGGTAGTTTGTTGTAGCAGCCAAATAGATTAAAAGAGTAGCAAGCCAGATTTTGCCAACCGACAGATTTGGGGTATTCTTTTCTCTCTGCTCCAGTAGGCTGTTCTGGTCTGTCTTACCATCTCAGGGCAGTCTATCAAGAGAGAAAGCCTGGACGCCTAAGCCCTTTTCATAATTGGCTTTGGGAGTACAATTGCCCAATAATATTCTCTCCTCTCTCTCCACACACACACACACACACACACACAAACACATTACATGAGAAATAGTATCATATTGAACACCTAACATCTTGGAGAATTTACAGTCTTTCTTTATCAGAAAAATGTCAGTATTATTACTGATATAAAATCTAAATTTGTGCCTGTGAAACTTTTAAGTTTTATTTTGAAATTCATATAATATTATGTTAATTATTTCTTAAGACAGGAGTGGGAAAGATCTTACAGCAAATGTTCAACTAATAATTTAAAACTAATAGAACATATAGTCTCCGTTGCATCTTTATGTTTGTTTTGTTTTATTTTATATTTTATAAAACTTTGTAAATGCAATAAACATTCTTTGCTCTCAGGTCTTACAGACCCAGACTACAGAGTTTTCCTCACAGACTATAATTTGCCAACCATTGTAAAAAATAGTAACTTTCATCTTCATGTTTAGTTACCTCAGTTATAACCAACAAAGAAGAATCAATAACTCACTTATTATAATTGCCTGTTTTTATTTTCTGAGAGAATGTTTCTGTATGTGTGTGTATATGTATGGTATATATAAATGTGGCTATATCATTGTTTCATCATTACTTTACTTAAACTCAATATCTCAGTCCATTTAGACTTCCAAAACAAATTACATTAAACTGGGTAATTTATGAACTATATAAACGTATTTATTTATTTATTTATTTATTTATTTTTGCAGTTTTTGGCCAGGGCTGGGCTTGAACCCACCACCTCTGACTTATGGGGCTAGTGCCCTACTCCTTTGAGCCACAGGTGCCACCCTACATAAATGTATTTCTCACAGTTCCACATGCTGGGAAGTCCAAGATCAAGGCACCAGTAGCATAAGAGTCTGGTGAGGTCATATTCCCTGCTTCATGGTATGCACATTCTCACCTGTGTTCTCACATAGTGAAAAGGGCACAGCAGCTCTCTTGAGCCTCTTTTATAGGGACGCTAAGCTCATTCACGTGAGCTCCACATCCAGAACATAATCACCACCCAAACAACCCACTTCTCCCAACAATTCCTAATAAGATCACCTTAGGCCTTGGGTTTCAACATGTGAATTTTGAATAACAATCATATATGCCCCCTCATTCAGGGTAAATGTTTCATTGAAATGTTTATTTATGTAGGAAGTCCATTAAATAATTACCATTGAAAGTGGTAGATTTTACCTTAAATTAGAATATGGAAAGTGGCAATTTTAGATGTGATTCTTTGAGTGTGAAATATTTAGGAGATGTGACTGCTCTTACCATATTCCAGAATCATATATATAAACAGCAATGACATAAAACAAGTTTATGATCAATAATAAATTTTCACCTGTAGGAACTAGAAATAGAGGACCAAATTATGTTCAAGTAAGACAGTAAATAATGAAGAATTTGAAAATAATAAACTGTAAAACAAATGGGAAAAAAATTAAAGGAAAAAGTTTCCTAAAAAGAAAAATAAAAATTGATAAGCCCTGGCAATATTATTAAGGTTTAAAAGATAGAAATGAATGAAATTTCCACAATCAGCATTTACGCTATCTCGCAACAATTACATGTCATTCGATAACATAGATACATTTAATAAATTTAGAATAAAACATATGCATACACACATACAATATTGTGCCAATAAATTCACCATCTTTCAGACAAAAGTAAATTCCCTAAAAAGCACAACTATGCAAAATGATATAATAAAGCATTAAAATCTAAATACCATTTGTCAAATAAATTTGAATTTATAATTAAAGTCTTTCTAAAAACAAAAATTCAGACCTGGTGAACTCACTTTTGAATGATACCAAACATTAAGGGAAAAAAAAACCAATCCTAGTGAAATTCTTTCAGAAACATGAAGGTAAATTTATAATTAGCAAGTAAACTTACTGAGGCAGTCATGGATCTTGAAGCAAAATCTGATAAGGAAATTATAAGAAATGAAAATTGTATCTTCATGGACATTGATGCAATAGTCTCTAGCAAAATATTATTAAATATATTTTATAATACAGAGAAGATAGTCCATCAGGTTTGTGTTCATTTGATTCCATTTTTTTCAAAATTGGTTTAAAAATTAAAAAAAAAAACAACAGAGACTATAATAGGAACACTAAAAAAAACATGGAGAAAATTAACACAACTCTGTCAATGGGAACAATAAAAGCAAAATGGCCACATACTGAATCCATTTATTACATAAAAACTCTTAGCCACTCAGGAATAGAAGAGAGTATTATCAGTCTGAATACAAGGTGAAACAGATGGCTATCTCCATACTTAAGGCTAAAATTTCTGGCTTATCCCATAGACTTGAGCATAAGGCAAAGATATCCGCTATCATCCAGTCCACTAAGATGGCACTGACAGTCATAGTCAATGCAATTTCACCCAACAAAAAAACAAAAGGAAGAAATGTCTTTATGAGCAGAACATATGTTGAATATGAAGAAAATCCTAAAGAAACTGTGAAAAAAATTCTTGAAGGAAATTTTACATATCTGCTGTGTACATTTCACATAACATTTATTAAAATTTCTATAAAATAATAATAAATGTTTGCTTATTTACTTTTATTTATTTATTTATTTATTTTTTGCAGTTTTTGGCTAGGGCTGGGTTTGAACCCACCACCTCTGGCACATGGGGCCCGCACTCTACTCCTTTGAGCCACAGATGTCACCCTATTTATTTATTTTGAGACAGAGCCTGACTTCATTGCCCTGGGTAGAGTGCCTTGATGTCATAGCTCACAGCAACCTCACACTCTTGAGCTCAAGAGATCCTCTTGCCTCAGCCTTTAGAATAGCTGGGACGACAGGCACCCCCCACACCACAATACCCAGCTATATTTTTTAAAGATGGGATCGTGCTCTTGCTGAGGCTGGTCTTGAACTCCTGAGCTCAGGCAATCCTCCTGCTTAAAATACCATTTACAGAGTGCATTAATAAACTTTTGGATTTGTGATCAAATGATTTTGGCAGTGGTGCCAAGACTATTCAATGGAGGAAATGACAGTGTCTTCAACATTTGTTATCAGGAAAACTAACATACAAATGCCAAAAAAAAAAAAAAAAAGGGAATTTTGACCCTTATCATAAACCATACACAAAAATGTACTCAACATTGATCAAAGACCTAGCTTAAGACCGAAAACTATAAAACATTTAAAATAAAACAGAGGGGGCAGCACCATGCTCACCATGCTTACCTGCTCAGTAAGCAGGGCGCCGGCCCCATATGCCAAGGGTGGCGGGTTCAAACCCAGCCCCGGCCAAACTGCAACAAAAAAATAGCCAGGCGTTGTGGCTGGTGCCTGTAGTCCCAGCTGCTCGGGAGGCTGAGGCAAGAGAATCGCTTAAGCCCAGGAGTTGGAGGTTGCTGTGAGCTGTGTGACGCCACGGCACTCTACCTGAGGGCGGTACAGTAAGACTCTGTCTCTACAAAAAAAAAATAAAAGTAAAAAATAAAAAAAATAAAAATAAAACAGAGGGGCAAGGCTTTATGGATTGAATTTGGTAATGACTTCAGTTTAACAGCAAAAGTACAACATACAAAAGTAAAATATATAAATTGGTTTATATCACAATTTTAAACACATGTGCATCAAAGGACACAATTAACAGAGTGAAAAGGCAGGCTAAGGAATGGTAGAAAATATTTTCAATGTGTATATTTTATAACGGGTTAAAATCCAGAATATGTAAACAACTCCTTTAATGCAACAGCAACAACAACAAAAATCATCCCAATTATAAAATGTGCAAAGTTTTCTATATTAATATCTTAATATTTCAGCATATCTAAAAATTAACACTGGATCTTCCATAAATAGACTTCTTAAATATTTCTCTGAATCATCTACATTGTCAATCAAATGGGACACATTTTTCATTTCTTCATTTCTTTTACTCATGTTCAATTTGTAAAGTTCATATATATATATGTACGTATAATGGGGGGAAGAGGGCCATATAAAGTACACTGAGGTACTTTATAAAATAATACATTCTATAGTTCATGAAAATAAAGATTAATTCTAATAAAAACACAATGATATTTTAATATCATTACAAATTTTGTATTTTTTTAATTGTTGGGAATCATTGAGGGTACAAAGAACCACATTACATTGATTGCATTTGTTAGGTTAAAGTCCCACTTCTAATTGTGTTCTGCTCCCTAAAGTGTGTCACGCACCGTACTTATTTTATTTCCAATGAATTAAATGTGATCTATTTTAAGAATTAAATTCTACATACCATGCAAGCACTAACAATAGTCAACCAAATTAAATCGTGGTTTATTTGATCATTTACATTATACATTGCATTTGAAAAAATAATCTGGCATGTCTTCCGCACAGTTACATAGATAAATACATACAAATGCATTGGTAAGGTCATATCTGCACAGAATCATCTCATTCTGTGTTGATGGAGTGATCAGCTGCTGTTTTCTTAACAACTGCAAGGTACCGTGAAACTGTGGGTAGTTCTAGTTCTCATGGTAACTAGAAGCCATTTCTGATGAAAGTAAGTCTTTAAAATATATTTTGGTAGAATGTGAAGCAAGATAATTGCTGCTCAATAATGCAGAAAATAATACCTATCACAAGGATAAATTCTAGACTAACACCTGAAGCATGTTTTTTCACCATCTAATTTATTAGTACAGTGTACACATTATGCTGCAGTTAAATAGCATTAAGAAAATTGCTAGGCTTCAATAAAAATAGATTTAATTTACACCTGTGTTACATGTTCTGTATGCCTGCTTTAGTATGGTTGAAAACTTGAAACTATGCAATTATTCTACCATTTTCTATGAACTCAAATTACATAGAAAAAAGTTAACTTTTTCTATATTTTAATTAAAGGGTTATAAAAAGAAGAAGTTCAAATTCTATTTGGTGTATTTTGGCTTCATTTGTGTTGTACAGAGTTTCTGTTTCTCATATAAGAAGTAGCAAGGAAAATTATGAACCCAAAATGATTCAGTGATATAGCAAAATCAATCCATATGAAAAAGTACTAGACTACGTGGTCGAAGCTAAAGGCGCCTTTATATATGTAAAACATACAATTTTACAGAAAAAAAAATGAACAATTTCTGTTTTATCTTTCAATTGCATTTTCATTAATTCATAGAAATATTTAACACATATTTGACTATTTATACTTAATATTTTCACATTATGTTCACACGTTCATGAAATGAACACCATATTAATCATTCGATGTTTGAAATGTTACCAGATGAAGAGCGTCCAGCTGCCTGTCACTATCAGCCAATATGCAGAAATGGGGATAGGTCCACCAAACTTTGTTTGAAGGCTGGAATTCTGGAGAGCAGTGAGAATAGCCTCTCAAGACTGTTCTGTTCTTCCATTTCCAAAATTACCATTTTATACATTTAGGTTCAAAGTGAAAAACATTTTAACCTTCATCTTAAACAATAATTGGTGGAACCCATGACCCATAGTAAACAATAATCAGTATAACTCATGATTCAAAACAACATTACAATTCAAAACATAATCGCCTACATCAATACACCTGAACTACCCCAGACAGGCATCTTTAGGGTGGGAGCTAAATTTACAAAACAGTAAGAATATGAGACAGGGAGTGAAGGTCAGGCAGGACCTAAACTGACCAGACCAGCTGTGTCATACCTGCCCTAGCTTGACAGACTCCATCTTATTTTGACCATATGTGCTTTCTGAACTATTCCTTTGTGAACTATGAAAACGCCTGTAGGTGTGTTCCTTTTTTTCCCTCCATTACTAGATATATCACTTAGATGAGCTATGTCCACAAACTAATTACTTTCTTATATAGAAAATTGGAGTTTCTTTCTGACAAACAGCTATGAAAATGTACATATTAGCTTAAAAATGAATTATTATGCATAGGGACGAGACTAATTAGAAACTTTTTTTCTAGATAAATTAATTTGACTTGAGAAAAATTTCAGGTTTCTTAATGATTTTCCATATGTTTAAATATATTTTATAAAATTATAAATGGAGTTAAAATTAACTTTAAACTCAGCAATATGTTGCTGCTTCTTAAAGTTTTCTGAGTTGATAATTGGTTCACCATCTTGTATAACACCACTCTGAACTTCCTGGATCTGCCAAACTATCCTGTTTGTGAAGTCATCTACAGAACCATGTAAATTTGAGCTTTTGTTTAATAATTGTGTTTCCAAATTTGCCCTGTGGCTATCAGCATTCCCCCTTTTGGTCTGGTATCAGCATTTATCTTCAATGCTAGAAGAATAACCTTCTAAATGTAGTACAATAAATGCATGCAGTAAATGAGTAAAGAGATGTGTTATGCCAACACTAGTTTACAAAATTAGGAAATGGGAAAGATTTTTAAAACACATACAACTAATGTGTTTTGCCCTATAAACACTAGATGCATCATTTCCATATTTAGGAAAGGGTCTAGCATCTCATGGCCTTGGAGACCAGTAATTGTTCACTAAAAGACTGATGGTATACAAACTATAGAAATATTTAGTAATGTGGCAAACTTAGTGTAATAAAAAATGATTTAAAGATGAAAACAAAAGCTCAACCATATTTTGGTTGATGTCAAATTTCATTTTTTTCATGCAAACTCAAATTTCTTGGTTACAGTCTATCTTGTTTTTAAACTAACTCTCATAATGCATGTTTTTTCTTATGAGTAATGATAACGAATGAAATATCTCAGAGTTAAATTCTTTCTGAAAAGAGGTACAGCAATTAACTAATTTTCAGGTTACAGCTTTTATTTAAAAAGTTTTATAGATGATTATGCCTAATTCAATGTATCAAAAATTATTTTATAATTAAACTGGTTGTGATTAAAATAAAAGAAAAATGATTTATAATATCAAAAACAGTTTTTATATATAATGATATAATTTACTCAATTAGGCTGGACTCATGTAAGAAACCTCTGCAGTTATTGCTTAAGAGCCTTTTCCAACACGTTAGTTTGACTCATTCGTCCTTGATGTCCATATGCCAAGTTGACCACAGGAATAAGTCAAACTTCAGTCTAGCAAAGGAAACGATTTACAGTTTTTCATCCTGAAATTTAAGACCTGAAAGTGATGACATTGTCACAATAAACCATTCTCAGACCGTCCCTCTCACAGGATTCCATACACCGATTGTTTATTTTACAACAAAAGCTATTTAAAGTTTTGACTCAACTAATAATAGGTCTCTGAAACAGTGAACATAGGAAGAATCATCTTTACCTTTTATAGCGGAAACTATTGAGCTTCGAGAAAATGTCCTTATTTTGAAGCACACTTTCTACTCTAGATACCATATAGCTATTATTATTTCAGTGACTGGAATGCAAATAGATAAAACACTAAATCCCATTCTTTCATCCCCTGCTTTCAGTCGAAAAGTATAAATCTTCACAGATAAAGTCTCAGGTGAGATCAGTGATCCCTTCTCCACAGAAGTGTAATTCGTACAGATACGTGCTCTCTGCCTGAGCATTTTTAGAGAAGTACAAGTAGTTTTGACTTTGTGAAAATAAAGGTGTGAAGTTCAAAAATACGGACTTTATTATTATTCTGTAATAATTTTCCAGACAATAACTTCAGAACGTTCACCACTCTTTATTATGCTTAGAAGAATATTTTTTTAATGATAAAATGCTCACTGGTATCCATGATAGCTTCTCTCTTCTTTTATTTTTATCAATTCCAATCATACTATTAGCACAAAATAATACTTACATCATAAGGGTCTGTCAATTTGAAGATTTTTTTTTAAAGTTTTCAAGTTTTAAAAACGTAATTTATTGAAGTTTGGAAAAGTAGAGGAATGACTACTATAATACTTAACCTGTGATCATTTGATACAGAAAATTTTCAAGGTGGAGAGAATTTTAGGTTATATCTGGGATGCATACTAAAACTCATCTCCATGCACGTGTATTGAGAATAGGCTCTTCATCTAAGGACTCAATGTGTATCCAGTCAGAATTTTAGGATATATAACTAGTATAGTAAGTGTAACCTATTTGCTTATTCAGTTAACATCTATATCTACCATCTCTCAAAATAAAACATATGGTCTTTGAAATAAAATAAAACATAAAGCATATGGTCTTTGAATTTGTTTATTTTTTTAAATAGCTCTGGTAATTTTTTTATTTTTAATAGGATCTTAACAATTGTATATACTTCCAGATACTTAGCGGTATCTCAATGCATATAATGTACAGTGATGAGATCAGCATATCCATAGTCTAAATCATTTATCTTTTCTTTGTGTAAGGAACATTTAATATTCACATTCTGAGTGTTTGAACATATGTATTATTAGCATGATCATTAAGAACTCTGAATCACAGAAATAATAAAATGATGAAAAATTGGAAGCCCTGCATTAATAACTGCTTGACATTTCTGAGTTAATCAAATATGTGAGAAGAGGCAAACATACTCAATCCTCGACCCTATTCCTGCATTTATAAGGTGAGCTGTTCTATGTGGCTGACATTTATTAAAATATATATATATATAATGAAATAATGGATTTAGAAAATAGTTTTGCATGCTATGTGATGATATTAGCATAGTTGTGTTGATCTATTAAAGGAATTTCTGGTAGTTATTCTGATGAAAAACGTTTTATAGAAAATGCTAGTCTATTTCTTTTCTTTTCTTTTTTTTTGAGACAGAGTCTTACTCTGTTGCCTGGGCTAGAGTGCAGTGGACTCCGCCTAGCTCTATCTAGCTCAGAGCAACCTCAATTTCCTGGTCTCAAGCAATCCTCCTGCCTCAGCCTCCTGAGTAGCTAAGATTACAGGTACGCCACCACACCCATCTAATATATATATATTTTTATTTTTAGTAGAGAAAGTGTCTCACTTTTGCTCAGAGGTGATCCCCCTGCCTGGGCCTCCCAGAGTGCTAGGATTACAGGTACGAACCACAATTCCTAGCCAAAAATCCTGTTCTAAATAGAAACAATTTTGTCTTGTGAATCTGAATAATGTAATATCCCTATTCATTCCATCTGGGGATAGATTTGGTCAAACAGTGAAAGTGGAAATAAAATATTTTATATGAATTTTAAATGGACATGAAAGTCTTACAGGATTGAAAATAAAATCTTTGGATAAATACTACCCTCCAAAACTCGACATAAAATGGTACAGCACACATATACTTGGTATCCTAAATCATATTAGCACATTTCTTTTGAAATTATTTCCTGTCAAAGATGAATGCTTTCCAAAAAGAAAATAATAATAGAATTTATCTTAACATACAATTTTTATGTCAGTGGTTCTTTAATATATTTACAGAGTGTCAAAATACCTTCAAAAGTAGCTGAAGCTCTGTGAGATTTAATGACCATAATTTCCTGTCTGCACTTTTAACAGCTATACTCTTTGAAACTTTTGAGTATATTCACAGTTGTATTCTTGGTAAAATTGAATATGTTGAGTTGATGGAATGTCCAGAGGAACCAATTAAAGGTGTGATATTAATATTAACAAGAATCTTTCATAAATGAAGAAATTACTTATTCCCTATTATTTCATATTGGAGGATAGATTGCTTTCCCTCCAGAGCTAAAAGCTTTTTAAAATTTTTATTTATTGATGTATGGGTTTTCTTTAAAAGTAAGGCTAGAATAACTCTACTTGTAATCATCATAGCTCCAAGGAGGAAAAAATGAACTCTCTATAAAGTCATATTTAATCTATTCATCTTTTCAAATCATGCAGGGAAGTGTTGCCAATGAAAATCCAATCTAAGAGAGCTGTGCACTTGGTCCAACCTCCACTTCAGGAAATAACATTTTTTGATTATGCATGAGGGACCATATGTTGTAGTGGAAATCATATGAATGGCATCATTCTACCTAAACTCACTGTTTAGCATTCCTATTTGCATTGTCTAATATCACTGGCCTTTCAGATGAGGCTATGGTCCAAAACATGGTCTAAGTAAAAATGTATGTATTTACATAGATTTAAGCAAAATTTCAGTTTTGAAACATGGACACTCAATTTAAAATAAAAATAAAATAGAAAAAGAAAAAGAAAAGCGAGACAACTATCCTAGGAAGGTGTATAAAGATATTTAAATGTGTTCCTGAAGCTGCACTGAATATCCATCAGATCAACAGGTACACAGTTGCCACCATGAACTCTTGCTCTCTGTATACTTACATTTCACTGCTATTACATTATAAGCCTAAAGTGCCATTGGCCCATCATACAAAGTTAAAATTTTAATTTTTTATAATTTTTTTTTTTATTCTTTTTTTGTAGAGACAGAGTCTCACTTTATGGCCCTCGGTAGAGTGCCGTGGCCTCACACAGCTCACAGCACCTCCAACTCCTGGGCTTAAGCGATTCTCTTGCCTCAGCCTCTCGAGCAGCTGGGACTACAGGCGCCTGCCACAATGCCCGGCTATTTTTTTGGTTGCAGTTTGGCCGGGGCCGGGTTTGAACCCGCCACCCTCGGTATATGGGGCCGGCGTCCTACCGACTGAGCCACAGGCGCCGCCCTTTTTTATAAAATTTTAACTTTTTGAAAGAAAAGTAAAATTTAAAGAACAGAAGAGCATTTTAAAGCAATTTTTAACTAACATTAGACTAATTTGGCATGAAGTTAAACTAGGAAAATACTGTTTATTTGCACTGAAATCATATCATTAATTTCATCATCAAATAAAATGAAGACAGATAAAGTCTACTCTATTATTATGACAGATGGGAGGGCTTGTTTATAATTTAGTATTATTTTAATTGTTTCTATTTTTTTCCTCTGGGTAGATTTCAGTAATGGGATTGTGGAATCAAATGGAATGTCTACTTGTAACTCTTTGAGGATTCTCCATATTTCTTTCCAAAGAGGTATTAGTTTGCAGTCCCAATAACAGTGTAAAAGTGTTCCCTTCTCTCTACAAGCGGGCCACTCTCTGCAGCTTTAAGATTTAGTGGTGGTGAGAAGGGAACACTTTTACACTGCTGGTAGGACTGCAAACTAGTACAACCTTTCTGGAAGGAAGTATGAAGAAACCTCAAAGCACTCAAGCTAGACCTCCCATTTGATCCTGCAATCCCATTACTGGGCATCTACCCAGAAGGAAAAAAAAAAATCCTTTTATCATAAGAACACGTGTACCAGACTGTTTATTCTGTTTATTGCAGATCAATTTATAATCACCAAAATGTGGAAACAGCCTAAATCCCCACCAACCCAGGAATGGATTAACAAGCTGTGGTATATGTATACCATGGAATACTATTCAGCTATTTAAAAAAATGGAGACTTTACATCCTTCGTATTAACCTGGATGGAAGTGGAAGACATTATTCTTAGTAAAGCATCACAAGAATGGAGAAGCATGAATCCTATGTACTCAATTTTGATATGAGGACAATTAATGACAATTAAGGTTATGGGGGGGGAGGAAAAGCAGAGAGAGGGAAGGAGGGAGGGGAGCGGGGCCTGGGTGCGTCACACCTTCTGGGGGCAAGACATGATTGCAAGAGGGAATTTACCTAACAAATACAATCAGTGTAACCTGGCTTATTATACCCTCAATGAATCCCCAAAATAAAAAATAAAAAAATAAAAAAGATTTAGTGATGGCGGATTAGGGGATATCGCACCTGGTTTTGATTGGCATTTCTCTCATGATTAAGAATGAGGAGCATTTTTTCATGTGTTTTTGGGCATTTGTCTATCTTCTTCAGAGAAGGTTCTGTTCATCTCTTGATCAATGATAAATGGAATTGTTCCCTCTTTTGTCATTAATTTAACTTCTCTGTAGTTTCTGGCTATCAGCCCTTAGATTTGTAATATGCAAATATCTTTTCCCGTTCTCAAGGTCGTCTGTTTGCTTTATTATTGTGCCCTTAGCTGTGCAGAAGCTTTTTAGCTTAATTGAGTCCCATTTATTTATTTGTGATGTTACTGTGACTGCTAATGGAGTCTTTTTAATAAACTCTTTTGCCAGGCCAATTTCATCAAAAATTTCCACATACTTTCTTCTAGAATTTTTATCATTCCATGTCTTATATTTAAATCTTTTATCCACTGTAAGTCAATTTTTCTAAGAGGTGAAGAGGTGTGGTTCAGTCTTTTACATGTGATTATCCAGTTCTCCCTGATCCTGGAATTGTTTTCCTCAGTGTTTGCTTTTGTTTGGTTTATCAAAGATCTGATGATGATATGGGCTGCTTTCATCTCTAGATTTTCTGTTCTGTTCTGTAGACCTAAGTCTCTATTTTTGTGCCAATGTCATGCCATTTTGATCACTGTAGACTTGTAGTGTAGCCTAAAATCTGGTAAAGTGATGCCTCCAGATTTGTTTTTATTACTAAGAATTGAGTTTGCTATACTTTTTTTTTTTCTAGTTTTATACAAAATGAAGGTCTATATTTTGAGTTCTTCAAAGTATGATGTTAATATTTTAATGGGTATTGCTCTAAATCTGTAGACTGCTTTGGGTAGTACAGGCATTTTAACAATCTTGATCCTTTCCAGCCAGGAGCATGGTATGTTTTTCCCTTTTTTTTTGACACAGTCTTTGTCATCCTGGTAGACTATAAAGGTGTCATAGCTCACAGAAACCTCAGACTCTTGGTTTCAAATGATTCTCTTGCCTCAGCCTCCAAGTAGGTAGGACTCTAGGCACCCACCACAGTGCCCTGCCATTTTTAGAGATAGGGTCGCACTCTTGCTCAAGCTGATCTTCAACTCCTGAATTCAAGCAATCCACCCTTTGGGGCCTCCCAGAGTGCTAGCGTTACATGTGTGAGCCACTGCGCCCAGCTGTTTCCCATTTGTTAATGTCTTCTGCTATTTCTTTTCTCAGGTTTTATACACTATCATACTGAAAGGAATAATACTGAGAGCATTTCCACTCAGAACTGGAACCAAACAAGGATGTCCACTATCACCACTGCTATTCAAAACAGTGCTGGAAGTTCTAGCCAATGCAATCAGGCAAGAGAAGGATATTAACGGTATCCAAATGGGGTCAGATGAGGTTAAACTCTCATTCTTTGATGATAATATGATCTTACATGTAGAAAACTCCAGAGACTCAACCCTAAGACTCTTGGAGGTGATCAAGTAAAACAATAACATCTTGGGATATAAAATCGACATCCACAAATCAGTAGCCTTCATATATGCCAATAAGAATCAAGCCATAATCAAATCAAAGACACAATACCCTTCATAGTAGATTCAAGGAAAATGAAATTTCTGGGAATATGTCTACAAAGGAGTGAAGGATCTATATGAAAAATATTTTTCCATTAGAGATACTGCAAGGCTCCCTGGGGATATCTGGTATTATCTGAAGAAATTTTCAATTGTTGTATTAGCTTTACCTGATATTCTACTTCCAAATATCTGCAATACAATGTAAAGTAATATTTAAGAAGTAAACTTTGGTATCAATAAAATCTTAATCTAAATTATTTATTTGACTTTTAATAGCTTTACAATATTGGGTAACTAAAGTTACATCTCTGAATATTATGCTTATAATAATTAAAATGAGAATAATAGTGTCCCCAATACTTCTATGAGAATGAAATGAGGAAATCCAAATACTATATCTAATACAGAGTTTAAAATAAAGTGTGTTTAATATAAAATAATATTATTATGTTAAAATTGCTTTGGAAGCTTAGGAGAAAACATATGCAGTTATAATATTATCACCATAATTTTTTATTGTATTTCTTTTTTTAATTAAATCATAGCTGTGTGCATTAATGCAGTCATTGGGTACAATGTGCTGGTTTTATATACCATTTGAAATATTTTCATCAAACTGGTTAACATAGCCCTCACCTAATTTTCTTTGTTATTGTGTTCAGACATTTGTACTCTACACTTAGTAAATTTAACATGTACCCTTGTAAAATGCACCGTATGTGTGGTCCCACCAATTACCCTCCCTTACCCTCCTTTTTCCCCTTCTTCTTGGGCTATAGTTGGGTTATAGCTTTCATATGAAAGTTATAAATTAGTTTCATAGTAGGGCTGAGTACATTGGATACTTCTTCTTTCATTCTTGAGATACTTTGCTATGAAGAATATGTTCCAGCTCCATCCATACAAACATGAAAGAGGTAAAGTCTCCATCTTTTGTTAAGGCTGCATAATATTCTATGGTGTACATATACTACAATTTATTAATCCATTTGTGGGTTTATGGGCACTTGGGCTTCTTCCATGACTTAGCAATTATGAATTGGGCTGCAATAAAAATTCTTGTACAAATATCTGTATTATAAAGTAATTTTTGGTCTTCTGTATATATACCTAGTATAGGAATTAAAGGATCGAATAGCAAGTCTATTTTTAGATCCGTAAGAGATTTCCAAACATCTTTCCAAAAGGAACGTATAATTTTGAATTCCCACCAGCAGTGAAAAAGTGTTCTCTTTTCTCCAAATCCACTCCAGCATCTCTGGTTTTGGGATTTGGTGATGTGGGCTAATCTTACTGGGGTTAGATGAAATCTCAAAGTAGTTTTGATTTGCATTTGTCTGATGATTAAGGATTATGAGCATTTTTTCATGTGTCTGTAGGCCATGCACCTGTATTTCTTAATGTTTTGTAAAGTTCTTCAAGGCATAATAATTTTACTTAAAAACTCCTTTTTCCTCTAATTTTTAGTTGTTTCAAGAAAATTTTCAGCTAAATCGTTATTTAAATTTTGAAATGATTTTATTAATGAGATCTTAAACTGAAGTAGAAATAAATTTTATGCCCTTAGAATAAATTTATTTCTTATATACCAACTTTAAATAATAATTTTCTCAGTTAGTTAATTCATAGAAATTTGTTTCTAATGATATAGCAAATTTTTTAACTTTAGCACTGTTTCTGCTTTATCTAACTCCAATTTGTCTTTCTTGATTAAATGAAAAACTTCAGAAAGTGTGTACATGTGAATATGTACAAGTAATATTATTTACTATTATTTGACTATTAATAGCTTTAATGAATAGCTTTAATACATTTAATTAATTAAATGTAATTAATTTCTAATTACAAACATCTTTCTGTACTTTAGCAATTCTAAAGCATTCTTTTCGCAGGATTCTAAGCATTTAAAACTTGAGACCCCTAAGTGTCTTTTTTGTGAAATTTGAGTTATATTTATCAATATGTAACATATTAAAAATTAAATCAGAGAAGTTTAAAATTTATCGATTACATATTTCAACTAACAAGAACAAATTTGTTGCATGTAACATAGTTTTGTGAAAAATAACTGCTTTCTAAAACAAAACAAAAAGGAGAATATTTTACATTTTTATAACTTAAAAAGATACATATTCTCATGCCTGCTTTTACATTCATTTATTGTAATATCACATTTCCGTGTAGCCTCTGAAATTACTCACTGTACAATCATGACAAAGAAAAAATGAATTGAAAGAGCAAATAACATCAATTTTGACATTATGGAATTTCTAAAAGTGTATTCAGAACACACTGTTCCCACTTTGATGATTCTTGCTCTAGGTAATGAGCGTATATGGTAAAGGTATTTGATTTCACATATACAATATCAGTATATACAGTATTTGTCTCCTTGTGCATGACTAATATATCAGTAGTATTAAGTAATTCTAACACAAATGGAAGCAAGTTTCAACTTATATGTAGGTGAAATGTGTATTCTTACTGGTACCACCAGATAATAATAATGAAAGAATGATCAAAACCAGAAGTTACTTGTGGTCTGGAACTTGATATCAATAAAATAATAATTGATAATCTACTAATCATCATAAACCAAAACATTTCTACTCTACTATGAAGCTTCTTCCTTCACTATTATTTTTTTATTTGGTGCTTTTAATTTCTTTTAACTTATTAGTGCAACCGTAAGTTAGTTGACTTAGTTTGTTTCTTGTACCTAGCAATTGTTCTTGGCAAACTATTTACATATAATATAATATTTTAGTTGCAGTATTTATCTTACTGTTTAATACAACATTTTCTGTTCTGGGGCTTCTACTAGAAACATAAAAAGTTTCTGGTAGGGAAAATGAAAGATGGCAGAAAAGACTCTTACGACTCTATGCTTCTGTTAAATAAATCATACATAAGTATCTGTTACATTACTTACAGTGTTCCCCATCCTTGTGGAATTAAAATAATGACAGTGACCCTATCCCTTGACAGATGGCCTCATATTCCCTTTTGACAATTTTCTCCTCCAAAGCTATATCTAAATTGGGCTGAGCAGATTTTAAAGAAACTCTTGTTCACTGTTAGTAGGAATGTGAAATAGTGCAGTCATTATGTATAATATGAAAGTTACTAAAAAAATTAAAAATAGAACGTTCAAATGATCCAGAAATCCCACTTCTGAGTGTATATCCAAAATAATTAAAATAAGAATGCCAAAGAAACATATTCACTCCTATGTCCGTTGTACCCTTATGTGCAGTAGCCTGGTCAAGGAGACAACAAAACGTCCAGTGACAGAAAATAGATAAAGAAAATGATGTGGTATATGAGCACAATACCATGTTATCTAATCTTAAAATAGAAGGAAATTATGCCCAATGTTAAAACATAGATTAATCTGGAGGACATTATGCTAAGTGAAATAAGTTGGCTACCAAAGGACAAATACCGAAAGATTCCATTATATGGGGTAGCTAAAATAGTCACATTAATAGAAAGAGCATAGAATGGTGATGTGGTTCCCAGTGACTTTGGGTTGGGGTAAATGCAGGGTTGTTGTGTGATGTACATTAAGTTTTGAGTATGCAAGATAAATGAGTTCTATAGATCTGTTGTACAACAATGTGCTTATGCACTAGGGTCATGCACTGGAGAACTGAATCAGAAGGCAAACCTCCTATTAAGATTTTGCCACAAATTTTTAAGTGCATAAATAATTAACTAAAAATCAATAAATTGCCTTCAATGGAACTTTTGTTAAATAAGCCAATATATCAATTACTTCAAAGTGCTTAGGGAAATAATTTTGAATGTAGTATAAGCTATTTAATCAACTAGTCATTCATGGTAGAAGAAAGGTGTAATTTTTACCATACAATTAGATTATACCCTAGCCATCCATAGCTGACAAAAATAACAGTGATGAAAATAATAATAATAATAAATCTGAAAAATAGATTTTGTATGTAAGACACAATATTGAAATATGTCTTATTTTTAAGTGTAGTTCTTGGTTTGGGAGTGCATATATTTGCAAGTGTAAATAAACATTGATAATAAAATTTAATATTGTAATTTGTAAGTATAGTTTTGATTTAAAATTTCAGATAGTTCATGAAGAATAGGAAATGAAGATCCCCAAAAGAAACAAAACATTGTCGTGTTAAGCAAAAGAATGTAAGTATCAGCTTCTAAAAGATTTGTGGATTTGTGCATTTTGAATATTTATATTAAAAATGTAAGCATAAACTCTAAAAATAAAAATATTAGAGGTAATGTTCAATAGCAATATTTTTATCAAAAAGCAAGGGTTGCATTTTATTGGCACAGAAAAATGCAGGAGTAAAATTAAAACCAAAGACCTTGAAAAAATGTATAGATAATATACTAAAAAGTTACATTTAGATTTTAAAAACTGGGGTATATAAATTTATAATGGTTTTATGGTTAAACCAGGTGCAGGTAAGTACTACAGCAATGGTTATTAAATGTGCTCCCATACTCGATATCTTAATCATAATACTTTGAGAGACAATACATGATTATAGCTACAATGTATTTAATTCAAAGATATGTTTTTGTGACATTTGTAATTTGACACTTTCTAGAGAAAGAAGAAAATCTCTGATGTTAACTACTTTTCTGGGAGAAAATCTTGTCCAACTCATAAGCTTTTGACAAAAATTCTTTTTTTTTTTTTTTTTTTTTTTTTGCAGTTTTGGCCGAGGCTCGGTTTGAACCCGCCACCTCTGGCATATGGGGCCAGCGCCCTACTCCTTTGAGCCACAGGCGCTACCCTTGATAAAAATTCTTTATACAAAAACAGATGAAAAAATTACAGTTTTGACTTAAAGACATCAGTTTGAATGACATTTTATGACAATTTCATTTTGTCATAGGTTATGAAAATATAATTGATAATTAAGTAACAACGGCGTATAAAGGAACACGGTTTTGTCCAGTGTTATACGATGTCAGTGTTTTACTAAATGTCCTACTTAATAAAAGTAATAAATACATTTTTTCGGACTGTATTCTTTCTAAAATTTGACATAGCAAAAATGAGATATGTCTGTTGTCTCTGCCTGTTACCACTAGCCCATTTAACGTAACTATTCTTTGTAATAACTATTTAGGTCTTCTGTGAAATCTTTTACATTTGACAATAATAATGCTTTGTAGGAAAATATAAAAGGGAATTAGAAAAATAAACATTTATTCCCTAAAGAAGCAAAAATGAGTTATATAGTCCATTAACGGTCAGTCTTAAACAATGATATTCTTATTTTCATTTTCAATATTGGTTAAGAGAAAACAATAATAATAATAAAATTTTAATCTTTTAAAGAAGAAAGCATCAGGTAAACATGACTATATCCTGGTGAATATAAATATGAAATTAATAAAAATAGAAAAACCTTACTGATAATTTTAAAGTCAAATAAATATATTCCTCAGAGGTCCATTTAACACATAAACTTTTAAAATTTGACATTGGAGAATGTTGTAACAATAAATACTCTATGCTCATAATTATATTACAGAAATTTTAATATTTTAAGGTTAAAATAATGCTTCTTTGCTGTAATGTCACGTGTAACAAATAAATTAAATTTTAGACTACATATTTGAAAGTGTATTTTGAATATAGTAGTCAAAAAATTATAATGATGTAATGATAAACTTGTTAAAAAACAGAAATATGATCAAAATAACTTTTAATATGTACTAATGTGCAATGAAAAAGAGAAAGCAAAATATATTAAAGGTTTTTGCTTATTATCAAAAATATTAACCATCTAGAACAAAAGGGTTTCACTCTCCTGTGAGTTGCTGCCATGTATCAAGTTAAAATACGTACAAAAGTAGCTTAAGCCAAAGGAGAACTTGGAATGTATCATGAAATGAGCTAACATTATGTTAAGAGAGCTTATGAATTTTTTAAGGATATTATGAAACCCAGGGAAATAACTAATTCTTCAGAGAGTTATCAACAATAAGTTACTAATGGTGATAATAAAGAAGGTTAAAAATTAAATCCAGTCAGTCACAGTGGCTCACATCTATAATCCTCCCACTCTGGAAAGCCAAGGCAGGTGGATTGCCTGAGTTCGGTAGTTGGACAGCAGTCTGACCAAGAGTGAGAACCTCTCTTAAAAAATAGCAGGGCGTATGGCCTGCACCCATAGTCCCATCTGCTTGAGAGGTTGAGGCAAGAGGATCACTTCAGCTCAAGAGCCATGATGCCCTGGCACTCTACCAAAGGTGACAAAGTAAGACACTGTCTTAAAAAAAAAAAAAATTCAAACCAAACTATATAGAAACAATATAGAAAAGAGGACTTATTGTATGGAATAAATAAAAAAGTTAGCCAAATAGTTGACTTAATCCAATCACAATAACTAAAATAAATAACCACATAAATTAAAACCACAGAAGTTATACTCAAAATATGAAACTAGAGATATGCTAAAATTCTAAAGATGCTCAACAGCAAAACTGACCAAAGGGTAGGTTGATATCAGAAAAAGTGAACTTCCCAGTATGAAATGAAACCAAGCAAAAGAGATTTATTTTCTTGAATAAAAAACAATCCAGAATGTATATGAACCTAAAAATAGTGCTCAAAAAATATAATACAAAATTAAAAGAGAAGTAATCAAATTCGTAAGTAGTGTTAAACACTTCAATACTTCTTTCTAGTAGAAAGAAAGAAAAATTAAATATAGTTTTTTTCTTTTCTTAGTAGACCAACCTGACAACACTGAAATTTACAAAACATTCAAACCTCATACCTGAATAAAACATATTCTTCACAAAATGACATATTTATAGAATACACCACATTCTTGGAATTAAAACAAGCCTTAACTAATTAAAAATAATTAAAAGTATACAAGGTGCATCTATGTGCCGGGGAATTACACTAGAAATTACAACAGAAATTATTAGTGGAGAAAAAAATACACATACTCAATACCAAGTTGGAATTGGTCAATCAACACTTAAGTGCATACAGAAGTAAATCTCAATGAAAATCAAGCTAGAAGAAGGGGGAAGAGGGAATGGGTAAATTCACACTTATTAGACATGATGCACATGGTCTGGTGTGGGGGCATGCTTAGAACCTGGCCTTAATTTTTGCAAAAAACAAAGCATATAAACAGAATACTTCTATCCCCTAATATTCTGAAATTTAAAATAAAAGAATCAGTAACTTAAGTGTATAATTGAATCAATAAATCATCTAAAACTTTGGAGAAAATAATTGTGACTTTAAGTAATAAAAGTTTTATTAGCTATAACACCAAAAGATTACTTTATTTAAAAAACTGATAAAGTGGAATTTATAAAAATTAAGTAAGTCTGGTCTTTACATGAAACTGTTAAGAAAATGAGATAGTAATGATAAACTAAGAGAAAAAAATATATTTACCAAATCTGACTTTTTATTTTTTTTTTTAATTTTTTTATTAAATCATAAGTGTATACAATGATATGATTATGGGGCATCATACACTCACTTCATAAACCATTTGACACATTTTTATCCCAGTGGTTAACATAGCCTTTCCGGCGTTATCTCAGTTACTGTGCCAAAACATTTATATTCTACATTTACCAAGTTTCGCAAATACCCCTGTAATATGCACCACAGGTGTGATCCCACCGATTCCCCTCCCTCTACCCACCCCCCCCTTTCCCACTTCCCCCTATTGTTAAGTTGTAGCTGGGTTATAGCTTTCATGTGAGAGTCCCAAATTAGTTTCATAATAGGGCTGTGTACATTGGGTATTTTTTCTTCCATTCTTGGGATACTTTACTAAGAAGAATATGTTCCAGCTCCATCCATGTAAACATGAAAGAGGTAAAGTCTCCATCTTTCTTTAAGGCTGCATAGTATTCCATGGTATACATATACCACAATTTATTAATCCATTCGTGGATCGATGGGCACTTCGGCTTTTTCCATGACTTAGCAATTATGAATTGGGCTGCAATAAACATTCTGGTACAAATATCTTTGTTATGTTGTGATTTTTGGTCTTCTGGGTATATGCCCAGCAGAGGAATTGCAGGATTGAATGGCAGATCTATTTTTAGATCTCTGAGTGTTCTCCATATATCCCTCCAAAAGGAATGTATTAATTTGCATTCCCACCAGCAGTGCAGAAGTGTTCCCTTTTCTCCGCATCCTCGCCAACATCTCTGGTCTTGAGATTTTGTGATATAGGCTAGTCTCATTGGAGTTAGATGATATCTCAAAGTAGTTTTGATTTGCATTTCTCTGATGATTAAAGATGATGAGCATTTTTTCATATGTCTGAAGGCCGTGCGCCTGTCTTCTTCAGAGAAGTTTCTCTTCAAATCCCTTGCCCAGCCTGCGATGGGATCCCTTGTTTTTTTCTTGCTGATGCGTTTGAGTTCTCTGTGGATTCTGGTTATTAAACCTTTGTCAGAGTTATACCCTGCAAATATCTTCTCCCATTCTGAGGGCTGTCTGCTTGCTCTGCTTACTGTGTTCTTAGCTGTGCAGAAGCTTTTTAGTTTGATCAAGTCCCAGTAGTGTATTTTTGAAGCTGCTTCAATTGCCCGGGGGGTTCTCCTCATGAAATACTCACCCAGACCAATTTCTTCAAGGGTTTTGCCTGCATTCTCCTCTAGTATTTTTATAGTTTCATGTCTTAAGTTTAAATCTTTAATCCAATGAGAGTCTATCTTAGTTAATGGTGAAAGGTGTGGGTCCAATTTCAGTCTTCTGCAGGTTGCCAGCCAGTTCACCCAGCACCATTTGTTAAATAGGGAATCTTTTCCCCACTGAATGTTTTTAATTGGCTTGTCAAAAATCAAATAGCGGTAAGTAGCTGGATTCATCTCTTGGTTCTCTATTCTATTCCAGATATCTACTTCTCCGTTTTTGTGCCAATACCATGCTGTTTTGATCACTATCGATTTGTAGTAAAGTCTGAGGTCTGGTAGTGTGATTCCTCCTGTTTTGTTTTTATTTCTGAGTAATGTCTTGGCTATTCGAGGTTTTTTCTGATTCCATATAAAACGAAGTAATGTTTTTTCAAGATCTTTAAAATATGACAGTGGAGCTTTAATAGGGAGTGCGTTGAAATTATATATGGCTTTGGGTAGTATGGACATTTTGATAATGTTGATTCTTCCTAGCCATGAGCATGGTATGTTTTTCCATTTGTTAACATTTTCGGCTATTTCTTTTCTTAGAGTTTCATAGTTCTCTTTATAGAGATCTTTCACGTCTTTTGTTAGGTAAATTCCCAAATATTTCATCTTCTTTGGCACTACTGTGAATGGGATAGAGTCCTTAACTGCTTTTTCAATTTGACTGTTGTTGGTGTATATAAAGGCTACCGATTTATGAATGTTGATTTTGTAACCTGAGACGCTGCTGTATTCCTTGATCACTTCTAGGAGTTTTGTAGTAGAGTCCCTAGTGTTTTCCAGATACACAATCATATCATCTGCGAAGAGCGAGAGTTTGATCTCTTCTGACCCTATAGGATACCCTTGATCGCCTTTTCTTCCCTAATTGCGGTGGCTAAAACTTCCATTACAATGTTGAAAAGCAATGGAGACAATGGGCAGCCTTGTCTGGTTCCTGATCTGAGTGGAAATGATTCCAATTTAACTCCATTCAATATGATATTGGCTGTGGGTTTGCTGTAGATAGCCTCTATCAGTTTAAGAAAAGTCCCTTCTAGACCAATTTTCTTGAGTGTTCTGATCATGAAGGGATGCTGGATATTATCAAAAGCTTTTTCTGCATCAATTGAGAGAATCATATGGTCTTTGTTTTTTAATTTGTTTATGTGCTGAATTACATTTATAGATTTACGTATATTGAACCAGCCTTGAGACCCTGGGATAAAACCAACTTGGTCATGATGTATAATTTGTTTGATGTGTTGCTGGATTCTGTTTGTTAGGATCTTGTTGAATATTTTTGCATCTATATTCATTAGTGATATCGGTCTATAATTTTCTTTTCTTGTTGGGTCTTTTCCTGGTTTGGGGATCAGGGTGATGTTTGCTTCATAGAACGTGTTGGGTAGTCTTCCTTCTTTTTCTACATTTTGGAACAGGTTGAGTAATATAGGTACTAATTCCTCTTTAAAGGTTTGGTAGAATTCTGACGTGAAACCATCTGGTCCCGGGCTTTTCTTTTTAGGGAGGTTTTGTATAGTTGATGCTATTTCTGAACTTGATATGGGTCTGTTCAACATTTCCACTTGATTCTGGTTAAGTCTTGGAAGGTGGCGTGCTTCCAAGTATCGGTCTATTTCCTTCAGATTTTCATATTTCTGAGAATAAAGTTTCTTGTAATATTCATTAAGGATTTTTTGGATTTCTGATGAGTCTGTGGTTATTTTGTCTTTGTTGTTTCTGATTGATGAGATTAGAGATTTTACTCTTTTTTTCCTGATTAGGTTGGCCAGAGGTTTATCTATTTTATTGATCTTTTCAAAAAACCAGCTTTTTGATTTATTGATCTGTTGTATTATTCTTTTGTTTTCAATTTCATTTAATTCTGCTCTAATTTTGGTTATTTCTTTTCTTCTACTGGGTTTGGCGTTGGAATGTTCTTCCTGTTCCAGTTGCGTGAGATGTCCCATTAAGTTGTTAACTTCCTCTCTTTCCGTTCTCTTGAGGAAGGCTTGCAGTGCTATAAATTTCCCTCTTAGAACTGCCTTTGCAGTGTCCCAGAGGTTCTGATAGCTTGTGTCTTCATTGTCATTTTGTTCCAAAAAATTGGTGATTTCTTTCTTAATCTCATCTCTGACCCAGCTATCATTCAGCATAAGGTTATTTAACTTCCATGTTTTTGTATGGGTATGCAGATTCCTGTTGTTACTCAATTCAAGTTTTATTCCATGATGGTCCGAGAAGATGCATGGAATAATTTCTATTCCTTTAAATTTACTGAGGTTAGACTTGTGACCTAAAATGTGATCAATTTTAGAGTAAGTTCCGTGGGCTGATGAGAAGTATGTGTATTCAGTTTTGTTGGGATGAAATGTTCTGTAGATGTCTGCTAAATCTAAATATTGGATGGTTAGGTTTAAATCTAAGATTTCTTTGCTCAGCTTCTTTCTGGAGGATCGATCCAACACTGCCAAGGGAGTGTTGAAATCTCCAACGATTATGGAGCTGGAGGAAATCAAGTTACTCATGTCTGTTAGAGTTTCTCTTATAAATTGAGGTGCATTCTGGTTGGGTGCATAGATATTAATAATTGAGATCTCGTCATATTGAGTATTACCCTTAACAAATATGAAGTGACCATTCTTGTCCTTCCTTACTTTTGATGGTTTAAAGCCTACTGTATCTGCAAATAAAATTGCAACACCTGCTTTTTTCTGATTACCATTTGCCTGAAATATGGATGACCATCCTTTCACCCTGACTCTGTATTTGTCTTTTAAGTTGAGATGTGACTCTTGTATGCAACAAATATCTGGCTTAAGTTTTTGTATCCAGTCAGCTAACCTATGCCTCTTTAGAGGACAGTTTAAGCCATTCACATTGATGGAGAGTAAGGATAAGTCTGGTGGAATTTTGGGTATCGAGTTTTTCAAAGGTCCAGTGGACATTTTTAATCCTTTCGCCAGTGTGGAAGTTGGAGTTTGATCCGAAGTTTCTGAGTGAGTTTACTTTTGTGGTATAGGATTGGGTTGGTCATTGTGGAGGATAGGTCTGAGAACATCCTGAAGAGCTGGTTTACTTATGGCAAATTTTTTCAACATATGAATGTCATTGAAGTATTTAATTTCTCCATCATAGATGAAACTCAGTTTAGCTGGATACAAGATCCTGGGTTGAAAGTTTTTTTGCTTTAGGAGATTAAAAGTTGATGACCAGCCTCTTCTTGCTTGAAAAGTTTCAGCAGAGAGATCTGCAGTTATTCTAATATTCTTACCTTTGTACGTTATAGTTTTCTTTCGCCGGGCTGCTTTGAGAATCTTCTCTTTCATGTTAACTTTAGTGAAGCTAATTATGATATGTCTGGGAGATGGCTTTTTGGGGTTGAATCGTGCTGGGGTTCTGAAGCTGTCTGCTATCTGAATTTCAGATTCTCTAGGCATGTCTGGAAAATTTTCTTTCATAATTTCATGTAGAAGGGCCTCTGTGCCCTTGGCTGCCACGTCATCAGTCTCCGAAATTCCTATAACCCTTATGTTATTTTTTTTCGAATTATCTGAGAGCTCTCTGAGTGAGTGATCCGTTTTTGCTCTCCATTTCTCTTCCTCTTTGAGAGATTGGGAGCGTTCGAAGACTTTATCTTCAATGTCAGAAATCCTTTCTTCTGCTTGCTCCATTCTGTTACTGAGGGATTCTACTGTATTTTTCATATCTTTGAGGGCTGTAAGTTCTTGTTTCAGTGTGTCTAAGTCTTTGGTGGTTTTGTCTTTAAATTCGTTAAATTCTTGAGACAGTTTTTGAATTTCTCCTCGAATTCCTAATTCCATTTTATTAATCTTGTCTGCAAACCAAATTCTGAATTCGACTTCTGACATCTCAGCCAGTTGTTTATGAATGGGATCTTCAATCACATTTGCCGTATCTTTTCTTGGGGGGGTTGATCTATTCTGGTTATTCATGTTACCAGAGTTTTTCCGCTGATTCCGCCCCATGGTTTACTCCCTTTGGTTTTTCCCCTGGGGTTTTATCGAGGGCCCGTACAGTGTTGTGGCCTGAGAAACTGGGGCCCTGTCTGGTGTGGTGGAGCAAAGTGGTTCTGTCTTGTTTTCAGCTGGTTTCTGTTCGATCCTATTGCAACTTCTACTCTGGCTTGAAGTCTCAGCTGTGTGGAAAAATCAGCAATTAAGTCACCCCGCCTGCCCACCTCTGGCCCCAGTTGGAAAAGGAGAATCAAACCTTCCTACAATCGCACACCCAGGGCACCACCTGAAAAGTCCTCAGTCTATTAGCCCAGTTCAAAAGGTCCGAATCAACTGTCTCAATCGGCACTTGTCTCAGGTGGAAGGGTTCAAGAGGTCTCTGGGAACTGGATCACAGGGGCATGGTGACTCCTCTGAGACAGCTCACCCCAGTGCAGCGTGGAGTCAGGAGGAGCCACCCCGCAAACAGAGCAGTCTGGGAAGGCTGACGTCTCCTTCCCCACTTTGCCCCTCCATCGGACCCAGTCACTGGTATCTCTGCAGATGGCTAACCCAGTTGCCTGCAGTGAACAGACACTCCAGGGGTTTGCACCTGCCTGAATCGCGAGGAAGTCTGCCAGGCCCCCGCAGACTGCCGCTATCTAGCAGGAGGAGATGGGGCCTGACATCTTTGAGTGTTTGATGCAGGTGATGGGAAGGAGGTGTTCACTCAGGCTTAGCCCCGTCCCTGATGGATGCTGCTAACAGAACAGAACAGAACAGACAACTTTGTGAGGTTCTGTCTCTGTTCCTGTCGTCGCCTACAGGAGACGGGCTGTTTTGAGTTCAAACGTCTTTGCTGCTGGAGAATTGCGTCTGAACACCTCTCTGGGTCGGACCCGCCCTGGAGGCTTCCGGGTTTGTGAGCCGTGTCACCGGTGGCCTCCTCTGGTTGCCCAGGGAGACGGGGGTGTGGCCTCAGAATATCCAGAAGTGAGCGTTCTGCCGTTAAAGAAAAAACGGCTGTTGATCTACCTCCAGGGAACTGCTGCTCTGGTGTGGGCACTCAGGCGACCCTTTTCTCCTCTGTCCCGTGCCCCAGAGTCAGCACTGAGCGGCCGCAGTTTGTGCTGGGTCCACACCCCTTAAGAGATCCCCCAAGAATCAGAACTCTTGGGGGATGGGCCCCCAGACCCGGATTGGGAGTGGGGCGGGGGGAAGCTAGAGTTTCATTCAGTTTCACGCAATACTACGGTCAGGGGAGGGCTCCTGCACTGCACCGCAGGGAAGTGCCGCCAAGGCTTGATTTCCCCTCAGCAGAGTGCCCTCTCCTCGCTCACATATCCCAGAGTCAGCGCTGACCTGACGCAGCTCAGGCACTGTGCACTCCCCTCGAGAAATCACCCATGGAGCCGAACTCCGGAGGGATAGGCCCTCAGACCCCGAGTGAGAGTAGGGGCTCTCAGCTCTCAGCGGGGAGGCCAGAGTCTTATTCAGTCTTGTGCCCGGGGAGGGCTCCTGCACTGCACTGCAGGGAAGTGCCGCCAAGGCTTGATTTCCCCTCAGCGGAGTGCCCTCTCCTCGCTCACGTGTCCCAGAGTCAGCACTGACCTGACGCAGCTCAGGCACTGTGCACTCCCCTCGAGAAATCACCCAAGGATCCGAACTCCTGGGGGATAGGCCCTCAGACCCCGAGTGAGAGCAGGGGTTCTCAGCTCTCAACGGGGAGGCCAGAGTCTGATTCAGTCTTGGGTCCCCTATGCCCGGGGAGGGTTGGTGCACTGCACCGCAGGGAAGTGCCGCGAGGTGTGACTCCCCCTCAGCCCGGTGCCCTCTCCTCACTCGGCGCACCTCAGAGTCAATGCTGACCAGTCGCAACTCGGGGACTGTCCACTCCCCTTGAGAAATCACCCAAGGATCCGAAGTCCTGGGGGACAGGCCTCCAGACCTCAGTGGGCGGGAGGGAAGCGCCGGGGATTCAGGGTTGCCGGCAAAGGATTCCCAAAGTTTTATTCAGCCCTATGTCCGGCAGGAGAACGCCACGGCACCCCAGTAGGGGAGGTAGGTCCAGTTTTTAGAAGGTCTCTCCCGTGGAGTGTAGTGGGAGGGGCTTTAATTTCTGCCCGCTTGTTCAATTGTGGGGCTACAGAGCCAGTCTCATGGGGGAGGGGGACTCCCGTCCGCTTGGTGGTGGATTTTGTACCTTTTGTTTGCGTCCTTGTGATCACAACTTGCCTCAGCGGTGTTGATGTGCGTTCTTCAGCCTTCTCTCTTGGTGAGGCTCAAGTCCACCAGGATACTTACTAAATTCCTGTCCCTTAACTCTCCTTCTGGACGGGAGCCTTTGTTGAAAGCTGGCTTCAGTCCGCCATCTTGTCTCCCCTCAAATCTGACTTTTTAAATGAATGAAATATAACAAATAAAATAATTAACTGTGTAATAAAATATATATTACCACACTTAATAATAAGATACTGTATTACCAAGTTTTAAAAATGAGTCAAAAATTTGACCACACTGCTAACCAAGAAAGAGACATGGATATCAAATAAACAAATTAGCCATTAGAGAAATGCAAATTAAAACCACAATAAGATATCTCCGCACAGGTATTTTAAGAAATATTTTTAATAAAAAAAATTAAAAATGCTAAGCAATAGTGAGAATGTGGATAAATGATATTCCTATACACAGATGATTGAAAAGCGAATTATTGCATCCACTCTCAAAACTGGTAGATTCTTATAAAGTTAGAAACTTCCCCAAATGAAATAAAACCCTATGTTGGCACAATTATCTGGACTAAAATGACTACTGTGTCTTTGTCTGTTATTGCCAAATCCAACACCAATACAAATGCCCCATTATATCCATAATCATTTGTTTATTACAAACTAACAAAAGAGGCGACAATATGTATGAGTAATAAATATATTACTATAAGCTAAAAAGGCAAACCTAAAAATGATTTCTATGTCACTACAAAAGTTTCGAGACAGACTATGGTATGGTCCATTATTTCATTTCCAAACAGCACAATGGACAGCGTCTTTTCTGATTCATTCCTGCAAGTTTCACCCTGCTCAGCTTATCAGTGCTGCAGGGAGGCTTCATTAGTTTCCATTCATGTGCATTTAATGTTTCTTTATTTCTGTGTATCCCAAAAATCTACATAATGACCCATATCGTGTGATTCTGTTTATATGATCTCTTGCAAATCTTATATAAAATAGAAAATAGAAAATAGAATATAATAGAAAGTAGAATAGACTGCAAGAGGCTAAGGACAAAGATGTAAAGTATAAAAGGGAAAAAAGAAAGTTCGGAGGAGGATAAAAAGTTTCTTCTATCTGTGTACCAACTCTGTATTTAAGACTGATATCAAATTTCTGCAGATAGGATTTGGCGTATGTATGTACATCTGTGTGTGTTATACATATTTGTTCCAGTTACATGTATTTGGGGGCAGAGTAACATAACTATATTTTGGGGTGTGGGAATGAAATATTCAGTAAAATGGACCTCAAATTTAACAATATCTATGACTTACTTAAAACTCTTATCAAATAAAAGAATGAAAAATCCAGTTGCAATTGTCAATTCTAAAATAATTGTGATAACTGTGACACTAACATAATTTCCTGTGAATTGGCAATGATGAAAATTTTAGTTATTGTTTTTTTCCCACAAATACAATATAGATAAAATATGTCAGGACTAAATTAAGAAGAGTATCTAAATTTGGTATGTGCAAATCAATTCTTAATCATTACTAACATTTTCTGATTTGGAATGCATTAATTATCTATTGCTGTGTAACAAATTACTCAGCATCAATCAGCTTAAAATAATAAGCATTTATCTCACAGTCTTTGTACTTTTCCAAGGTCATTTTTCAATTTCTTTTAAGTTGAATTGTGACATTCAATGTTTTTCCTCAATCTGCTTTATTTATGTGCTTTTGTTATTCTGCATACTTAATTCTTTCTTTTTAGTATTATCTCCCCAAGAATCTAATTCCAAAATGATAATATGGATAAATTGTCATAATTAACAAAAATGTAATCTGAAAACTTTTAATTACATTAGAAAATTTTACAAAACATACTTTATTGAGAAAAGCACATCTGTAGCAGAGTTATGCAAACAATAGACATATATAGAATGGCCATAAATCTCATGTGTAATTTAAAATAGTGTACAATTTAAAATTGCACATAAACTTTATGGCCACCCTGTATGATAGATTGATTTTAATATTGAGGAGATTAAATTTTATTGTATATTATCTTAATCCATTTGGCTAGATAGATAATTGTATATGTATCAGGTGCTTATGACTATTACATAGTGGCTAGGAATCAAAGTATCATACTTACATGAAAATCCACTTTATTATTTTTTAAATATGAAAAATAACAAATTAGTTAATTTTGCACATATAATTAGTTTACACATTGTTGGGGATTATACTATTCCACACCTTAAAACATTCTGCATGTACATGAAAAAATCATATTAGATAAAATTTTGAATTAGCATTTCTTACACTATTATTCAATAGAAATAAGAGGAAAGATACAATAAAAAAGGTGAGTGACTGGGGTGGTGCCTGTGGCTCAGTGGGTAGGGCGCCCGCCCCATATGCTGAGGGTAGCAGGTTCGAGCCCAGCCCCAGCCAAACTGCAGCAAGAAAATGGCCGGTGTCGTGGAGGGTGCCTGTGGTCCAGGCTGCTCAAGAGGCTGAGGCAGGAGTCGCCTGGGCCCAGGAGTTGGAGGGTGCTAGACGCCACGGCACTCTACTGAAGGTGATGGCATGAGACTCTATCTCTACAAAAAAAAAAAAAGTTACTGACCTTGAGTTAAAATGCAATTTTTTTGAGAGCAGAAAGTAATAGGCATAGTATCGAGTAACCTCTTTATATTGCCTTGGCCTAACTAATGCAATTATCCCTCAGAGTAGCACTCAAAATAACTCCCGCTATGGTCTCTAATATTGCATTATTCAAGGACTTATGAATTTGCACATGATAGCCTGACCCCAAAACATTTTTTTTCATAGCTACAAATCATACTCTAATGTACCCTTTGAAATATGATGAAATGGTAAGGCAAAACTGTTATCAAGGACCATTAAAATCAATATTTAAAAAAGAATATTTGTATACGTATTCTCTTGGTTGGACATCTCATTTGTTTCCAGATTTGTTCCCCTTAAAAGGTGGGGCCTTAGTGTGTGTCACACTTTATGGGGGCAAGACATGATTGCAAGAGGGACTTTACCTAACAATTGCAATCAGTGTAACTGGCTTATTGTACCCTCAATGAATCACCAACAATAAAAAAAAAAAATAATAAACAAAATACATTAAAAAAAAAAAAAAAAAAAAACTGTTGTAATAGGTCCTCTTCTTTAAGTCTTTCTCTTGAGTATAACAAAACATCTACAAGTGTGATTATTGAGCAATAGGACAGACATGTGTTTCATTTATGAATAAATGCCAAACATTTCCAAAATATTTGCAGTATTTTATATTCCAATCAGCGATGTATGACTTCTTGTTTCTGTACTTTCTCATCAATATTTTGCTTGTCAGTCTTTTGAATTTTAGACATTCTGTTTATAGTGTTCTTTATTGTCTTGTGTTTTAATGCTTTATTATATTTTCAGGTTGCTCAAGCTATTCTACTTCCATTATATTTTCATATAAATATTAGACTTAAGTATTCTATTTATACAAAAAAGGAAATATTGGCTGGAAATTTTATTAGAATGTGTTTAATCTATTCATTCTGAAGAAAATCAGCAACTTAATAATGTTGAGTTTTTCTTTTTTTTTTTTTTGTAGAGACAGAGTCTCACTGTACCGCCCTCAGTAGAGTGCCGTGGCGTCACACAGCTCACAGCAACCTCTAACTCTTGGGCTTATGCGATTCTCTTGCCTCAGCCTCCCGAGCAGCTGGGACTGCAGGTGCCTGCCACAACACCCGGCAATTTTTTCTGCTGTTGTTGCAGTTTGGCCGGGGCTGGGTTTGAACCCGCCACCCTCCGTATATGGGGCCGGCAGGAGTTTTTCAATTTATGAACATGGTACATCTCTCAATTTATCACCTTTAGCTTGTTTTCTCCATTTTATGTTCACAGTTTTTTATTACTACATATATCTTAAATTGTTTCAAATACTTGATATTTATATCATAAAGTTATCATTATATACCAATCAAGTTATATCATTATATACTGATGATATATTGAAGTAAAATACAATTTTAGGTATAATTACATAAGCATACAAAATAGATTTGTCTATATATAACACATGAATGTAGATGTGAAATAGATATACGTAGAGAGAGAGATGGAGGTATAGAGAGATGAAAAGAGAGAAAGAAATCATAATTTTTCCAGAATAGGGTACTATTTTGGAATATTAAGAGAAAATTATTCAAAGACGAATACAGAATGCCTTTTACTTTAGACGTGTCACACATTGACGCCCAATCCCCCTCCCTCCTTCCCTCTCTGCTCTTCCTTTCTCCCACTCCCCACCATGTCATTAATTGTCATTTGTGTGCAGTGATATTTTTCTTTACCTTTCTATTATTATCAAATTTTTCATTTTGATTATAGAATAAACCATAGTCCTATTGAAATAGAGACAATATTTTACAAATACAAATGTAATACAGTAACTTCTCATTAAAATTGCAAAAAACACAGTATTTTTTCATAATTTAACCATTAAGAAAAGCAAAAAGTAGTATATTGTATATACCCCTTTATATATATGTGATACCCACATTATATACACCTGTATGCACACATACACAATTTAAGGTTTCTTTAGAATCTGTGGGTTTATCCCTTTTTCACACTTGATATTTTTAGCACATATTAAGGTACAGCAGCACCTCTGTAAGTTGGCCACCCAAGGCACTATAACAAACTGGTCAACATAGGGGGGTGGTCAACATAAAGAACTGGGCCACCCGTACCAATCTAATGTACATGCGGTGCACGTCCAGGCTATGAAAATTAGGTCAACTTCAGGAGGTGGTCAGCTCTGCAGGTTCTACCATGTATACCCTGCAGTTGTTTCTAAACTTTAGTGCGTATTGGAGAAGCTTAGTTCCAGTAGCTCTGCTTTACGAGCTCTATGATCCTCTAACAGCATCAAAGCAATTTGCAAAGAAGGTAAAGTGAAAACTTCCTTTCTTCTTCAGGACTACGATTTGAATTTCCACAGGGCATTTCCACTACATTGCTCTGGTCAAAGAGCCTGGCTTGGATTACCAAAGCTGGAGAAATACTGACATTCAGTGAATATCAATTTAGACTCATCCATAGCCACGTTATAAAAATAGTGTTCAGTTCCATTGTTTATTCACCCATTTCATTCACATTGAAATGAGTCAGTGAAGGAACCACTCATCTCTAGACAAGACTGACCATCCTTCTTCTAAATGTTGTATTTTGTTTTTATCTTCTGGCAAGTAATTGTAAGTATAATCTATTCACAGAGGTATAAATGAGTAACTTGAGCTTACTTCAAACTCAGCTAAATTAGAAGTCTCTACAGATTTTGGTGTGGGTGTGGAGAGAAGGGAATGCTTCTACGCTGCTGGTGGGAATGCAAGCTAATACAACCTTTTTGGAAAGAAGTTTAGAGAACACTAAAGGAACTAAAAGTAGACCTACCGTTCAATCCTGCAATTCCTCTACTAGGTATATGTCCAGGTCTTCAACATATAAATTGAGGAAAACGGGGGTGCACAATTCACCCCTTGAGGCCTGGTAAATAAATAAATGTTCTGCTCTAAGAAGCTCTTAGAATAACATGACTACCAGCCAATTTACAAATAAATGTGTCTAAGCACTGACATAATATTTAAATGTCATGAAAAACCCTGAAAAATGAATAATCCTCTACTAGAAGGTTTAGATTAGACTTTATTACACAGGTCACTTTGGAGTTGTGTCATTAAGCTGCCATTTGTACTAATTCCAAGGAGAAAAGAATGGGCCTGTAAGCAAAAACCATCATTAATCTCTCAACGTAGCCTTGCAATACTCGTTTTCTCTTTTTAATACTTCGCATCTATTAATTATCACCAAGTCATTTGTGGTGTGTACTATTTTTATTCTTACTGTGTATAAGGAAATCGAACAGCTGCAAGCTTACAAAAAATTTTTTAATATCCTATAGTAAATAGCAGAGACAATATTTAACCTCATAAATAGAATAAAAATGAGCATTAACTACCCAATGTGATCTCCCTGCATTTTATATTTCAGTGGATGATATTAATACTTGCCCTTTTTGCTCAGACTAAAATCATATTAATAGAATTTACTTTGATTTCTTTCTGTACTTTAAACCCATCTATAGCCAATCACTAAGGTCAGCTGATGCTATCAGGTCCACAATCTCTCAAATATGTTCACATTTCACCATTCTTTGGCTTTTACTTCAATTAAGGTAATCAATACCCATTGCCTGAAGTTTTACAATAACGTCTTTCTTAGAATTTCTTCCTCTATTCTTACAACCTTCCTCTGAAATTTTTCATTCATTAGTTCAAATACAGGTATTTATTGAATGTAAATGATATGCCACTAAGTTAGCAATTACTGAATGTCAGCTATGACACTACTTCTTGGTCTATATGTTGGTAAATACTTTGGAATAATAAAGCAGAATGTGGGTAAGGGGATAGAAATGATGGGAGGATTTTGTAATTTTACTTAAGCGTACTCGAGAAAAATCTCAAAGATACTGAAATTTGCACACAATCCAAAAGAATCTGAGGAATGATTAGTAAATATCTGGATGAATTTGCCTCCAGAAATAGGAGAAAGCTGAAGTCCATAGCTTCCAGTTTGACTTTTGGTTATAAGTGGGATGGGAGGTTTATGGGCGGAGGAATTATTTGAAAATATTTAAGTCTTCTCTGAATTACTCTGTGTGGCTATTGCAACAGGACTGTAAGAGTTGGGAAAAAGCAATTTTAAAGAGGGACTTTGCCTAACAATTGCAATCAATGTAACCTGGCTTATTGTACCCTCAATGAATCCCCAACAATAAAAAAAAAAATAGCTTTCATTCACCCTGTTGAAAATAAGGGGAGAGACATTCTTTGTCCCTCTTTCCTTAGCACATTTGCTGTAACTATATATTCTAAGTAATTGCAATCAAGGTAATTGTAAGTTCTTTCTTTGTCTCTTTGAAATGAATATGTGTGTGAATCTTTTTAAAAGTTAAATAAGACCCTAACTAGCTTGAAGGCCTAGGATTGTTTTTCTTCAGGACTTGGGAACCATCTCTTTGAAATGTAATCATGAAGGAAGATAGAACCCTAGTTTCTGTGGGAGTCCAGGGGCCTAAATTCAACATGTGTTTTCTTCCAATTTGCACAACTACCTCTTCCCATAAAGACATGAGAAAATTTTTTTTGGATAAATCATATTAGTGAACACGGACAGCCTTCCCGATTACTAGGAGAGTGTAGGATGAACTGTGTGTGACAAGTCTTTTTACTTGAGAACTAGTTATTTATCTTAAGACTATTATGCAATGAGTTATAACTCTTTGGCTATATGAAAGGCTAAGATATCTTCTGTCTTTCTAATTCCTTAGCAGATTGCTCATGATGCATATCCCATTCGGGTTTAACAATATGTATTTTTTATAGTCTCCAAAAGGGGAGAAGGGTGGAAGCAGTCAAAGAGAAATCTCTACAACTCATTTTCTTTCCTCTGACATCCCCATTTAGCAGTGCTTGATGTCCGGTGAAGGCCTGTTCTTCATAGATGGTGTTGTCTAGGTCTCTTCATATGGTGAAACAGAAGGCAAAATGGGCTGAATGGTGTCTGGAGTCTCCTTAATAAAGACCATTAATTCCATTCACAAGGATTCCACCTTCTTGACCTAATCATCTCCTAAAGTCTCTACTTCCTAATACTGTCACATTGGTGATTAAGTTTCAACACACGAATCATGGGGGACATTAAGACCATAGTAGTATGCTATACTAAATTGTTCCTATTTCAAGGTGAAGGTAATAAGGAGTATTTGAAACATGTAAAATGGAAATGTCATGATCTGATTTGTCCTTAATAGTGATATATCCACAATGAAAAAGGATGGCTATAGTAAAGGATTGTATGTAAGGAGCAAGAAGAAAAATCTAAAAGATATTGTAAAATCCAATTTAAAAAAAGAAGAAAGCCTAAGTTGGCAGTATTACATTTAATGATTTAATGTGATTAAGATTTTAAATGTAATCAATAAAGAGACAATACACAGATATTTAAAAATTTTAAGTAATGCCAAAAATTAAAACTACAGACATAATTTAACTTAAATGTTAAATGTACTAACAATAATTCATTTATTCACAGAATTTTGTTTTCATTGTTTCCTGAAATTCAACTAAATATGTTTAGAGGTATACTACTGAATTATGCATGTATATATAAAGAGATATAAATGTATCTCTTTATATAGTATCTATATTTCTGTATGTATAGATGTACATTTTAATAATCTAATGATTCTTTTATTACCTCTCACTTTCTTTCAAATGGTTGCTTTCTGAAAGTTCTCAGAAAATTCTGTGAAAGTCAGTTTGAATCTATGGTTTCTTCCACATTTTATTATTACTCTGTATCTTTCCCACTACCATCCACTCTCTCATGTCTATACAGATTTTATTTGGTATATTTATAACCAATGCTAAGATCTTATAAATAACGGTGTTAAGATCTTATGCAACCATTAATAATAATCTAAATAAGTAATTGATTTGATTTTTAACAGTAGGTAGTTTTGTTTCCTATCACATGCATCATCACTTTTTAGAGTCTATTAGACAAAGAGAATTAGAATTCAATTTTCAATAGAAAAATTTATTATATTTTTCTAAAAGCATGATGCTCCAATTGAATATACATTCCCCAGTACCTTTAATAGCCCAAATAGTCTGAGCCACCCCTAAGTGGGAAAATTTCAGTTTCCAGAAGACCCAGGCAGTCTTTTAGATTAAGCCATCTACTAGAGCTCAACACATAATGGGACAAATTTTAGCACATGTGTAAGGCACCAGTAACTCTTCTACATGAGAGCATTCATCGCTATTGTACTTGACTATTCTTTCAGGGGACCAGAAAAAAATGCAGGTAAGATTTTCTGTTGAATAAATCCTAGTAAAGTATAGTCTATAGAAGACTACAAATAGTCAACAGAAAAGATTTGACCTAATACCTGAATAAAAATATACTTTGAGTGAAATGTTTCTGAACCCAAATGTTTAATGTCTCTAATTTTGAAATACCTTTTCTGTTAAATCATTGAAAAAAGTCAACATTGAAGGAGGCTGCTAAAGGAGGAAGGTGAGAGTGCCAATCAAAACAAACACAAAAGAATCAAAGAAAAAATGTCTCTAAATACACTGAACTTAACAATTAGAAAGAAAAATTATAATCCAAGATAACAGCTATGGCAGGTCACATAGCACATGAAGAGGGAAAAGCAACAGGAAATGTTTATTGGCAAAAGGAAAAATTCACAAAAGCTGCTTGGAAGCAGAGTTCGTTGTTTGGAGATGCAAAGCCAAGGTTGGTGTCAGTTTCATTGGTGGTGATGCCGTTAAGTGGTCAGGTGATTATTTGTCTTATCTGAATTGCTGACGTCTTTCCTAAAAGAAAGTCTTTCTTGGAAAGGAATTCTTTCCTAAAAATAATTTATTTTTAGAATTCCATGAGATAATCTTTCTCTAGGATTTTCAAGTGTCAACCCTCCCAGTTGTAAGATCTCTCACCTCAAGACTGTTTGTGTCTGACAAAAAGTGATTTCACCCGGCGTCTACAACTTCCACATTTTCCCCCTTTTGATCAAGATCTTTTCCCAAGAGTATCACTGATCAATCAACACATAGTATGTTTTGGTATTCCTCAGTGCCAGATGGATCTATCCCAGTTAGTTATTCTGGGTCCACACCTGGGGGAGGTGATCAATGGCTTGAAATTATTATCAAGAGCCTTTTTGTCTTATTTGAGCAAAAAGGAGACCAGAAGAGGGCGCTGTCAGGCTTAGTTTGTCTGGATTTCATTATTAAGTTCTATTTTGTCTGTTCCGTGGCTATTATTTCAAGATGCTGTGATAACATCATTCTGTTAGAAATTGCATTTCTGCAGAAATTTGATAGGTAACAGGTAAATATTTTAAAAAGTAAAATATAAAATAAAAGGAACAGTAGCATGACAGCTCCAGCTTGCATGATGGTTGTAAGCCATAAATCTAGACATAAAGACAACTATCTGAACAAATCAGATGACCACATAGGAGCAGGTGAGATTTGTTGTAGACGTGTGGCTTGTTCTCTTATTTTCCCTAATGATGTCTCAAATTTCCTAGAGGAATATATCCAAGTAAAGCTTATAGTACTTATATTAGCAACAGCACAGACACCATCTTAGTTGATAGATAATGAAAAGCAATCCTATCCTGTAAAATTACTCTGGCAAAGGACATTAATGGGTGCTGCTGTGCAGTGATGGCCTTTGCAGTGGAGTCTGTAAGGTTAGCTATGGCAATAGATAGATTTTGAATCATTAAATCATTAGCTGAAATTTCACCTTAGGGAAAGATTCTTTGTATTAAAGCAGGATAGAATGGTTTGCCATCACCAGAGAGCCCCACGAAGGCATTTCACCTGTTTCTGTGATGTAAGGTGAATGGGGCAGGCCAGCGATTATTCCAGTGATCATTTTCAGGTTTCTTATATGTTGATAACAGTGGAGTCAAATAACCCACCCCACACTGACCTCTTGTTACCCATGTTTCTAAACCAGGAGTGTTCAACCTGTGGCCCGTGGGCTGCACGCTGATTATTTCAGGACGATTTTGATTATCTGTTATGTTGGATATTATGAAAACTATGCATTGATCTTTTTTGCTTTATGTTTGTTTGTTTGTTTTCTTGATCATCAGCTTTTGTTAGTGTTTGGGTATTTAATGTGTAGCCCAAGGCAACTCTTAATTATTTCAATTTTTGTCAGAGAAGAAAATTGGTTGGACACCCCTGGATTTGGAAACCCAGGCTGAGGTGATCTACTCCTAAAAGTAGATATACCCAGTAATACATACCCATCCTTCTACTTATGATTTTTCTATGTAGAATAGAATTAATTCAGGGGTCAGTTATGTTACTCCTGTTGCTAATCGTCGCTCCTCCTTAAACTAGTCTTAATCGTTTTTCTTGCTATGTTAGGAAATCTTAGTGAGTAATTTCAGAGGAATGATCCAATGCATAACAGCTAATTTAAGAAGATAAGGCAGGAAGCAAGCAATAGGATAAATGAAAAAACTTAATCCTGTAGGTGGGCTTAATGGTCAATTTTTACAGGCTGTTGATTGTGAGGTGCTAATGAAAATTGTTACAGGTAGAACTAAGAGGTCATTAGAATTATAGACATACAGGGTGGTTTTTTTTGGATGATGGATGAACAATTAGTAAGATTCTGTCCTTTCACCTCCCCACATGGTGACAACTAGGAAATGAAGACAAGGGCATTGTCTTTCCAGGGGAAGGAGAATAAAAATAATGTAAAAATTAGAAATGAGAAAAGGGTATACATGTCTAATTTAGGCATCTTTGGAAAAGACATCTATGCAGATGTCACCTGCTTTTAATCCTAGAAACTCTTAGTTTTAATTTTTCTACAACAGCACACAGGTCTACTGAGAAGTTTATGTCTTTCTTTAGATAAGACACATGTATCCAGGAATCAGTTCATTAAGTTTGGCTCCACAAGTATTGGTTGATGGGTTAGGATATAGCCCGCCCGTTCCAGGGAGGTTAGGAAGTCTTCGGTAAATGTCTTTTTTCAGTAGAGAAAATCTCCTGATTGTAGGTTACATGGTTTCAGTTATTGATCTCCCAGAAACTATTGTGATGATACTGTCCTACCAAAGTATATCTATTACCCACAGTCTAGAACATATTTTTATAATTTTGAAGCATTTCACATATTATTACTTTTATGTCAAAGGAATCTAGGGCTAAATGTATGGAGAATTCAGTCATTATATTGAATAGTGAGGATTTAATTTATGTAAGGGAGTGACCCTTAGGCTAAGAAACACTATTGATAGGGCTTTTGCCTATGGTTAAGTGTAAGGCCTACATACACTTTGCCAGTTAAATGTGAAGAGAACCAGTGATGCCTTCAATCAGACCAGAGGATTAGAGATAATAAGCACAATGAAAGGGCTGAACATCTAGCCAGACCATACACACTTGTTTTATATCCTGTCCAGTAAAATAGGTTCCTCAGTCACTGTGAAGCTCAAAGGGAGTACCCCAGTTAGAGATTATTTTCTCTATTTTTTTTTTCTGATTGGAGCAGTGCCCTCTCTTCAGTGCAATACTTCAACCCAATAGGAGAAAATACAGACCATGACCAAAAGATCGTCATATCCCCGTGAGGAAGGCAGCTGAATAAAATCCATCTGCAAACCATGAATTGTCCATTAAGGAGGTTAAAACGATCAGGGACTGTGTGCACTGGCTACAGGATTTCATTTAGGACAAGTGGGGCAGGATAGTTAAGCCCTTTTCCCAGCTTTATTGATGTTACCTCACTAGTATCATTTATAAAAGTGATCATCGTGGCTGGGCATGGTGGCTCACGCCTGTAATCCCAGGACTCTGGGAGGCCGAGATGGGTGGATTGCCTGAGCTCACGAGTTTGAGACCACTCTAAGACAAAGCGAGACCTCCATCTCTGCTAAAAATAGAAAAACTGAGGCAAGAAGATCACTTCAGCCCAAGAGTTGAAGGTTTCTGTGAGTTATGTCATGACAGCACTCTACCCAGGCTGACACCTTGAGACTGTCTCAAACAGAAAAAAAAAAAAAAAATGATCGTCTTCTTTCTTTCTTTCTTTTTCTTTTTTTTTTTTTTTCCACAGTTTTTGGCTAGGGCTGGGTTTGAACCCACCACCTTCGGCATTTGGGGCCAACACCCTACCCCTTTGAGCCACAGGTGCCACCCATGATCATCTTTTCTATAACCCAATGATGTAAATTGTGTACAGTAGTTAGCAATGAAAACCACATGGAGCCCGACGAGGTAGACTTTCTATTGGCCAAAACCTGAGTTCCTCTTTATCATCAAACCAGCAGCTATTATTTTTCCATGTGTGTTTTGTGACTTCCGTTGCCCAATTTTATACATCTTTAGTGTCAAAATTAGCTTCAAGTCATCTTTGGAAACTTTTCTAGGTGGGCCATGACAGAAATTTGATCAACAGGACATGTAAGGGTGGAGTTCTTGGCTGAGTTATCAGCAAAGTGATTTCTTCTAGATCCCATACTCTAGTTTTCAATGTTCAGAGACCTTGATGATAATTGGAGCAGCAGGGAGTTGATACAATACAGCTACCTGCTGCTGCAATTATCTTCACTTTTTACGTTGCCTCCATTAGAAGTGAGAAACCTCCTTATTTACACATCATTCCAAAATTGTTAGAAACTCCAAAAACATTATCAATTGTCTGTATTAATATTAACATCCTTTCCCTTCACAAGGAGATAGGCTCCAGTGATGATAAAAATCTCCACCAGCTGGACTAAAGTGGCTAAAGGAAAAGGGGCTGCCTCCAGGGCTTTTAAAGGAATGGGTAACTGCTATTGTGTAACCTGAGCAATACTAACCAGTGTCCTTCATCAAATATGAGCCATCTGCAAATCCCAATGACTCAACATTGCCCAGGGGAGCCTCTTGTAGCCCCTTAGAGGAGTTATAAGATGGTCTGTTAGAGTGAGGCAGTCATGTGATACCTTGCCTAAAAGAGATGGCCGGAGAGCTGTAGGATTGATGTGATCACAGCTGGAAGGAGTGACACACGTGTAAGGAGGAACAAGTAGAAGAAGCTGCTTAGAAAGTAAGTTGACGGGGAAAGATGTCGAGTGTGATGTGAGTTGAAGAAAGCTTCCTCAGCATGAGGCAAAAATATAGTTAGGAGGGATCCCGTGACTCTTTCATCAGTCACCTTGACTGTGATGAAGACTACGGGGACTGCTCTCTGGCAGAGAGAGAAGCCATGAGCAGCAGGGTCCACGGATCAACCAGAGTACCCTACAACACAGTGATGACCTCTAGGCCTTTGGGTTAAAACCTCTAAAGCATTTTCTTCTTTTTCATAACAAAGAGGACAAAAGGAGTTTATCCTTAAGGGATGGATATCTGATTTATCAGTGAAGGGATGGCTTATTTTTGTTCTTTAAACAGAGAACTATGCAGCAAATGAGAGAACTTGAGAATCAGAGGACTTCAAAATTAAGCCAGCACAATTTGTTTTTTTATGCCCAGGTAGATGGTTGAGTTTCAAGGAGTGAGTCAGGAGGAGATCAAATGGGCTATGAAACAAAAACACTGAAAAGCTTAATGGAAACTCCCATCATTCCTGGTGTTTTATTATTCTGAGACAGGGGTTGATTGAGGCTGGTAGGATCCAGAGGAACCATGGTTCATTTTAAAGGGACAGGTTTCAAAAAAGCCTGGTTCAGGGGTGGAGGAGCTGAGGAGTCAAGAGGGGAAGGTATTCAAACAAAGAAGGATAGCGAGGAGCAGTACAGGAAAGAGAAGGGGATGTCTTCTCCAGAGAGAAAAATGTCTGGGCTTTTATGATCTTTTGGTTATGCCTGATCTGCTTGTTCAACTTCGTTAATTTTAAGACAGTTTGTTTTGGGGAGGCAATTTCAGAAGCCTGAATGTGCTTAGAAACTCCTAGGTATCAATTAAAGTATGCCTTCTATTCAGATTGTTTAATCTTAGGACTGTGGTCTTCCACGTAAGTTCTGAGAAAGACAAGTCTGGGGAACTCAAAAGACCCTACGACTGCAAGTCTAAATTAGTTTTAGTGTACTTTGTCCATCGATTTAAAAGCATCCACCAGAGATGACCATAATTTTAAGAATATACCTGGCGGGGCGGCGCCTGTGGCTCAAGGAGTAGGGTGCCGGTCCCATATGCCAGAGGTGGCGGGTTCAAACCCAGCCCCGGCCAATGACCAAAAAAAAAAAAGAAGAAAATGAATTGTTGGGCGGCTCCTGTGGCTCAGTGAGTAGGGCACCGGCCCCATATGCTGAGGGTGGCGGGTTCAAACCCAGCCCCTGCCAAACTGCAACAACAAAAAAAAATAGCCGAGCGTTGTGGCGGGCACCTATAGTCCCAGCTGCTTGGGAGGCTGAGGCAAGAGAATCGCGTAAGCCCAAGAGTTAGAGGTTGCTGTGAGCCGTGTGACGCCACGGCACTCTACCCGAGGGCGGTACAATGAGACTCTGTCTCTACAAAAAAAAATAAAAATAAAAAAAATAAAAAAAAAAGAATATACCTGGCTGGGGTCCCAGAAGGGAGACAATAATTGCATGTTTGGGAATTTAGGAAACTCATCCTATTTCATATTAATTACAAGAGATGTTCAGAAGCTCAGAAGAAAGGCTAATCAACAACAGAAAATATAAAGGTGTACACAGAAGGCAGAATACAGCAGACAGCAGAAGAGTATTTGTGAAGAAAGATGGAATGTCTTTGTACCAGAAAGGACTTTCCAAAAAAGACAAAGTATTTGCACTCCCAGAGGCATGCAAGATCCTTCATGAAGGAAGGCTCCTTAAAACAATCAAATCCTGAATGAGATCAACAGGGAGCTGAGGGAGGAAGGGGGGCCAGAGAGATGAAAAAACCTGAGAGAAGAAAAAACCTGGGCAGAAAAAGGGGTATCTGTAGATACCAAGAGCACAAGAGCAAGAGTATGGGTTGCTTGGCCTGGTTCCCAGAGTTCCCAGATTCTTCTCACAGCAATCTGTGTCGAGGACACTTCTATAACTAGATGTTGTCAACCGAAAAGAAATAAAACAGAGAAAACAAATTCCAAATATGTCGTATTTATTTGGGAATTAGAAAAGAGAATTATAACCTGAGATGCACAGCTACAGAATACTACAAATGCATTTGAAGAGGGAAGAGTAAATTAGGAAGACTTTTGTTGGCAGAAGTTCACATAAGCTGCTTAGAAACAGAGGTCATTGGTTTGGAATACTCAGAGCCAGAGGTGGTCTAAGCTACCTACAAGTCAGCCAAGAATTTTGATACACAATTTGATCAATTTGCAATGTTTTTTTTTTTTTTTTTTTTGCCATGTTTTTATCAGTTCTGGTCATTTCTGGCAACCTGACCTCTCTCCATGAGTGATGATTTCTCTCCCCTTAGAAAAACGTTTACTCCATTTGTACACTGCTGTTTTCTTCATGGTATTATCCCCATGAGCTTGCATTAACTTGTCTCTGCTTTCACTTTCACTCTTGACAAGTGTATATAAAATTTACAAATGTTCATTTGTTGCTCTTATTCAAGCTCCAGCATTCTTATGGAGCGGGACACCATCACATGTCAACACAGACACACCTGTGAGACAGTGATATGCCACAGTTATGAAGCCTTGTCTAGTGATGCCAACGGAAGTGCATGGTGGTAAGTTGATGAACCTAATTGTCACAGCTTATGAATGACATGAATGACAAAGAGGCAAGTGATGGCTGTCAAAATAATTGTGAAAATTAAAAAACATCTAAAGACGTACAACTTATCAACTCACTTTTTAATAAATCCTTCAGTGCCGCTCAAATGATTCATATAAACATATGACACTTTTAACCCTATTTGGTATTTCATGAACATACAATCTTTTGGGATTTATTTTACCCTTCCTAAGTAACAAAGTGTAATTTACTTATCTTTTCCAAGTGAATTATTTCTACATGGGACCCTTATTCCCTATTCTAATTCAATAATTATAAGTTATCTTAAAAACCCCATTTTTAAGGTTTTTTAAATGGAAAGGAAAAGAAGAAAAAGAAATAAAAACAAGAAAAGAAGAGAAAATAGTAACTAATCCTCACATAAATTGGATTTAATTTGGACCAAAGTACATTGCTTAAACATTAATTTTTAATTCAACTTGTTAATATGTTGTTTAGGATATTGCATCCTCATTTATAAGTGACATATGTTTGCAATTTCCCCTTTATAATAATATATTTTCTCCAATTTTAATATCAGGTGTACCCTGATCAAGTAACAAGATTTAGAAGTATTTCTTCTTTTTCTATTGTGTATAAGATTTGACATGATCTGTTTTTCAAAATTATCTTTTATTTTTATTTATAAATATTAGTTGTCTTTTTTGATACTTTTAAAAAAAGTAAGAAGAAGTTAATTGAAGACTCCATACTGAATCTCAGAGTCAAAGCATTCTATAACAGACATACTCTTATTTGACAATGTGAATGTTCCTTTCCTTGCATGATTATTATTATCATTGCTTAATATTTTGTTGTAGCATTGTCTGATTCCTTTTCTGAATGTATTTATGAGGTTCATTCTTTATGAGGTTTTTGTTTCTAGTTCTTATTTTAAGCATTGTTATTATTATTAAATTTTAAGCCTTTTTAATTTTGTGAAGGCAAAAAAATGGAAACCTAATAAACACATATATATGTAAAAAAAAAAACCTTTTGTTTCCTTTAAAGCTCTAACATAAACTGTACTTTTATTTAATGTGTATCTCCCATTTAAGCTCTATGAGTAGTGGGGCTAACATCTGCCACATTGTAAAAACTTTACATACATAAAATGTAGATTTTTGATGTTTTGAAAAGGGAAAGAATACATTAAAGAACCCACAAGAATCAGCACTAGAAATGTTCTGTATGTTGTTTTTGCAAACAATGTAGGATTTTAACTATGAAAGTAAAGAGATAAAGTCAAATATATGTGATTAAAAGAAGTTTATTATAATTTCTACAGTTATCCTGTTATACAATACATAATTTGATAAGTTCTCTGAAAATATTAAAAGCAGTTAGATTATATCTCAAAGTAGTTTTGATTTGCATTTCTCTGATGGTTAAGGATGATGAGCATTTTTTCATGTGTCTGAAAGCCGTGCACCTGTCTTCTTCAGAGAGGTTTCTCTTCAAGTCCCTTGCCCAGCCTGAGATGGGATCACTTGTTCTTTTCTTGCTAATACGTTTGAGTTCACTGTGGATTCTGGTTATTAAACCTTTGTCGGAGACATATCCTGTAAATATCTTCTCCCATTCTGAGGGCTGTCTGCTTGCTCTACTTACTGTGTTCTTGGCTGTGCAGAAACTTTTCAGTTTCATCAGGTCCCAGTAGTGTACTTTTGATGCAGCTTCAATTGCCCGGGGGATCCTCCTCAAAAAATATTCGCCCAGGCCGATTCCTTCAAGAGTTTTCCCTGTGCTTTCTTCTAGTATTTTTATAGGTTCCATACCTAGGGTGCATCTTGGAAGGGTGCAAGTGAAGTTTATTAAGTGTAAAGTATAAGGGTTTGAACACAATAATTAAGAAAATGCTAACATGAAGGCTATGTTAACCAGTTTGGTGAAAATATTTCAGACTCTACATGGAACCAGAACATTGTACCCCATGATTGCATTATTGTACACAGCTATGATTTAATAAAAAAAAAAAAATGAAGAGAAAAAATAGAAATAAAATTTGAATCAAGAAAAACAATATATTAAAAGCAGGTAGATGCCTGTTGGCCATGCTTGATAAAATATTATAAATGTGCAGGGAAATTTAGCAATGAATTGGCCAGGGTTACAAGCATACATGAAATTGAATAGAGGTAGTTCATGATTTCGGTGACTTGTACTAGTAGAAAAGGCAACTCTCACATCCAAACATTAAAAGGTAAACTTGACAAATGCTTTGAATAATAAGCAATAATAAATAAAGACCAATTTATTCTCAGTCTCTTGGAAAAGAACAAAATAATTGGGTGGTTGGCATATTCATTTTTAAAAAAATCTCTGAATGGACTTAAGGTAGAATAAAGGTTCAATTTAGAATAAGGGCCCCAGGAAATTACTTCAACTGGAATAAGTAGTTTAAGGGAAAGACTAATGGCCTGGCTCTCCCACCTAGGCATGATAGTTCTAATTTCCTGAATTAATGTGTGATAGAGAAGGAATTAAATGGGGCAAAGCAAGCAAGGAAACATAGCACAAATAAAAGTATAATTAGCAAAGAAGAATCAGTATAACTATTGGAAATAGAGCTGAGTGAAATTAAATAGGTAGAAAGCTAAGTTATAGACAGTTGAAAGTTGTATACTTTCAAAAGAATCTCTGATTTTACAAGACTAAAATGACTCTTGGTCTTAGTCAGTTTTTTCTGTCATAACGAAGTACCACAGATTTATAAACAACAGAAATTTATTTCTCACCATTCTGGTAGGTGAATCTCTGAGATCAGAATGACTGCACAAGGACATTCTGGTAAAGGCCGGCTTCTGGTTTCTGAGTGCCATTTTCTTGTATCTTTACTCAGCAGAAAGAGCTTCAGAGAGCTCTTCGGTGTTAACAAAAGAAACAAACAAACTCTGTAAAATAATTTTAAGAGGTTTATTCTGAGCCAGCAAGAGTGACCATGGCTTGAGGGTACACAAACACAAGAAATATTGAGGAAGTGGTCCCAAGTTGTTCAGATTACAGTTTTGTTTTATACATTTTATGGAGACGGGAAATTAATCACAAATTAATTCATGAAAGAAGAATCTGTATAACTATTGCAAATAGAGCTGAGTGAATGAATCTTCAAGTGGGGATTACAGATCACAGGTGGATTTAGAGATTCTTTAGTTAGCAATTTGGTAAAGAAAAAAAGCTTTTTTGAAAATATTGGAATCGGTAGAAAAAAATCTTTTCAGATAATCAACTTTTAATCATAGAGAACCATAATTATAGGGATTCAAAGTGATCGGTTAAATGAATTGATGGGGTATAGGCTTGACTTAATCTATGCTTTACATGGCCTTAAGTGTTGTTTATAATTTAATATTTTATTGCCACAGTGAGTCTATTTTTTTGACCAGTATTAATACTGGTCAGTCATTGCATCTAAACACCAAAAGGCAGGGCATATAAGGAAGTGTGTCTCACCACCCTTCCCTTAGTGACTGGGCACTGGGATTTAAGGTTTTTCTAGGCCCCATGAGTTAAAGTATTTTACTTTATATTCAAATACATATACGTCAATAAGGAAATAAGTGGGTCTATTTAATCTGGGGGAGAGGTCACTTAGAATTTTATTTTTAGTTTGCATGAAGACTACTTTTAATAAAGGCACTAATTTCATTCATGAAATTTCTTTTTTCTTTTTTCAGCTTTCCAACCCAGCTCATGGAGCTTTATTCAGACGGGAGTGACAAGACACTGCTTGATTCTTTGGGGGCCATATTCCCTGGAAACCCAGTACTGAAGGCCCATGTTTGCCCTCTTACTTTCTTCAAAACTCCTAAGACCCTTTTAGAACCCATACTCACCAAGGCCTTATCCCTCTTTCCATCCACCCACCACTCCTGTCATCAGGCTCAGGAAGTACCATTCATTCATTCATGAAATTTCTACATTTATGACCTAATTATCTCCCAAATGCCTCATCTCCTAATACTATCCCATCAAGGATTAGAATTTCAATATATGAATTTTAGGGGTGCACTGACATTTTGTCTTTAACTGTCAATAAACCTATAAAAGCAAGAATCTGGCTGAAAAACTGCTCAGTTATGAAGGAAGAATCACTCAAATGTGAAGAAAGGAAGCTGTGTCTACCTCAGATGAGTCTAAGAGGTTAAAAAAAAAAGCCTGAAGGTCTCAGACATTGAAGACAAATGCCATGGAACCTTGAGCAAGCGGTCTCTCTGTGTTTGGGTCACAATTTGGCTTCATGCATTTTAGGGAGAGCAGAATTCCACATAAAATCATAAATCAATACATGGAAGACGGATATTGATTTGGCTCAAAAAGACAAGACATCACAGATTGTAACCACTGGACACCAGAGTTTTTGTCTTAACAACCCCATGTTATCGCTGTTCATGTTGAAGGATTCATGCAAATCTACTAGATTATAATTATAATATGACACCACATACGTTTTTAAAATGTGTTTTAGGATAAGGAATAATAAATGCCATGAGTTAAGGTATTTTACTTTAAATCAAATATATGTACTTCAATAAGGAAATAGTTAAAAATCCATTCTTATGTGCAAATACTTTACTAAATCTTGCCTTCTGATTTCAATGATGTCACATTATTTTTACCTTGTAGCACATTTGAAAGGTCTCGCCTTAAAATTTCTTGATTTTATCAGTAAAGAAATAGGAATGGCACTGTATTGTAAAATGTTATATATATATATCTATATAGAAAATGATACATGACTATGCTTTTAATGTATTCAAATAAAAATGAAATATATTTAAGGATTTTATTTATTTATACTAAATCTCAGAAAATAAAAACATAGCAGGTTTGGTTTTCTGTGTTTAAAAATAATTATAGCCATTGAATTATATTGAATCCTAGAGAGAAAAATTTACAGCTTATCTCCAAATCAATAAAATATTTAGAGTCCAATATTACAAGGATTTATACCATTTGAATATAAAAGAATATTACTTGTCTTCACCAGTTAAAAAAATACTTCTTTTTATAATATTTTAGATTAAATGTGGCTTTCAGTAAAGCAAATTCATACTATAGGGATCAAAAGATAATTTAAAGCTGGGTGGTGCCTGTGGCTCAAGGAGTAGGGCGCTGGCCCCATATGCCAGGGGGTGGCAGGTTCAAACCCAGCCCTAGCCAAAAACAACAACAACAACAACAACAAAAGATAATTTGAAGCTATGTTTTTTCCTAAATTAATAACTGTTTTTTATTATTAAAGAAAGAAAAGCTATATGAGCCAGATTAAGGAAGGTATAAAAAATATTCCTAAGCTAAACCACAAGTCAGAGGTAACTACACTTATTTCTATGAACTGACCAGTAAAAATACAACATTTACCATTAGAAGACATCCTTCCTTAAAACAATTAAGGAATAGGCTCAGGGCCTGTAGCTCAAGTGGCTAAGGCACCAGCCACATACATCAGAGCTGGCAAGTTAGAATCCAGCCCAGGCCTGCCAAACAACAATGACAACTACAACCAAAAAATAGCCGGGCGTTGTGGCAGGCGCCTGTCATCCTGGCCACTTGAGAGGCAAGAGAATTGCTTAAACCCAGGAGTTGGAGGTTGCTGTGAGCCGTGACACCACAGCACGGCAACCTGTCTCAAAAAAAAAAATTAAGAATTAGAGGCATGTTGATTAGTGTTCATTTCTATTGACTAGATTCTTCTCAAAGAACCTTGTAGGAAATGAACAGATGGTGAAGGGCAGTGAAATTGGGGCAGTCAGGGGAGAGATATGACAGGAGAAAGGCACAATAGGGAGGGGACATGCAGAGTGCTTGTCTCGTGATACTCCGTGACAACTGAGTAACTTTCTCCTTAAGAAAACACCAGTGATAACATGGGAGGACAAGCCATTTCTTTATGGTTAAATAAGGATTGTCATAACACTAGTAAGCAACCTTAGGAAAAATAACTAAAACACGAGCACGTGCCCTGGATGGATCACAAGTCTGTAGAGACCTAAAGTGCTGTCCATTCCTTTCACAGCCAAGCTTCTCATTCCTCTTCTTGATATGCCAATAATGACATGAATTTTGATATTTAATTTTAATAATGTTTCTAAATTCTTGCATACCAGGATGGGTTTTTCTTTTTCTCTTCAACTGCGGTACGTATTTTCATTGTGTGTATGCTTTTTGTATTTTTCTTTTCTTTTTTTTTTTTTTTTTTTTTGTAGAGACAGAGTCTCACTGTACCGCCCTCGGGTAGAGTGCCGTGGCCTCACACGGCTCACAGCAACCTCCAACTCCTGGGCTTAGGCGATTATCCTGCCTCAGCCTCCCGAGTAGCTGGGACTACAAGTGCCCGCCACAATGCCCGGCTATTTTTTGGTTGCAGTTTGGCCGCGGCTGGATTTGAACCCACCACCCTCGGCATATGGGGCCGGTGCCCTGCTCACTGAGCCACAGGCGCCGCCCTTTTTGTATTTTTTTCTTAAGAACATTGAAAGTCTTTTGCAAGTATCATTATTTTTTTTGTCAATGAGAGATAGAAGTCAGTCTAAATGCGTTTTCTTTGATTAATAAATTGTTCTCTTTCTTTGTTTCTCTCTTGCTTTTCCCATTTCTCGGTTGATCATTTTAGTTGCCTTTTTTAAACTCTGTTTTGAAAGATTACAGAAGTATTTCTGGGGGGGTTGTGGTTCAAGGTGGCTGACTAGTGTGCACCTCTCCCACAGAAAGGAAGCACAATTGAGAAGTGGACGGTCACACTTCAAATAGATACCCTGAGAAAGAGCAGTGGTGTTCAACAGAGAGGCAACAGGAAGCAGGGAAGCAGAGTAGAGGGAAGCCAGGCGTCCAGCTTGGCCAGGGTCAGCAGGAGGTAAGAAGCTCTCTGATGGAGAAAGCTTTGGGAGAAAGCATAGTGAGGTATTCCTGGGTTTTTTTCAAGAACTGTAATATTCCAGCTACAGGAGAGCCCTTAGACTCAGTTGAGGACCCAGACTAAGGCAGGAAGTTGCCTGGAGAGTACACAGAGGCATTGCTCGTCTGGAGTTCCACAGGATATCGGGTCTGCACAAATGCAGCTCAGTGTTGTTCAGAGAGCTCAGCCCCTAGAGGCCTCTGTCCTGCTCTGGGGCTGCCACCATCACTGTCACTGACACAGCCACACTGGCCGCCCAGGGAGTGGTGTGGCTGGGCATTTTGGTGTGGCCTAAGGGCAGGCACCACTGCCACTGCAGAAAGACGGTTTTGTGAGCAGTCCGTGCACCTTGCCTGCTCTGCTAAGGGGACCCTGCCCTGCAGAGAAGCCTGCGTAATGGACTGTGATAGAAATGCAGGTCACAAGTCACCAGCAGAAGGCATGGAGTTGGTGCAAATCCCTCCTCACTAACATGGAGACCTTGGTCCTTTTCACCAGGTGCTACCACATCGCCCTCATCAGGCAAGAGTCTGTGCTTGCCTTTGGAGTAACCATGGGTAAGCTTGACAACTAAGCCCTGTCCAACTTTTTTTATAGGAATGAGCAGGGAATTTAGAGCACCAGGCACTCCACAGAACAGTCCAAAACCTGAGACAACAGAGAGGCACCCCTAGTAAACAAAGTTCAAGCACATACATGTCAACTTCTGCTGTAGTCCTGTGTAAATACCACCTGCTGGTCTGAAAGTTGAATAGCAAAACCCAACCTGCTTGTTAGATGGGCACAAGAAAGGAACATCAGATAAGCTTTCTGAGACCTCCTCAACTTCAATCCCACAGAAATTAGCCAGACCCAGTCCATCTGTGCTACAGTCAACCTTGGGAAATCTACTGCACAAAGGCTCGCTGTAACCAAGGAAATAATGCATAGACTTGGTCCCCTAAAAGCACCCCAAATAAAAGCCAAACAATGAAACACAAAATACATTATATCTATGGAAAACTTTTAGAAACGAAACAAGACGCACGCGTCCTTCTCTTTTATATAAAGGTCTTGAAATCATCACTCCAGGGCAGGTATCTCAACACTCTTCCACACTGTCATACCCACATCGCAGCCGCAGGCCAAACTGACAGCCAGCGCTTCAATCATTAGATATTGATTCTAGACAGCAGTCTGGATGAAGTGAAGATGAATCATCTTTCTTTTCTTTTCTTTCTTTCTTTCTTTCTTTCTTTCTTTCTTTCTTTCTTTCTTTCTTTCTTTCTTTCTTTCTTTCTTTCTTTCTATTATTATTATTATTATTATTACAGTTTTGGCTGGGGCTGGGCTTGAACCCGCCACCCCTGGTATATGGGGCTGGCACCCTCCTCCTTGAGCGACAGGTGCTGCCCAAGATGAATTATCTTTTAAAGAAAATTCCCCAAACTTCCACAAGACTCTTCTGCTTATCTTGGCCATCACTTAATCCTAGAGTTATCCCCAGATGTAAAGGAGGCTGAAAAATAGTGCCTTTGTATTATTCCTTTTTATTTTGTTCAAAATATTGCAGCTTCCCATTCTGTTTTTGTTGACTGTATCAGCTAGTCTTTTATAGCAGCAGAACTGGCCCATGAGAAGAGAATGTGAACTGCCAGTTCAAAAGTTATAAAGAGTAACTTTATACTCTGCCGGTCTACCTATAGGTGCTAAACTAATCAATCACTAATATGTATACACTCAAAGTTTATTTAGTACTTTATATGCTATTATTGTTACAGGAGAAAATTTGACCTCTGTATCTAGTGTTGACAAAAGCAATTTTCCCGTTTATTTAACACCTTCCTACATATTCACTTGTCATGTTTCGGTATCTATCTTTGACTGCCGTAGTATGGCTAGAGATAATATCAGTTTAAGTTACCAGGAATTTCTGTTAGTATTATTTTCATTTTTATGAGAATACAAATAATGATGATGTGAAGACAGTGATAAAATATTTTTATATTTCTATTTGTCTCTCTAGGTTTCAGAGTACCGAGTATCCACATATATGATTTCATTATTTTCTCACAGCTCTCTTGTGAGTCTGATGTTACGATCACACCACAGGTGTAATGAATAAAGTTCAGAAAGCAAAAAACATATAAGATTCATAGTAAAATTTAAGAATTTTCCTATCTAGATAATCTTTGTTTTATGATGTTTGTGATATTACCTTCTCATTAATTTATTCGTACATGTGTGTATATGTATGCATGATGTATATAAGAATTTGGAAAGAAGTTCAAGAGGGAAAGGGGGGCTGTAATTCAATGTAATTAACACAATATAGGCATGAAGTAAACATTTAGCAAACCCTATACTTCACAAAACCACAGCAAGTTCTTTCCCACACAACCCATCAAAAGTAGCCACTCTATAATGTACACCTATTTTGGTTCTCAAATTAGAGATTATTGCTTGTTTATTGATTAGGAATTTTTTAAAATATAGTCTTTTGTCATGCCCTAGTCTCACCCCAAGCAGATAAAGGGCTCCATAAGAACAGGGACTTTATTTCTCCTGATGGTAGCTTAGTCCTTAGCACTAAGAACACAGCTTGGTACACAAAGTTTAATAAACATTTGTTCATACTGTAACCAAAGCTGGTATCTTGCCATTCCATATTTACGCCAACAAACACATGAAAAAATGCTCATCATCCCTAATCATCAGAGAAATGTAAATCAAGACCACCCTGAGATACTGCCTAATCCCAGTGAGCTTTGCCCACATCACAAAATCCTGAAGCTACAGATGCTGGCATGGATGTGGAGAGAAGAGAACACTTTGGCACTGGTGGTAGAATGGCACCCTCCACGGAAAGGAGTATGGAGAACTCTCAAAGATCCCACAACCCCCTTAGTAGGTACCTAGCCAGAAGAACAAAAGTCATTTTACCACTATGACATTTGCAATAGAATGCTTATTACAGTTCTATTTATAATCCAAGACATGCAAGCAGCCCTCTTACTGATACAGGGCAGATCCACCCCGGCTTGGTCAGCGCCAGCCACCGTGGAGGACCCGGGGGGCCTTCAGCATCTCCACCTGGTGGGGTTGGGGAAGCAGACCAGAGGAGGCAGAGCTGGGAACCAAGTGCCGAAGACAGGGGGAGCTGGGCGGAAGCAGGCAGGTCCCTAGTTAGATAAGGGAGACTATGGCTAGTGCCAACCCCAGAACCACCATGAACCTAGACAGCCCTCCTCTGCACTATGCCCTGTGAGCATTTCACAGGCCCAAGGATGCTACAGAGTTCTCCCATTCAGGGATGAACAGGGACAACTCTTTTCGTAGGCCTGGACAATTTCATGAATGGACTGTATCCGTTCATAATGCATTCATTCACCTTGCCCCTACTGGAAGGGACTGTATCAATTCGTTAATGTGTTCATTCACCTTGCCCCTAGTGGAAGGGACTGTATCCATTCGTTAATGTGTTCATTCACCTTGCCCCTAGTGGAAGGGACTGTATCCATTCGTTAATGTGTTCATTCACCTTGCCCCTAGTGGAAGGGACTGCATCCATTCATTAATGTGTTCATTCACCTTGCCCCTAGTGGAAGGGACTGCATCCATTCATTAATGTGTTCATTCACCTTGCCCCTAGTGGAAGGGACTGCATCCATTCATTAATGTGTTCATTCACCTTGCCCCTAGTGGAAGGAACTGTATCCATTCATTAATGCGTTCATTCACCTTGCCCCTAGTGGAAGGAACTGCATCCATTCATTAATGCGTTCATTCACCTTGCCCCTAGTGGAAGGGACTGTATCCATTCATTAATGCGTTCATTCACCTTGCCCCTAGTGAAAGGGACTGTATCCATTCATTAATGCGTTCATTCGCCTTGCCCCTAGTGGAAGGGATTGTATCCATTCATTGATGTGCTTATTCATCTTACCCCTGGGGAAGGGACTGTATCCATTCATTTGTTACCATATCCTGGACAAATGAAACTACAAAGGACCCATGTGACTAAATATACTCCTAAACCCAGAACCCAGGCAGAGAGGAGATTTTCTGACTTCAGTCTTTCCCTCTGCCAGGAGTTCTGGTGCTTTCTCTGTATTCTTTTCTATAAAACAAATCCTGTCTTACCACTGATCTGTGGTCCATGGATTCATTCTTCGAATCTCCCAGACTAAGAACCTACTGAAGACGTAATTTCCGTAACACTACTATGTTTAAACTGCCCGTGTCCTTGCTTCCTGGAGTATTCTTACATACTTTCCAGTCTGTCAAAAACTTAGCTGTCTTTGCTGCTTACCTCAAATTCCCTTTTGGCATGGATCCTTTGATTATGCCCACAACATCTGCTACTTTTCTGAACACTACCCTGTATAATTAATCTTCCCTGTTTCTCTCTTTTTGAGCATTCTATTTATAAGTGTACCAAGTCCTTTTCATATGTACAGTCACTGCTTTGCAGACCTTTCCCCACTTTGATGCCAGATCTGTGTAGAATAGGAAATACTTACATTTAAATCTAAATCCCACGTTGCCTACCATACTGATTTGAAAACACAATGTGCTTAAGTGAATTCCATTATAGATTTGAATTAAATATAAAATATAGTATTTATATTAACCAAGGATATTTTTCAGTGAGGAACATCCTATTTTGACAGGAAATGTTTCCTTCCATGAGCTTTTCTAATTGTTTAAAAGTGCATTTCCAAACATTTACTTTAGTCTAATATTTTACATCTCAAACTTTTGCTCCTCCATATGCCTCTCTACTGCTACCACCATTAAGTATTCAAAACAAGTGTGTACCATTTTCTTGATAACAATATTTTTTGGAAGGCGGTTTTTGGACAATCCTTCCACTACAATGGACCAGCTTTGAAAATCCATTATGCCGTTGTCATTATTAAATATGGTACCCTGTTTCCACGAAAATAAGACATCCTCCGAAAATAAGACCTACTTACAGGAAAGATAAGACGACCCCTGAAAATGAGACCTAGCGCATCTTTGGGAGCACACCTTAAAATAAGACACTGTCTTATTTTCGGGGAAACAGGGTATTAATGTTACTTATCTCCGAGAGAAATGTCAATATGTATAGCTTTACTAGAAGGTTTGCAAGAAATGATTCATCAGAGTTGGTTTTATCTTTTTTAAGACCAAAGGTATAAATTTCAGGAAATTGCAAAATGATTTTTTAATATGATTGGACTAATTATCCAATTTAAAGCTAACACATAAAACATGAGATTAAGACAATACTGACATATTTATCATGTATCCTGATTCAACAAAACTTCTCAAATTGCAATTTTAATGGCTGATAGTATCTATTCAATTTCATGTTTTGAAAGAAACTCACAGAAAGGAAACATCATTCTAATATTTGTCTTCTGAATCTTAGCTTGAAAAAGGTATTTTTAGCCAAACTTTTGGTTTTATTTGATTACATGATTTAGGAATTATAAAAGTTTTATTAGGCCACGAGTACATTTTTTTGTTGAAGTTCTTCTGGCTGTCATTATTCTCAATAAATTCTCAATTTGAAATTATTTTATATTTTGAGTTTTGAATCACTATGAAATAGACTCTGATTTTCTAATATTTTACTGTTAAAATGATTAAAGGAGATGTTGAGAATAAAATACATATACTCTGAAGAAGCCATTTTAAAAGTTATTTTAAAATCAAAATAACAAAAAGGAACCACATTTTTCAAGTTTCTTCAGGTTTAGTTTTAGAAAGCATACGTAAAACATAGGCTTCTGGAAAATAGGAAAAATAGTTATAAAAGGGATTCACCTGATGAAAAAAAATCACAAAAACTCAAAACTAAGGGGGAGAGATAACAATCACCATTATAAAGCTATCTCTATATTCATCTATTTATTTATTACTCAATATCTTTTAAGTGCTAAGTTCCAGATCAGGAAAGAAACTATAGTGAATATAAAAGAAAAAGTTGCAAATATAAGAAGCAGAAATACTTTCGATAGTTGTTATAAGAAGTATAAGGAAACAAGACTAGGATTCAATAACAATGATTGATACCGTAAGGAAGAGATACTTAACCCAGGGCTAGAACATAAAATGAAGTAAGAGAAACAGACAGGTCAAGTGAAAACCACCTGGAAAGCCTGGGGGAGGTAAAGAGCGGTGCCTGTGAGCCTGTGAGCAGCTGAAGCTTGAGAAGAGTGTCTGCAGGGTATGTGAGGAGGGCAAGAGTGGGGTAAGCTATTGCCAGATTGCTCAGAACCTGCTCAGCTTTCTTCTAAAAGCAACAAGAAGCACTGAGGTGTTTTTAACAGGTAATCTAATTATCCGATTTGTATTTTTAAGATAGTTCTCATTGCTGAATTGAAAATAACTTCAAAAGGGTGAAAACCAAACACATACACCTGTTACAAAAATTTCAAAAAAAAAATACCATGTTGGCTTGAGCTAATTTGGTAAAAGAAACAATGCAGAATGATTCAGGGAATAATCTGTGATTATTACTGTGTGATTAATAATTTACCTTTGGAGTGGACACGGGAGGGAAGGCTAAGAGACATAAGTGGTGGGATAAACTTCCCAGGTTTCTAGTTAAAATCTAGTAAGTGGATTGTAATGAGATAGGGATTATTTTTGGAAAAGCATTCCTGTGCTGGGCAAGATCCAAAATTCTGTCACCACACCCTCCCCAGCTCAAGTTAAATTTTATAAATACTGTATTTAGAGAATTTACTTAGTGGCTGTAAGATGGTCTTGGTAAGATGGCTGTATTTGTCTGGATCCAAGAAGAAAACAGGTAATTTAAAGGTTTGCCTTTGGAAATTATTGATATATAAATAGCACTTGAATTCATGGGAATGGATAAAATTGTCTAAGTGAAAAAATAGAGAACTGAAAGCCAAAGTTCAAAACCTCAATAAACTCTAATAGATAACATTAGCTGAATGAGGAAGAACTTATGCACATAACAGGTAGATAAAAAATAATTGGAGGTAGAAAAAAAAACCTAAGGGAATTAAATATTATGCTAAACACATAATTTTTGTGGAAGAGAAAATGGTCCATGTGTCAGAAGCTGGTAAATTGTCATGTGGAAAAGATTAAAAAGTTTCCACTAGATTTAGCAAATATGAAGCAGCTTCAGTAAATTAAAAAATAATTTTCCTTGAAGGAAAAAGAGGTCCATGGAAGAAATGGTCAAGCTAATAAGACAGTCTGGAAGATTTGCTATGAAACAATAATTTTAATAAAGCTGAATGTTCAGTTTATATTGTGGAACCAGAATTTAGCAAAAGTTTGGGACCTTTTTTATTTGCAAATGACAGACTCCACTCAAACTGGTTTGCACCAACAATATTGCATGCTTCTGCGTTCTGGTGAACAATCTTGCTGCCATAACTGGTATCTCACAACTGATTGGGCTCAGAGCCAAATGGCTGTCAGATCTTTTGACATAGCTGCTATTGGAAACTCAGATCATTTTGTGATCATACATGTCTTACAAATTGATGTTCTCATGTGCACCATCTCATTTCGGCCTCCATATCTCATTTGGGCTGGTTGCAGTGATGGTTCCACATAAATATAAACTTTGAAATCAATGATAAGAAAGCCAAAATGCGATTTATCTGCAGAACTTCTAGATGCAACATTCTACAAGAACCTGAGGACATGTTTGGAAACTGTGTTGTAAAAAAATGGAAAGGAAAATATTGAATTATGAACTGACCAACATTATAATAATAACAGAAAATTTCTGAGGTGGAGGGACAAAGAAGACTGACTGGCAGGCAATGTCAGAGACTACATGTAAAGGGTTCTAATGGGTCAGGGTGCTGGGCCCGCTACGCAGGGAGCTCAGAACAATGTGGAGAGTTACAAGGGTGTCCCAGGGGAAAGACAAAGGTCTTGAATTTTAGTTATAATCACACATTTTGAAAAAAAGAAATTTGGACTACGGTTTTAGATTCAACAAAACAATTGGTTAGTGGTGTTAGTTACATTAAAATCCCCAAACTTAAAATAAGTATTATTAAACAATATTCAATATGATATTCAATAATGAAAAGAAGGAGGTGAGAGGAAAGGAAATAGCATTGAGTACTCAAGGAAGAGCACTGAAGGAAAAACTGAGTGAGAAATGTCAAATTGAAATCAACATGGGCATGGATTTGATTTTGGAGTAGTAAAGCCACCTGAAGTTGAGTTTCCGACACTCCAGTTCCAACAGCATGAATAGTATTAAATATATCCATGTGCAACCTAAAATAGGCTAATCTCAAAGATGGTGATTACATAAATGTACCTGTGAAATTGCCAACAGTGGAGTTATAGAATCACAAATGGATTAGCTATATGATTCATAAAAGTAATTATACCCCCTTGATACAGTAAACATACTCTATAGAAGATGGGCCCAGAAAAATATAGTGAACTTTAATTCATGATAGAATTGTACAGATGAAGGGAAACCCCGTGTGGTGGAAGAGATGTTATCAGCTCCATAAGATGGGCAGTCTAGACCTTGGAACCTAGACTTACCTTGAAGCTCAGTGAAGCTGAAGTTTTCACCCTTAGCTTTGATTGAAGAGTTGATGGCTTTTTAAAAGAAGTCTGCACCCCTGATGTAGTATCTGCACAGATAATGCTTACCAGAGAAGTATAGGAAAGAAATTCGTGTAATAGATAAAAATTCTGATATCATAACTGAATATACTGAGTTTTTAGTGATATTTCCTTTTCCCCAGGCAACGAGATGTCAGAAAATAGATGGGGAGGAGAAAACATAATCTCATAAAATCTCTTCACTGGTTTGACAACCAAAGATAAAAAGGTGGAATCTAACTTTGAAAGCAAAGGATTGTGGTGAGAATATCCAACACAAAACTCTACTGCAGCTGTTTATCTTGTTATTACTTTTTTGTCTTCTGAGTCAAAGACTGAATCCCGTATTATTATAAATTTGGAATAGCTAAAAATATTCCTTGAGGCAAGGGGAGTCAAGACTAAATCTGTGTTCTCTGATATTATTTGAGAACTTCTGTACAATGGTTTTGCTGTTGAGAGAGGTCAACCTTAGTGTGAAAGATGAGCTTATCTATAAAGGTAGCTTGAAAATCCTTCTTTTAGTAAGAATACAGTCACTGTTCTTTTTTCTCCACTGTGTTTTTAAATCTTATCACTTTATAAAGCTTTGTCTTTTGCTGAGAATATACAGGCAGGAAGGAAATTAAATGTTTCATACTGATTCAGACATCATACACAGCTCACTATAAATTGAAACTTAAATTTGAAATTCAATTAAAATTATTTTGTTTCTAGAATTATCCCTCCAAAAATTGCTTTGGGGTTACCCTGAGAGTCTTGAGAACTTTGATGAAGGCAAGTTTCTTATGACACTCTGAGTATGGGAAAGTATATTTTTACATTAAAGAGACAGGAGAAGAGGTAGCTGATACTACCGTAAAGAAAAAAGTAAGCTAATTTTAATTTTTGGATGTAACCCTATACTGTTCTCCATAGCAGCTATTTTGCATTCCCATGAACAGTATGTAAGAGTTTCAATTTCTTCATGCCCTTGCCAGTACTTGGCATCTTGTCCTTCTAATAATGGCCATCCTAATGGGTATGAAATGGCATCTCATTGTGGTTTTCACATGTTTTTCTTTTATGATTTGTGACAGGGAGCACTACTTTATTTTCTAGGTATTTGTATGTCTATTCTGGAGTAATGCTATCGATGTCTTTTGCCCCTTTTAAATTTGGTTATTTCTTTAATTTTCTCTTTTCTCTCTCTCTCTTTTTTTTTTTTTTTTTTTTTTGCTATGGACTTGCAGGAACTTCTTATATATTTTGAATATTAACACACCCTCAGAAAAATTATATGCAAATATTTTTCCCATTGCAAAAGTTGCCTTTCACTTTGGTGTTTCTTTTTACTGTGCAGAAGTTTTGGGTTTGATGAAGTCCCACTTGTCCATTTTTGCTTTTATGGTTCTGATGTTGGTGTTATATTCAATAAATCATTGCTGAGACCAATGTCAACAATACTTGTCCCTATGTTTCTTCAATGAGCTATTTCAGGTTTTATGTTTAAGTCTTTTATCCACCTGTAAAAGATGGTGTGTTTATACTGTAAGGTAAGGATTCATTATTTTCTTTTGCATGTGGATATCTAGTTTTCCCCACACCATTTATTGAAAAAAACTATCCTTTCACCATTGTATATTCTTGGTGCTTTTATTGAAAAATTCATTTTAGCGCTCTCTATTCTATTCCAATTGACTATATGGCTTATTTATGATAGTACCATACTGTTTTGATTATTATAGCTTTGAAACATATTTTGAAATCAGAAAGTGTGATGTCTCCATCTATCTTCTATCTCAAGATCTTTTTGGCTGTTCAAAGTTGTGTGATTTTATATAAAATTTAGGATATTATGTTATATCTCAAAAAAATTCTATTGGGATTTGAATTAAGACAGCATTTAATCTGTAATTCATTTGGAGTAATATGGACTTTCAATCCATGACTATGAAATGTCTTTTTTTTTTTTTTGTGCATGTTTGCTTTAATTTCTTTCATCACTGGTTTGTAGTTTTCAGAATATAAGTCTTTCACCTTCTTAGTTGAGTTTGTTAAGAGACATTTTATTTTGGGTCAGGCGAGGTGGCTCACACTTGTAATCTCAGCACTCTGGGAGGCTGAGGAGGGTGGAATGACTGAGGTCATGAGTTTGAGACCAGCCTGAGCTAGAGTAAAACCCCGTCTCTAAAAGAAAAAAATATAGCTGGGTGTTGTGGCAGGCACCTGTAATCCCAGCTACTCTGGAGGGTGCGTCAAGAGAATCACTTGAGTCCAGGAGTCTGAGATTGCTATGACACCAGAGGCGACAAAGTGAGAATCTGTCTAAAAAAAAAAAAAGAGAGAGGCATTTTATTCTTTTTGATGTTATTGTGTATGGTATTGTTTTCTTAATTTCCTTTTGGAAAGTTTATTCTTAGTATGTAGAAATGCAACTTTCTTTGTAAGTTGATTTATTAAATAGGGAATTTTCTGAATTTACTTATATATGTGCCATATGATCTAACAAGCTCACTTTGGGGTACAAATCCAAAATAATTAAAACCAAGATCTCGAAGAGATATTCACATTCCCATGTTTACTGGGGCATTATTTACAGTAGCCAAGATATGGAAGCAACAAGATATGGAAACAACATAAATATCCATTTAAATATCAGTGGATAAAGAAAGTGTGTTATTTAAATACAATATAATATTGATTAGCCTTAAAAAATAATGAAAAAAATATTATCATTTGAGAAAACATACATAAATCTTGAGGGCATTGTACTGGATGAAATAAGCCAGTCACAAAAGTACCCAACATTTCATAATTCTACACTAAAAAGTTATCTAAATAGTCAACCTTATGGAAGCAAATAATGGATTGGTGGTTGTCAGGAGATTAGGGCAAGGAAAGATGAAGAATTTGCTGCTTCACAAATAAAAAGTTTTAGTTCCACAAGACAAATAATTTATAGAAATCTCTCCCTCTCTCCCTCTCTCTGTGTCTCTCTCTCTCTCTCCCTCTCCCTCCCTCTCTCTCACACACAAACTCAGACATATCCCAAAACAAAACAGATGCCCACACATATGGACACAAAATGGTAAACAAAAACTTTTGGAGGTGATGGATATATTTATTACCTTGATTGTGATGATGATTTGAAGAATATATGCGTATGTCTAAACTCACATACCTTATCAAGTAAGTATTTTTTAAGTAAAAAGAAAAAAAGCCTGTAATCTTTAGTAGGACTTTATAAGGACTTTATATGGTCACCTTTGAGAGTAGTGATTATGTTTGTTGAGTAGACCATTCATAATTAATTATAATTATTACTTTGCTTTCCCAAGATTAAAGTTTAATCATCTTAGTCTATTATAATTCAGATACTCCTTACCAACATATCCATCTTAGCTTCTAAATATGTTTATGCTTATAGTGTCATTTTTGTATACTTAAGACTTTCACACATATTAAGGTAAATCACCAAAATAAACCTGTAAGAGGTATTAGACTATTTATATTTTTAAATAAATAGACTGTCAGGAAATTTACTAGACTGTCAGGAAATTCAAAATTATGTTAGTTCTTGGGGTTGTTCAATTGTGAGGATTTAATTACACTTCAAAGCATTAAGAGGACTGCTCTGAACATTGACCATTCATCTCTACTGCAATGGTATAAATTAAGTGTGTTTGAAGACATTTTTTTCTTGTTACTAATGTTAAAAGGATTGCTACTAATGTTTAAACAATAATCATATCTCTGGCATTCCTGTACGTATTATGTTGAAATTTGTGGCAAATACTGAGATAAACATTTGCTTCTGTTTTCTTACGTTAGCCAGTAAAGTAGAGAAATATACCAGCAATTCTTTGCTGACATTAATCCAACTTGGCTATGTTATGCTTTTCCTTTATTCTCTACAGACTTATTTTTCATGTTTTAATTAAATGGATTTAAAGAGTCCAAGTGGCTTTTTGCTACACTAGATGAATAGCATAGTGCAAACATCTAGGCTTTTAATTTGCCTGAAACTAAATTATATATATTGTACCCAGTAGATAATTTTTCATCCCTCATCACCCTCCCATCTTCCCCCTTGTGAGTTTTCAGTGCCTATTATTAACACTCTCCGTGACCACACATACCCATTGCTTAGCTCTCACTTATCAGTGAGGACTTGTGGTATTTGATTTTTCTGTTCCTTTATTATTTCACTTAGAACAATGGCTTCCAGTTCCATCCACTGTGCTGCAAAAGATATTAATCCATTCTTTTTGATGGCTGAATAGTATTTCATGATATATACCACATTTTCTTTATTCACTAATAAATTAATGACACTTAGGTTTATTTCGTATCCTGGCTATTGGGAACTGTGTTCTAATAAACATTTGGGTGTCTTTTTGATATAATGATTTCTTTTACTTGGGGTAGATCCTCAATGGCAGGATTGCTGGATCAAATGATAGATTTGCCCTTAGTTCTTTGAGAAAACACTATAGTGCTTTTTATAGAGGCTGTACTAGTTTACATGACCACCAGCAGTGTATTAGCATCCCCTTTTCACAGATCCCACACCCTCTATTGCTTATTTACTTTCTACTAATGGCCATTCAGACAGGAGTAAGGTAATATCTCCTTGTGGTTTTACTTTGCATTTCCCACATGTAGGGTGATGTAGAGTCTTTTTCATAGATTTATGGGACATTTGTATATCTTCTATTCAAAGAAATCTGTTAATGTTCTATGCCAATTTTTAAAATGCAGTTATTTGGTTTTTATTATTGATTTCTTTAGTTCCTTGTAGACTTCAGATATTAACCTTTTGTTAGATGTATAGTTTGTGAATTTCTTTTCCCATTTGGAGGTTGTCTATTTGCTCTGTTGATTTATTTATTTATTTATTTGGTATGTTTACTTTTTAATTGAAGCCCCATTCACTTATTTTTGTTATTGATGTATTTGCCTTTGAGGATTTGGTCATAAATTCTTTACATAGGCTGATGTCCAGAAGAGTTTTTCCTATATTTTCTTCTAGAATTTTTATGGTGTCAACTCTTACACCTTTAATCTTTAATCCATATTTATTTTATTTGTGTATATGTGAAGAGACAGGGATCCATTTTCACTCTTCTGCATGTGGCTCTCCAATTTTACCAGCATCATTACTGAATAAGGTATCCTCTCTCCAATAAAGTTTTTGTCTGTTTTGTCACAGGTCTGTTGGTAGGTGTATGGCTTTATTTCTGAGTTTTCAATTCTGTTCCACTGACCTGTGTGTCTACTTTTTTTTTTTTTTTAATTTTTCAGTTTTTGGCTAGGGCTGGGTTTGAACCCACCACCTCTGGCATACGGGGCCAGCGCCCTACTCCTTTGAGCCACAGGCACTACCCCTGTGTGTCTACTTTTAACCAGTACTAGACTATAATTTGAAGTCAAATAATGCAATGCCTCCACATTTTTTTTTTTCAATTGGATTGCTTTAACTATTCATGCTTCAAAAAAAAATTTCTATGTGAAATTTAGAATATATTTTCTAATTATGTAAAAAAACTATGCTGGTATTTTGTTGGCAATTGCACTGAATCTGTAAATCACTTTGAACAGTATGGACATTTTAATAATATTCTTTCTTCCAATCCATGAGAATGAGATGCTTTTCCTTTGTTTTCATCTTGAACAATTTCTTTCATCAGTGTTTTGTAGTTCTCCTTGAGGAGATTGTTCACCTTCTTGGGTAAGTATATTTCAAGTTTTTTTGGTTTTTTTTTTTGGCAGTTATTGTAAATGGTCACGAGACCTTAATTTGATTCTCAGCTTGGAAGTAGTATAGAAATGCTACAAATTTGTGTATGTTAATTTTGTACTTGAGACTTTACTAGAATCATTTACCAATTGTAAGAGTCTTTTGGACAAATCTTTAAGACTTTCTAGATAGAAGATTATATCCCTGACTTGGATGCCCTTTATTTCTCTTTCCTGCCTTATTGTTCTTTCCCGGATGTCCTGTCCCATGTTGAATAGCAGTGATGAAAGTGAGCATCCTTGGCTTGTTCCAGTTCTAAGGTGAAATGCCTTCAACTTTAACCCATTTTACAGGCTGTGGTTTGCTGTATGTGGCTTTTAATTTTGATGTATGATTCTTCTCTGCCTCGTTGTTGAGAGTTTTTGTTATGGAGAGGTGCTGGATTTTATTAATACTTTTTATTCATCTATTGATATGATCATATGGTTTTGGTTTTTATTATGTTTAAGTGTGAATCACAGTTACGGATTTGCATATGTGGGACCATCTTTGCATCTCTGGAATGAAACTCCCTTCATAGTGTGAATTATTTTTTTGATGTCCTGTTGGAATCAATAAGCTAATACTTTGTTGAAGATGTTGCATTCATGTTCATAAGGGATATGGGCTTGTAATTTTCTTTGTTGTTGCATTTGGTCATGGCTTTTGTATCAGTGTAATATGGTTTTATATGATGAGTTAGGGAGGATTCCCCTCTTCTTGATGTTATGGAAGAGTTTCAATACAATGGGTACCAGTCCTTCTTTGTAGAATTGGTAGAATTCAGCTGTTAAATTATCTCAATGTCAAAGAGAAAGGGGGGAATTCATGCCTTTGAGAATCCATGCAGGGCACATGGAAGTTAGTGGACAGGTGTGATTGTCTTATAGGCAGATGGGTCAATAACTGGAGACAATGATATAATAAATTATATCAGGTGATGATTTAATGTGCTAATCTAAACTTATTTGGGCTTATATTTGATCATTATGTAAAACAGTAAGTCGTGATTATCTTCATCCAGTTTTCATTTAGGAAGCCATTCCTTCTGCTAAATAACAAAATCACGTCTTTTTCCTTCCTTCTTTCTTTCCCTCTCACATTTCTTCTCCCTGTCCTTTCCTAATTTCCATTCTTTTCTACCATCCTTGTTGACTTTTAAGCACCTGAGTCAAGTACATAGAAACATGTTTTAAACATAGTATAAGTAGTGGTTTAGAAAGAAAGAAAGCTCCCTGATCATGGATACAAACTTCCCAGAGAAGTAAATCATTCAAAGGAACTATGTAGAAAATACTATGAGGAAGATAGCCCCCTAAATACACTGTCATTATGGAATTGATACATCTGAGAAGATGAAACTGAAACTCAAGAATACGTTTAAGGATTTTCAAAATACATCATAAGGGATAAATACATACCAATGAGAAAACCATATAAACGTATAAGTGAAGAATAAAAAAATTTTTATAATAGACAACAGAAGAATTGAAAATAGACCAGAAAGGAGTCTTTGCTTTCAAAAAATGATGTGACCAATTTAATAATGTGAAAGAAATTGGAAATTATCAGCAGAAAGTCACTGAGTAATAAAACTTGTCTCTTTACATAGTAATGTGTCAGATTAAGGGTCAGCAATTATACCCATGGTCAAGCTACCTACCTGGTATGAAATAGTTTTATTAAAAGGCAGACACATTTATTCACCTATTTTCTGTGGATTCTTTCATCCGAAAGGGCACAGTTGACTAGATGCAGTAGAGGATATTTACTGTCCGGCCTTTTATAGAAAAAGTTTGCTAAACCTGGCTGCAAATAATTACGTATCTATATGTTGTTTTTCAAAAATAAAATATCAACATTGACACTTTTACACAATCAACAAATCTCTTATTTATAAGCATGAAATCTGAGTGTAAAAAAGGTCACAATTCAATTATTTATTTATTTAATTAAATCACAGCTGTGTACAATAATGCAATCATGAGGTACAATGTGCTGGTTCCATATACAGTCTGAAATATTTTCAACGAACTGGTTAACATAGACTTCATGGCATTTTCTTAATTATTGTGTTCAAACCCTTATACTCTACACTTTATCCAGTGATTTTAAGCATTGTTCTCAAGACTCTGATTTTAAAAGTGAACAACAAAAGAATCCAAAGCTGCAGATAGAATGTCATTTTATACAGAATTATTGGTTTGAGGATGATACAAACTAGCCATTTGATAACCAAACGTATTTACGTGTAATTCAACACCACAAATGAAATTTTGAAAATAATTATTGAATACAAATTAGTATGGGAAATCTGAGAATGATACAGACTTAAATATCACAGAAACTACAGCCAAGTGAAGGGGTACATCATACAAATAAGTAAATGTTTGTCATTAAAAAAATAGATAGATGAAGGAAACCTAACAACTGGTGGGATTATTTTTCACTTTTAAAAATATCTCTAATAATGGAGTTCTCTTTTGAAATGAGTTCAGAAATATGGTTCAAGTTCATTAAAAATATGATTCTACTTGAGAGGGAAAGCGGTAAAAGATAAAAATTACAGCATTTCTCTCATTTTTTTTTATCAGAAAAATTCAAGCCAATGTCGTAAGTCTGCAAGCTGTTTTCATATTGATTGCTCAATGTTGCATCATCTAAATTATGCTCACCATGTATTTCCACTCCTTTCTCAGCAGGAGTTCTGGGGAGAAAGAAGCAGGTGTTTAGTCATTAATATTTCAGGGTGGTTGTCAATCATAGATAGATGTCAATATGATACTAAAAGAATACTAACTCTTCACTTTACAAAGGAAATATCCTTGAAGATGTTTGTTTACCAAATTTTTCTCACATACGTGTATATATGTGTGTGTGTGTGTGTGTGTGTGTGTCTGTGTGTGTGTGTGTATATATATATATATATAGAGAGAGAGAGAGAGAAGAAAATCAGAAACCTGGCATTTCCCTGTCATTGCAAATGCCTCTTAGCAAGGTGTGTGCTGTCTGGAGGCCATCCTGTGTTTTTGTGATATATCTAAGCTTACTAAGGGTCAAAAACAACTCTACCCCATATGGGGGTTTTCTAAAACTGTGAAGGATCCTTTACACTGTGAAGCATTGATGGCATTTTAAAATGCCAAGCTTAGCAAATGTAGTTAGTTAGGCATATTTAGACATTCAGAGAGTGAAAATGAGGTTAAAAGGGAAAAAAAGATGAAAGAACTTACTGCTAACATCTGTGGGCATTAGAAATTTAGTGACAGGACTGAAGAATACAGATCGTAACATAAAAATATGCATCTCTGACTTTAGATTTGGGTCAACATACTTCTAAAGAGACTTCTTAATATTAATATTGTAGCAATTTCTTGTATGACACATGTAGGCTCTCCAGTCTCTGCGTGACAGGATTTGTGAGAATTGAGGTGATAACCTGGCAGAAAATGAAATAAACAAAGACAGAGGGCCTGAATCTGTTTATTCAAAATTTTGCTTTTCTACCTCTAAGTTCCTTTCCTATAAAAAAAAAAATGTACTTTTTGTCTAATTGCGAGTACAATATTTAACAATGTAAATTATTTGGAAATGAGAAGATATATTTAAAAAGCATAACATCCCTTTATTTCTACAGTGCTGCAATTAACATTGATTGCTTTTGTATTTCAGTACTTTGTATTCTTCTTTTAAATGTAATAATAATGAGTTGAGAAAAAAAAGTCCCACTTACATTTCTTTTTTGCTTTTTCTTTTTACTAAAATGACACTGTTCCCTCTACCCTCTCCAGTCATCTCTGGAGCATAGCTCTGAAATATTCGTGACAGGATGTTAATTTGGAAATTTTCTGTGAATATCTGAGAGAGAATAGATACCCGATTCTAAAGTAAGTAGGGAGATAGGCCAAAATGCAAATTTCCAAGGAAACAGTTAAGTGTTTCTTTCTAAAAAATAAATAAAAAAAAAATCCTTGCCTCAAAGATTTATAAAAGATCAGGAAAGGGTTTCAAACTGTGGGCTCCTGGAAGACAAATCCTTGGAGATAATTACTGCCATTCTCTGAAAGCCCATCCAAGACCCAATTCAACAGTCACTCCCAAGAAATGACACATGAAGGGGACTGCTAACCCCAAGTCTGATGAAAAGTCCTTCCAGGAGATCACCTAGGGAACTGGCCCTACATGTCCTGCAGTTCAAGACTTATCCATGCCTTATTTTGGTATCTGAAGACACCAGTTTGTAGTTGTGTGTGTTTGGCAGGATGGTGAATAAAAAAGAGAGAAGAGAGAGAATAGGCTTGAGGGCAGTAGAGGTTGTTGCTGACTTGCAAGATAACTCTGTATTTTTCTAACAAATGTAAATAGTACCTCTAAAATGAAAGTCAGGGATTAGATGTGGAACTCAGTCTAACTATGTATGAAGCCAGTCATCTTCAAAGGAACCTTGCCCCCGACGTCTAGGCTAGGATGACAGGACCCTAAAGCAGAGCCATTGAGAAGCAGACTTTAAGGAACTCAGTTACTGAGAGGGGAGCAGAAGAAGCCATGTGGAAAAGAGGGACTACCCCAGAGGAGCCTCTGAAGTACCCCTGGGCATGTACCCCACAGAAGAGCAGAGGTGAGATGAGAATTTGGCCATGCCTATTGACCCTTCCACCCTTCTCTACCATCCTTAGCTTTGACAGAATAGGAAACAGCTTTAGCAAGTGGGGAAAGAGGTGGGCAAGAATGGACCATATTCTTTTCATTAAATACAAGCTATTTTGGGTAAAGTAAGAAATCTCATCTTTGTCTGGACATGGTGGCTCATGCCTGTAATCCTAGCACTCTGGGAAGCCAAGGCAGGTGGATTGCTTGAGCTCAGGAGTTCAAGACCATCCTGAGCAAGAGTGTGACCCTGTCTCTACAAAAATTAGAAAAATCATGGTAGGTGCCTGTAGTCCCAGTTACTCGGAGGCTGAGAAAGGAGGATCACTTGAGCCCAAGGGTTTGAGGTTGCTGTTAGCTATGACACCACCACAGCACTCCTCCCAGGGTGACAGAGTGGGACTCTGTCTCCGAAAAAAAAAAAAAAAAAAATCTCCCCTTTGATCAAGGACTGCAGTAAAATTAACTTCTTGAACAAACATAAACAGTCTCAGTTTTTGGAAAACTGTGTGTTTTGAAAATTTAATTGACTCTAAATGTATTCTACCATCTATTGTTGATTTAAAAACAAGCCAACAAACTTTTGGCCTGCTCTAGTGTTCATACGGCATCATTGAAGGGGTAAGGAAGCAAATAGGTTTTAATAAAAATTTTTGGTCAACTTACATAACCTGTACGTTAATGCATATATAATAACAATTGGGGTAATATAGCTTTAATAAACCTTGTATGTAACAAAGTAGGGAGAAATTCAATGCATACAGAAAGCCTGTTTTGAAGAGCAGATACAATATTTGTCATGACAGGTTAGATATTTGTCCATGTAAGTAAACTGTTGTCCTGATCAAAGGCAACCTGTGCCCAAAAAAGAAAATCATATACCGAGAAAAATCAGTTCTCAGGGTTTTCTGAAGCAAATGCTAAGCTATTTATTCTTCTGTCATCTTGACTTTCTAGTCAAAAGCATCCTAGTGCAAATAGCTAAGTTATGCAGATCCAGGTGATCTCCCTTAATCCCTCCTTGGTGATAAACATGGCCGTCAGGTAGTGAGTTGAGTTGTTAAAGTTGCACATCAGTGTTCCATCTCCTGTTACTGTCTTGTTCCCTCATTATTTCTGTGGCAGGATTCTTTGTGGAATCACTAACCAGGACAGGCATAGCAAAACGGCATTTATGACTCTGGAAAGCACACATGTGAACACTCTGACACAGACTAACATTTAAAGAATGATTGTGATAGAATTTTTAGTCCCCTACTACAGCCGGAGTACCAACATTAAAACTGCAAGAAGAAACCCACCTCTATTTCAAAAAAGACCACAAAATCTAATACGTGGATATTTGCCAAATTACCTAATTTTTCTGATGTTCTGTTGGGATTTCAAGGCAGCTGCCTGTGTCCTCCGTTTTTGGAGTATCCTTGGTCACAAAATGACCACACACCCCAAAGTAAGGCAGGCATGAAAATGTTTATTGAGAAAGATAAAGGTTTACAGAGTAACAGCAAGACAATAGGCTTACAGAGCAAGTTTTGTTTGCTGTAGACAGAGAATAGGTCCCCATTATCACGACAAGGAAAAAAGCTCTGAAGATGGTGGGGGATTCTCTTTTATATTGCCTGGAGTTGGGCCTACCTCGTGGTTCAGAGGTTGGCTTGTCAGCAGAGTCTCACTGTACATGAGAGCCTCTCTTATGCTGATTGGGGGGGGACTTGGACAGCAATGTAAATTTAAGCTAATGACATGACAATTAGCCTTAAGGCAGTTCTAAATCACCTTCAAGACTTTCTTGTACCTATGAGACTCGGCCAGTGGTTGAGAGCCTCCTGCATCCTTTGCAGGCGTGCTAAGTTCTGATTGGTAGATTGGTAGGGTGGGCTCTCCTCCCCAGGTGTGAGCAATCATTTGGGATAGAATTTAGTTAGGTGATGTGGAGATGGGGACCTTGGGCCCCATCCCTGTCATTTTTCCCAGGGAGAGTTGGATTAATAACTACCTACCTAACAGTTCTTGTGTATTTCTTGAATCATTTTTGTAATATTAAAGCTCACAGAATGCGTAAAATAATGCAAGAAATTTTCTCCCTAGATGAAACACACCCAGTGTACATATTGCTACATGTTAAGACTTTACAAGTAGGGCTTTTTTGTTTTAAACCCCTCCCGTCAACTTTCATGAACTTCTCAACTGAGGCCTTTTATGGTCTTTGGGATATTGACATTTCATCTGCCATTCTCTGAACGGATTTTCCCACCTTTCTGTGCTATTGTGAAATAAAAAAGGCTTAAGGACAAAAGAAAGAAATTCAGTCCAGAATTTCCCTTTGTTTCTTAGGGTCCTGTATTTTAAATCAAGGCCAGGTTGTTATTGTTTTTACTTTTTCCTCCTCTTTGAAACAATTTATCTACTGATCACTTTTTGCAAGAGGGAAAATTACTGTATTATTAATGAATTTAGCTATTTGTACTATGAGCATTTGTGCTTAATTTAGACATTAGTTTACCAATGTTGTAAATCTCTGTTCAGTTTTCTGGTAGAAGCCAAGCATCTAATTATATTTCCTTGAGACTTAGTAACAATTTCTGTTTGTTTCATATGTGTGTCTATTTGTTTTCAATGTTGATTAATTTTGAATTTTGTCCTTGATAACATGAGTGTTGTGTTGTGTTATGTAGCTGCTGAATCTTATTAGAATCCTTTGAAAAACATTGAAAATTTTGGCTTAGCTGGCAATCTTCTCAGCTAAGTTGAAATGGCAAGTTTTGTCTTAGGTTGTATATTTGGTTAGTCTCTATGCCTTTCTTATGACAATTTAAAGCTCTCTTATACACGATTCAGATGTATAATGATCTTCCTCCACCAACCCAGAACCAGATCTTGTAAAAAGATGTTTGTTTCCCAACTCTAGTAACAATTTTTGGTAGTCATCCAATGATTTCAATCAAAATGCTCCTCTGAGGTTATATATTGTTCTCTACTTTTATCAGAAATTTACAATCATGGTCAGGTATGAAGCAGTATTATTGGTGTGTAGGGTGAGGGTAGATCTCAATCCAAAAATCCACACTGGGCCTTCATTATAAAGTTTGTGAGGGTGAAACAGCTTCCAAGTATGTGTCTTCTGTCACTTTCCAAGCTAGATTTTACAAAAGTTTAATTAAAATTTCTATCTCCCATTAAAGATTCATATGGTTGTTTTATGAAAATAGTAAGTTCTATTTCTATGTGTAATTTGATGGGGAATTTTAGATTTTTGACTCTCTGCACTATCATATTATTTGCCATGTAAAAAAATAACTAATTAGTTTGCTGTAATTACCCATGAAACCAACTAAAAGCAATAAAAGGAGAGCTGGGTGACATGCAGAGAGAAAGGGGTGCAAAACTAAACATTGGCTAGATCATACATTTTAGCCAAATAAAGAGAAAACTTTAATCAGATATTTTACGTTACTAATGTTGCAAATATTATTAACCAGAATGTGGACATCTTAGGTACCACAGTAAAGAGCCAATAATGATCTAAAAGCAAAAAAAAAAAAAAAAAAAAAAAAAAAAAACCTTAAATAATCAGACATGGTCTTGGACAGAAATTGTAAGCATCATAAAATTGGCTACTATATCTTAAGATCTCAGAGAAGGCCTGTCTCCTTTTCTCAAAACATGTTTCTGATTTTTTTCTAAAAATTCTCAGTTTGAGCTCACTAGCTGGAAGACTACCCAGTGATCCAAGCATAGCTTATAACCTTTTATTTAAAAAACATGTGTGTAAAGATCAACGCCTTGGGCATTCACTACTCTGACAGTTATTAGTATTAACTGGTAAGGTCCCTTCAGTAAAATTTGAAGGCTGTCATTCTCATACATACTTTTCAGAAGATACTTGAGTTTTATCTGAAAATTTTTCTCATTTTAGTTTATATTTTTAGTTTTTTTTTTTTTTTAACTTCTTCTGTAGACTAGGAAAGATACACGTGGGAAAGTTTCTGAATAAATTTCAAGTCCTAGTGAGCAATGCGATATGTGCTCCTGACGATGGATGTTTAGGTTGGGATTTTCCATGTAAAATCATGAATTGTTTTGCTAATTCCAGAGACTTCTCTCAAAAAAGAGTTTCTATCCATAATGAGAGAGCATATTAACCATACCTTGTTCAAAACCATTGTAGGCTCTAGTTGTAGGATATCCATTTGGAAGTCTTCAAAAGCATGACAGTTGCTAGGGCTCTTGTGCAAGTATTTCCTTGATACTTTTAACCAAGATTTAACATGAGGCATGCTCCATAGACAATCTTGCTAATACGTATTACTTTCTTCCAACATTAATTAGGTACAGTGATCATTACTGTAACCTTGATGTGATGGCCAAGTTCATGAAAATGTTTTGAAGATTTCTATTTGAGATACTACTCTAATGTGTCTCTTGTAATTTGCATCTGGATGTTGCCACATTATTTTGTCATATTCTGGAACTGTTGCTGTAATTCTACTGCCTCTTTGAAATCTAGAAATATGCAGTTTTGAGGCAGCACTTGGGCTAAAGTTTTAACAAAATTTGCCTTTTGTTAAGGCAAATCAACTGAGGTCTCTTCCTTATTCCCTGTATTAACTCTGCCGCAGCCCAGTGGCTGTTTTCCTTCATAACAGCCAATTCCTTTTATCTGTTTAATATTCTTAGTTGTGATTCCTATTGAAGTAGAGAAACATTTTTGTTTTTAAGGCTTCCCATAATACTTATTTACTGCAAAATACATATTTTATCATCTAATTTTGGAACCTCTTATGAATGGACTAACTTAAAAAGTCTAATAATGGATCTTATTATAAAGATCAGTAAAGAACTGTTATCGTGTATTCAACTGAACTATTTTTTATTTTGGTCATAATATAGGACCCATCAATTTAAAAAAAGGTAAAATCAGATTTTTTAGATGTCTATTAAATATGTTTGGCTCATAGCTAGCTCTCAGAAGCAAAGCAGCTATAAACTTCATAACAGTATTAAAGTATTGCAATAATGGATAGAAATGTGTGAGGAAGATTGTAATTGAAGTTTATGGGAGATAAGTTTAACTATAAGAATGCCGTATCAGTGAGCAATGTAGATTGCAATATGTAAGGAAACATCAATTTAAATAAACACCTTAAAACCAAGTTGGCAAGGTTGTACTACCTTAATGTATCTGTTCTTATTCTAAGGCAAGGTCAGTAGACAATGATTTTTTTAAATCATTTCACCATAACTTCCACTTGAACCTGTCAAAGGAGCTTTCTGCTAAATACATTGCTGACACCGAGAACATCATGGGCGAGAAGGAACATGATACTTATTTAGTGAAAAAATGTTGCATATTTTTGTATGTATTTAAATGAAAAATGATACCACCAGTGGAATAAATTGACAGAAAAATGACTCTGTATTTGAAGTGTGGATTTGTAAGAGAATTATTTTTTAAAAAAGTAAAATGAGGATCTTAGGGAACATTCTAGACCATCAGGAAAAGACTTCAAACCTTAGCTTGTAAAATGCGAATTAACCTGCATCTGCCATCTCCTAATGTAAGACTCAAGGCGTTACTTTAATAACTTTGAGAAATATTTTCCGGAAAATGAAGCAGGTGAAATGATATTAAAGTATTAAAGTCTTCCTTATGGAGATGTTTTGAGGTTTAAATGTTATAATTATCGTGTAAGTACCTATTAGGGTGATTTATTATAAATTGTGTGTGTATATGTATATATATAGATAATTTACATATAAATATAATTTTACTTTTGCAAGTACCAAAATATTTCATTCATGTTAGCTACGTCAGTTCTTTGACTCTCTGTTTTATCAGATGGGAAATGAGAAAGGTGATCTATGTAATCTCTAAGGTTTCTCATATTTATAAAATTTAATTTATATTATTTACCTACAATAAAAATCTATTAATAATTGTCATTTCATTAACCAGTAAAATTTGTTTACATATGTGTGTATGTATTTTATTTATTTTATAAGATGGCAATTCCAGGTAAAGTTTGAACTGATACTCCTGATATAGAGGATTTCTTCTCTTTCACGTAATAAATCCTCAACATGGGTTTGTGAAGAAAAGTAAGTCCAGTTGCATAATATCACAGGGGTAGAATTTTCAGACGATTTTCTTATCATTGGAGTTGCATCACAGTTTTATCTCTTCTTTAGAAACAAAGATATAATTCTGCAATATTAGTCTAAGTCCTCAGAGAAGTAGGTGTCAGAAAGAGGTTCAATTCCTAAGCCATTTATAAGGGTAAATACTTGTGTAAAAGAGAGTAAGGAGGGGGCTTGAAATCTCACAGTGCAGTTCTGACTCCAAGGGGAAGAAACAAAGAAACAAAAGTTTCTTGATTGCCTTCCATTTTTACAAAGCTTCTTCAAATTGGGGAAATCTTTGAGATAAAAACTGGCTTACAGAGTTATCTGGTCTCCTAGGATTTCTGCTGTGCTCCTTCATGGGAGCCTGGCTTAATGTAAGGATGGCAATGGATTTCTGAGAAATATGTTGGAGCCCTTGGTCAACTGTATTCCTTGTAGGAACAGTTATGCTAGTGTGCTCACATGTCCACCACACCTGTGACTACTTTCCAGTGCTCTCTTGTTAGTGTTAAAAGATCGTAGGGTCATAATGAAGTCAGAGATTTCCCTGCACCACTGTGAAATAAAGAAAACTTTCTAAGACTCTTGTGACAACTCCTATTCATGACTGGCATCATGGGAGTAAGATACATTCCACTTCAAACCTAATTCAGAAGGCAGACATTTTCTTTGAAAACTTCTATAAATATTATTAAAATGAAGATATTTTCCTACAAAACATCCCCCAATAACTTATTCTATCCTCTCGTAACAACTCACATTTCAAAATAATAATAATAAAAACCAGCTATCCCACCCAAACTTTTGAAAAGTTCCCTATTCCACCACAACTGGCTAAAAATATTTCGTATGACTGACTATTTTGCTTATACTCTTTTAATGTTATGACATTTCACCTACATTTGTGACCTTCCACCAATGTTCAGCAACCAAAAAATTCTACACTGAATAACTTCAGCAGCTATCATGTGTCAAACATTATGCTGTCTGAACTGTAACTAACAGGATATTATAGAAAGGGCAGTGTCAGGTCAGAGGTTTCCCCGTGTTGACTGCACAGATCAACTAAACTCCTTCAAATCTGGTTTTCCTTCCTAAATTTTAATATTTTAAAAGTCAACATATCTTGCCATTAAGTTTTCCTCTTTTCTAAATGATCATCTATAAATATTACAAATAGTTAACATGGTTGAACTAGAAACAACATTTAAAACACTGATTAGACTTAGATGCAGTCACGATTTATGGGATTTTTTTAAGAAGAATAGCATTTTTAATGGTTCTTTTCCGTTATGAATTTAATTAATAACAATCTACTCTAGACAGAACTTATAAGAGCTATTATGAACTATAATTTACTGAGGGTATTGAAGAGAAGCTGGCATAGATAGGAACATACCCTGGAGGAAGCCAGTATGTTTGCTTTAATGCCAGATTTTCTTTACTCTGATTCTTAATTTCTTATTGCTATGGTCCTTAGACTTTAGGGATTTTACCAATATTAAGTAAACAGATGAAAAAATCCATCCAAATTTCATTACAAACTGAGATTTTGCTGATTAACCATTTGTAAAATATAATGTAATGAAAATATTTATCATATTTTTAAAACCATATTTTATACTATTCTTCCCCCAGAATGATATATACAACATAAATTCTAGAAAAATACCATATGAGAATAATGAGAAAATCTGGAATAATGACACAAACAAATAATTATCTTCTTGAAAACGAGTCAAAACTAGAGCATGATAAAAAAAGTGAACTTAAGTATATATTTGTATTAAAAATTAAATATAAATTTTATAGAAAACAAAGGCATTGTTGGTTCAATTTATCTCAGCCGCGCACTTTGATTTTTACTAACTTCCCATTTTCTCCTGCCTCCTCACTGGTACTTGTTTTCATGGGTGATTTATAATTCATCATTACATTCAGTGAAGCATATGGCTCCTTCTATATGCATGAAATGAAATGCATGTTTTAGGACTACATAACTAAATATGGGCCTTTCCTTACTATCCAAGTATTATTTTCAGAAATCTCTGTGAGGCTGTAGCTACAGCAACATCTCTTACAGATCATCAACACTGTCAAACATATTTAGAAAAAGAGTCAAATGGGCGTAGGCAATTGTAGTGGCATAGAAGAAGTTCTGTCTGTATTTTTAACTTCCTGAAAAGAAAAATTCAGGATATTTTAGCAGTAAAAAAAGTACATAAGTGGTATATTCCTGATTTTCCCCTTTCTCTGGGTTCAATATGACACAAGGAAGAAATACAATTCTACTTTCTTCATTTTGTACCAATGTTGATCGGAAAAATAGTAAACTACTCTTAGAAAGAAGAAAAATCGTATATTGGATATGTAAGCATTCCCCAACTCAATGCTAAATATAAGAGGCTATATGAAAGACAGAAGAAATTCTGTAAAGTAACATGTAATGTTATGGACAATGTGATGCAAAGCTAGTCCAACAAAACTAAAACATGAACCACGATTTTATACCAGATAATGGGAAATCATAAAATAAAACAAATCACTAAATATTGTATAAAAAATAAGAATATTTTTAATGCTAACAGAAATGGCTTAAAGTAAATGGAATAATTATCTATGAGTCAAAAAATGTACAAGCATTATTAATTTTAGAAAGTGTGAGAGAAAATAGAAACATGGAAGTAGCTGGATTGAATTTATTTCTGAACTTGGGGTGTAATTTGCCAGCTATGCAGTTGACTTTGATGTTTGTAGTTGTGTTTTCTCACAGGCATCCAGTCCTGTCACCAGCAGCTCTGTCACAGTTCAGAACAGTTACAAGCCTCTCTGCCCTCGTTCCCTGCCATCCCTCATGGTCCTTAGCAGTCAATACCACTCCACAATCTCACTCTGGAAAATACTGATATGTTTTTTATCTCTATAATTTTTCCTTTTCCTGAGTATTATATAATGGAATTATACAGTACGGGCTATTTTTGTCAGGCTTCTTTCAATTAGAATGATGCCTAATGGTTCAGTCAATTTTCCCTACGTGTAGTTGCTACTATGGACACCAATCTCATATTAAACCGATTTCACAAGTTTTATCAAAGATTCTTATTTTATTCTATAGATTGAGCGTAGGATGTGGAACACTCTATTTCCAATAAATTGCCTCAGATTATTTGACCCATGAGGTCTCTGGAATATACTGTGAAAAGGCCAGACCTAGTAAAGGTAAATTTCCCTTAACTAATTCAGAACACTGTTTGCAGGCAGACTCAAAGGGGTAAGGAAGGCCTCCTGGCATTCTATCCATTCTAAAATTTAGTAGAACCTTGAGAGAACAATGGATTCTAGTATTATTGGTCAAGGTCTTATTCACTATTAAAACCCCTCAGACTTCAGAAAGTCGAATCATTGGATTACAGATCTTACAATTAGCAAACTATATTGTCTATGAGAGTTCATTGATTATAAACAGTAGGAATGACTAAAACTAGAGAAGTAAAACAGCTATAGAGGGATTATTTTATTTGTAATAAATGAGGTGGGGCAGAAATAATAATTTCTTAGCTTTTGTATTGGTGCTGTTCACAATTAGGAATGGCAGCAGGCACAATTAGTTCCAGAAATACAAATATTCCTTCTTTTATCACTATCGCATCCTCTCTTTGCTTCATATTATGGGATGAACTGTGCCTCTACCTCTCCCCAAAACCAGATATCTTAAAGTCCTAACACTGAAGTACCTCATAATGTGACCATATTTGGAAATAAAGGTTATTTCAGATGTAATTAGTCATTTGAAATTAGGGACACATTAGGGAGTGTCCCTTTTCCAGTATGACTGGTTTCCTCACAAAGACACTCAGGAGGAACACCATGTGATGGCACAGGCAGAGATGCGTTCCTCAGCCCCAAGAAAAGGAATGCTAAAATAACCAGAAAACTGCTACAAGTTAGAAATTGGAAAATAAGCATTTCTCTGTAGGTTTCAAAGGGAAGTATAGCTTTAAGGATACTTCGATTTCAGACTTTGAGCCTCCAGAACTGGGAAAAAATTAATTTATTTTCTTTTAAGCTACCCAATTTGTAGTACTTCATCCCAGTAACCACAGGAAACTAATATACTCCGCCACAAACAAGTTAGAGTTTTTTTTTTTTATTTTTTCCTGTGTTAACTTCGTTCCCACATACTGAAAAATTGCTTCTTTTATGAAACAGAGAGAAAGAAAGAGTCAGGAGGCATAATAATAGAATGTTCCAGTTTTGTGTTTCCTTCAGTGTTTTTGTTTGTTTGTTTTGATCCCCAGAGAGAATGAGCATTCCCTGCATCTAGTCTGTGCATGTGAAATCCAGGATAAGTCCCATAGATGAGTCAGTGGGACTGGGGGGAAGAAATACAGAGGTTGGCATGACCAGGGAGTTGACTTTCTTCTGTGCTACGAGGGGAAGAAGAGAGAGATGGACAGTCCCTTCTAGATCCATAGGAAGTAGAGATGTGACATGATGAGGGTAAATTTTGAGTGGGATCTACAACAAATTTCATTCTTGGTTCAGAAGATTAATTAACATTAAAAATAGAAAGAGATAGATGCGTATGTGCAGTTGTCCCTCTGTATCCATCAGGTCTGCCTCTGTGGATTCAAAATATTTGGAAGAGGGTGGTGCCTGTGGCTCAAAGGAGTAGGGCACCAGCCCCATATGCCAGAGGTGGTGGGCTCAAATCCAGCCCCGGCCAAACACTGAAAAATAAATAAATAAATAAATATTTGGAAGAAAAAAAGCACCTATGCCAAACATATACAAACTTTTATGTTGCTATTTTATAAGCAATAAAATATAGCAATTATTTGTGTAGCATTTATATAGTGTTAAATATTATACATAACCCGGAGATTACCTGAGGTGTATGGAAGGATGTGCATAGGTTATATGCACTATTTTATTTACAACACTTAAGCATGTGATGATTTTTGCATCTGTGGAACTCCTGGAACCAATCAGTAATGGATACCAGGGGGCAACTATATATGCATCTCTATATAGAGATAAATATATACACATTTACACATAACAGTGAAATGAACACACTTAGCCAACGTTCTTAATTTCTCCATGGATCACTTGTTTTGATAATCAGAGCGTTAATATGTGTTCACTCAGAAGAGCATTTGAGATATATAAGTGTTAAACAAGTGGTAACTTATTTAACAGGAATAAAGAATGTTTAACGTCAAGAAATGTGAGAAGATGGGGATTAATTTGAAAATTGCCATAATTAAAACGAAATATTAATTCACGCACAGTAATATACTTGCATAAATTGTCAAGGTAACATAAGATCATTGGTAACAAATAAAAATTTGTTTAAAAATACTTTGCATAAATATATGAGAACAGTCTACCAAATGCAACTAAAATAAGTGGGAGTGAATGAAATAGCACTAACCATGAAATGATACTTATAATAATAACCACTGACAATATCCAGTCTCTGTGGTGAGTAACACCAGCGGAACTCTCATACACTGCTGGTGAGGGTGTAAAAGGGTACAACCACCTTGGCAAATGGCTTATAGGTTTTTAAAAGTTAAACATGCCCTTAATACAGAAAATTGCAGTTCTGCTCTCATTGTTTTTCTTTTTGAGACAGAGTCTTACTTTGTTGCCCTTGGTAGAGTGTTGCAGCGTCATAGCTCACAGCAATCTCAAATCCTGGGCTCAAGGAATACTCTTGATTTAGCCTCCCTAGTAGCTGGGACTACAAGTGCCCACCGCAATGCCTCACTATTTTTAGAAATAGTGTCTTGTTCTTGCTCAGGCTTGTCTTGAACTCGCGAGCTCAGGCAATTCACCTGCCTTGGTCTTCCAGAGTGTTAGAATTAAGGCATGGGCCACTGTGCCTGGCTTGTAATTTTACTCTTAGATTTTTATCCAAGAGAAATGAAAATAGTGTGTATGTCCACAAATAGATTTGTATGTGAAGGTTTATGACAGCTTTATTCAAAATAATCAAAAATTGGAAATAACACAAATGTCCATCATCATGAAGACAGGTAGATGTATTGAAACTATATACAAGAAAATGCTTCTCAGAAGTAAGATGATATAAACTACTAATACATCCAACAATATGGATGAATATCAAAAAACATTTGCTAAGTGAGAGAAGCTAGACAAAATAATTCATACCATTGGATTTCATTTATATTAAATTATAAAACAGCAAAACAATTTATAGTGGTAGAAAAAAGTTCACTGGTCACCTCAGACCAGGAGTGGGGAAACATTGACTGGAAATATGAATAAGGGTCACATTTAGTATGATGGAAAAGTTCTATATCCTGATTGTGCTCATGGTGACATGAGTTAGGCATTTGACATAATAATTGGCCGGGTACACTTAAAATGGGTGCATTGTACATAATTTAAAATTCAATGAATGACAAAAAAATTAGGACTATACCTAATAGTAAAGATTATCTATAGCAAATAAATATAACTCTCAAAATGTATTTGCCCAAAGATCAATAAGAAAGAAACTGGACTCTGATAGTGATTCTGACTAGATCGAAAAATCACTGTGTAATGTTAATGTTATAAATACATAAACATTCCTTTACTTTACTAGTAAAAATTTCCTGGCCCCACAACTTTTTCTAAGTATTTCTAAACCTTTTTTCAAATGTTTTCTTCAATATTTTAGGAATTTTCTATTCCTTTCTCTTCTCAGCTCAGCATATAATTGTTTATATTAATGATGGTTGTGGGACAATCACATTATAAGACACTGTAATCTTCTCAAGATTGACATTGCAATGACCTTTCTGTCTATAATGGGAGAGTGCTGATCTTCATCTCTATCATTAAGTCTACTTCAACTGTATGGCAAATTATTTAATTTTTGTTTATTTGTTTGTTTGTTTGTTTGTTGAGATAGGATCTCATTCCCTTGCCCAGGTTGCAATGCAATGGACTGATTATAGCTTACTGTAGCATTGAACTCCTGGGCTCAAACAACACTCCTGACCCACCTTCCTGAACAGCTACCACTAAAGACTTGTGACGTCATGCCCACCTATTTTCTTTTTAAATTTTATTCTAGTGATGGGGATCTCACTATGTTGCACAGGCTTGTCTTAAATTCCTTACCCCAAGCAATCTTCTTGCCTAGGCTTCCCAAACTTCTAGAATGATAGGCATTAGCCACCACACTGGGCCTTGTTTCTTTCTAGAGACAGGATCTCACTATGTTGCCCAGGTTAGTATCCAATTTCTGGACTCAGGGGATCTTCCAGCCTCCACCTGCTGAGTAGCTGGGATTAGAGACTTGAGCTATTGTGCTGAAGGCAGAAAGTTTTTATACCTCCTAGAAGAGTAGAAAACTGGTTATTCCTCTACTGAGAGGGCTAAGTAATCATACGAGGTATCATACAGAGTAACTTCTAAATGTTGGTGAGTCCTTGATTCCCCCATAAAGATCATCTCTGTTTTCAACCCAAATGGCAAACGAGCTGAGATATAAAATTCAAAGTCAATACGAAGGCTGAAATATTACATTTGTTATAGATATAACCGAGTAGGAGGGCATAGCTTAGTAAGAAAACCAATGGATTCTCTCTTGCAGAATAAGGGAGACTTAGCCCCGCTGTCAGCAATGGTACTTACTGGTCAGCAAGGCTGAGAGCCAGCAGAGCAGAGGAAGAACAGATCTTCTCTGCAGCCATCATCAATGCAGTAAACACTGATAGGAGATGAGAAGACAGGAATAGGAGGCTGAGGGTAGCCAGTCGCTTCATTTCTCTACCAACTTCGAAAGCTAGTTGGGGGTGAATTTTCTAAAGCTCCAGTTCTTGATGTCTTCCTGCAGTAAGCCATATTTTAACTTTCGAAACTTCTGCCCTATGGATGGTAACATCTCTTAGTTTGTCTTAATCCTGGCTATTTGGGTAAATAATCCCTCCTTTGACTCTTCATGACTGCTTGTTAGAGAGTCCCTGGTGTGTTTTGCCAGTTGATGTATTAACGTGGTGATTTGCTCCTGGTTTACTCGATACAATACAATCAAACACTAACATCCAGGTCCTCTCAGGATCCCTTTATTATTATTATGATAGGAAAAAAAATTGACACCACTGAGCAGGTTCCCACAGCTCAGGGCTGCACATACACACCTGAGCAGGCTCACAAGCCAGTTTGATCAATTTTCCATATAGGCCGCCACTCCCAGGCAAGAAAGAATGCCTAGGTAAGAGCACATTCCTGCATAAGGGCAATTTTAAAATTAACTTCTGCCCACAGGCATCTGGTGCCAAATGGTCGTGACATATTTTAGACATACATTACATCACCCAAAGCCCCCTGTGTGCAGGTAGGAAAAACTGCATATGAACCCCTAGACAGACAGCCAAAATGGGCTGCCCACTTGGGACCCCCTCTGCTGTGCCAGCTGCTTCCTCTTCCTTCTCCCCTTGTCTAACAGTGAAATCCACCCTTTTGCTTCCTCCTGGTAATCCTAAATTCATTCTTCAAGTTTCCCTGACCAAGGATCTGGCAGAGAAATTCAGGTTACACCACCACAGCTTGCAAACACAACAGAAGTTTGAATAATTGACAGATCATAAACATACGCTGATGGAGAACTGGTTACAAATATGGAGTGATTAATAAGTATTTGGTGTCAAATAAGGAAAATGTAAATTTGTTTTAAAAATTAGCTAAAATCAGTTTAGTCTTCTTCCGCTTGGCCTCTAGTCATGATATATTGATAATGGATAACTTCAGACTATATTAATGCCTTCTGGTTGTTTTAATTTAGTCAGTTCTATGAAAAAAAGATAATGTGATTTTGGAGGACATTGTATTAAGTATCATTTTCTAGTCCAAGAAATGTCAACATCAGACCCTTAAAACCAAAAGTTCATCAGTATACATTTTTCTTTGAACTAGTTTATAAAGACTCCATAGAAAAATTTATTTCATGTGATACATCACATTTCCTCAATTCCTTATCAGTTTAAAATATGTATTTTTCTTATCAGGTAACTTACAGTGAAAAAAAAATTTATATACACATCAGGCTAATAAAACAGCATCTCTTCTCTTTGCCACGCAAGTCAACTATGGTTAGAATGACAAAAACCTCATTCCCAATACAGGTAAAAGTAAAGAACGTTTTTACTGACAAAGAGACATTTTAAGTACTTTGTAAATTTTAAACAACTTTAGAAATGTGTGGATTTCCATACCCTTAAGGCAGTTTCAATTTGAACATTATGAAATCATGCAGGTTGTGTCTCCCTTCTACACCACAGTTAAATAAAAGTATTTCATTACCATATCCACCACTAAATTGCATGAAACATTAGCATCTGTTCAGAAGTGCAGCTCTCCCTGGGGCCATGTGCTGGAGAACTCTGCGTGCACCAGTGAATCCTACAGAAGACTTCAGTACCCAAAATGTCTCCGCAGGAATTGACTTTGTAGCAGTGGGAAGCTTTGGTCTGAGGAACAGAACTCTTTGAAAAGATTTCAGTTTAATTACCAAGATTATTTGTTTTCCTCCTAGTCACCATTCAGAGCAGTATTTTTCCCATTGTATAATTGCGTTCCCAAGTAACTAACTTGTTAGGTGAGTTGGATTGATTATGTGTGCTCTTATTGGACAAGTCACCAAAAGGATCCAAAAAGCAGTTTGTACGGACTTCGACAAAATAAACATTTTTTTCTTAATTGTTAATAGTAAGAAGGACAGTAAACTACAGACATAGTGAAATAGATAAATATGCTTTTAAAAGAAGTTCAAAGAAGAGGTCTGATGCAGCATGAAGGCTGCAAAATTGACATCAGAAAAGTGTAAGCAGTGCCCTGCCTTTTGGGATTGTCTCGCCTGTTTATGCCGATTTTTATCCTCGTCCTTGCCACCAGCTATCCCTTGCACAAGTTTCCCTTATCTAATTATGTACTTATTCAGAAATTCCAGAGACCGAGTCATAAAACAATTTTGTCAGGGGTTGGGGATCCTGGTCCTCTGCAGCCAGTAAACCTGGTTCAATTACTCAGCTGAGCTAGAAAGTTCCAGATACACAGAGGGAATTGAAAGCAAAAGTTAGTGAAAACGGAAGATAAAACTGGAGCAGCACAGGCAGTGGGGACAGAAAGCAAAAGGAACCGGCAGAAGTTTCCGTGGAACACCGGGGTTAGAGCACTTCCACAGAGATTTGGAAGTGGGTCCCTCTCATTAAGAAGAGGTGCGAGGGGAGACACAAAGGCATGAACACCCTCTTTCTCTCCGTTTGAAACTGGTCACGACACTGGCCTCTGCCCTTCCAGAAATGATTGCTCTTTTCTTTGGTCATTGATTATTGTCTTTTTCTGTTGGTCATTGGTTACCTAGGGTACCTCATACCCACATTCTTATTCCTATTTTGGTGAGAATTGGTGAGTGGTGAATGTTCCTGTGGTCCCTCCAGACTTCTTTGTTCAACTTTCTATTTTTATTTATTTGCTTCTTTTTTGAGACACAGTCTCACTTTGGTGCCCTCAGGTTCAGTGTCATGGCATTATAAGCTTAAGCAACCTCAAACCCTTGGGCTCAAGTGTTCCTCTTGCCTCAGCCTACCAAGTAGCTAGGACAACAGGCAGCCACCACCATGCCTGGGTGATTTTTCTATTTTTAATAGAGATGGGGTCTCACCTTTGCTCAGGCTGGTCTCAAACTCCTGAGCTCAAGGAACCCACTGGCCTCGGTATCAGAAAAGAGGGCCACACATGGTTGAAAAATCCATGAATTATCCATGAATTATCTGTTAGAGGATTTTCAAAAGGTATCTGAAGCTCACCATGGAAGGGCTCATACTTTACCAATGTTCTTTATGATGCCATTTCTAAGATCTTTCCAAAAATGTAGTCTGGAGGAAAATTCTGTTCTCAATGGCCAGATAATCTTTCTTAATTATTTTGAAAAAAAAAAAAATCTTAAATATTCCAGAATGGCTCACACTAGCTACCAAATTATCAGAACAATTTCCATATAAATTCATTGGCTTAATGGAAGATTTGGTTACCTTACTTAAAATCTGCAAGCTTAATGGAGCAAATATGTGAACTCATAAATTAGTAAGAGCCTGGAAGATTGACTTTCTAAAACTATTCAGAAAGAAGAAGAAACTAAGACTTCAAAGATCATGAATTTGCAACTGCAACAATTGACTGGTCAAACCAGGCCTTTTAAGAAAAAATATGTGCATCCTTCTAATGATCAAAGGGGCATTAGATGGTGTAAAAAGACTTGCATTTCAAAAAGGATTGTAGATATTCTCAATGGTTTTAGGACCTACAAAAAGATAGAATCTCACAAAATACATAGGGTTGCCATGAGGATCAAAAGGGTGTTGTCCTATTTCTCCTGACCTTAGGAGAATAAGACATTTCCATAAATAGAGAAAAGACCGATGCCCTCCTAGACACTGCAGATACTCTTCCTGTCCTCAACCCTACTACTTCAAAATATTTCCTTTTTAGAGTAATGAAACTGTACAAGGGACAGGAGTACCTAATCAACTCATGACTCCATGCGAGTCCACATCCTTAGACTTCCAGGCAGTCTGACTTAGTAGCCTTCATGCTTTTGTTGTTGTTCGTTTGTTTGTTTGTTCCTTATTCCCTCATCTTCCACATATCTGCTAGGCAGGGATATTTTTTGAAACTTCATAATGCACACATTTCTTTCTGACTAAAGGAGGGAAATGCATTTAAATTTGCAAATATACAAGAAGTGACTGGAACTACAGAATGAGAATAAAACTACTGAAATTGTGAAAACACAAATACAAAATTGTTTTCTAAAGTGAAATTAATAAATGATGTTGATGGCTTATTGCAAGCTTTGCCTGATCATTATAGTCCCAGTCTTCCGCTGACATTGATCAAACATATCCATTCACTCCCATAAAAGTGGAAGTAAGCCTGGTTAAACCTGATACCCAATATCATACAATATCGTTGTCTAAGGCCTGAAGTAATTGAAAGAATCAGACACATAATACAAGACTATATGAAAAAAAGAACTAATTTTTCCTTGCAGCAGCCAATGTGATACTTTGATCCTCCTTGTAAGGAGAGTGAATGGCTGGGGCTGGCATTGTGTATAAGATTTAAGAGCTATCAACAACACTGAGATCACAAAACACATAATATCAACCCCCCATACTCTTTTGACACCAGTCCCTGCTGAAAGTAAGATATTTATTTGCAGCACTTTCTTTAGTATTCTCGCAGACCTAGAGCATCAATACTTATTTGACTTCACTTGAGATCACCATCGCATACACAGAACATCACATTCCAAGTTTGCATGGAGAGCTCTTCCTGTTTCTCCCACTCACTGAAATCTGATTTGGATGATGCACATTTCTCAGGGGAATCTATTCTTATCCAATATGTAAATGACCTCCTCCTTTGTTCCCCCAAATATGTAAACCTCTAAGGCAGCATGGATATCTTAAAGAATTATTATTTATAAGACATATTCTAGAGAGAAACTTGAATTTTGCCAGATGCAGGAAAGTACAGACTGTACCAAAGGTTACCATATATATATGGTTTACACAGCGGGAAATTGGGACATTGTAGCTACAGGTACCTTTATGTACAAAATGTTCATTACCAAATTTTATGAAACATTTACAAATATGTCTCTACATGTTGATATATAATATAAAATTATTTAAACTATAAAATATTATATAACATAAAATACAAGTTTGTTAATTTTCCTATGTATGGCAATCTTCGGGATACTCACCTTATATTTAGGACTTTGATTTCTAAAGGAGAATTTTTCAGCAATTCATACAATATTAAAGGCATGCTAGTCTTCCTTAAGCCCTTGAAAAAGAAGTAACTTCAAGAATTTCTGGTGTTGGCTGGATACTGCCATAATTTGATAACTTGTTTTAATTTAGTATCTCAGCCTTATATACTGTCCTAAAAGTAGATCATCCTAGTCCTCTTGTTTGGAGTTCAGAGAAACTGAAAGCATTGCAAATAATCAAGGAAAGTCTTACAACTGCCCCCTTGTTTAGGGCATTTCATGTATAGCCTTCTATGTCTATTCATGAAGACCAGGGAAATACCTTAGGAGTCATAATTCAGAAACACTGTGATCAAAATAGACCTGTAGGATATTACAGTCAGTAACTCAATGCATTTGATAGAGTGATGCCACCTTGCTTAAGAGCAACCTCTACTCCCACTTTGCTCTTTAAAGTTGTTGAAGAAATAGTTATAGGATCCCCTTTCAACAACTATGTTCTCCATTCTGTGGAAACCCTTCTGAACTCACATCATATCCAACATTACTTGGTTAGTATACTTGCTTCCTATGAAGTTTTTCTTGTGTAGTCCCCTAACGTTACTATTGCTTGCTGTAATAATCTTAACCTGGCCATTCTTTTGTCTTTGCCACTGATCAGAAACCATATGACTGAACCACCCTGACTGACTGACTTCTCACACCCACAGATAATGAAAATATAATTTGACTCACTGATAGTTCTTATTTGAAAGATGAATAGTCTGAAAATTATCTGGTTGGTTATGTCATAGTGTTTCTATCTGAAATTATAAAGAATGATTCTTTTTCAGAAAAATTGGTTCAGGAGGCAGAATTGATTACCCTAACTCAAGCTTGTCAATTAGCAAAGGATAAAACGGCTAACGTTTGTATTAATAGCAGATGTGGATTCACCAGATCAAGATTTGGCGGATGCTTTGGAACCAATGCTGGTTTCTGATCTGATCCAAAAACCAAAACCTTGGCCATCATCAAAATTGCTGGTCATTCAAAACTAGATACTGGAAAGAGCAAGACAACAATTTGGAGCTAAAAAAGTGGCCCTGAAAGTTATATCAGATAATAAATGTTTTGCAACATCTTTACAGACCCTATTACTCTTCTAAATTTTACTTAAAAGAAACACAAACAGACATTCTCAAGATGAAAATAGATCTCTTGAAAGCTAAAGGAAGCAAACTTTCCCAGAAACAGGCTCATGGTATGGACCTGACGATAGACTGATCCTTTCTTTAGGGTTTCCATTACCCTTTTTGCACTATATTTGTGAGCTGTCTAACTGGAATGCAGACAAAATCATAATAGGGAAAAGCAGTATCATTTGAAACCATCCCCTACTGTTTTATCAGGTTTCTTCTCTGCTGTAATGTCTGTTCCAAAAAATCCCTGCATGGGTCACAGAGCTTTTTTTTTTTTTTTTTTTACCTTTAAGCAACTTTAAGATACTGCCGTTGTACTTTATCCAGCTGCCTCTATCTCAGGGTTACAGATATGTTATGGAGCTAATTTGTATGTTCTTTCACTGAATTGTATCATTTTTATGCTGAGGAGCCAGAGCTCAAGCAGTAGGTAAAATATTATTAGAAAAGATAATTCCTGGGCGGCGCCTGTGGCTCAGTCAGTAGGCCGCCAGCCCCATATACCGGGGGTGGTGGGTTCAAACCCGGCCCCGGCCAAACTGCAACCAAAAAATAGCCGGGCGTTGTGGCGGGCACCTGTAGTCCCAGCTACTGGGGAGGCTGAGGCAAGAGAATCGCTTAAGCCTAGGAGTTGGAGGTTGCTGTGAGCTGTGTGAGGCCACAGAACTCTACTGAGGGCCATAAAGTGAGACTCTGTCTCTACAAAAAAAAAAAAGAAAAGATAATTCCTTCATGGGGAGTTCCTTCTACTATCTGTAGCAATCAAGGAATATGCTTTACTGGTTAAGTAATTAAATCCATTTGTAAAATTTGACCTATATTTCAATACTTTAATTATCCCTATCAACACAATTCTCTGGACTGGTGGGACACAACAGCAATTGTATAATAGCATCTCAATTGGCAAAACTAACAGAAGTTTCAACCTGTCTTGACCAATGGCTCTCCTATTGATCCTGCCTAATCTGTGATCTACCCCGTATGGAAAACACTAGCTACCTTTCTAATAAATAGTAACGTAAAACCCATCTGACTAAATGAAGGAACTTATGGACCCACACTTCTTAAAGGTGATATGCTCCACTATTGCCAATGTCTCACAAAACTTCCCACTAAGAACTTCAAATAAATAATTTTTTTTTTTTTATTTCATAGCAGGTTCCTGGGAGATGAAGACTTAAAAATCATGGTCTATAACCTGGAGATATTCTTCACTAAAAACAACACCTATTAAAAGATTACCTCCAACATTATTGGTAGAGTCTGTATCAGGTATTGCTGACCCCTAAATTTTTGTGCTACTAAATTTAAGGGCATTGATTCATGAATTCAATTTTCACTTTTTAAAAAGACAACCCCACTAGAGTTGACACCTTCTGTCACTGGATAGCTTCAAGTGAAGCTAATTTTCAGTCTTTCTGACAAGGATGGCAAGTAGCTGACATTGGCTTCTACCCCAGATACTGAATTGGGCCTATACACGTAGATCTTCATGATTTTCTGCAGTTTCAGGAGACAAACATAGGTCCATGCATTTCATGGGGAGAATAATGTTGCCTTTGTAAGGTATTCCTTCCATGATAACATGAATAGAAATCAACCTTTGCAAATGCATATTACTGAGGAAACTGTAGCTTCCATCACGACTTGACAAAAAGCTATTATTAGCTGGCTAAGGTTGTATCAGAAAATCACATTACTGTAGATAATATATTAGATAAGTAAGGATGTATACATATGGTGACAAATAGCTCTTGTTGTTTACATGTAAATACTCCCCGTGAAGTAGAAACTTACCTGGAAAAAATTAGAAAAGAGGCTAGTTGGCTACAACAAATCTCTAAAGAACCTAGATTAATTTCCTTCATGATGTTTTTTAATGATAATGATATGGGTTTAAAAAAAATTGTTTTTATTTCCTTGCTTATTTAGTTGTATTTTCATTTCTTGGCTTTTGTTGTTGTTGTTGAGACAGAGTCCCACCCTATGCCCTGACCAGAGTGCAATGGCATCACAGCTCACTGCAACCTCAGACTCGGGCTGTGGGCATCCCCCTGCCTCAGCCTCCTGAAGCTGCTGGGATTACAGGCGCTGGTTGTGGTGCCTGGCTGGGTTTTTCATTTATTTAGAAGTTGGGGTCTCACTCTCACTCAGGCAAGTCTAGAACTCCTGAGTTAAAGTAATTCTCCCTCTCAGCCTTCCACAGTGCTGGGATTACAGGTGTGAGCCACCGTTCTGGCATACAAATTCTCCCTTTTTATTATAATCCTATGTGCACAATATTTCTACTATTTAAATCAATAATTCATTGTATTTCTAGTCATTTTATATTACTTTTTCTAGGGGAAATAAAATTGTGAAATTCCAGGGGCAGTGCCTGTGGCTCAAAGGAGTAGGGCAGTGCCCTATATGCTGGAGGTGGCAGGTTCAAATCCAGCTCCAGCCAAAAACTGCAAAAAAAAATAAAAATTATGAAATTCCAGACTAGAGATAATTCAGAGTGACAACAGATATATAAATTAATGACCTGATTAAGGTCACAATTTTGCCACTTTGTGATGCTTGCCTAATTGGACTTTTGGATGCCCTTGAATTTCAGTGCTGAGGTATCTTTTCATTTCCCCCATGAGGGACAGGGTTAGCCAATGAATGACATTTCCAGGCAGTAAAAGACACCTTGACACTCAGTCTTTGAACGTCAACACTTTTAAGAAGAAAGAAAAGAAACTTAATTTATGGAATATGAACTCTCTTTATTTAGTAGGCCCAGAGAGGCATGGGAATAAGATAGCTCCTCCCCTCCACCCCACCCTGAGTTAAGCAATTGTCTCCTGAAACTGGGTGTTCTGTGTATGTGGTACCTAACAATGCCCCATGCTAAATATAACAACTTATGCTCCATGGTTTAACAATGCATGAATAGCCAGTCACTAATCAATGTTATTTCTACAAACCAATGAATAGCCAGTCACTAATCAATGTTATTTCTACAAACCAATCAGAACTGCTGACAAAATCTTTGTATCAGCCCATTCCTTGTCTCCCTTTTCATCTCTAAAATCTCCTTATAGAAAAGAGCATTTTCCAAGAAAACTTTGAAGTATTTTCAAGGCAGCTCTCCTCATTTGTCTCAAATAAACTATAAAATTATATTTTATGGTCTCATTTTCTTTCTTTAGGTGGACAAATATATTCTATATCTTACTGTTCTCTTTTTTCTTTTATTTTAATGGAAACTGATCATGATGGATGTTCATAGCAGGTGCAGAGGATTTTTAGAACGTGAGAACACATGATCAAGCATTTACTCCATTATTGTTGGATAATCCATTGGTTGAGTCACATTTTTTTTTTTTTTTTTTGCTTCTGAAAGTGTGTAATATTCATCCACTTAGGACATTCAAACTGTTTTAGGAGTACATTCTCTAACATTTCTCAATGCCTATTTAAAACATAATTTACATTTAAATTATGAAGCTATGTCCCTTGTTCAGAAAAGAGTGCAGTGACACCACCACCCCTTCCATTGTTCACACTAGTTAATTGATTCATATGTTTACTGCATATTTATGAAAAAAATTAATGTATTAGTTTGCTATTGATGCCGTAGCAAATTACCATAAACTTGGTAGTTTAAAATGACACAAATTTGTTATTTGACAGTTCTACAGAGTGATACACATTTCACAGAACTAAAATCAAGGTGTTTTCAGAGCTGTGTTATTTTTTGGAGGCTTAAAAATAGGAATTGTTCCCTTGCATTCAGGTCATTTGCAGAATTCAGTTCCTTGTAGTTGCAGGACTCAAATCCTTGTTTACTTGCTGGATGTCAGCTGAGGACTGCTGTCAGTTTTTGGAGGCCACCCACATTTTTTTCTGGCTTGTGTTCTCCATTCTCCATCTGGAAAGTCTTCGACTGTGGGATAGTTTCTCTTGTGCTTTGGAGCGCTCCTCCTTCTTATTTCCCTGAATACTTCTAACTCACTCAGGGAAGATTCTCACTATTAAGGAGTCAAGTAAACAGATCTTGCTAACCTGCACAATCCAGCTTACTCTCATCATGCCCAGGTCCTTCACTTTAATCACATCTACAAAGTCTATTTTGCTTAACAAGGTAACTTTCTCACAGGTTCTTGGGCAGAACATCATCAGGGCTGCATCAATTTGATTGCTATACTTTGAAGGAAGCAAAAAGGTTACTTGATATCCTTTCAATAGAACACTGTACTCTTTGTGGATTTTCTAAATCTATGGAGTGCGCCATTTCCATTAACATAATAATTTATAACAATCCAGGTCAGATTAATAGTAATGTAATTTCGATAATATTCAAACCTTCACTCCTGCATAGCTTTGTTCCATCAATCCTTTATTTTTATCACAAATGACTTCATTATATATTGTATGCCAATTTACATAGATTTTTAATAATTACTTGCAGTTTCTTTTTGAAGATAATAACACTTTTTAAAGATAAGAAAAGTGAAGTTTAGAAAGATGTAACTAGTAGTTTAGTAGAAAGAACCATGTAACTTCTGTATTTATATTAAAATGTATTAAATTTGTGGACTAAAAAAAATCTACTAAAGGCTAAAGAAAATGGATGAAAATGGAGGAAAACTGCAGAAAATTACCATAATGTTTTATAGTGTAGATATCTATGATCTCATATGGAGGTGGTGGAGAAAGAGATAAAGAGAGGAAGAAAGAGGTCAAAAACAATGAAGCAAGGCCTTCAAAATTAAAAGAAAAGGAAATAATGTTTGGGTTAACAGCCAATATCCAACCATCAAATATAGAAAGTTAATTAGGAGGATACAACCACACAAAAAATTATGATTCAATCTTTCTTATATGCTAGTAGCAGAGATATTTCACCAAAAATGAGAAATGCGAGAGACATTCTGTACAGGGAAGAGCTGAATAGAGTTACCAAAGTAGCATAATACAAAGACCCAACTTGCCAGTCCAGAGTAGAGCTCTAAGGCCCCTGCAATATATATTAAAAATTGATGCTGAAGAAAACCACAATTTTCTTCTCTAAATATGGGGGAATGTTGAGCTGAAGAAGGTTAAAACCTAGAGGGACACTCTTCCTCTCCTTCTTATTGCCTTAAGGAAGGACAGTTTGTTGCAATAAATGTCTTTAAAAAGACAATTATCTTCCTGCCCTTCTTTTTATTTTTTCTTGCTTAAAGATAGTCCTCTTAAATAAATAAATAAATAAATAAATAAAAGGTTGATGTTAGCTATAGGTATTCCACCCATTGTCTTTATTTGGCTGAGGGAATTCCTAGTTTGCTGATCATTTTTATAATTAATAGTGGACCTTGCAAAAAAAAAAATTGGCATCCATTGTGATGTTCATTGGTTTTTCTTTTTTAGTTTCTTAATATGGTGAATTATACTGATTGATTCTCAAATGTTAAACTAACCTTGCATTCCTAGAATAAACTCTGCTTAATCATGAAAAAAAAAAAAAAAAAAAAGATAGTCTTCTTCACATTTGCTTCTAGGTTCATAAACAGCAGCAGCAGATCCAGAAGACTACTTTTCCCAGAAATTTACCTTTCAACATTTTCTTGCCTTTGGGAAGTCTGAAGATGTTCTTTTCTTTGTCTTATTGGTATATAGAATTTGTGCCTCTTTGATAAAATATTATTTAAACAAGGCCCCAGCCAGGGCCACTAACTTAAGAAATGGTTTCCTACTGAGGACTCTCCTGCATGATGGGTACAGCCTCAACTAATAAACCTCTGCTAGTTCAGCTATTGCTAATCTGACTCTCGTTTTCAGAAAAATATCTCAACTAAGATCCCATGAGGAATAAAGAAGAAATTATATTTCTCCCCTATAATCCAAAACAGTTTGAAAGAAAGTTGATATTATTATTTAAAATAGTTTGAAAGAAAGTTGATATTATTAGTTATCATTTTAATAACTTGAAAACCTATCTCTCTTGGAAAAGAGAAATGGTCGAAGTGAGGAAAAAGGGTATTGTTTTTGTAACATACCTTGTTAAGCCTTTTGACTTTTGGAAATATACATAGGCATATATGAAAATAAATGAAAAAAACTTAAAAGAAGACAATAGCATATATTCTCTAAGAAATTGATAGTGTGCCTTTTAAAAATTTAATAAATGAAATACATAATTACAGAGTAAGTATAATCATATTTCAAAACAAAATATCAAAATATGTAAGCAAACTGTCTTAAGGTTAACTGACATATTGGAATGATATTGCATCTAAAACTTAAGGAAAAAAAGTACTCCACCACCACTTGATACCTGAAGAAAATAAAGTAAAATAAACTTAAGAAAGTTTATTTTCTTAAGTTTATAGTCTACCCTTGGTTCTGGATAGTGAATGAATAGCCCTTATTTGAATGTACAGAAGTTGAGATTTTTGAAGCAAAATATCAATGAATACATGGTCTATACATCAGTTTAACAGAGAAGGCTAAGATGAATAGTCTACTCTGGGTTATTTATCTATAATTAAAATAATAAGTATAGAATAATTTTTAGTAATAATTACCACACATTTCAGAAAATATGTAGATTCCATCTTTCCTTTGATTTTGGACAGTAAAATATTGCAAGGTTTACAATCGGAAGAGTTTGTTCCAATAATGATATTCTTTGTTTAGCTGTTCAAAGTTCTATTTGGGAATATTATTATGTTTATTATAGAAGAAAAGATTTTTCCTTAAATATAATTAGCTAACTCATATAATCTAAAACTGTGTCTGTGATTTAGTAAATATTCAAAATATTTTTCTCATTCCCAAATGTTATTTTTGGAGTATATGGTTGTATGTCTCCTTGAAATTTAAAAATATATACTCAGAAAAACATAAATAGAATTTGGATGGAACACAAGTCTTCTATTATATACCAAATTTTCTTTGAAACCATAATACTGGATTAGCCAATAACATTTTGGACTTCATTATATTTTAATGTCTTCATTTCCTCAATTCAGCTTCCACTCACTTCCTTTCACAGATGTTGATCTTTAATAAATAAATCTGTTTTAACATCTGCTTTGGGGATGTATGATTTGTGAAACAATCCTATTGAAAATTTCATCATGACAAATGTTTACTTCCATTTTTAATATGTATCACAAGCACAAATATCATCTGCTAAAATATTTAACTGCTTTCTATAGTTCTACCTGTGGATATTATTATACTAAGAAAAATATATCTGGCCAAAAAGAATATGTTAGTTCAATGTACTTAAATTACTTTAAATAAATTAGTACATGTTTATAATATTTTCTTTGATTAAAAAAGACTATGCACATTATTCTTTTTTGGATGTCTTTGATGTGCTAAAACATAATCAAATAGAGGTTTTTGAGGACTTTTAAAATTTTTTGGTTTAAACCAAATTTCTTCTGAGGCCCTGAGATTTTTTTTTTTTTTTTTTTTTTTTGTAGAGACAGAGTCTCACTTTATGGCCCTCGGTAGAGTGCCATGGCATCACACAGCTCACAGCAACCTCCAACTCTTGGGCTAAGTGATTCTCTTGCCTCAGCCTCCCGAGTAGCTGGGACTACAGGCGCCCACCACAATGCCTGCCTATTGCCCTGAGATATTTTAAGTATAGATATTAACACATTTTTGAGGAGATTTTATCGAAGGGGGTTATTCAGAACTACTTTAAACTATACTTTTCATTCCAAGAAAATAATCACAAAACTGTATTTTTTTTTATATTCCTGGTTTGATAATTCTACTAATGGTCTGAATTTAACTCTGAAATTATAACGAATTTTGTGAATGTTTCTCAGTGAAATTTATTTGTTAACCAGTGTCAAAAAAAAAGCCATCCATCTCTAAATTATAGAATGTGTTTCCAAACTGACACAATTCTAAATTTTGATAATCAATTTGCCCTTACTCATTATCCAAGGCTTCTTAACTATAGAAAATTCATTTTTCAGACTTGTCTAAATGAGCGGTCAGCACATTTTTCCTCGAAGGGCCCAATAGTAAATACTTGTGACTTGGTAAGCACAGGAAAATGGAAACATTATGTAGACACTCTGTAACTATAATGTAGTGATTTAAAATTATTTTTAAAGAATTTTTTGAATTCTTTGCAAACTGCACAAAAATAAGTGGTGGGGGCCGGCGGTCATCACAGGTCATCATTGTCTAACTCCTGCTGAGAGTGAACAGCTGTGCACCATGTAGTATGTCTAAGATCCATTTTGGAGAACGTGAAATATAGTTTTTGTTGCTAGAAAATGTAAACAATTTGTGCAGCTTGTGCTTCAGAATAATTTTTTTATTTTCTTTATTCTCCTATTGTTACCGAATTTCTTTCTGCATTAGGTCCTTGGTCTCAGAGATTCAAAGAATGAACCCATGGACATCAGATCAGTGGTGAGATAGGATTTATTAGCCATAAAGGAATACAGAAGGAATGAAGAGCCCCAGAGCTTCTGACAAAGGGATAGACCCAAGCTGTAAAATCTGCACATGGATCCTTTCTCTAGGGCTATGTATAGCCTGGAGAGTTACATTTGGCCAGGACTTGGTAGATGGACAAACATTTTTTCAAAGTGAATAAGTGCATTAATGAATGGATGCAGTCCCTTCCTCTCCAGGCAAGGTGAATGAGTGTTGGTCCCTTCACGAAATTTTCCAGGCCTTAGAAATGGGGGAACCCTGTATAACAGTCATTTATGGCTTCAGAAGTTGTGTGTGTGTGTTGCTGAGGGCAGCTTCACACCAGTCAGTGCTGTACGTTGAAATAAGGGGAAAGAAGAGGTGGCTTGGGCAGCAGCACCGGCTCATGGTCTTCCTCAACTTCCCAGGGACTGGAGGCTTCAACTACATTCTCCCCTCTCCGCTGCACTTGGTTCTCCAGCCCTCGCCTCCCGGTGTCTCACTATACCAACACCCCTGGGTCAGGATCAGAAGGCAGGGCAAGTCTTCCCAAGCAGCCTGGCTGGGCTCCATACACCCTGTACCCCTGTTATAGTAACTTTTTAATGCACTTATTGAACTTTTTGGACTGACTCTTAAATTTTTTAAATTTATTTTGTGTTATGCTTTTTTTGGAAAAGACCCTTCACTACATTTTTCAAAAATTGTACTGATTTATATTTAGTCTAACAATTTTGAAAAATTTTATTTTGAAATAACGATAGAATCATTGATTGTTTCAAAAACATGTCCAAAGAGATTTCATAGGTTTCATACACACTTCAGTTGGCTTTTCCCCGTTGCAATATCTTGCATAACCACGTGCACTATCAAAGCAGTAAACTGTGGTATGTGTACCCCACAGTTTATTGAAACTTTGTAGTTGTGTAAGTAATCTGTGAATTTGTGTGTGTATGTGTATGTGTGTGTGTGTAGTTCTGTGAAGCATTACCACATGGGTAAGTTTGCGTGACCATTATCACCATCAAGATACTAACTTGTTCATCGCCACAGGGTTCCTTTGTGCTACCCTTGTATTATCACTGTAATCACACCCAACTCCTCCCCTCCTATCCCTAATCAGTCACGGATCTGTTTCTATGTTCATAATGTTATTTCAGGAACATTATATAAATTAAGTCATACAAAATATAGCCTTTTGTGATGCATTTTTTAGCCAGCATAATACTCATAAGATTATTCAAGTCATTGTGTGCATCAGTGATTGTTCCTGTTTTGTTGCTCAGTAGTATTCCAAAAAAATATATGCCATTATTTTTTCACCACTCACTCATAATGGACATTGGGTGTCCAGTGTTGGCTATTATGAATAGTGCTCCTTTGAACATTTACATGTTCAAAGAACGTAAGTTTTGTCTATGATGAATTTTCAAAAGTTGTAGGCTACCATACTTATGATATCGAAGTATCCTATCTTTTTTAATATATCCGTGTTCAAGTGTCCTGTTAATATATTTTCTTTCTTTTTCCATTAACTATATTTTTCTCCTATTTCTCTGATACAAATAATACAATTGTGAAAATCTCCTTCTCCTAATAATAACTTTTTCCTCAAATTGCTTTTACCTACATATCCATTTACTTACTTTGTTCTCGGTTGTTCATGCTAGCAATTTTCCAAAGATATATACCAATGCTTGTTTTCTGTTTATATTTTAGAGTGAGCTTCCAAATTATTAACAGAAAGTTCTGGACCTGTTATGTTGGATTGCTGGTAGTACTTTTTATTGTAACTTCTATCGTGGCATTTCTTTGAAAGATCCCTATTTTCTTTAGTTATTACCTGCTTTAAACTTGATAGTCACTCAAGGGAATTTTCTTCTAAGATTTTGCCCACAGAATACATTGAACTGGGGTTTGCAGCTATAAAAATTAAGTATGAGTAGAAGTTTGGATGTCTCAGCATTTACTATGTAAATATACATTAAATATAACCTTGTCAGTATTATTTTACCCCAACTATCTGGGAAATGCTCAGTTCAGAGCATCTCAAGTTTTTGGCATGATGCTACCAAGGTTCTTTCACTGTATCAGTTTTCGTAAAGCTTTACTTTAGCTTTGCTTTGTTAACATATATTGTTCTACTTTTATTTCCTATTTTATCTTTAAGATAAAATGTATACAATATTTGCTACCTTACGGTAGAGTCCATTCCCTCCATGTTCATCTGACTATTCAGACAGTAGTCAGAGAGTGGCAGATTTTAGTGGTTACCATCAGAGAAAATGGAATGTACTATGTCTTCAGGTTTATGTGTAAACTATGATTGTGCTCTTGGTGTGGCCCAGGCCTCTTTATCATTTCTTTAAATAAGGATAAATAAATAAGGACATGAGATTTTTAGGGACCACTGCATAAAAATTACAAAATGAATTTTCACTATGTTCTTTAAAAAGTTATGTCATGAAGGTAGAAACTGAAAATTAAGGAATAAAGGGCACGACTTGGAATATCTTTCTATAAATCACATTGTACAGTTACTAAAAAGTAAAAATATAAAATGGCATATTCAAAATTATAACTATCAATGATTTTAAATGTTATTTAATACACCCATATAATAGTGTTGAATATAAATAGAATTTCATAGTTAATAAGTTGAATCTGTAGGGATACAAACCAAAGAATGCAATCGTTAGTGCTAATAAATAAGGTATTTACATATCAGACATCAATTCTCATGACATATTATTATATTGACTACATATCAGTAAGTGAAACTTGTGTCTTTCTTATTCACTAGTCATATATTAAGAATACAATTTTTGGATTTTTCAGTATATTAAGATTCTTAAAGCACAGGAAAGAATATAACCATATAACAAGTCACTGTTCTATTCTGAATGTTGAATATCAAAGAATATTAAGCAATAAAACATTTGATATACCAAAGAATAATACTATTTTCAAATCATAAATTCTGTCAAATAATAGTTTCCTAGTGTTAAATGCAATTCTGCTGTTTGAAGATTTCCTTTTATTTCCCCCAAATCTACAAATCATTCAGTATTTTCAGGATTAGTATAGGTTTTGTTTGAAGAATATTAATTATTTTCTTATGGTAATTTGTTGCCGCTTGCTAAAAATAACCTAACTGTTTAGAGACTGCATAATAAAACAGAATTTAATTGAAATTACTAATTTAACTGATTATGTCATTTCTTATTATGTGTTTCTGAGGAAACATTTTTCATATAACAAATTTTTAGCTCTGATATTTGAACATGATTTTAAAAAAAATCTGTTGACTTGAATTTTAAATGATCAGAGTGTATATATAAATTATTTCTAAGACTTAAAAAGCTCTCTTACACAAGTAACTGAATTCCTGATTTTGTTAAAATTAAATCAACCTAGAAACATTTATTTTAGGAGAACAATGCCTTATCCACTAGTCAACTCAAACTAAAAATGTTTATTTAAAAAATATTAAATTTATTTTCTAGTTTCATGATTCCTTTTTAGTCACTAGATCATGTATTTATATACAAATTATGTAAGTTACAAAATCTTGCTAGAATTTGAAAATATGTGCAATAGAAAATATTTCTGCTACAATGCTTATACTTCCAATGTTTTCATTCCCACCTACCTTTAAGAACAAATATGGCAGAGATTTTGCATATTTTACTAAGTTCTGAACAAGCATGACTTACACAGCACCTAAAAATGGTAGGTACTAAAATAAACATTTGTTAAATGAACAAACAATCCCAAATGCACACATTCTCTCTTCTTCAAATGAGAAGTTAAATATTCTAATATTCAGGGTTAGAAATTGTCTCAAAGGAGAAACCAAACAATATGACCAGTTAAAAAAAATCTGTACAGAAACAGAGGATGAGTCTACCTCCAAGACATTGTTGCTTCTGAAGTTAAACAGTTTTACTTGTTACTAATTATTCATTTTCCTTATTTAGAAGAGAATAAAAAATTATATAGTAGTTGCCAACTTCCTGTAGAAATCACAATGTTTAATATCTTTGTATATACTTCTTAAATGTAAACTTGGTGCATATAGTTGATATTATGATCCTTACAGCTGCACTGCTGAGTTGATTACTGTAGAATGAAAAATACCAAGGAAAAAAATGTTAAAGCACTGCAGTAGAAAGAAAGAAAAGAAACCCTGTTAACAGAAGCTTCAGGTATCCCTCCATCCTTTTGTATAATCTGTTATTTTAAATCCTACATTAGCTTGTCAATCTTTCTGTACTTTTGGACTACATTAATTAGGTGATGTAAAAGAGAACCACTTATCATACCCCAAGAAAAACTTAATTATATCTTAGATAACATTGTTGCCATTAATATTACATAATGAAGGACAAATATCTAACAGAATTTATTGAGTAATTTTTATTTGCTTAAAACTATAATGAGAGAGATACAAAAAGATAAAATGCAAAGAACATTGGACATCTAAAGCATTTTTACTATATTTTTCACGAGTTTAATGATACAGTTAAGTACAAACTTTTTGCAATTTTAGAGGAGATGAGGAACAACCTGAGCCTGACTTCTAATTCTCAAATTGTTGTGTGGTCTTAGAATAACAGATGAGGCATTTATGATAATAGCAATCATAAAAATAACAGCATTATGCAGTTATTATACATATATGAGTGTTATAAAGATTAATCTGGCTCTGTTTGAATTCTAGACACTAGTGTAGGTAAGGAACATCCTCATAAGGTTTGTCAGTTATCACATATTAACTGACTATACCTCTTTTTGCCTCCTTGGTTCTCTATCTGGGCATATTTTTTCTGTTCCTTTGTATTAATATAAATTTCAAATTCAACCCTTGTACTGATGTCCATAAGGAATCATCCTCACAAAGCATAGTGTGATATTTGCAAACTATCTCTCACAAATAAATATGACTTCTCCTGTGATATTTTTAATGGGATCTGAGGAATCCCTATTACTTTTATGATAAATGCATAAAATTTTTCTTAGAGTATAATTTTTTATGATAAATACCATAACTATGGTGATAAATATATTAAATTAAATAAATCATTAAATAGAATACAACACTAATAGTTCAAATAGTGATTCTGAATTTTAAAATATAAGTCAATTATGCTACTTAAAAATAATTAATGTTTTTTGAATGCCATATTAATCTAGTAATGTCAATAAAAGCAAAATGCTCACATATGAGATAAACAAACTTAAGGAAGGGCACCACAATATTCAAAAAAGAGAAATAACAGAACAATATGGCTGACAAACTCAGAAAGCAGCAGCAAGAGCAGCAGTTGCCAGAAATTAACTATTGACTGTGTATCTTATAACCATTTAAATATGCATGGGAGTCTCTGAGCCTATAGGCCAAAGAAACAGCACTGGAGCGATGTGTATTTACAGAATACTTCTGAAATAATTAATGAGTTGAATCAACTGAATAAATCAATTTGCCTTTTAAATGACTATGTTCATTAGAAAAATTAAAATGGGGCGGCGCCTGTGGCTCAAGGAGTAGGGCGCTGGTCCCATATGCCAGAGGTGGTGGGTTCAAACCCAGTCCCGGCCAAAAAAAAAAAAAAAAAAATTAAAATGTTGGAACCAAATAGACATAAAATTATAGATGGAAGGTGCATGAAGGTCATGATCATGATGATTGACTAAGTATATGTAATTATATAATTATATATATTTTATGATCTTTAATTTGCCTTTGTATTTTTCTTATTCCTTAAATTCCTTCTATTTATCAAGTTCCAAATATACTTTCCACTGTACTTTTGTACTATTTCATTAGAAATTCGAAGGTCTCCAATGGACCACTTTATAGTGCATACATGAGATAAATCTAAAAATTATTTTATTCTATGAATAAGAAAATTCTCATTTTTTCTTTATCTTTTAGTTTTGCAGTTAAGGACCTCATTAGTATAAGAAATGAATAAAGGATAAATATTTTTTGGTAATAGTTGTTGTTTATCCTTTTTATTCTTTCTTTTCAACACTTAAGCGCCTGCTTCTGTTACAGGCAATTTATTCCAACATATTATGTTATTATATCTAATTATCAAGTGAATAGCATTCCACTGCTGTTAAAGATCCTCCAACCATTAAAAATAACTGTGGGTAGTACTACTTTGCTCATGTAATTTAAGAGCTCTTAAATTTTGAACAGTTGACATCTCTTCCAGTTGTGAAATTTGTAAGATGGCTGAGATAGAGAGATGAAATGTTGCAGGAAGACAAGGCCCAATGGAGAGAAAGAATTCCCAAACATCGTGTTTAAAAGAGGAAGGGCTTTATTCCAGTCAGTGGAGCCACCACAGACCAGAGTCTAAATGGTCATGCTCCCCACCTGGCTCAGTCTCCTTTTTAATCTCCAGTCAAAAGTTCTGGCCCATAGGTAGCTTTCCCATTGGCCAGTTTCAATTAAGCTGGAGAAGCAGGCTCAGGCTTTTTCAGAACCATAGGCTTTTGCAGAAGCGGAAGCAAGCATTAGTTTCCAGGTTCCAGGAAGTTAAGTTTCTACAAATTCCTAAGAGCTGAGTCATCATGGAGTGGACTTTGCAAGTGTGTCCTGGGGTCTTCCTTGAGACACCCTCTGTTCTCTTAGACTTCACTTTTTCTGGATATCCTCTCTCGCTATCATTTTTTCTGCAAAATAGCTAACTTTGGGCTTTGATTTATTTTTCATTACTTATTTGTATGCATACTTCTCCATTGCTCACAAATATGAACCACACCCTTTCCAGAAAGCTATCTTAGCCATGAGAAACAAGTATTACAAGTATTCTTCTATCTGCAGGAGGTCCTGGGTCTGAAGATTCAACAATAAAATCCTGGCGGTAAGTGATAGGACAAAGTTTATTTACAGGGAAAGACATAGAAAGAAGGGTAACAAGGAAGAATAACAAAGTCTCCTGCAGTGTAGGGGGGCATTTCCAAGTGGTTAAATCTGCATGGATCTTTAGTCTAGGGGTTCACATACTACTTGAAAACAGGGGATTATTAGGAATGTATGTGTGGCAGACAGAAAATATCCTGCCCATGTTAATTAGCAAATGAATGTGGTCCTTATAGTTCTTGACCCAGGCAAAGCAGTGTTTGCTTTTCATTTCAGGAAGGCCCAGAAGAGGTACTAGTCAGGCAGCTATTCTCTGCTCCTGCTTGTATCCAGAATGCCATCCACAGAAATTCTGTTTTCCCAGGCCTAGAATAAAGGTGGTCCCTGTTCAGCCTTGAATTGGAAAAGCCTGTATCAAAAGGACTGTAATTATCTCAGTGTTCTAGGTAGGATATGGTTTAATTGACTTCCTTAACACCTACTTAAGTAGGAACAAATTCAGTTTGAAATAACTGTATAATTTTGTCTAGTCCTTTAGAAAGAAACTATGCTTGTAAAGAAATATATACTTTCAGTATTGACTTGCATAAAAGAGTCACTGTGAGGCATTTAATCTAACAGTTTTGTCCTCTGATTTATTTCTCCCTTTCATGGGGCTAAAAGATTTTTAAGCAGATAGGTAAAGGACTTTCAAGCTTTCCTTTAAATTTCTATGAAATGCTGGGAAATAATTATTCTGATGATTATACTCAAGTCTTAGACTGATACAGGGTTCCAGCCAGTCAGGGCTTAACAAAGGCCCTAGTTTTCCAGGCCTAAGCAAACTGATTTTTTTCTCTCCAAACTGCACTCTCTGAATAGAAGCAAGATAGGAGAAAAGCAGTTTTCTCAATATTTCATGCAAGTTTGCCTCTTCTGGAGGGGACTTCCTGATCCATTTGCCAGGAATTGGAAGGATTACATTCATTTGTTAATATACTCATTCATTTGCTAATATACTCATTCCCTAATCAACACCAACAAGAAAGTTTTGCCTGTCAAAACCTCACCAAATGTAATTCTTATTCTTAAAATCTCTGCACTTGCACGCATTATAAAACCCCAAGAAAAAAGACCTATTCAAGTTTTCCCTTTGGGGAATTTCTTCCCCTCTGCTGATGGAGGCTTTGTTGCACTTCTCACTATGTATTTTTCTGTAAAAAAAACTTTGTCCTGCTATTTATTCACCTGGTCTGGGATTTCATTTGTGAACCTCCATGACCAAAGACACAGTCACAGAAAATAGTAGCAACAGACTATTTGAGGAAGCCTAAAGAGGTACCATTTACAGATTGAAGCAGATTAAAATTCTGCCATATTTATGGTATCGCTGTTTAATTTTCAAGATTGCACTCATTATGAAAAATCATAGTGATACAGGGTTCTCTTGATCAGTACTGGGTAGGGATTCCCCCTTTTTCTAGGCCTTGATGAGCTCAGAAATCAGTTCAATCACAGGCCCCCATCTCTAGGCACAAACAGGCTGCCCCTCGGGGTGGTTCTTTCTTGAATAGGGAGCACTCATCCTAATTCCTTCCCTGAGGAAAAAACAGCAAAGACCTCATTCTTGTGTTTAAGTTTAGTGTTATTTTTTGCCCACAGATCTCTAGCCAACTATGGCTCACTTCCCCAAAACCCCTTGTACACAGATAGAAAAAATCTTTCCCCTTGAGTTTTCCTCCTTTCACTTCCAAAGGTTTGGTTTCTCCTCTTTCACTTTTTATCAATCTTTTTATGAATATTTCCCAGTCAATAAACTCTAATCTGTCACTTATCCACGAGGTCTATGGTTTCATTCTTCAAACTCCAAGAACAAGGACTCAGCATAGAGAGAAATTACGGCAACAAAAGGTGAACAAAAAATTATATCCACAAATTGATGCTTCTACCCTCCTTACTATGGATGTTTATTCATTAATCTTCATTTTAAAATAAAGCAAGTATTGATTCCATCAAATAAGCCATACACAGAAATAATTCCTCAGTCCTCAGACAATAATAAACTACATTTCCACAATGATCAAATTGCCATTTGTACTTTTCAAAATATGTATGCTCTTATTTATATAATAAGCAAACACTTATTATTGAGTATTGATTAGAGTTTAAATAAGTTTCAGAGTCTATGATGCCATGAACAATGAGGAAAATAATCACTGCAAAATTATTAAGACTTCCACTGAGGCACTTGAACAAAAATATAAAGAATCAAGAATTGAAAAGATAGCACTCAATTACCTGATAACCTGGGTCAGTGGTGCTGTTAGTATATCTGAAGAAAGAAGAATGGGCTATATGATGGAGCTATTAGAAATGACTTGACGACTACCATTTTTATAAAGTTCTAATTCCCAGTGCCTCAGAATGTGACCCTATTTGGAGATAAAGTCTTTCAAGTGGTAATTAATGGAAAAATGAGGTCATTTTGGTAGGCCCATATGACTGGTGTCTTTACAAGAGGAGGAAGGTAACATTGCATAGAACAACACTGTGAAAACATGGGTAGAAGAGAACCATCTACCAGCCAAGGAGAAAGGCCTCAAAAGAAACCAACTTGGCAATGTTTGATCTCAGACTACTAGCCTTTAGGAGTATTAAGAAAATAGATTTCTGTTGTTATAAACTATCCAGTCTGTGGTATTTTGTTATGACAGACTTAATAAGCTCATACAAAGATCAATATACATTAAAGATTTTAAGGCAGATTACCACCTATGATAACACATCAAAACCATGACTTAGAAGTGAGACCCTTTATTAAGACTTCTGAATGAACCAAGTCATTTAAACAATAATTCTCATTTAAACAATAATTCACTAGACATCTTAAGAGATTTGCTCCTCTGTAGCCTAAATCCTGAATATATAAATTGATAAATCTGGAGGTAATTCTCAAAAATATTTTTATGCATCTTTTGAGTTACAAGTTGTTGGAAATAAGATTAAATTCATTGATAACTCATTCAGTGTTTAATAGTTATACCAATGAATATTTTAATAGTCTTTATTGAAAGGAACTGTGACTGTTGAAATTTCAAAAATTCACTGGCTCACTAGCTTTTTGAGAGGAAAGTAGATTAAAAGAATTCAGTAAGAATTTTTTTTTTCCAATGACCTTTCCAGACATAGTTATGCAGTATGAAAAATAAAAAAATAATAAATAAAAAATCTCAGAAGGTAGAACAAAGGAACATGAAAAAATGAGTCAATCATGGAAAACAGAATAGGACCTGGTCAAAAAGTATTTTTGTCCCAGAAACAGGAAAATATGCAATATTTGGTCAATCTGATTTCAGAATTGTTGTGGATCAGGAAATGGAAATGCATATGATCCTTTTTTTCTCCTTTTCAAGTAGAAGCATTTTCTATTTTTATTCCATCCTGTATCAACATCATAAATTGGGTTGACATAGAGAAATAATTTTCTTTTTGATGTCTCAACCACATCCAGTACCACACAAGAGTTTAAACTTATATATTTTAAACATATAATGCTTTGATTATATGAGAATTGTAGTGTTTTGCAACAGAGCGAATGTACTGACATGAGGGAAACAGGTGAATTCTTGGTGTTAACAGCATCAGTACACTAGATTGTCTTAGTAATGACTCCTGCTTTATTCATATTTTTCTGTATCTGCGATGTGAGTCATGATCTTGCATGTTGAATATGGGGTTGTCTCATAGTATTTGAACAGTAAGAGAAAAGGAAAAATGACATAAGCAGAGACTTGAGAATTGCTTTTAAATGGAACTTGTTCTATCTCTTGCTATTCTTTTTTTTTTTTTTTTTTTTGTAGAGACAGAGTCTCACTTTATGGCCCTTGGTAGAGTGCTGTGGCATCACACAGCTCATAGCAACCTCCAACTCATGGGCTTCAGTGATTTTCTTGCCTCAGCCTCCTGAGTAGCTGGGACTACAGGCGCCCGCCACAACGCCCAGCTATTTTTTGGTTGCAGTTCAGCCAGGGTCGGGTTTGAACCTGCCACCCTCGGTATATGGGGCCGGTGCCTTACCGACTGAGCCACAGGCACTGCCCTCTCTTGCTATTCTTAAAGCTTACCCTGTCACCACCATAAGATGAATTTATGGACAATTTGCTGGATGAGAAGGGACTACTAGCTCTGCAATACTTGTCATTTCATCCAAGAGTCAGAAGTTAAATTGTTGGGTTGACTATAGTTGACCACTGGTATAGATAAGGCCAGCTGAGAACAGTAGTCCAAATTGCTAAACCACAGAATTGTGAATTTAATCAATGTTGTATCAAAGCACTAAATTTTGTTGAGGTATAGTATGGATGGGAAAATAATTTGATAAAATATGGAGGATAGAAAATGTAAAGTTCTTATGTATTTAATAATCATATGACATGCATTATTTTTAATTGGAAAAAATAAACATTTATATGGGAAAATAAGTATTAGATTGAGAAAAAAGTTGGGAAAGTTAAAATATGTCTTCATAATATATCCTATCACTAAATGGATATATTTAAATGAACACTGTAATAAATTTAAATGAATACTGTAATAAAATCTTATGTATATATTCTTTTTTTCTTTTTCCTCACCCCCATTATAAACACATTCTTATATAGCTAGCTTAAAAGTGTTTATACAATTCCTACTTAAAATAATGAAGTTAATTTTCTTAACAAGGCTTAAAATATTATATGTTATTGTAAAAAGATATTCTTAGAATAAATTGGGGAAGACAACAAAAGATACGCAATCCCAGTACTGCTTTTAAACCCTCTGTGTTTTTTTTGTCCATTTGTAAAATAAGGATAGTGGAGTAAAAATTCAACTTTTATTCTAGAATCTAGTATTTTAGAATTTTAAATACCTTTAGGTATTCCAGATACACAATCAAATGTACTGTCAATAACTGAGACTAGCTTCATAACAAACCCAACTCAAAGTACCATAATTGCTTAACATTCTTACTGGTTGCTGCCACTCCAGATATAAAAGAATGATTTATTGTTGATAATGTATTGTTTATTTTATATCTATCTTATTCTCATGTAACAAAAAAAGTCTATTCTTGAGCATCAAATAAATCCTGTTTCCTAAGCATTGTATTTTCTGTATCTCTTTAATGAAACAATCACATTGTATGTACCTCAAGCATATTGGAACTTTAAAAAAAAATGTAAGTAAATACCCAATATTAACTTGTGGAAGATAAGTACATTCAAGCAACCACCAAGTATTTCATTTGTGCTTGGTAAATAACTGTGAAACAAATTAACAGAAAAATAGGATGGAAGGAGAGATAATTATTTCTACTTGTCTCAGTTTTTAATTAACCACAATAATGATAATAGAGCTATTCACTCTTTATTATAGTACCCGTCCCTCTACATACACAAATACACACAAAGCCAAATTGAGCCATAAGAATAATTAACATCATCGAAGACACTTTAATTAATGTGCCCATGTCTCAGCACCACCTCTGCAAGTTAATCAATATATTGATCCACCCTGTGACTTGTTACTTGGTCTTTTCTTTAAAATGACAAAACTAGAGTCATCATGAAACTCACCTTATCTTTTGTTCTACTCTATGTCTCATTAATTTGATTGTGTAATAGCTACTTGCTTATTCCATACAGATGTATGTGTTTAAAGTATGTGTGTTAAGTTTATCTGAATAAATATATAATGTCCCTGTCTACTTAAAAATAGAAAGGCCAAATTGAACTAAACCTTAAACATTATAGTCCTATTCTTAAAATAATATAAGCATTTTATTATTTATTTGTTTTGAAGTTTCAGTAGTATACATTTTTCAGTATGAATGTGCACATGTTATATGTATCACATCAATGTGCTCCTTAAATGTATTTCCATTTTATAGATAAGATCCTAGAGAAGGATATTCTTCTAGGTAAGACCCAAGGTGACCCAGCCCATAATTAGCAGGTTTGGTATCTAATCAAGGCTTTTTGAGTTAATTTGTATTTGATGAAAATACCTGATGGAAAAATTTATATATGAATTTTGCTTATCTAATTAAATAAGCAGAATTCTCAAGGTGGAAAAAATGAATATGTTAATCATGCATGAATTTACAGTATATCTTTAGTTTCTTGTTTACAATGAGTCCTTTTAGAAACTCATCTTTATTTCACAATAAAATAGGAGTGTTTCATTTGTAGGAGTTTTAATCTGTAAACTAGTTTTTACAACTTCTTTCTTCTTTCTCTGAGACATCTGCAAGCTAATATTTCCTAACACAAAGATTGATTAAATGATAGTGCTAATTATAGTCAGGTAAGTGACAGATTTTTCTAACCATGGATCTTGTCACTTGTCAATCATGGTACCATGTTACTCAAATTATATCAGAGTTCTATTATTTAGCCAACAGGTGAAGATTAACTTTCTCATCCTCTCTTAAAATTCCGTGTAAGCAATCACAATGATAACAGGTTAAAAATTCCCAATGACCTCTGAGAAATACTTGTGAGAATTGATTTTAGATATTAAATCAATTTCCTGTATAAAAATGACTCAATCAGCAGAGCTCTATTCAAATAATAACATTCATTCAGGGTTTACTTTGTGTCTATCACTGAGTACTCTTGGAACAAGACAGTATAAACTGTCTTCCATATGCCCACTCTCTCATTCTCTCTTTCCTAATTTGGTTTTGGAAGGGTAATTGACTCATCTTCAACTATTCACCCACTTGACTTCATCCATCGTGAATAATGGTGGGCACTCAGTTTTGGTCAAGGAGTGATAAAAACAGCTTTTGAGAAAGCATGTGCCTTCTTGAAACAGGCACTCTTCACTCAATGTTCTTCATTTATTCTTTTCTGAGATAGATAAAGGCTGTAGCTTAGTAGGCATAGAAGGATAAAAAAATAAAGCTTGAGCATAATTTTATACGGCTTTGTTTGTAGGGTTTCATATTATTTGTAGCTAATTAATAAAGCTGAGTGCATGCTTTAGTACATTTATGTTAACAATCACAAAGCAGGTTATATCTCTTATTGCAAGTAATATGTACATTAAAAAAGAGTATACTAAGTAACGTCAATTAATGGTCTATGTCTCCTTAAAACAGTAAATATTTGTGAAAACAGAAATTATATATAAACACACACATATATACACTCACTCCCAAATATACACACATTACATATATTATATATAATGCAATAACACATTTACATATTGTGATTCCAAACACAAGGTAACTGACCTCTGCAGATTTTCTCTATTCATGTTTCAAGAGGGAATAAAAATGTATTGTGACCTTTAATATTGAGAACATTTGAAAGCAAGAGTTTAGGATTATTGTAGAATTTTATGACTAAACACCTAGGAGTGGTGGGGAACTCCAGGCAGGGCTAAATAATAGAACAATAAAACAAACCTCCATGAGAACTGACATGACAAGATTTAGGCTTAAATGTAAGTGTACCACTGGCACCCAACCAACTTAACAAGTTGAGAAATACATAGAACAGTCAGCTCCACAGGCTCTGGGGGGAGAGTGCCTTTCTTTCATTTCCAATCTGATATATATCCTCCCTAAATTAACTTCTATAGGTAATACACTGTTTAATCACTTTTTTTTACAGGCTTCTAATATGTAAAATGGGAATAATCAGAATAGCATACAATCCAGCAGTTGAAAAAAGTCAAATGAACTCAAACATGTAAAAAGGGCTTTATTACAACCTGTAAAATTATCGGAAAATGACAACCATTAGCTAAATATTCATGACGTATTTCACAAATCTCTCATATTTGGAATACTAACAAATGCTTTAACAAAAACACTTCTTGGACAAAATAATATTGAGAAATATAAAAGTCAAACACATGAAGTTGATGATTTTGCCCAAATGATTTTATTGCACACTTATTTTCATCCTCTAGTTTTATTGGAATTTCTTCAAAGAATAAAGGTTGCTTGAATTGGAGACTATGATAGAAAGAACAACCATAAATATTTCCAAGTATACAACAGAATATAAGCTTTGTTGAATTTATTTCTTCAATATTTTTTTTCAAAAGAAGATACAGTACTTCTCCACATCATCTCTAAAATATTTAAGCATAATGTTTTCTGCAATGTGAAAACTAAAATTTGTGGTAATTTTGCAAGGAATATCTGATTTATCTTCATGTAAAGTTTTTTTAATTAGCTGTCAAAACATATTAGTTATACATTAATTTCAAAATAAAATGAACAATTCACATATATTGTTTGAATAAAAAGAATTTTAATAAAAGGCAAGTTTTGGGCGAGAGAATTGTTTTGATTATTTCATCAAATCATGGCCTTTGATAAGGAGCCAATTTAATATGATGATTATAACAATAAAAAATTACTATAGCAAATTTACATGACTTAATAAAATTGAGTTTCTACAATACAATGCCAAAATGGATTTCCAGGTTCCTAGATATACATGAAACAGAAATTGTTCAAGCTACCTTTAATATGCCCATGTTAAAACAGTCCAGTGAATATTTACTAAACAGCCTTCTGAATCGGTTTGTAATAGTATGTACAATTACACTGAAATTTGAAAATTTAGCCAAATGCTAACAGAAATGTAAACTTGCACCTTCAAGGCACACCATATACTATATCAATTAACTGAGGAAAAAACATTGATCTATTCTTAAATTCTAAATAAAGTATGTGATTATGTGTTGTTTAGGATGCAGGATACTGCATTCTCATTTACAAGTGAATTATGTTTGTAATTTCCCCTTTATAATAATGTATTTTTTCTAATTAAAAAAAAAAGTATGTGACTATTTGGTATTAAGAAAAAGTAGATTTTTTTTTTTTTAACATTCATTGTTACTGTGAAGTTTTTATGAACATGTAAAACTGCTAACTTTTCCAGAAAATTATAATCCTATTCTCTCTGCAAATGACAGGTTATGTATCAGGAATTTCTTAAAGTTTATTTTATTAGAAAGAGTCTCACATCATTGCCCTAGGGAGAGTGCCCTGGCATCATAACTGACAGCAATTTCAAACTCTAGGACTCAACGATCCGCTTGCCTCAGCCTCCCAAGCAGCTGGTATGGCAGGCGTCTGCCACGGCATTGTCTAATTTTTAGTGACCGGGCCTCACTGTTGCTCAAGCAATCCAACCTCCTTCTCCTCCCGGAGTGCTAGTATTAAAGGTGTCAGCCACGGCACCTGGCCTTCTGAAAGTTTAAACTGCAACAGTTAGTTATTTAAAAAATAAAAATTACTTGTGACATTTTCTCTGAGTCAGGATTTTCAGCAATAAAATAATTATCTGTCAGTACTATGACAATGGAAGTAGTTCACCCTACAGGAAAGAGCAAAGAAAGGATTTTCTGTTTGAAAAGCCTTATGACTAATCTTAAATATAAGCTTGTTACCTCAAAGCACACCAGTGTGTGAAATCACACTGTGTAAACATCAGGTCAGGGAAAGCACAATTTAACCGGAGTGGCTCTCTTTTCAGTAAAAATGTAACTATGCATATACAGATAATATTCTGTTGATTGCCGAGTTTAGCTTTCAAATTTAGTTGAATAACATATAAAGCTAAATCATCAGAAACATACTTGAATTACTGCATTATATTTGGTTATTTTACTAGGCTTACTGAACTTCTTACAACAAGAGAGAATGCCAATGGAGGAAGTTGGGACAAGCTTTAAGTCACCTACAGTAGGGTTCTGCTCCTGTGAGAATCAAATGCCACCACTGATCTGACAGAGGCAGAGCTCAGGCAGTGATGGGGTACAGCTGTAAATACAGGTGATGGTATGTATGCTCGCTGGCCCATCGTTCACCTTCTGCTGTGAGGCCTGATTCTTTTTTTTTTTTTTTTTGTAAAAGGTGTGGGTTTAGTTTCAGGTTTTTTTTTCTTTTTTTTTATTGTTAAATCATAGCTGTGTACATTAGTGCAATCGCCTACACCCATTCTAAGATGCACCATAGATTCTTAACAGGCCACGGACCCCGCAGCTGGGGTTGGGATCACTCACCTACAGGAAGTACATGAACCTTCCCTCATGAACACTGGAAGAAGGAAGTCATTTAGGATGGGCATGGGTTCACCATATGGATTTATACTTTGGTTTACAACATACCAGATTTCGTCCCCAACACGTGCTGTTTTCTTAGTGGAAAATCTTTAGTCTTAGATTAGGAAAAAAGGAAAGATATTTCCAATACTTTTCTCCGGCCTTACTGTTTTCTTCTTTCTACTTTCTAAAAAATTATTATTCAAGTTCTCTATCAGAGCATAGATTACAAATACAAACCTTTCATTCAGTGCTCACCTGAATATCAATGATTGCCTAAGATATTAATAAAAACAGCAGATCAAACAACAACAATAATTCTTGATCCATATAGGAGCAACTTTATTTGATGTTTCAATATCAAAAGAGCAGAAACTAAGAACTACAATTGCAAAGAGGTAAAATTACTCCTTTTACATCATAAGATTGAATTTGAATTATTTGGTAGATAAGTCAAATGACTTCTAAATATCTGCATGTGCCATTTCAAGTTATTGTCTTACATTTTCTAAAATGTGCTTTATATTTCATTCTACATCATTGCTCATATTTTTGTACATTAATTTTTAAACAACAACAAAAACAAAATGAGTGGATACTCCTAACCAGAAAAGCATCTGTATGCAAAATTAATTTTTAAAATGTACATTCCAAATATTACAGCTTTAGATACATAACGATTCTCCACCAAATAAAAATCTTATTTTAAGTATCCAAATGAAAAAAGCAATAAATAAGACATTATCTAACAGTTAATGGCATAATGTTGCCTGAAATTAAATTAGAGGTTTATGTATCCTACCAAATTATATAAACATATTTAAAATAAAATTTTTTACTAATATAAATAGAATAGTTTATTCTATGGTAAACCACAAGATGAACAACATTGATTCAAATGTAAAGAATAGTTGTTCCCTTTTTTATGTTTGATCTGTTTTTCCTATATCATTAGCTGATAATAATGATAATAATAATAATAACAACCACAATTAAACTAGTAAGTTTAAGTAATTTTTACAGATTGTCTTATTTAATAAAATTTATTTTTATGGAAAATTAATACTAAATTAAAGGTCTAAATTTAATCTAAATATTTACCTTGAAAGTTAAGATTGTATATGAACTTAAATTACCTTGTTAAAATCCATATTAGCAAATTATGAATAACACCTTATTTAATGGAAACGAGCAAGTGACATACTATTTTCTATGTTTTTCATTTTCTAAGGTGAATTACTTCTAATGTATAACTACAGATATTATTTTTCATAGAATTACAGAGGGACTCTCAAGGTGCATTAACCTAAAGTGAACTAATCAAGCTGTACTTTCTCTAATTTGTATGAAACAATTCATCATCCTGAATATTTTACAGTCATTGCTGTTCAGTGCACATTATCTAATTGTGCATACCAGATGCAGAAAAGGATAAAATGTTTGCTGAAGATAGAAACCATGTATTATACTAATTATAATCAAATTTTTTGAACTACAGTAAAATCAGATCTCTCCACATACAAATGTCTGATTTAAATTTGTCTCTTGATCATGTTATAAATTTTAAAATAAAAGATATAACCTATTTGGATAATATAATTTCAAGGTCACTATAACCTATTTGGATAATATAATTTCAAGGTCACTATTAAAAGCCACCATATCATTTAGAATAATTTTCAGTCTGAAAAAACATTTGTGAAAAAAGAAATTTTAAAAGAAATATATCAGATTTAAATTACTCTGAAATCGCAAAACTATAATTTTGTGTGCTCTCATGTTTTATTCTTCTCCAACTCTGACAGAGAAATCTCCTGACAATATTTTAATAGATAGATTTCTAAGCCAGTTCTGAGGAGAAAGTCAAAATCCATTTTGTGATTCAGATGCATTATTGTTTAAATCTCCAGAGCCTTTAATTATCATTCTCTTTTTGCTAACAATCTGCATTTTTCCTTTTTGTTTCCATTTCATTACAATATTGAAAGGGCATGTATGGTTAAGCCATTATTTTATGAATACTGACTTAACTGGAAAGTATTTTCACATTTAAATGAAATTCATGAGGCACTTTTGAAACATTAAAACATTAAAATGTGTTTTATTAGACATGCATAAAATACAGTTCCTACTTGATAATTTTTAAAATGTTCATAATTTCAATTCTAGATACAAAACTCACTAATTAACACTATTAAGTGTGTGTAACAAAATATTTCAAAATTTAATCTTTTAATATGTATAATGTCATGTATTCTTCTCATGGTTTGAAATTCTGGATATATTCTTTTCACTTTGTTTTTCTTAACTAAACAATTATACAAGATGCATGAAATTTAAAGTATGGTGAAAAGGGTAAACCTTTCTTTCCCATGATGAAAGATTTTTGATCCTCTATTTAGTTATTCATTTATTTACTTTTAGAGATGAGGGTCCTGCTGTGTTGCACAGGCTAGCTTTGAACTCCAGAGCTCAAGGGATCCTCTTGCCTCACCCTCCCAGGGTGACACACACTTGATTTTTTTTCTCTTGCTCTCCTTTTCTTTATAAGTGATTCCACCAAATGGTGCATGTCAGGAACCTGGCAAGAATCTTTAGCATTTTCTTCACATTTATTCCCAAATCGAATTTATCATGAATCTTATTGATACCACCTGTTTAATAACTGAAAAATCTGATGTTTTTTTCCCCATCCATATTTCTACCCTCTTAGTATTAGCCCAGTTACTTTGACCCTGGAGGACTACAAGAGATACTTACCTCTTTGGGGCCACTGTCTTTTGCTGTCTATTAAATCCTTCTTCACGTTGCCACCAAGAGTTATTCTAAAATGTGTCTAATCATCTATAACTAGCCTTTTTATATTAAGGCTAAAAGTCCCAAATCTTTTCTATTATGAAGGGTCTATTACCCCGTCTTAATTTGTGTAATCTAATCTCCTGCCAGATTCTCAGATTTGCTCATATTTTAGTAATACATGTAACAATGATGTTTTTATCATTATTCTTACTTGTTAGAAGGGAGTGAGACTCTTTTGGCCTATTTACATGGAGATGGGAAGAAAAGCTTAAATAAAATTGTTGCCTTCATCAAAATATGCAGAATAAACTTGGAAATAAATATGTTGTTTCATTTTTTTCAGATTACAAACTTCTGCCCTATGTTTTCCTTAGTTGTCTTCAGTGAAAAACTGCATTTCTAAACCAACTTCGTAGCAGTTGATGTGGCAGGAGCCATAAATGTGAGCAGATAATATATTCGTAAGGGTTCTCCAGAAAAACATAACCAATCAGATAAATATGTACATGTACATATCACATACAAGTGTAACAAATATATGTTATGTAGAGAGAAAAATTATGAAAATTGGCTTACATGATTATGGAGACAGTAGAGTTTAATGATCTTCTGTTTGCAAGCTGGAGAAACTGGTGGCATAGTTCAATCTGAGTCCAAAGCCCCAAGGAGCAGGGGAACTAATTATGTTAAGTTCTCCACTGAGTTGCAAGGCCAAGGAATGAAGTAACACTGATGTATAAGGGCTGGAGAAGATGGATGGCCCAACTAAAATAGAAAGCGGGTTTTCTCTTCTTATGTTTTTCTGTTCTAGTGAGCTCCTCAAAGGATTAGATGGTGCCCATCCACATTGGTGAGGGTGATCTTCTTAACTTAGTCTCCTGGTTCAAATGCTAATCTCTTCCGAGACTAACCTCACAGTCACACCCAGAAATTATATTTACTAGGTATCACTTAACCCTTCCAAGTTGACATGCAAAATTAACCATCATATGCCCCTGTTAACTTGGAACCCTATGCATCTCCTTAAACTATACTTAATCTCCAAATAAAGAAAATAACATGGCCATAATTCCATCTACCATGAAATCACTATCTAGTTTAAAACTCAAAATGCACCAATTCTTTTCCCCGCAAAAATAGGTAAAGTCCGTGAAGCATATGTACTCTTCTCCTAGTAGCCTACAGTTTAAATGCTGATAAAATTAATAATATTTATAGGCTGATATAAAGGCAATGCATCTTATGTTATATAATAAGATAATGAGTGAGAAAAGAGAACAAAAGTATCTGCTTTAACATATGTATATATAAACAAAAATATATTTCTAACAAAATAAAAATAAAATATTTATGACAATTACAGTTCACCTTTCTGCAGTGGTCATATGTCATAGTATTTATAATTACCTTCTACTACCCATTCTGTATTCCCTTTGCCTTCAGCAGGCACCTCAGCTGGGCATGATTTTTTACCAAATTTTTTACTCAACCTTCATTCTTGAAAGACCTGAGCTATTTGTAGTCCTATCCGGAATGGATTATTAAAATTTTTCATTGACTTTAGGGCATGGTACCACTGGGACATCCTAAGACTTTACTTGTATTCCAGACAAGCCCATTATTTTCTCCACTGTGAAGTAGTATTCCAGTTTTTTCCAGGTAATTGAACCACTCACCCTAGCTAACACCAAACCTCCCTATTTGGCCTGTTGTCTCAGACATGAAGAGCCCAGAGTGGTCTATGTACAGTCTTAACCTCTAGTTCAATCAAATCATTTTTTTTGTATCTTGGCAGAAGCATTTCTCCCTCTGAAAGGAAGACTTCTAGACCAATAGAGCATAAAGTCCTAGAAACAGAACATAAAAATTTTGCTAGTTGGGTTACAAAGAGCCATAGTGACTAGGGCCACTTTCATGTGCACCTCTTCATTCTTGATCCTTGAATCTTGGCTGTCAGGGAAATAGTATCACATATTGGATACAGATTCAGCAAATGTACAGCTCTTATAGACTCTTACCCCAACTCTGCAATGTGTTACCGTAACATAGTAGATGCTAAAACTGGGTCTTCAAAAAGTCATTTCACATTTTATCAATCCAGCTACTTCAGGATGTTTGATGACATGGAAAAACCAGTGATTTCCATGGTCATGAGCCCATTATCACTCTCCTTTAACTGTGAAGTGAGTTCCTTTATAAGACACAATACTCTGTGGAATACCATGTTTATTGACACTACACTCTGTAAGTCCACAGAAGGTAACTTGGGCAGAAGGATTGTATTCAGGGAATAGATATTAGATATCTGTTCCAGTAAGAAGAAAATTTTGCTTCTTGATGATAGAAGTTATTCAGTGTTTTCAACCTGCTACCAAGTAACTAGCTGATCACCCCAAGGAATGATGCCATATCAGCTGCTCAATGTTGGTCTTTGCTCCTGATGGATTAGGAACTCACAAGGGACCATATAGGTTGGCTTTAATGATTAGAAGTTGATTTTACTGAGCCCACACATATTTTCCATCCAAGCCAACATGGTGTTTTTGTTCATGAGCCCATTGGATAATGACAGGGTGGCAGAGAAAAAGGTTGACTGATATCCACATAACAAATCATACTGACTACCTGAATATTAAATTTTTCCTCTTGAGGTCACTGTTTGGTGAACATTCACATGAGACACAAATATCTTCAGGTTTTCTTGCCCTCAAAGAGGTCTATGCTCATACTTTGCTCTAAAATGTCTTTGTCGCCAGTTCCCAATCATGTTGTCTCCAAGTCTCTTACTATCCAGAGAAACTTGGCTATAGCACCTGAATAAATATATATTTGCACATCTGGTCATGTTTCTCTTTAGAAATACTCCACAACCAGATGCAGTACTTAAAGTTCTGACCACCGAGAAGATTTCACTTCACCACTATTCTTTAAGGATGTCCAGGCATTGCAGCTGTACACTTTCAGATAGAGATAGCGTATCATGAAGAAACATCTGTAAACCAGGACTGAGTTCTCAGTTTTCAGTACAGATTGAAGAATTAAAGTGTGGGATTCCCTCCTTCTCTCTTTCCATTCCTCCCTCCTTCCCCCCCTTTCTTCCTTCCTTTCTCTTTCTGGAATTAGTGATCTAAGGGCAGCATCATGTTCTCTTTGTGGTAAATGCTAAGTTCCTGCAGGTCTTATGGAACATTACTGAGATAACCATCTCAAAGAACAGAGTTGGCATACCTAATGATCTAATGCCAGCTAGCCCATGTAAATATGTAATAAGTGTTACCATAATAAGTTTGTTGTGCTATTTTATCATTGATTAAATATCCTAGAACAATCTTAGATTTCAAGAAAGCATTACAATGAATTGTTACCACATAAACATCTGCTGGTACATTGGCAAATATACGCAGAATTATTTATGTTATGGGTTTAAGAGGAAAGAATTGTGTTTAATAAGGCAATAGTCATTCAAAGAAGTATGTCCTTATGCCTAGAACATTGAGAAATCTGAGTTAATTAAATATTAAATAATCAAAGAGATGCATATGTTGGTGTTTATGATAAAATAATTTTTCATTCTAAAAAAATAATCTAGATTATTTTTATTGCCTCATTATGATGTAACGTCTTTCAGGAGTTTATTTCCTAAAATGAAATATTTCTACTATTAGACATTTCCCTGCACGTGTTTCTCATGATATTTTTGTTGTAAATCACTTTTTAATAATGTAAATAACCACTAAATAATTTAATTATTTTTCAGATTTTAAAAATAAGAGAATCATCAATGCACTTATCATTTTGGTAATAAAAATATTGAAAATATAAGCTATTATAATGTTGATGTCTACAATGATTTTCACAGGAGAGAAATTGATTTTATATGACATAGCCTATTTTAGTGTAATTAAGAATCTATCTTTTAAAGGTTAAAACATTATCTGATGTATGTGACAGTTTTTTCATGTAAGTATTTTTATGTAATTTCTTTTAAAATTGGCTTGCCTTATTTTTCCTGACTTACTTGACTCTTTGAGGTTATTATAGTTGGAAAGCATCCAATTTACTTCAAAATCTACAAATATGATGGCACAGATGGATGTTTTACTTCCATAAGTTGTATAATTAATCATGACTTTTTCCAATTACATTGATGACAGATTAACATAAATATTGTTAAATTCTTTTCTAAATCTTAATCACTATTCATCTGGCCAATACACATATGGCATATAAGAAAATCTGCATCACAAATATAGCTAATAGCTGATGAAGAGTAATTGTAAAGTTGATAACTATAAATCTCAAGACAATTTTGTTTTGTTTTATTTTAATTTTACTTTTCTCTATTTCTTTTGTAAGTTAATACCATTAAACTGAAATATTAGAATGTCCTGTCTTATTTTAGGAATTTTGTGAAGTGAATATTTTTTATGCTTATGTTACGGACCTGTTTTACATAGTTATCTTATTTTCTGTTATTGCTAAATGTAATAGTATACAGTTAGCTTTGGGACAACATCAACAACAAAGTGGCTTTGAATCCCAGCTGTACACTATCTGTGTTTTATATCTTTGTACATGTTATACAGCATGTGTTTGCCTTTACTTCTGCACTTGCTTAATTTCCAACTAGCAGGATCACTATGTATACTTGAAACTATACACAATGGCATAAGTATTATTATTTGATGTTTATTCTGATATATTCTCTTAAGGACAGATGGTGCACATAAATGTTTAGTTTTGTTGGAGAATCAAAATGTACAGCCCCAAACACATGCAACAGAATTGTTTTAAGGTATATAATATGTTATAGTATGCATGACCTTTTGTAATCTGTTCTATATCTATGTAAAAGACTATCATTGAAAAATTATCTGTCATCAAATAAACTGTCATTATTGAGTGATCACATTTTATAACATTTCTGGCATGATTTAACAATTTTATAATAACTACTCTATTGGTGGACATTTTAGAAGTTTAATATTTGGCATCTCTCAAAAAAATTTGTTTTGGGGGCAAAGCAGGGTGAAGTACTAGAAACATCTCCTTGGTAGTCACTTGTGGTGACTGGGGAGAGAGGATTTCAGACACCTCTAGCGGGGCTGTCTGGCTCAGAAACATTACTCTGGGGGTACAGGGCAACAGCTGGCCACTCCAGGAACCAAGAAGGGGGTCAGCAGCAGTGGGAGACTGGCACAGAAGGTGAATGCATGGGGATAGGCAGAGGCTGGTCAGCAGTCTGGCAGAAGGCAAGACTGTTTTTGTTTTCGTTATTTTGTTTTTGACTTGGGTGCTTGTCTGAGCTACCTTTGGAGGGCTTAACTGAGTGAACTTGAATAGCACTCAGAGGCCAGTATTAAGCCATTGGGAAGGGTGGAACTCTCATTGTATTGGCCTCTATCAGGGTGCTACCACTGTGGAATGGCTGCCCAGAAGGAACAGCCTGCCAGGTCCTAGCACAAGGTTGGCTCTGGAGTGCCAGCTGAGCTGGGCAGACACCCTTGGAGGGAGCTGGGAAGCTCCCATTCCTTCAGGAAAGCCACTTTGTGGCCAACGGGCACTGTTTGGAAAGTCAAAGAGTGTCTCCTAAGTACTCTGGCAAGAACTTCAAGCTCCCCACCCTGTAGGGACTGAATGCTAGCAAAGCGACTAAGCCCTGTTTGAGGGCAAATAAATCAGGAAGATGGGGTCTCCTCAGAAACTAGATAGTGATTTCTGGCCCCCTTCTTGAAATTGGCATACATGTTTTGCATCTATTAACACCACAACACCACCTGCTGTCCAGGCAATATTTCTCTTTCCCTCTCTCTCTCTCTCTATTGTTTTTTTGTTTTTTTTTTAATTTTATTCCTTAGGTTTTTTTGTTTGTTTGATTAGTTTTGGTGTATTTTTATTTCTTCAGTTTTACTTTCTTCAATAACCAGGGTTCCATTATTGCTACATTTTTTTCTGCCCCAGTTATTCTTTCTTTTCTGTTTCTCTCCTTTATTTTCTCTTTTAGAGATTTTTCTATTTTCTCAATTTCCCACATAAATTTCTGGAGCAACAACTAAGGTATCTCTTTCTCTCCATCTTATAAATTTTTATTTTTAATTTTTATCATATATTTTTTCTTTTTCTGCTTTGTTTTAGAAAATAGATTATTAATATATTACAATTTTTAAAGTTTTTTTAAATTTATTTTTATTTCTCTGCTTTGTTTTTTAATCTGTATTTGATTTATGGGACAGAGCCTCACTCTGTGCCTGGATGAACTACCACAGCATTGGCCTGGCTCAAGGGGACATTTAGCCCCTGATGGAGGGTGTGCTTGTAGCTTTGGCCTTGTGTAGGATGGTATCAGTAGGTCCCCACTGCAACATAGCACTGATTTTACTCTATATTTGGCAGAGGTAGGGTCCTGCTTTTTCTAAGGCTGCTAAGGATCTCCTGACCTCAAAGGAAACACCAAATATGGCACTCCAGAGTCCTAAAATTATGAATGTGGGTCAAAGCACCATGCTGGACATCACTATTCCTCGTTATCTCTCTTTCTGTTCTTCTCTTTTTATAGTTTTTCCTTTCGCCCATTTTTTTCTTTCTCTTTTTCTTTCTTTTCTCCTTTTTCACTCCTTACTCTTCCCTTCCTTTTGGCCTTATACCAATAGGATATTTCAACATTTAAGCACAGAGACAAGTTAATTTAAAGAGAAGAACTTGAGAGAAAAAAGTGCAGGGGAAGAAAGTGAACAAGAAGAAAGCACACAAGAGGAAGAAACAACAAAATTTTGGCAACATGAATAATCATAACAGATCAATCCCTCCAAGGGATCATTAGGTAGCTACCACAGAGGATTCCACCTATAAAGAAATATAGAAATGACAGACAGGGAATTTAAAATATGGATGGCAAGAACAATAGAGGGAATTGAAGAGAAAGTATGAAATAATCCAAAGAAACAGACACAAATAATGAATGAAAGATATGAAGAAATTAGGAAGGATATAGTAGAGCTTAAGGATTTGAAGGAGTCAATCTGGAAACTTAAAGATACATTAGAGAGTATCAAAAAAAGATTATACCATGGAGAATAAAGAATCTCAGAGCTAGAGGATAGGGCTCTTGAGCTAACCCAGGCTTTCAAAGAGACAGAAAAGAAGAGAGAAACAGCAAAATGGTCACTGAGAGAATTAGGGGACTTTATGAAACATTCAAACATATTAATTATAGGTATCTCTGAAGGAGAAAAAGAATGAGCCAAAGGGATGGATGTGCTACTGAAGAAAAGCATAAATGAAAATTTCCTAAGTATCACCAAAAGTTCTGACACATTCCTTTTAAAGGGATATCAATCTCCAGAATGGCTCAACACAAACAGAGCATTCACCAAGTCACATTATAAGGAACCTAATATGAAAGAAAAACTTCTACAAGCAGCCTGGAGTAAGCACCAATTGATCTACAAAGGCAGATCCAACATCCATCAGGGTGACAGCAAACTTTTCAGCTGAAACTTTCCAAGTCAAAAGAAAATGGTAATTTACCTTTAACCTTCTTAAACAAAACAGTTTGCAGCCATGAATTTTATACTCTGTTGAACTAAGCTTAAATTTTGATGGAGAAATGAAATCATTTACTGATATGCAAACATTGAGGAAATTTGCCACAAAAGACCAGCTCTACAGGAAATACTCAGATCTGTTCTACACATTGACCATTGCATGGACCATCAGCTAGTAAATATCCATAACTAAAGGACAAAACCTAACTTTCAAAATGGTGCAAAGGACAAAACTAAGCCATGGGATCTCATGAATTAAGATGAATAGAACTTCACCACCTTTATTAATCTTCTCAATAAATGTTAATGGCTTGAATTCTCCACTAAAGAAGCACAGACTAGCTGTTTGGGTAAAAAAGCATAGCCACCTGTATGCTGTCTCCAGGAAACCCACCTAACCCTGAAGAACAAAGCAAGACTAATATTGCTTTGGGTGAAGGATTGGAAAACAATACTTCAGGCAAATGGAAATCAGCAGAAAGCAGGGGTTGCAATCTTATTTTCAGATATAAGTGGATATAAAGCAACTAAAAAAAGACAAAGATGGTCACTTCATTCTGGTCAGGGGAACAACACAAAAAGGGATAGCTGAAAAACAGGAAGAGAGCACATGAACAACCTAATGAAACATCTTAAGGAAATGGAAAAGGAAGAGCAATCTAATCCCAGACATAGCAGAAGAAAAGAAATAACAGAAATTAAATCAGAAATAAATGAAATTGAAAACAAAAGAAACATTCAGAAAATTAATGAAACTAAAAGTTGGTTCTTCAAAAAGATAAAAAAAAATCAATAAAACTTTGGCCACATTAACTATAACAGAAAAGCATGATCTCTAACCATCTCAATCAGAAACAAAAAAGGAGAACTAACATATCACAGTGATACAAGACATTATCTCTGACTACTACACAAAACTCTATGTCCATAAATTTGACAATGTAGAGGAAATGAACTGATACTTGGAATCACACCTTCTCCCTCAATTTAAACAGGAAAAAATAGATCTATTTAACAGATCAATATTGAACACTAAAATAAAGAAACAATAAAAAGTTTCCAACAATAAAAAGCCCTAGACCAGATGGTTTTACACAAGAATTCTTTCAAACCTTCAAAGAAGACATGTACTTACCTACCTATACTCCAGAACCTATTCTAAAATATTGAGAACAAAGGAAACTTCTGCAAAGCATTCTATAAAGTGAACATCACCCTGATACCAGAACCAGGAAAGGACCCAACTAAAAAGAAGAATGACAAATCAATTTCACTGATGAATATCAATGCAAAAATACTCAATAAAATTTTATCAAATAGATTACACTACACATTAAAATATTATACATGATAATCAAGTAGAGATGCAAGTTTGGTTTAACAAACACGAATTCATAAATGTAATTCACTATATCAATAAAAGCAATAGATGCAGAAAAAGCATTTGACAAAATTCAGCGTTCTTTTTTTAAACAAAAAAATTTAAGAAAATAGGCATAAATAACACTTTTTAAAAAACTGAGTAGAGCCATCTATGACAAACCCACAGCCAATATTATACTGAATGGAGTAAAACTGAAAGCTTTTTCATTTAGAATTGGAACCAGATAAGAATGTTCATTATCACCACTACTATTCAACATAGTTCTGGAAGTTTTAGTCAATGCAGTCAGGTAAGAGAAAGATATTAAGGCATCCAAATGTGAGGCAGAGAAGGTCAAACTCTCGCTCATTGTCAGTGAGCTTATAAAACCTCAGAAAGTCAACCATGAGACTTCTGGAATTGATCAAGAAAGTCTCAGCATATAAAATCAATGTCCACAATAAAATCAGTATGCAACAATAATAGCCAGGTTGAGAAGCAAATCAAGGACACAATTCCCTTCACAGAAGCTTCAAAGAAAATGAAATGTCATATTATATTTAGTTATTTTTACTATGATTAATCCAGTATCTAATTTTCCAAAGCATCTATTCTTATTATAAAATTACTCATTTTTGTTTATTTCTCATATTTAGTGTTTTGTGATTGTGCACTTAATATTTGGTTGAGGCTCTTCTGGGTTGCTCCCTGTAGAAAATCACTTTAAGTATTTGATTTGTGATTTATCAGAAGCCGTAAGTAGGATGAATCCAAAACCCCAAATATGCATAAGCATAGAGTTATTTCTGGTGGGATACAGTACTCAATCTTAAATTAACCAAAAAAGATGAATGCCCTTGACTACTGACTTTAATGAGTGAATTTGGATTTTTGTAGCCTGTCATTTTACTTGAGCATTGTCCTATAAGAACCTGTTCTTCCCACTTCATAATGTGTTTTATTATCCCTTAACTCATAGGAATACATTTTTATTCTTTCCATTCTGGGATGTTGTAATTACCAGCACTGTCAACCTCCCTTCCGTTTATGACTATTATTAGCTCATGCCTGTGATCATACTTTAAGTTTTAACTTGTTTTTGGCTTTGGAAATTTGTTTTTGAAAGCTTAGCCTAGCAATAAATTTAATAGGTTATCATGGCACTCTATTCAGTATGCTAAATGTTTTTTAAAGGATTTATTTTCAGAATATATAAATTGCCATAATGTCAAAGCAAAAGTCCTTTTTTTGTTTTAAAATTTGTTTCCCTTCCAAATTCTCAGTAAATGACTTTTTTTTTTTTCACATAATGATAAGTTTGGAGGAACCCTGGTGTGGGTCATATGTTGCTCATCAGATACATTTCTTGGACTAAAATAATTTAATTTCATATCCATTTTAATTATATGTTAACAAACATTACAATCATTTAACACATATGTATTTGTATACATTGTGTGTATTCACCTTAAAACATCAGATAGGAGTTATTCATTCATAGTCACAATCTTGGTGCCAAAATAATACTGCATGAAAGTATTAATATTTATCGTTACCACAATGTTATGACTTGTGCCACATCATCGTAAGAAAAAAGAATTTGAAATTAATTTCTCAATTTAACCCGTAAAATTATTTTATGCTATTTATGTTTTACTACAAAATATGCAATTACAGATGAAAACAACAGTTCTTACCTTTAAGATATTTTTGTACAGGGAATCAATGAAGTTTAAAAATTATAATGTATTAGTTTCTACTGGTATAATTTTACATAGGTAGGCAACTGAAGAACTTTTATCCCTAAACTCAGAGAAGGCAAATGCGAGTCAGAAATTATGTGAATCATGACTACTAAGCAGAAAAATTAGAACTCAGCTTGGGCCTTCTACTTCATCTCACTACTATTTAAACTCTAAGTTTTACATTTAATGAAACTGAAGAATACATAAAGGGCATACTGATGTTTTTGTATTACTATGTATTATAGTCAAACATCCATTATTCCTGACAGCCTGAGCCTCTGAATAGAAAGTACTTCCTTTATCTTTAACAATACAACCTTTTTCACAGAACCCTGTGACTCTTTTTTCTGATAAGGAATATTTCATCAAAACAATAATGCTCTCTGTTTCAGTGTACTTTGCTTGTGAAGGTTTTGGCTGCAGTTTATCTATTCTATTGACATATAGCTCTTACAAAAATAAATTATTTCAACATTAAGGTTTCTGAGTGCTTAATATTTCTTTTGTCCTCTTTAACTATGTCAGGTGTTTTAATAACAAAATGTAAAAGACTTACTGGGAATTTGGCTTCAGTTTTCTTTGTTAAAAGACTTAAAAAAGAAAAGTTCTTGCAATTGCAGGAAACTGGTCATAGTGTAACAATCTTTTACAGTAATATAGGAGCAAAATCTTCTGGGAAAATTTTTTTTTTCCAAAAAGAAAATCCATTTTATTTTAGACAGAGACCAATGGAAGTGAGCAAAATTTTAAATTTTAACCCTTCAGTAGCCATAGGCATTGCCCCTCACCCTAGCTATTTCCATGATTACTAGTCTGGGACATCAAGGTATTTTAAAAAGAAATCAGGTAAGAACAACCTAATTATCAAGACTGAACAATTTACTCTAAGAACCATAGTTGGTGTTGATGATAATAGCATAGTTACTTTCTTTTTGGTTTTCTTATTTCATCACTATAGTTTATTTAATATGTATATTCACCATCACGCTCTGACTAAATCATCTGGTGTTAGGCTTAATAGAAGTTGAGAGAGAGGACATATTTTTTTTTTAATTATTTTAAATCTCAAGGGACGCTTTCCATATTTTATTAACTAAGATGTTTACACTTGATTTTTTGTGGACCGTCTTTAAGAAACTGAAACATCAATCTATGACTTCCAAGGGTTTGTTTTTCTTACCTAGATTTCTCTGCCAAAATTGTAAGCAGTTTAGAGGAGTTTTATTTCCTTTTGACCCTTCAAACTTATTATGTCAGTTATGGCAAATGTTTTAATTCTACAAACGTGTGTTTTTAAATCCCATAAAACATTTTTGTTTTGCACAATGAAATTAAGTTATATTTGCCTACATATTTACTTAATTTATACATCTGTTCACATATTTATTCATCATATTTTATTGCACTTCAAGCTTCTATGTGACATTAGTTTCCTTGCTTGGGTATAATACTCTGGGAATTTCTTGTATTATTCACGTTTTGATAGAGACTGTAATTTGGTTGGTTCTATCTAAAAATGCTTTTATATGTCCTAATTCTCCAAAGATAATTTCTCATCACTAGACAGCTATTTTGTTTTAGTACTGACATAATCCATCAATTTCTTTAACTGCTTCTGCAGACAACTCAGGCTCAGAGTAGTTTTACCTCACTGAAGCTGGTCTATCTTTCCTGCTGTCCCACCAATGACTTAAAATGTTTTTTGTGTCTTTGATAGGTGTCTTTATAGGTGTTATGTATTCTTATTCATGAAATTTCATAATAACCATTTATGAATTTCATAATGGTGGGCTTAAATTGGGTGATTACACCAATGTGTAATAGAAAAAAATAAAATGCTCTTAAAGCAAATATGTAGATTAAAATAATAAGATTAGATTTTCCAAGTAATGACTAGAAAATGATAATAATGTGTTTTATAGACAGCCTGATAATTTCCTTATGTACAGTGCCTTAGGGTGTATTTCTGTCTGACTAGATCTGTTCATTCAAACTTATATATAAATTTTGTATCATCTTATGTGCCTTTTTGTCTTAGATTATGCTCCGTATGTGGTGCTAAAATAATCATGCAAATAATTCCATACCTAAGATGTCATTATCTTACTCCAGAGATTTTTATTTTCTTCTACTAGACACTGTGTATATTAATAAGCTAGAATCTAAATTAATTGTTTCCAGGTGCCCTAGAAGACCTGCTGAGAAAAACTCAACACTATTATTATTAGTTCAGAGGCTTATTTTTTTTTGTTTGTTTTTGTTTTTGTTTTTTTGAGACAGAGTCTCACACTATGTTGCCCTGGGTAGACCTCCCAAGTAACTGGGAATACAGGTGCTCACCACAACACTGGGCTACTTCTTTCTTCTTTCTTTTTTTTTTTTTTTTGCTTACAGTTGTCCTTGTTTAGCAGGCCCAGGCTGGGCTTGAACCAGCCAGCTTCACTATATGTGTGGCTGATGCCCTACTCACTGAGCTATGTGCGCCTAGCCAGCTTACAGGTTCTTTAACCAGAGCTGGGTGTGTTTCCTCAGGGTCTAAATGTCTGGCAGTAGCTGAAATCCAACCTTAGTTCGTTCAGCACTTCAGGTTCATTCAGCTTTTAAGTTCACTGTATGCAGAGTACAAAAGAACTTAAACTGGTTTAGCTACTTTGGCTCCAGCTCAGAAGAGAGATAATTAGCTAAGGTTTCCAAGTGTGGCTGACACTGAATTTCAGCTCCTTTTTCAGCACACTTGAATTTGTTCATTGAAACTTAGTGTAATCTCTCAGATATCTAGTCCAGATCACCAAATACGTCATGTTGAAAAACAACTCAGAATCACCAGCTTTCTGTGTTTTTGTCAATTTTTCTTGATCATTCTTTACTTTGAGTTTTAAAAACAGGCTAGACTACCATTAACAAAGTATAAAACTTTCATATCATATTTCTATGACCACTGAGATAATCAAATAGTTTTCTTTGTGAAAATAATATAATAAATTAAATCAATATTTCTAATAAATATTTCTAATTTCATGTGATATATCTAACATTTTTATTTGTATTTTCCTTTACACACACATACATATATTACTCGACTTATCTGTTAATATTTCATTTCATGGATCCATGGATTTCATTCATGGATCTTCACCAGTGAAATTCATCTCAGTGTTTAAATTATCATAATGTCTTTGTTAGGTTTTATAATTACAGGCTGTTCGCATTTTAATTTCTGTAGTATTTTGTCTTTAAATCATCTTTAAAAATTTGGTTCAAAGAGGGTTTTGGGGGGTGAGTTTGATATAAAAATTTGGCATATTTTCCAGTACCGAATTTGTTTTTAGCTCCAATTGATGTTCTAAACTATGAGATATCATAGATTATACTCAGCAGTAAATTTGATTCACTTTAAGAAAGAATGTAGTGAAGGTTTTGTGTCTTTCAAGCACACATTGTGATGCTTCTGATCATACTTCAAAAGAATGTACTTTTTAAATAATAAGCAGTGCTGTTAACTCGACAGAAAAAATTTAAATAAAACCTTGATTTCTGCATCCTCTCCACTTTCACTCCTTGTTTTGCAAGAAGTATTCTTTGAAATGTTAGATTAGCTTCATTTCTTTTGCTTCTTTCAACAATTAAAATAAGTGAAATAAACCATTGTCATGGAACATGCATGTAAGATTCTTGACAAAGATTTCTTATAATATCCTTTAGTAAATAATCTGGTCAAGAACATTAGCCTATATCTGATACAATCTTGTGCATTAAGAATGCATTGTCCTGAGGTAGCATAAGAGAGATTGCACGTCCGTTGCTAAGGCTTTCTTCCTAGTTGAAGCCATGTAAGACTGGGCTTTTCTTTATGAGCAGATTTTTCAAAACTAATTAATTACCTCTGTACTTGCCACAAGTCAAGTTGTGAATTAAGCTGACGGCATTTATTTTACAATTTGAATTGTTTCAACACAATACTCAATCTAAAAAGTATCCTACCATTTCTGGAAAATTCCTAACTTTCTCATAATGCATTGTTTACTTTTTCTATTCACCACTTATCACTCCCGAGAGTAATATTATACATTATTTTATTTAATATGTTTTATTTATTTAATTGTACTACTTGAATATTTTATTATGCAAATACTATGGGCAATAGTTAGAACTCATTCCGTTTTCATTTCCTCCCTCACACTAACAAATTCCTTTGAAACTTGAGTGTATTAATTTAGCTTATTCTTTGGTATCAATATAAGTATAATATTTGTTATCACTAAAATACTGATTGATAACTATTACATTAAAATATAATTATGATCATTAAAAACTTGAAGAATAGCAAGCCATTTTAATTCAATTAAGTATTTTGATATTTATATAATATAAATTATTTTTTCCTTTTCTTTTCTCTTTCCCTTTTTTCTTTTCTTTTTCTTTCCCTTTCCTTCTTTTCATACTTGGTATGACTCTGTTGTCTGTGCTAGAGTGTAGTGGTGTCATCATAGCTCACAGCAACTTCAGATTCCCGGCCTCAAGCTTCCCATATAGCTGGAGGTACAGGTATGTGCCACCATGCCTGGACAATTTTTTTTTACTTTTTGAAGAGACAGGGTCTCACTATATTATTCAGGCTGGTCTCTAACTCCTGGTTTCAAGCAATCCTTTGGCTTTGGGCTCTCAAAGAGCCAGGATTACAGTGTCACAGGATTACGCCTAGCTATACATCTTATAAATTACTCTTAAACACATGTAGTCTCCTGATTTTTTTTAATGTAAAATCTGATGGTAGATATTCTCTTGTTTTTATACTATTGTTCTCTCTTTCTGTCAAACATTAAGCCACATGAATTCTTACAGCTATAAAAAGATATTATATTGCATACTAATGTCTATTCTATTTTGTCTCCCTCTTTTGTTATTAACTGCATGAATGAGAGCTACTTTTGTCGTAAACAAGTCTTTATGTCAAAATAAAGCATTTCTGTAAAGAAGTAATTTCATCTATGGCTTAATTTGAATCATAATGTGATGTACATAAGAGTTAGAACTCTCATGTTCTTACAAAATTTTCATTGGCATCTTATCTGTTTCAATATTGTTTATGTATAGTCAATAAAAACTATGCATATTTTCATTTGCAAAATTTTTCCAAACTCACATAGAATGTAAAAAATGAGAGAAATTATAATACAGCCAAAGTGTATTGTAATGAAGGTACCAATAAGAGAATATAAGATTTCATAAGACTATTTTGGTAGGAGAAAAATCATACAAAATTACATATATAAGACTGAAACTAGGATATTATTTCAGCAAAAAAGTATGTAGTTGATTAATGTTCTACACACAATAACAGAAGTGAGAAGGGGTGAATAATGCCAACAATCTAAACTATGGACAAGAAAAGACCTGTCATTTGAAAATGCATCTGCGAAAAATGCAATGTAGACATAAAAAAGACTGGATGATTGAGATTGAAGTGTTTGGATTTGATTTAGTATACTATAGCAAAACACTGCAGGTTTGTGATTCAGTAAATATATTTAGTCTAAGTAAGTTTATCTAGGCAAGAGAAACAGAAAAAGAGAAATAAGACGAAAGGCAACTAGACTAGCTAAAAGGCTATGCCATCGCTCAAGGAAAAGCTGATGTGCATTTCACCCCCATTTATGTTTATTAATTCAAATGATCTTGCATCTACCACTGATCAAATAAATATTTTTGAAAGCTTGTAGACTAAATTTAGAATGCAGCTGTACTGAGGTGTTCCCTATTTTTTTTTTTTTTTTATTGTTGGGGATTCATTGAGGGTACAATAAGCCAGCTCACACTGATTGCAATTGTTAGGTAAAGTCCCTCTTGCAATCATGTCTTGCCCCCATAAAGTGTGACACACACCAAGGCCCCACCCCCCTCCCTCCTTCCCTCTTTCTGCTTCCCCCCCATAACCTTAATTGTCATTAATTGTCCTCATATCAAGATTGAGTACAGTTCCCTATTTTAAAACATGGTCAAACACAGTAGCACATAAACAGAGCACAGACTACAGATGTTTTGTTTGGCTTGTATATTGACAAAATAGTGAATACTTCAAAATAACGATAACCTCTCTAGGTAATAAACCCATATCTACTGTTCTGTTTGTGCTCAGCTTATGATATTTACTTACTTAGTTAAGTTTACCTGGACTGACTAAAAGTAGAACCATTCTCAAAACCCCACATGCTTTGCTGTACCTTTTAAATTATTTTATGATTTTATACGTTCTTATTTTAAAATAATTGTTGTCTCAGAATAAATTGTGACATTATATCCTGATATGGGTGTACCTTCTCTAATTTTAATTTACTTTTTGTTGGCACTTAATCACCTAATAAACACTACAAAGCAGTTATTTAATATTTCATTGCTTGTACTCTTTCCTCAACACATCTACTAGAAAGAACTCCACGTGGAGAAGCAACTTCGTTGTGTTCACGCTCAAAATTTTGCCTGACAGAAGAATTTTGATAACATATATTGAATGTGGCTCATGTAACAATAACTCAGCTAATCTGGTGTTTACTATTTTCCACATTTAATTGTGTTCTATGGATTGACTTATACCATGAAAACTGTGAGGTCAGTACCAGCAATATGTTCACAGTTATTATTTATAGGTCTGAGCTCAAATTCAACCTCTGATTAAGGTGTCTATCACATTTGTGGTTTCAAATTTGGGACAAAGTATTAGAAAATTGAGCAATAGGCAACAAAAGACATTTCAGGTTTCAGTAAACTTGCTATCTTCTGTAAACTTATTGTTAAACATCAAGTGTGACAGGTGGACAGAGGTTCTACATTGTATGTTCTCTAATCTTACTTTGGTGAGATGTAATATCTTTACTGTTAATCCACATTAACTATTTATAGAAAATGCTAAATACTGATGGCTAGTGACAGCAAGGAGACAATCTCCCTGTTTCTTATTAATTCATTATATTCTTTACAAACAAGAAAACATACACTGTAATACAGAAAACTGAAAAGAAGAAAAATCAACACTATAAAAATTAAGAGGATGGAATTCACACACATTTAAATACACATTTTTAAATTCATATGAATATTTTGCTGCATTAAAATTCAATTTAAAGAGTATAGATACATAGGCAGAATTATTCACCATTCATTTACTCAGTGAGGGAATTTTGGCTGTATATTCATTCAAGACGAAACTGTTAACTCATGTTCTCTAGGCTATATTTCAGCTGCTTCTATATCAGAGTAGCAAAGATAGAAATATTAATCTTTAATTTTATATTTTGCAGATGTATTTAAGAAACCCTTTTATGATTTTAACAATCTACTGGTACTTCAAATGGCTTTGGAGAAATATAAGTCAATCTGATATTTTATTTTATGACTTGGCTGAACATTGGACTTACTGAAATCAGGATATATGAAAGTTTTTAAAAGATCTACTTATATTTTTCCTATACAGTTATTAGCCTTGTTGTAATAATTTCTTAAAATTAGATTGAAGGTAGGAGTTCTCAGGTGGAAAATCACATATATAAAATAGCCGGGCATTGTGGCGGGCACCTGTAGTCCCAGCTACTCAGGAGGCTGAGGCAAGAGAATCACCTAAACCCAGGAGATGGAGGTTGCTGTGAGCTATGATGCCACAGCACTCTACCAAGGGCGATAAAGTGAGACTCTGTCTCTACACACACACACACACACAAAAATCATATATGTAAAATTCTATTGTGACTACAACATAACTAATTACGTTAACCTTCATCACCGGCCATGTACCTCACTGTACAGTTACCATCCTTCACTTCTCTACTGCTCTCTGAAAGAAATCATCCCACACTGAAGGGGTTAGAAATTGTGATCTTCATCTGTAAGAGTGGTGTCTATAAACAAATTTCTTAAAATTCTTTTTCACGAGAGATTTCTCTTCTCCTCTGTTTATTTATTCAATTGCTTATTTGTATCAGTATGAATTTGTGCATATTTATTTTATAATTTTGGTTGTAAACAACACTTTAGTCATTAATTTTTACTCAAAATTTCCAGTTTTTTCTGGAAAGTCTTTTAGTTGTTTCTTTAGTTCTTTTGACATACTTTTCTCCTTCTGGTCTCTTTTCAGCACTTCCTTACTTTCTGGCACTATAAGAGATTTGTCTTGTATTTTGACTGCATGAGACCCAGAAGTAACCATTTCCCAAAGGAAATTTCCTTTGCTGCAGAAGAATAATAGAAACCAAGATCTGAGCACTGAGGGTGCTCATTGCTACAGGAGTATTGTTGCATCTAGGCCCTTACAGCTACCAGAGAAATCCATTGTGCTTACTAGCTCATGTACACACGCACAATTACTACTGCTTTCATAGGGATATATTTGAAAGTTTATTAACTTAACATGAGTTTTCATGCTGTTACATACAACTCTAGTGTAGTAAGTAGTACATCATTCTAGCCAAGCCTCTTGCTTGACAGTAAATTCACTCTCCAATAGTGAGAAATCTGGTTCCCATCACACATCATCTACCCTCCAAATTGCTCATTTGCAGTATATTCATACGCTGATTTCTGAATTTTCAACTCTGCCATTGTGGGAATTTTTTTTTTTTTTTAACCAGCTAAGCATATTTCTTATACATACTTCCTTTTGACTTGAATCTCCATTCATTTCAATATTATTTAGGCAGTACCTCTTTAACCACCCAATTCAACAAGGCTATTTTAATATTTCTAGCTTTACTGAGGGATAACTGAACTTTAAAAGTTTTGTATAATTAAAATATAACACTTGATGATTTGATACACATACACATTGAGAAATAATCACCAAAATCAAGTATCTATCACTTCCTAGTTATCTTTCTCTCCCCTTTTCTTTTTTTCCTTTTTCTTTTTTTTTAACGGGAGGGAGACTCAACGGTAGCTACCTTCTTAACTATTTTAAGTACAATATAGAGTATTGTTAACTAGTCACATTGTTCAACATTAAGTCTCCAGACCTTATTCACCTTGCAAAACTGAAATTGCATAACCTTGACAAACATCTTCACATTTCTCTGTGCCTCCAAAGCCTGGGAACACTTTTTGATATTGTTATACTATTAGATTTTTTGGTCACTGTCTATATTCCATTCCAGGATTCTTCGGACTTCTAATTGATTTTAATTGCATTGCGTGTGTTCAGATTTGTAGCTTTTATAGAGGCACAGTGTCACATACCCACTATTCCAATATCAGACAGAGAAGTTTCCCAGCCTTAAGCAATTTGCTATGCTTTAAAATCATATAAACGTAATCATATAGTACCTAGCTTTTTTATTTTTATTTTTCTTATTTTTTTATGTATGTATTTATTGTTTTTAGAGACAGAGTCTCATTTTGTTGCCCTCGTCAGGGTGCCGTGGCGTCACAGCTCATAGCAACCTCCAGCTCTTGGGCTCAGGCGATTCTCTTGCCTCAGCCTCCCGCGTAGCTGAGACTACAGGCACCCTCCACAACACCCGGCTATTTTTCGTTGCAGTTTGGCCAAGGCTGGGTTTGAACCCTCCATCCTTGGTATAGGGGGCCGGCTCCCTACCCACTGAGCCACAGGCACTGCCCAGAATGTAGCTTTTTTATATGGGCTCTTTTTCCACGTCCCAATATGCATGAAGGTTCACGGGGTGTTTTACCTGGCTTCATGTGGCAGTCTCCTTTTATTGCTGTCGTACTGTGGTGTATTGTACCTTGTTTACATTTCCCCACTCACCTACGGAAGGACATCTTCAATGCTTACATGTTTTCACAAAACAATTATGAATAAAGCTGCTATAGATATCAATGTGCAGGTTCTCATCATGTAAACATAACTTTTCAATTCATCTGGGTAAAAACAGACATGTAATTGCTGAATCATAATGTAAAACTAGGTTTATCTTTGTAAGAAACAGACACAGTGTCTGCCAAAGTGACCACACAATTTTGAATTTTCACTGTCGATGAAAAATGGTTTGTTTCTCTGAATCCTAGCTCACAGTTGGTATTGTCAGTTTTTCGATGTTAGTCATTCCAGCAGGTACCTATTGGAATCTCACTGTTAGTTTACTTTATATTTTACTAATACAAATGTATGTTGAGCATCACTTAATGTGCTTATTTGACATTTGCATATCTTTTTTGGTTAAGCATCTCCTCTGATCTTTACCTTATTTTTTTAATTGAGTTATTTGATTATTATTGTTGTGTTTTGAGAGTTCTTTATATATTCTGGATATAAGTCCTTTATTTTGTATATAACCTGCAAATATTTTCTTTTAGTGTGTGTCTTTCCATTCTCTTAATGTCTTTTGCTGAGCAAAATATTTTTATTTTTATCAAAGATTCTCTTATTCATTTGCTGTATGTAAATTATAATTTAATGCATGTGTTTTAAAATCGAAGGCAAAACCCCCCACTAAATTATTTCTAGTTCTTAACAAAAAGTTTTGATTACATATTTTAGAATATTTATTTCCTTTTGTATGTTTTTATCCAATCAGTTATAAATTTAATTATTTGCTTCTTTATTTATTCTTTCATCAGTATTGGCAAAGTTTCTTTATTTATTATTCTTTAAGTCACTTTTCAAATTTCTGAAATGCCATAATCAATCAATCAATCAATTTTTCTCTCTTTTTCTTTTCACTCTTCAAGTACCTACAAAATGTCGTTGATCCCTTCAACAACTCACTTTTTATTTAATGACATTTGTTCTTACATAATTAAATCTGTCATATGGCTTTAAGACCAAAGATATTTAAAGAAAATTACAGGGACTATATTTAGTGTGATATATTTATCATCATTTACTGCGATGATATTTTTATTTGTTTTACATAGCTCATTTTTATAGAGTATCTTTTACAAAAGTTAGAAATAGTATAATAGGATGAATAATGCTTCCATGAAGTTGGACTTAAGCTATATAACATGTGAATATATTATTTTACTCAGTAAAAGGAATTCTGTGGAGGTGATGATATTAAGAATTGCTAATGAGAAGATTATCCTAGATTATCCCACTAGGTCCAGTGCAGGCACAAAGGTCCTATGAAAGGAAGACAAAAATGTCAAACTGAGAAAAAGGAGAAATGACGTAAAGAGCAGCCTTGGTATGAAGTTCTTTAAAGATAATAAGTCACAAAACAAGGAATGCAGGTAGCTGCTAGCTGACAAATGCAAGAAAACAGAATCTCCTTTAGAGTCTCCAAAATAAATACAGCTCTGCGGACACTTTGATTTGATTTCAAACTTTATAGATCTCTGACTTATAAAATTGTAAGATAGTATTCTTGTTTTTATTTTGAGCCATAAAGTTTGTAGAAATTTTTCACATTAGTAATAGAAAAGGAATATAGACAATAATTTTCATTTTTTGTAGTATAATGAAAATTGTATCTAATGTTTTCCTTTTTTTGAAATACAAAGTTACCGTAAATAAGTGCATTTGGATTTAAATGTTATCCTTTTTGTTGAAATGTAATAAATATTTTCCTGGAAACTCCCTGAAATCTAATTTATTTTTGATGTAACAAAAATTTCAACAAAATTAGTAAATGCTTAAATGAGTCCTTGGAAGTTACTGACTGTCTACTTTTCCATAATGACTATAGCTCTTAAAGTAATTAGAAGAGAAATGACAATGGGAAGATTCCATAAACATAAAGAAGGATCTGCCATCTTTCAGTCTGGAAAAATCATACGTATTGACCAGGCATTGGAGAGCTAATGGAAATATACTTACATAACATTATTTCCTATTTGCAGCCCTTCAAAATTATAAATTAATGCTTTATAGTGTAAATTGTTGTGGGACTGCAAACTAGTACAACCTTTCTGGAAGGAAGTATGGAGAAACCTCAAAGCACTCAAGCTAGACCTCCCATTTGATCCTGCAATCCCATTACTGAGCATCTACCCAGAAGGAAAAAAATCCTTTTATCATAAGGACACTTGTACTAGACTGTTTATTGCACTCAATTTACAATCGCCAAAATGTGGAAACAGCCTAAATGCCCACCAACCCAGGAATGGATTAACAAGCTGTGGTATATGTATACCATGGAATACTATTCAGCCATTAAAAAAAATGGAGACTTTACATCCTTCGTATTAACCTGGATGGACGTGGAAGACATTATTCTTAGTAAAGCATCACAAGAATGGAGAAGCATGCAGGGGGGAGACAAGATGGCGGACTGAAGCCAGCTTTCAACAAAGGCTCCCGTCCAGAAGGAGAGTTAAGGGACAGGAATTTAGTAAGTATCCTGGTGGACTTGAGCCTCACCAAGAGAGAAGGCTGAAGAACGCACATCAACACCGCTGAGGCAAGTTGTGATCACAAGGACGCAAAGAAAAGGTACAAAATCCACCACCAAGCGGATGGGAGTCCCCCTCCCCCATGAGACCGGCTCTAGAGCCCCACAATTGAACAAGCGGGCAGAAATTAAAGGCCCTCCCACTACACTCCACGGGAGAGACCTTCTAAAAACTGGACCTACCTCCCCTACTGGGGTGCCGTGGCGTTCTCCTGCCGGACATAGGGCTGAATAAAACTTTGGGAATCCTTTGCCGGCAACCCTGAATCCCCGGCGCTCCCCTCCCGCCCACTGAGGTCTGGAGGCCTGTCCCCCAGGACTTCGGATCCTTGGGTGATTTCTCAAGGGGAGTGGACAGTCCCCGAGTTGCGACTGGTCAGCATTGACTCTGAGGCGCGCCGAGTGAGGAGAGGGCACCAGGCTGAGGGGGAGTCACGCCTCGTGGCACTTCCCTGCGGTGCAGTGCAGCAACCCTCCCCAGGCATACGGGGCCCAAGACTGAATCAGATTCTGGCCTCCCCGCTGAGAGCTGAGAACCCCTACTCTCACTCGGGGTCTGAGGGCCTATCCCCCAGGAGTTCGGCTTCTTGGGTGATTTCTCGAGGGGAGTGCACAGTGCCTGAGCTGTGTCAGGTCAGCGCTGACTCTGGGACACGTGAGCGAGGAGAGGGCACTCTGCTGAGGGGAAATCAAGCCTTGGCGGCACTTCCCTGAGGTGCAGTGCAGGAGCCCTCCCCGGACCATAGTATTGCGTGAAACTGAATGAAACTCTAGCTTCCCCCCGCCCCACTCCCAATCCGGGTCTGGGGGCCCATCCCCCAAGAGTTCTGCTTCTTGGGGGATCTCTTAAGGGGTGTGGACCCAGCACAAACTGCGGCCGCTCAGTGCTGACTCTGGGGCGCGGGACAGAGGAGAAAAGGGTCGCCTGAGTGCCCACACCAGAGCAGCAGTTCCCTGGAGGTAGATCAACAGCCGTTTTTTCTTTAACGGCAGAACGCTCACTTCTGGATATTCTGAGGCCACACCCCCTGTCTCCCTGGGCAACCAGAGGAGGCCACCGGTGACACGGCTCACAAACCAGGAAGCCTCCAGGGCGGGGCCGACCCAGAGAGGTGTTCAGACGCAATTCTCCAGCAGCAAAGACGTTTGAACTCAAAACAGCCCGTCTTCTGTAGGCGACGACAGGAACAGAGACAGAACCTCACAAAGTTGTCTGTTCTGTTCTGTTCTGTTAGCAGCATGCATCAGGGACGGGGCTAAGCCTGAGTGAACACCTCCTTCCCATCACCTGCATCAAACACTCAAAGATGTCAGGCCCCATCTCCTCCTGCTAGATAGCGGCAGTCTGCGGGGGCCTGGCAGACTTCCTTGCGATTCAGGCAGGTGCAAACCCCTGGAGTGTCTGTTCACTGCAGGCAACTGGGTTAGCCATCTGCAGAGATACCAGTGACTGGGTCCGACGGAGGGGCAAAGTGGGGAAGGAGACGTCAACCTTCCCAGACTGCTCTGTTTGCTGGGTGGCTCCTCCTGACTCCACGCTGCACTGGGGTGAGCTGTGTCAGAGGAGTCACCAGGCCCCTGTGATCCAGTTCCCAGAGACCTTTTGAACCCTTCCACCCGAGATAAGTGCCGATTGAGACAGTTGATTCGGACCTTTTGAACTGGGCTAATAGACTGAGGACTCTTCAGGCGGTGCCCTGGGTGTGCGATTGTAGGAAGGTTTGATTCTCCTTTTCCAACTGGGGCCAGAGGTGGGCAGGCGGGGTGACTTAATTGCTGATTTTTCCACACAGCTGAGACTTCAAGCCAGAGTAGAAGTTGCAATAGGATCGAACAGAAACCAGCTGAAAACAAGACAGAACCACTTTGCTCCACCACACCAGACAGGGCCCCAGTTTCTCAGGCCACAACACTGTACGGGCCCTCGATAAAACCCCAGGGGAAAAATCAAAGCGAGTAAACCATGGGGCGGAATCAGCGGAAAAACTCTGGTAACATGAATAACCAGAATAGATCAACCCCCCCAAGAAAAGATACGGCAGATGTGATTGAAGATCCCATTCATAAACAACTGGCTGAGATGTCAGAAGTCGAATTCAGAATTTGGTTTGTAGACAAGATTAATAAAATGGAATTAGGAATTCGAGGAGAAATTCAAAAATTGTCTCAAGAATTTAACGAATTTAAAGACAAAACCACCAAAGACTTAGACACACTGAAACAAGAACTTACAGCCCTCAAAGATATGAAAAATACAGTAGAATCCCTCAGTAACAGAATGGAGCAAGCAGAAGAAAGGATTTCTGACATTGAAGATAAAGTCTTCGAATGCTCCCAATCTCTCAAAGAGGAAGAGAAATGGAGAGCAAAAACGGATCACTCACTCAGAGAGCTCTCAGATAATTTGAAAAAAAACAACATAAGGGTTATAGGAATTTCAGAGAATGATGAAGTGGCTGCCAAGGACACAGAGGCCCTTCTACATGAAATTATGAAAGAAAATTTTCCAGACATGCCTAGAGAATCTGAAATTCAGATAGCAGACAGCTTCAGAACCCCAGCACGATTCAACCCCAATAAGCCATCTCCCAGACATATCATAATTAGCTTCACTAAAGTTAACATGAAAGAGAAGATTCTCAAAGCAGCCCGGCGAAAGAAAACTATAACGTACAAAGGTAAGAATATTAGAATAACTGCAGATCTCTCTGCTGAAACTTTTCAAGCAAGAAGAGGCTGGTCATCAACTTTTAATCTCCTAAAGCAAAAAAACTTTCAACCCGGGATCTTGTATCCAGCTAAACTGAGTTTCATCTATGATGGAGAAATTAAATACTTCAATGACATTCATATGTTGAAAAAATTTGCCATAAGTAAACCAGCTCTTCAGGATGTTCTCAGACCTATCCTCCACAATGACCAACCCAATCCTATACCACAAAAGTAAACTCACTCAGAAACTTCGGATCAAACTCCAACTTCCACACTGGCGAAAGGATTAAAAATGTCCACTGGACCTTTGAAAAACTCGATACCCAAAATTCCACCAGACTTATCAATACTCTCCATCAATGTGAATGGCTTAAACTGTCCTCTAAAGAGGCATAGGTTAGCTGACTGGATACAAAAACTCAAGCCAGATATTTGTTGCATACAAGAGTCACATCTCAACTTAAAAGACAAATACAGACTCAGGGTGAAAGGATGGTCATCCATATTTCAGGCAAATGGTAATCAGAAAAAAGCAGGTGTTGCAATTTTATTTGCAGATACAGTAGGCTTTAAACCATCAAAAGTAAGGAAGGACAAGAATGGTCACTTCATATTTGTTAAGGGTAATACTCAATATGACGAGATCTCAATTATTAATATCTATGCACCCAACCAGAATGCACCTCAATTTATAAGAGAAACTCTAACAGACATGAGTAACTTGATTTCCTCCAGCTCCATAATCGTTGGAGATTTCAACACTCCCTTGGCAGTGTTGGATCGATCCTCCAGAAAGAAGCTGAGCAAAGAAATCTTAGATTTAAACCTAACCATCCAATATTTAGATTTATCAGACATCTACAGAACATTTCATCTCAACAAAACTGAATACACATACTTCTCATCAGCCCACGGAACTTACTCCAAAATTGATCACATTTTAGGTCACAATTCTAACCTCAGTAAATTTAAAGGAATAGAAATTATTCCATGCATCTTCTCGGACCATCATGGAATAAAACTTGAATTGAGTAACAACAGGAATCTGCATACCCATACAAAAACATGGAAGTTAAATAACCTTATGCTGAATGATAGCTGGGTCAGAGATGAGATTAAGAAAGAAATCACCAATTTTTTGGAACAAAATGACAATGAAGACACAAGCTATCAGAACCTCTGGGACACTGCAAAGGCAGTTCTAAGAGGGAAATTTATAGCACTGCAAGCCTTCCTCAAGAGAACGGAAAGAGAGGAAGTTAACAACTTAATGGGACATCTCACGCAACTGGAAAAGGAAGAACATTCCAACCCCAAACCCAGTAGAAGAAAAGAAATAACCAAAATTAGAGCAGAATTAAATGAAATTGAAAACAAAAGAATAATACAACAGATCAATAAATCAAAAAGCTGGTTTTTTGAAAAGGTCAATAAAATAGATAAACCTCTGGCCAACCTAATCAGGAAAAAAAGAGTAAAATCTCTAATATCATCAATCAGAAACAACAAAGATGAAATAACCACAGACTCATCAGAAATCCAAAAAATCCTTAATGAATATTACAAGAAACTTTATTCTCAGAAATATGAAAATCTGAAGGAAATAGACCGATACTTGGAAGCACGCCACCTTCCAAGACTTAACCAGAATCAAGTGGAAATGTTGAACAGACCCATATCAAGTTCAGAAATAGCATCAACTATACAAAACCTCCCTAAAAAGAAAAGCCCGGGACCAGATGGTTTCACGTCAGAATTCTACCAAACCTTTAAAGAGGAATTAGTACCTATATTACTCAACCTGTTCCAAAATGTAGAAAAAGAAGGAAGACTACCCAACAGGGTGATGTTTGCTGTTCTATGAAGCAAATATCACCCTGATCCCCAAACCAGGAAAAGACCCAACAAGAAAAGAAAATTATAGACCAATATCACTAATGAATATAGATGCAAAAATATTCAACAAGATCCTAACAAACAGAATCCAACAACACATCAAACAAATTATACATCATGACCAAGTTGGTTTTATCCCAGGGTCTCAAGGCTGGTTCAATATACGTAAATCTATAAATGTAATTCAGCACATAAACAAATTAAAAAACAAAGACCATATGATTCTCTCAATTGATGCAGAAAAAGCTTTTGATAATATCCAGCATCCCTTCATGATCAGAACACTCAAGAAAATTGGTCTAGAAGGGACTTTTCTTAAACTGATAGAGGCTATCTACAGCAAACCCACAGCCAATATCATATTGAATGGAGTTAAATTGGAATCATTTCCACTCAGATCAGGAACCAGACAAGGCTGCCCATTGTCTCCATTGCTTTTCAACATTGTAATGGAAGTTTTAGCCACCGCAATTAGGGAAGAAAAGGCGATCAAGGGTATCCATATAGGGTCAGAAGAGATCAAACTCTCGCTCTTCGCAGATGATATGATTGTGTATCTGGAAAACACTAGGGACTCTACTACAAAACTCCTAGAAGTGATCAAGGAATACAGCAGCGTCTCAGGTTACAAAATCAACAGTCATAAATCGGTAGCCTTTATATACACCAACAACAGTCAAATTGAAAAAACAGTTAAGGACTCTATCCCATTCACAGTAGTGCCAAAGAAGATGAAATATTTGGGAATTTACCTAACAAAAGACGTGAAAGATCTCTATAAAGAGAACTATGAAACTCTAAGAAAAGAAATAGCTGAAAATGTTAACAAATGGAAAAACATACCATGCTCATGGCTAGGAAGAATCAACATTATCAAAATGTCCATACTACCCAAAGCAATATATAATTTCAACGCACTCCCTATTAAAGCTCCACTGTCATATTTTAAAGATCTTGAAAAAACATTACTTCGTTTTATATGGAATCAGAAAAAACCTCGAATAGCCAAGACATTACTCAGAAATAAAAACAAAACAGGAGGAATCACACTACCAGACCTCAGACTTTACTACAAATCGATAGTGATCAAAACAGCATTGTATTGGCACAAAAACAGAGAAGTAGATATCTGGAATAGAATAGAGAACCAAGAGATGAATCCAGCTACTTACCGCTATTTGATTTTTGACAAGCCAATTAAAAACATTCAGTGGGGAAAAGATTCCCTATTTAACAAATGGTGCTGGCTGAACTGGCTGGCAACCTGCAGAAGACTGAAATTGGACCCACACCTTTCACCATTAACTAAGATAGACTCTCATTGGATTAAAGATTTAAACTTAAGACATGAAACTATAAAAATACTAGAGGAGAATGCAGGGAAAACCCTTGAAGAAATTGGTCTGGGTGAGTATTTCATGAGGAGAACCCCCCGGGCAATTGAAGCAGCTTCAAAAATACACTACTGGGACTTGATCAAACTAAAAAGCTTCTGCACAGCTAAGAACACAGTAAGCAGAGCAAGCAGACAGCCCTCAGAATGGGAGAAGATATTTGCAGGGTATAACTCTGACAAAGGTTTAATAACCAGAATCCACAGAGAACTCAAACGCATCAGCAAGAAAAAAACAAGGGATCCCATCGCAGGCTGGGCAAGGGATTTGAAGAGAAACTTCTCTGAAGAAGACAGGCGCACGGCCTTCAGACATATGAAAAAATGCTCATCATCTTTAATCATCAGAGAAATGCAAATCAAAACTACTTTGAGATATCATCTAACTCCAATGAGACTAGCCTATATCACAAAATCTCAAGACCAGAGATGTTGGCGTGGATGCGGAGAAAAGGGAACACTTCTGCACTGCTGGTGGGAATGCAAATTAATACATTCCTTTTAGAAAGATATATGGAGAACACTCAGAGATCTAAAAATAGATCTGCCATTCAATCCTGTAATTCCTCTGCTGGGCATATACCCAGAAGACCAAAAATCACAACATAACAAAGATATTTGTACCAGAATGTTTATTGCAGCCCAATTCATAATAGCTAAGTCATGGAAAAAGCCCAAGTGCCCATCGATCCACGAATGGATTAATAAATTGTGGTATATGTATACCATGGAATACTATGCAGCCTTAAAGAAAGATGGAGACTTTACCTCTTTCATGTTTACATGGATGGAGCTGGAACATATTCTTCTTAGTAAAGTATCCCAAGAATGGAAGAAAAAATACCCAATGTACACAGCCCTACTATGAAACTAATTTGGGACTCTCACATGAAAGCTATAACCCAGCTACAACTTAACAATAGGGGGAAGTGGGAAAGGGGGGGGTGGGTAGAGGGAGGGGAATCGGTGGGATCACACCTGTGGTGCATCTTACAGGGGTATTTGCGAAACTTGGTAAATGTAGAATGTAAATGTTTTGGCACAGTAACTGAGATAACGCCGGAAAGGCTATGTTAACCACTGTGATAAAAATGTGTCAAATGGTTTATGAAGTGAGTGTATGATGCCCCATAATCATATCATTGTATACAGTTATGATTTAATAAAAAAATTAAAAAAAAAAAAAGAATGGAGAAGCATGAATCCTATGTACTCAATTTTGATATGAGGACAATTAATGACAATTAAGGTTATGGGGGGGAACAGAAAGAGGGAAGGAGGGAGGTGGGTGGGGCCTTGGTGTGTGTCACACTTTATGGGGGCAAGACATGATTGCAAGAGGGACTTTACCTAACAATTGCAATCAGTGTAACCTGGCTTATTGTACCCTCAATGAATCCCCAACAACAACAACAAAAAAAAAAGTTTAAATGTATTTTGTTTACGAGGACTAAAATCTTATTAATTTGAAGGTATTTTGATGAGTTATGCTACCTTGGAAAGAATTATCTAGAATAAACAAGCTGGCAGTCCTACAAGGCCTTGGAAATCCTTGCCAGTTTCTCTAATTGTTCAGATTCCAGCAAATGGTTCACTGATAAGTTCCTTTCCAATTCCCACTTTGTTACATGGCTAACCTCTCATTCTTAAAGGAAAATAAGATGTTTATTTTCTTGAAAAAAAATACATTCAATCATTTGCATGAAAGAAAGTGTCATATCTGATGTGATTTAAACTATTTTAGTGGTTATCTACATAGTAACGTGTTTCCCATAGTATACTATTTATAAGAACTTCATGAAAGGTCTAATATTCTTAAGTTTGTCCTTCTCCATTTCTGTTCACATTTATATCAGATCCTCTGTTAGATTAGGTTATATGACTTTGAACAACAACTAACCTTTGGAAAATTCTAAAAATATAAAAATACAAACAGTTTCTAGAAGAATATAATATTATGTTGTCACAGGCTCAAATGAAATGATTAATAATTCTCCACAATGGAATATGTTTTCAGAAGTGTGTCATTAAGCAATTTTGTCATTGTGCAGATGTCAGAGTGTACTCACACAAATCTAGATGGTACAGCTCCTATGACCACGTGTACATAGCATGACATATGGATTCTACGTTACATACTGCACAGCATGTTACTATACTGAAATTACAGACAATTATAACATGATGGTAAGTATTTGTGTATCTACACACATATAAACTTAAAAAAGGTACTATAAAAATACGGTATTATAATTTCATGGAACCACTGCCATAGATACAGTCCATGCTTGATCAAAATATTATTATGTGGTGCGTGACCATACTATGCAGCATGGCCATAAAGTTTCTGTGCAATTTTAATTTTGGCCTTTATAGCCACCTTGCATATAACATTATAAATAAAAACTAAGAACACGTAAAATGTAACAGCTCATCAAAGTCTTTCCTAAAACACTTTCATTTGGTCATTTATAAATATCTATCTGAAATGACATGTATCTTTACCAAGAATTTAAAAAGAAAAGCCCATTGGCCTTTCTTAGTTATGAAAAACACAGGAAAGGTGACTTCTTGCTATACATGTGTGTTTGGGTTGAGAGACGGGTGTGATGCCCTCGCTGACTGTCTCAGACAAATCATTTTGGAATTGTAGAGGGAAAATGTCCTAAAAGAGCCATGAGGAAACACAGAGGAAGGGCATGAGGATGTACCCACCGGGGGTATATGCAAGAATTGTTTTATTCTTAAAACTTGGAGCTCTCTGGTCCATCATTTAAATAGGCGTTGAATTTCACTTAAACTTGATAGTGTCTTTTTTCTTTATTTCCCGATCTTCACCCTTTAGTAATCTTGTTCTGAACTTTTTTCATTTCTAGGGATGCTCTGTGGAAAAAGTCAAAAAGTGATAGTGAACTATTTCCCTCCAATCTCATTTTATGTAATCTCGACATCTCTGCCTCCAGAAATGAAATTTCCCTGTAGATATTTCTTCATTCTCAGTTACTAGACTGATATTATTTTTCCCCAGGTAACTTTGTTATCCAATTCACTTTACATATAGATAAAACTATCTTATAAATACTGGATGATACATTATTATAATTCCATTCTCGAGCATGTCATCATACTGGCCCTATTCAGCCACTTTATATTAGTTTCTATCAAGAACAGGGCAGATAGAGGAAAATTACTATAGAAAGTGATTACATATAATTTTCATCTTGAGGTTTGCTAAATTGAATTTAGATGTAGATGGTCTAAATCATGAAATCATGATTCTATTGCACTGACCCTATTTTTATCTGAGAAAATCTTCTCTTAGTTTTCCCTGCCCACTAGTTCTAAGAATTTACCAATATTTTGATTCATTTGTCCTCAAGACAAGTCCTGTGAGGCCTTTAATTTAGAGCTCCTATTATTCTCACAGCTGCCTATCTCTAACCCGTATGAGATGGACAGGTTGCTCTGTCCAAAGAGTGCCACTGTGGATAGTGCATTCTTCTATGCTGTTGCGCTCCACCCCAAATACAGAAAACTATCCCTAATTGCTTTCATAAAGATCGTCATAAGATTCTGTCATTTAACAAGTTAATACTAAAGACTTCTCAGTAGCAGAAAAAAAATTATGATAAAAATGACCTACAAGGTTAAGTACAGAATCATCTAAAATGCATCACGGGTCTCCTTCCAAACCTTTTGGCTTTAAGTATCTCTCCAGTTGGCAAGGGAAAACCCACCCACCCACAAATATCACTGAGGTCTTTTGGGTCTTTCTAGCAATCTCTTAGAATGTAAGTCAAACTAGAACTTTGCACAGGAGAAAAAAAGATTTTTTCCGCTCTCTTTCCAGTCTGTGGCCTCTCTCCCAAAGAAGAACTTGGGTAATAAATTTTCATATTTCATTAATAAATTTTTTTCTCAGGGCCCATCGTTTTGGGGAAAATGGCCTAACTTTTCCCAAAGGAATGCAGTCTGCTCTCATGACCCCCCAAATGAAAATCATCATTGAGGCATTTCCAAAATTTTGAGCAATTTAGTATTTGATACCTCAGGTGAGATGTCACAGATAACTCTCTTTTTATAAATGCATCTACGCATATTTTTATATAATCTTTCCTCCAGACGTAAATCAATATACCTTTTGCTCTATTTCACTACTACTTTCTACCCAAGCTGTACATATGTAAAGACTTATACAAAAATCAGCATTCCCACCAAAGAAACGCAAGGCAGTTTATAAGAATAGCAGTATAAATCAACTCCGAGAAATAGAAATGGTTTCTAAAGGAATATTATGTACAGGAGTGAAGTTCTGCTGAAAGTTTGCCAAACAGAAAAATTGACTTCCTGGTGTGGCTTACTTGCATTTTCACTATTTTATCTTACTCAAACTTCTCACAAGAATAATGTATGGCACATCCTTCACAAATTTTTTTCTGAAAAACTAAATATGTGTCTAAGTTTTAGAAAAATATTAATAACTAACATTTTTTAAATCCTATTTAAATTCTCATCAACTTTCGAATATTGAAAATGAAACAATTTATTTAGTAAATGGACTTAAAAAACAAAGGGAATAGGCAATAAGTCAAAAATCCTCCAATAAGTAGTAGTTTATACATAAACTAATATAAATACTACATTATATATTATAAAACAAAATATTTTAGGGATCTGCTTGTAATTTTTGTATAACTTGCTTGAATATATGTCGAGTTCATTTTAGAATTCAGACATATCTGGGGAGGATCGCCCTTTCATCTCTGTTCAGGGAAGACTCGGGAGTTTCCCAGCAAAAGGGAAATAGAGGAAGGGGATTTTGAAGAGAGAATGGTTGCTGTCTCTCCTGTCTTTCATTAACTTAGCCTCCTTTATTCTGTCTGAGTTTTAAGGCCAAATATAGCAAAGAAAAGTCAAATCAAAGTAGATGTTTTACTAATAAAAGTGACTGGATTAGGACGGTGTTAAGATTCTAACTGCTGAAACGTACATGGTTGGGACAGCCTGTCTCTCAGAGGAGAGCACAGATGAACCAAAGTGTCAGCGAGGCAGTGGTGGCTTCCTCGGTTTTCAAGACACACGTGCACAGACAGTGGGGAGACTTGGCGAGTATATTGCCTATGATAGTAGCACAGTGAATAGCCTCTGGCCCTGTCTCAACTGGAATTGTGTTCTGGATTCGCCACTTGTTATCACCATGATGTTGGATTCACCCCGGTTTTCCATGTATACATTGATGGTAAATTAACGATAGAACCTGTATCCCAGAGATGCTGTTAAGAGATCCTGGCAATGTGTCGAACAGTGACTGACACACACTATAGTATGATGTTTTCTAGAAATGATATGCCATTAATATTTTTCTCTATTCCTACGAGTAACACTGGACAAGACAGTGTCATTATGACAGCGACTAGTGTTGTCAACATTGATGTTGCATCAAATGGGAAACACCTGTGCAAAACCTGATGACTTTGTGCCTTTAACAACACACCTTCACAGAATGCTGAGTTGCAGATATTACTGAAGCCAGGGAGATCACAAGAAGACTAGAGAAAGAAACGAGTAAAAGTAAAGAGGGTCGGGAACAGCCATGTTCCTTAAAGTCGACAAGACTAGGATATCTCCTCTAAAAGTCTAATCAAGGTCTGCTGTATTTGTTTACATTTTTTTCCTTTACTTTATTTATTTATTTTTATTGTTAAATCATAGCTGTGTACATTAGTGCAATCGCCTGTACCCATTCTAAGATGCACCTAATTTCCTACCAAAAAGTGCCTAGTACATATCATTGCCTCCATTTCCTTAGTGTTGACTCTATTTTATGTTAAGAAGTATTTTTGTTTTTATTCTTTATAATTTTATGGGTACATAATACTACATATTTACAGGCTACCTGTGATATTTTGGTACAAACCTAGACTATGTAATGATCAAACCAGGATAATTCAGATATGGATCATTTCAAGCATTTATCCTCTGTGTTAGGAACATTCTAATTCCACGTATCTAGTTATTTTGAAATACACAATACCTTTTGGTAAATGGATTTTATTCTTCTAATTCTATCTTGTACCCATTAATCACCCCCTTCCTGTCTGCGCCTGTCTCTGTCTCAACTACACCCCCCAGACTCTAGGAGCATCTACTCCCTCTGTTTCTGTGAGTTTATTTATTTATCGTAGCTCACACACAGACGTGAGAACATGTGATACTTGTCTTTCTAAACCTGGCGTATTTGATTTTATATCTTCCACTTCCCGTCCGCGTTGCTATAATTGGCAGAGTTTTCTTCTATTTTTAAGGCTATCCCAAATGATAGTTCGCTGTGTATACATGTCACATTTTCTTTATCCATTCGCCCTACATTTCCATCTTTCAAATGTTTTCTTCCTTTGTGGTTGATTTTCTTTCTTTTAAATTCTAAAGTTTCTAGGATAATTTTTTTTTAAGTTATTTTATGCATTTTTGGTTGCTTTCATGTTTCTTTCTGGATTTATTTCTTATTCCAACAGTCATAATGGCTTTTATGTGACACACCACATATAAATCCATTATTTTCAACATTTTTTTCCTTCTCTGTAATACTGATGGTCAGGATGCATCCTATCCAGTTAACACCAACTCACTAAGTGCGAGAAAGGCCCATCATGATACGGGGTAAGGTGCATGTGTGTGTAGTTTGACATAACTATTTCTGTGTTTTTCACACCCTCCTACTTAAGTGCATATCTATAATTGAGCTAAGTTATTATTCCCTTGACAAACTTTCACATATATACTATTTTATCATTGTAGTTCTGAATATGTGTGTGTTTTCATTTCATATAGCTTCATAGGTCCTTACAGAAAGCACAAGACATTTGCAAGAGTCTTTATTCTTTATCTTCACTCATGGCTATATTCTTTTAGAAAATATGAGTAATCTATACCTATAAATAATTTTCACAATGGCCATTTATGAGTACATTGAAATATAAATAATATATGTGTTAGATGCTTTCCCTTAAAATTAGCATCTGTAACCACACTTTATAAATTTACATGTGGCTATGAACAGATAGTATTTTTATGTTTAAGTAGAATGTAGGTTCAAGTCCCAGCCTTTTTCTTAGGTCCTAGTAAGGATCTTGGAATCCACTTATAGGTATTAAGTAGTTCAAGGGATCACCTTAAACTCATTCACCTACCAACAACAAAGACTTTTCATTGCAGTCGGGGAAGAATTACTGGTGCTGGTTACTGTATTCTTGTGTTAGCTGGGCCTTTACCATCCAGGAATGGCACTGCAATGCAGCATAGCTCCCAGAGTACCATTATCACAAACTGCCATCTGCCACAAGCTATGAAGAGACAGTGCTATTATCTTCATTGTATGGATGAGGACGTTGAGATCCATCCTATGATCTGAAGCTATGAAATAGTGGCGTTCTCATGTTAGAATAATGAGCAAAAGGAACAACCATCTCACATAAGTATTTACATGACACTAGAGAGACAAACTCCAAGTGGAAAGAGCCACACTGGGCCTCTGTGACAGAGAACATGGTTTATTAGGATTTGGGATTTCTGAATACACATTCTAACGATGATATAGGAAAAGATCTCATTTCAGTAAAGAATGAATGTTTTCTAAAGGGACATGCTAATCTTTTTAGTGTGTGATAGCTGATGCTGTCCACATCCACCGGACACATGTAGTTCCTGGACTTGGAGACACGATACTAGAGCTTCCTACAGCAGACACCTGCAACTCTTTGCCTGAGACTTTTCTTGGGAAGGTGTGGAGTTCTCAGTCCCCAAGGAGCAGCCTAAACACATTTGAGAATTCATTTGAGGGGGTGGGGCAGAAGACTTCAACTAATGGTTGACAAGCATTTTTGCATAAAATTCCAATTTCCTTGCCCCTCTGAGGTGGGCTCTCTCCAGTCTCCACAGACCCTCAGCAGAATGGAGCCCTTGTTGTCCACAGCAGCACGCCAGTTGGTGACCTGTCTTGCATTGGTTTCCTTCCTTTTCTTGTCTCACTTACTTAGTTTTTTGTGGGTGCTTCCCAGGATGACCTTTCCCTCAAAACTTTGCTCACGGACTTTTGATTGAACTTAATCTATGGTGGATATTCTCAGATTTGGATCAGCCTTTGAAAGAACACAACAAAATTAATAATGGAGGACAGCTTCTGGGTGAATATGCACAAATCAAAGAGCCTTAAAACTTACAAGAGACCAAGGCTTTTAAAAAATGCTGGAGACAACCCAGGTGGCTGTCGGGGGGACTAAAGTAAGAATAATAAAAATATAAGTAAGGTGTGTTAACCAGTGTAAAAAAAAAAAAAGAACAAATGTCACTTCTTTCTTCTCTGTAAAGAAAGAATATCTTTACCTATAATGAAAAGGGTAGAACCAATGTCAGTGAAAGAGGCAGAAACTTCTCAGCCTACTTATCTGCCTTGTAAGAGGCAGGCCAGGTGTGTTTGAAAGGTTACCTTTTTTGGAAGAAGTCTGCAATTAGGTGGACAAAGAATCTGTGTATAGTTTATATAGCCTCTGAGGTCTTTAGAAGTCTAAACTATTTCAATATCTTAAATCAGACTAATTACATTGCAGGAAAGAGGAGACATGAAAATGCTGTTGAACTTATATCTTGATCTTATACCTTTGAAGAAACCTTAAAATAATTATGAAACATGGAGGTATAGATATAATCTATATGGTCAATAAACATAAAGATCTTTTATTCATAAACTGTAGTTCCCTTAATGCATCTAGGAATGATTCTAAAATGAATTATGAAATAATAGTTTGTATGCATTTGTTAAATAAAGTTGTAATCATTTTGTACCTTTTTTTTTAAAAAGTAGTTGAAGGGTAAATCAAGTTAAAAATAAGAGGCTTAATTCTCCCTGATAAAAATAGGGCGAGAGACTACTTTCTACTCCCATTTCAAGGAGTATTTACCTGAGAAAAATTGTAAATTATTTTTTTTCATCTATTTAAAATGTAATAAATCATTTTAAAAGCTAAATAAGACTCTTGAAGCTCTAAACCCAGAAATGTCCCTTTTAAGAACCTGAGAACAATCTCTTTAAAATATAACCATCAAGGAAAATAGTATCTTACCTCCTGGTTTCCATAAGAGCGTAGGAGCCTAACTTCAGCTGGAATATTGTGCCACTTTGCCAAACTACCCCTTTTTTAATAAAGATATGAGACATTTGTCTTCCTTTGTCAATTAACATAGAGCATCACTCCAATTTTCATGTAAATTTAGATCATGTGATAGAAGGTGTTATTAAGTCCTCTTCCATCAGAACTGGTGGTTGTTTATCTTGAGAGAAATCTGAATTGTATCTGTTTGGTTCTAAAGGGATAAGATTTCTCTGTGTTTGCAATCTCGTAGTCAATTACTAATCGTGCTCATCACATTCTTATTTAGTGCTTATTTCATTACATTTTTTTTCTTTTTTCTATTACCTTGGTGGAGAGGTTTTCTGAGTTAGGATGAGACTTTTAAAATTATATTTCTGCATCAGTAGGAAGTCTGTGTTTTGTGTACAATATTCATTCTCTTTCCAATCTCGAATTCATAGAGTAAATAAGCACCAATCCATACAGGTAGTTAAGGAAATGAAACATCAATATATCATAACTTACACATCAGAAAACTTTGAAAAAAGAAGTAATTCAACACCACTGAACAATGTCTTTGAAGATATTCCAAAGCATAATAATACAAAAATTAGAATGTATTGATTTTTTGATTGGTGAACTCTCCTGTAAAAATAACAGAATATATTGCTGTCATATTTACACAGTAATTGTTCAAGAGGATTCCTTATCCAATATAATCATATTCATGTGGCTGAGAAAAGATAGTAGCAATTGAGATTTAGCCAGAATATTCATCAAATATGAAAATGTCTTCAAATGGTCTGCTATCCTCAGAGGTTGTTTGCCACCCTTAACAATCATAACAATAACCTTAACGTTAAACTCTAAATATAACCCTATTATAACCCTAACATGTCTTCAAATGGTCTGCTATCCTCAGAGGTTGTTTGCCACCCTTAACAATCATAACAATAACCTTAACGTTAAACTCTAAATATAACCCTATTATAACCCTAACACTTCAAGGAAGTTTCAACTATCATTCTATACATAGGTAAAAATTAGCACTGTGTCTAATATAGGGAAATACACAACAAATGATACCAAAAGCTTTATATTTTGGTAAGTGTATGATTAGTACATTTACATCATTAAAAAAAATAGCTACTGTCAACTCCTTCCACTATGATGCCAAAGCAGCCTAGTGGGAACACGACTATGTGATTTACTAGCTCTAGTCCTTCCAAGGTGCTTTCAGAAGGTTTATTAAAAATCAGGCCATGAGGCATTTTCAAATACATCTCAATTAAAAGGAAATAGATGAATGAAAAGAAAAGAATTAAAGTTTTCAAACACTGCCTTTGGATTTGTTTTTAAAAAGAACTATATTTCATCTGAAAGATTATATTGCTAAAGACAGATCTGATAAAGAACTGCTATCCAAAATATACAGAAAATCCTTAAACTCCAAAGCAATAAAATTAGCAACCCAATTAAAAATTTGGAAAAAGATAGGAACAGGCATCTCACCAAAGAAGAGATACAGATGACAAGTAAGCCTATGATAAATAGCCAACATCATATGTCATTATAGAACTGCACAGTGAAACTACCACTACACACCTATGTCTGTGGCCAAAATCCAAAGCACTTGACTGTGGGATGTGGTGCAGCGAGAACTCTCATCATTGCCTGTGGGAATGAAGAATGGTGCAGCCACTTTGAAAGCCAGTTTGGAAGGTTTTTTCAAAACTAAACATACTCTTAACCATATGATACAGCAATCACACTTTTTGATATTTACCCAAATAAATTGAATACTTATGTTCACGCAAAAACTTGCATATGGTTACACATATGCATATATGTATATCAGCTTTATTGATAATTCTCAACACTTGGAAGCAAACAAGATTTTCTGCCGTGGGTGTGTTGTAAACTGTGTTACAGTGAGACAATGGAATATTATTCAGCAGTAAAAGAAAATGAGATACAAGCCATGAAAAATATATGGGGAAAATTTACATGGACATAATTAAGTGGAAGGAGACAGTTTGTAAGGGCTGCTTACCGTATAATGCCAGCTATGTAACTATCGGGCATAAACCAAAACTGTGGAGACACTGTAAATGTCCGCGGTGGCCCTGGGATTAGTGGGGAGGGGAGAATGAATAGAGAGAACCCCGAAGATTTTCAGGGCAGTGAAACTAGTCTGTTTGCTACTGTCATGGTAGAGATGTGTCATCACACATTTGTCCAAAACCGTCAAAGGTACCAATTGGTTTGGAATATTAGGAAAGGCAAAGTGTGTTGGAGCCTCTGGGGTGGGGTATGTGTGAACTCTTTGTGCTTCCTGTTTGATTTTGAACTTAAAAAGACTTTAAAAAATAAAGTTCATAGAAATCATGAACACGTTTACAATTTATATGACTCGTTAACATTACATAAATATGTTTACTTTAAAATAAAGACTTTTCTTTCCATTTTCTCAACTTCTTCCCTTTTCATTGTCTGATTTACAAGATACTGCTTGTTTTTCCAGATAAATTATAAAAACTCAAATATATCATTTGAAGTCTATATTATTTCTTGAAGATGAAGCCATGTTTTTATTACTTTCCCTTCATTATTCAGCATTCGCTTTTTTTTAGTTTAGTTTTGTTCTGTTTCCAATGGCAAGCTGGGCAGCAATATGTGTTCTTACAATGACTTCTTTATTTCTAAAAGTTCCAGAAGTGAGTTTAAAGGCCACATTTAATTTTAGTATTAAAAGTAGATGCTTTCTATAAGGGTTATAACAACACTGAATAACAGTAGCCTTTCTTTTTTTTTTTTTTTTTGTGCAGTTTTTGGACAGGGCTGGGTTTGAACCTGCCACCTCCAGCATATGGGACTGGCGCTTAACCCCTTTGAGCCACAGGCGCCACCCCAACAATAACTTTTCTTTATCTTTCTTTATCTTCTTTATTGATTAGAGCCATATAGGTACTCTAAGTATGCAATCCTCTTTCCCCTACCTAGTTTATATGGAGTTTAGTGCTTTTCATCTTGACTTCAGACCTCCGTCATTTTGAACTTTCAAACACGTGAACGACATCTTCGTATCTTTTGTCTGTGTTCTATTAGGTTGTTCATTGTATTCTTGTTAACGTCTAAAATCTCTCTTTTACACATAGACATATTTGCATGTGTGTGTGTTTATATACAGAGGGTGCCAAAACATACACACACACTTTAAGAAAGGGGAAAAAGCCATTAAAATTGTAATACTTACGAATACTAATAATATTCACTATTTTGTATATTGTATCGTTTATCCTTGTTAATTGGAGAAGTCAAACATAACTTGAGTATTAAATTTCAATACAATTTTTTCCTTTCTTAAAAGGTACATGCTGTTTTGGCTCCTTCTGTGTTTGTGTATATTTACATATATGCACACACGCACACACATGCACTTTTGTTATCTGCTTTCAGTTATGTTTTGTTTTCCCAAATTAGTTATCAACTGACCGGGTTTATGATAATTTTTCTTTTGAAAAATTGAAATTTTAATCAAAAATGAATTTCTACATTTTTCACATTTGTTTTATAGCATTAGTGCTTCACTCATATAAGGTCCTTTAATCATTGTTCATAAACCTTCAACATATATATTCTTTAAAAATGTGTTTCATATCAAACGTTTTAAACTATTTGAAATTGATGTCATATCTGTATAAAATTTACATTAAACTTTAGATTTTTCCTGATGTGTAGCCAGTTGTGCCAGCACCATTTAAGCATTTATCAATAGAATTTACTTTAGCCATTAAGCTAAAATATGGAATCTTCTTATAAAATATATATATATATGTATATGTATGCATACACATGAACCATATTTATATAACATTATACTTGTGAATCTTCTTTCTTATTTGGCTAAGCTCTTTGGTTTTTTTATGTCAATATCAACTGCCTTCTTTGTAGTATTGTTTATTTGCATTTTATTTATTCATTTTAGGTACGTATTTGATAAGCCATCTTAGCATTTATTTTATTTTTCAAGTATTTTATTGAAATACGTCTTGTAATGTTATTTATTCCCCTATATATGTCTCAATATATAATTTAATTCTCAGAATTGCATCAAATATATTTTCATTAAAGCATAGACTAATTCTGAGGTTCACAGTTCTTGTGACTATTTCTTTTTTTTTTTTTTAATAACATATACTGTACTTTTTCTGTATTTCCCATGTGTCTGGCTGCTTTAAGCCATTCATTTATTATAAAAAGTATTTATTTTATATTTTTATATACTTTTTACTTAAGTCTCTTTTGGGTTTTCAGAGAATACAGTTATAGTGCAATAATGATATATATTAGTCATATTAGTAGCATTATTTTCCCACATCTCTCATTTTTTATTATAAATGTTAAGACCTACATGATAAAGTTAAATAATGAAAGTTCCAAGAATCCACCCACTTTAATGATTTTAATTGAAATATTCTTTATGTTTTGCCATTTAAGATACTTTTTTTGCTAAAAGATGTTTATGAATTAAAGACAATTTTTACATTTGTGTTTTGGTTAAAGAAAAGTGCCTGAAATTTATTTTATAACTTTTTAGGTATAAATATAATCATAATCTTCCTACCTCCTAATGGTTAATCAATAAAATTATGTTATTTATATTTGTTGATATTAAATCAAATTTTCATGTATATACTGAACCGTTATTCATGATTATTTTTATACTACTGGCATTTTATTTAGAGTTCTGCACTGATGATGGTCTCAGAGTTTGTCTATTTTTTACAGTGGACTAAAGATAGCTTCCTAATAACAACTCGAGGATCCTTCCACTTCTCTGTATGTTCTCTATAGCTTAGAAAATATTCAACTGGTTATTCTTCAATAGTTGGATGCATGTCAAACTGAAGAATATATGTCTATTTATAACATTTTTTCCTAAAAATATTGAACAAGAATATATTTTTGCTTCCCATAGAAAGCACATTTTTCCAGTAAATACTGCTAAAAACAAAACAAAACAAAACAAAAAGAACGGAAAAACTAAGTGTATTAGCAAGCTGATGTAAAAAAGAGTTTGGTAAAGAATCACAATGTAAATCCACAAATACAATAGAACCTCTGTAAATTGACCATCTAAGGGACTATCACAAACTGGTCAACATATGGAGGTGGTCAACATAGGGGACTAGGCCTCCTGTGCTTATATGAACATGTGCCATGTGTCTGGTCTACGAAAATTAAGTCAAATCAAGGAAGTGGTCAAGGTAAGGAGCTGCTCACTATGGAGATTCCATTGTAGACTGAGTATTTCTTTCTTCCACTTAAAGTAAGAATTTATCAAGAACCAGATGTTCATTGTTCTTGGGTAAATGTTGAGAATAGCAGTGATTGGAACGTCGCCATTGCTACCAAACAGTCCCTTTCTCTGTGTTCACAGAAATATGGGAAAAAACATATTAAATCAATAAGGATTACGTCAAAGAAGTTATTCACGAACAGTAAAACTCACCTACCTTCAAACTACTGTATCAAAACAGTATTTTTTTCTTGTCCCAAAGGCTATGTGAATATATTGTTAGCAAAAAAACGTTGAGCTTTATTTTCTGAATTGGTATTTGTATGGATGAATATGATATAAACATATCTGAGCTTCTGTTCAATCATTTGTTATACATTATAATGTATATATAACTTCTGGAATAATTTACCATGTATTTTTGAGATATTGAAAGTGGAAAAGGCAGATACTGTCACAGTCCTATTATGAAAATTATTTTTTCCTTCTTGGACCCCTGTACTATATTGGGGTTCACATTTTGAGGACTGTTGGTCTGGAACAATGCACTGACAGATTTTAAGTATTGCTTTGGAATGAATGTCCGCCTCAGCTGCAACTTGACATAAATTTTGTCCTGAAATTGCGTTAAATGTCATTTGGGGAGAAAATGACTGAAATAAGTCCCTGTGTTCAGACTGCCATATTCATCACAAGTCTTTAGGCAGAGAAGTCTTGAGAGAATTGACCAAGCTCACCGTAATGATGTGCATCTCAGGTCGAGAGAATGCGGCTGAGGAAAACAATAAGTGAATAAAACTTCAATGCAAATATGCAGGAAGCACTGTCACTCTGCCAAATAACTCTTTGAATCCAGAGTAGTAAAACTAGTTAGGAATCTACCTATAGAATGCAACCCAGAAATCTACTCTATAGAATTCAACCTACAATATATTGAGCTATTATTTTAGTATAAATAGCATTCTATTAACCATATGCTATATGTGTGTAACAGTGCGTATGATTAAATAATAAAGTTTGGGAGAAATATACATGAATTGTGCATAAGTTATATATATATATATTTACACATCCATACAAACTTTACTTGGCTTAAATAAATTACATTGAATAAAATTATGACAAAATATAAAATACTATTCAAGATTTGAGACTAAAGAAAGATTAATTTTCGACTATAGAATCCTCAGGAAATAGGTGTTTAAAATAATAACTTTTTGTTGTGCCTTTCCCTTTCGCAACATAATCTCTGCACTAATATAAAATATCAAAATCTTAATGTCTCATCTATCCTGGGAAAGGTGCTTTACTACTTCAACCTTTCCAATATTTTGTATTTTGATTGCCCTACCCTTCTACTCCACTTAGAGTTTACAGCCTCAGTGAGCTGTGCAGAAGAAATTAGATTGTCAAGGAAAAAAAAGAAAGACACAAAATACCAAAGATTAAAGGCATGGTTCAAAATATTAAGTTGTCTTCTTTTATTCACCCTTTTTAAGGACTCTTGATAATTTTGGTGGTCATTTTTGGAGACATTTTGAGCTAAACAAAGATAACTCTAATATGATATAAGGTTGTGAGATGTATACATGTCTCACATAAATGAATGGGGCGGGTATGTGGTATGTGTGTATAAAGCAACAACTCTATAGAACAAAGGCTGGATTTATTTGGTTTTCAGGCTTGTGCAATAGTTTCAAAGCAAGGATTCAAATTTAAATGTACAGAGGACCAGCAAAGTTGCTGGATTGAAGAAACTGAATTAAAACTATCCATTCACGGTCAAGGGGATGCAGATGGTCGATCATGGCCACAGAGCAGCTGTATTTGCCTAAGTGAGGAAGAGAAAGTGAACACTTCACTTTAAAACACAAGGCAATTTCACGGAATGTAACATTGATGTTCACTGCTTAGAAAAGGCTGTTATAATTAGATCGGATAATCAGAAAACGAGGAGCTGCGTTTGAAAGTTTAACACCAGGCTGGAAAAGAGAGAAAGGAGAATATTGGAGTGGTAGGAAAGATGCAAAACTAGTGCTTCACTTACCTTCAGCCTCCGGGGTAACAATCTTAGCAGACCAAAAAAGCCGACAGGTCTTTCTAAATGCTTTCAGCTACACTCTGAGTTCTGCTTTATCCTCGTCTCCTTTTCCCCCTATGCTTTACAAATGTATATATCTGTCTTCATTAAAACTCAGTCAGGGAGAACATTTGTATTTCCAGCTGAGATGCAGTTTGCATGGCTTGGTAAGCAAACTGCCTTATTGTGTGCACATTATCGTAATGCAGCTCAGGAATGGCATTACGGACAACGTTTCTTTCCATGTTCTGTTTAACCCACGAGATTTTTTTTTAAGTAGGTGAAAGAAAACAGAAGTGTACCAGAACTTAAAGACAGAAGAATTACTGAATCTATGGAAAATTCAATTACTAAAGCATCAAAAGATAATGTTTTCTGGTGATCATATGCATTCCTGAGCATAAAGTGATGAGAAATGATGAATATTCTAAACACATAAACATTTTCTCAAAATTAAAAACATTCAGGGTGGACATAAAGTTTGTGTGCAATTTAAATAGTAAAGTAATAGCACATGAATTTTGTGTCCACATTATGTTTAATAGCACTTTCTTTTACTATTTCATAGTTAAGAAAATTCACTTTGATGACTCTGCTAATCCACAACCCCCTTCCAATAGCAGTAGCACAAATTGTATACTTTTGCATTTTCTTGCAAAGGCACGTATGGGAAGAAGAATTTTTATTGTAACAGGAAATCATTCACTGAGATTTCATGTCAGGATTGTGACTGAAATTGAAAAGTTAAAAGATGTTAATGTCATGCATTTTTGGTAAAGCCTACATCCATTGTTTTATTATAGGTTGCTAGCCCAAACAAAATCACAGCTTCTTTAGAGTGGATTATATAGGCAAACGAGAAATTAAATATATATAATTAGTCTTGGCGCTTACGGCACAGTCTTTATGGCACCATCCACATACACAGAGGCTGGCGGGTATGAACCCAGCCCGGGCCTGCTAAACAACAATGACAACTACATGAAAAAAATAGCCAGGTGTTGTGGTGGGCGCCTATAGTCCCAGCTACTTGGGAAGCTGAGGCAAGAGAATCGCTTAAGCCCCAAGAGTTTGAGGTTGCTGTGAGCTGTGACACCACAGCACTCTACCAAGGGCAACAAAGTAAGACTCTGTCTCAAAAAAAAAAAAAAAATATATATATACACACACACATATATGATTATATTTTCTCTGAAATATTTTTAGTTCTAGTTCTCTTAAAATGTTATAATAGAACATCTATAATTATGTTTCAAAAATGAACTTTTAAAAATAACATCACAAGTTTTCAAAATAATAAATTATAATGTTTCACTATACCTTAAAATATGAATGCAGACTTTCATTTAATAAGCTTTCTTGCATGAATATTCAGTTACATATATATTTTAAATGTATTCATATTAAATATATATTTTATAATACAGGAAATATAAAACAAGGAATCTCTCCATGCATAAACCACCATTGAAATGATTATTGTTGAAATTATAAAGATGCTATCTAGGCCAGATGTTGATGTATAGATTCCGATTTTCTTGCAACACAAATAAAATAACTGGGTTTGAAGGAATAATAACAAATTAAGCAGAGGAAAATATCCAATATCCAAGCTGCTGCATTAAGGGTAGTTTATCCGAAACCTCCCATTGCTACCGCCCCTGCCTCCCGTATTCACTTTCTCTCTGCCCCTTAGCTTTGCAGTGGCAGCTAAAATAGCCATGCACTGCCCTTTCAGCTAATATTAGAACATAAATCTGAGGAGGGTGACAAATTATGATAATAATCACAGAATAAGTATTATCGTCATCACTTATTTACTTACATTTTATCCTTTTTTATAAATTAAGTCACAAAATACATAATTTGAAAATTAAGTATATCAAAACTAAAGTTTTGTGAAGAGCCAATAGGCCTTAAAATAAGTTTGCAGAAAGCTATCAGCAAAGAAGGCAGACTATAAAGCCCTTCTTTCCTGGATGGACATACTAACTTAACAATACCTGGAAAAACGAACTCCTTTCATGAGAAGTCTCCCACTGAAGTGAAGGCTCTTGCATAAGAGGTACGCAAAGAACCAGCCACATGGAAGAAAATTTGAAACACTCTCTCATCATAAGCATTCCCCAAGTGTAGCATCCATATATGGAGGAATCTCCTATATCAAAGTTTCTCTTGGGGAAAGAAAGAAGGTTTTGGACTATCTGTCCAGTGTTCTGAATTTCTGGAGTCACTGCACTGATAAATTTCTTGCCAAATCTCAGCCCTGACAGCAATGCCCCAGGTTCGTGCTGAGAATGAAGATGACAGTTTTCACTAGCATACACTCACATGTCATCATCCCTGCCCTTGGCTCAGTGCAGCTAGCTGGCATAAACCTCCATATCCTAGCCTCACCCAGAGAGGAAAACCTAGGATCATGTTTTCAACATTAATAATTTTTGGAGGTTGATCAAGGTATGGTTTCTATCTCACCTGCCTGAGCTGATGATATGCTCCAGGCCTGGAGATCTCTGAAAAGAGTGACAGCCTGGAGTAGTATGCATTCACCTGCTGCAGCCCATCCCTAGCACAGAACCTGATCGGAAGGAAACTCCCACTTCCCAGTTTATCCCTGGAAAGGGAAAGGGCTGGACCTCGCATGCAACATGTCTACTTTGCAGTTGGCTGCCCAAGTGACTGTTTTTTATCTCCCCTATTTGAGAACACTCGTGGGACCAAGAATACTCTACATAACTGGGAACTGCTGAGAACAAAGGAAAAGCTTTGGGATAATACATACTCACCTGTTCAGAGCCCTACTCCCAGCTCAGCATAATTGAGAAAACTAACTTATCTCTTGAAGAGGAAAGAAGAGACCGAAACCGTTTTCAAGTGCTCAAGGTGGCTGCCTGAGGGATTGGTCTTAGTTCTCAGCTGTCTCAGAGCATGGATGAATTCTGACACACTCTTCTGAATTGTGACACACTCTTTGTGGCCCAGACATCAAAGAAAGCAAGAGATTACAAATTCCTAAAAAGAGAGAGAGACAGAGAGAAGAAAAAGAAAAAGGAGCACAGCAAATTTCTCTCTCTCTCTCTTTCAAGACAGTCTCAATCTGTTGCCTTAGATAGAGGGCCATTGTGTCATCATAGCTCACAGCAAACTCAAACTCTTGGACTCAAGCAGTCCTCTCACTTCACCTTCCTGAGTAGCTGGGACTACAGATATGTACCACTATGCTTAGCTAGTTTTTGCTATTTTTAGTAGAGATGAGGTCTCACTCTTGCTAAGGCTGGTCTACAACTCCTGGGCCCAGCAATCTACCTGCCTCAGCCTCCCAGAATGTTAGGATCACAAGCATGAGCTCCTGGTCTAGCAAATAACTTTAATTAGAAAATTACATGCACAAGTTTAGAGAAGGCGCATACCCAGAGAAGCTTGAGAGGTGCCCAGAATCTCTTGCTGGACTGATGGTGTCCTTTCCTCTATGAGGCCGAACTGTGAAGATGGGGGAACATGGTTATTTTAGTTCTAATCTGTAAATGCCAAACAAAAAGCAAATAAAAATAAAGGGATGGGTATAATATCTTCTGCTTGAAATCTCAGCACTTTAAGAAACTGAAAAGTTGTTTGAGTCTAGGCATTTAAGATGAGCCTGGGAAACATTGGGAGATCAAGTTTCTCCAAAAAAATTTAAAAACATAAAGTATCTAAATATGCTGATGGCCTGCTTATATTTTAATAATAAAAGAGACATTCCAGTCAATGCCACAGAAATTAAAAAGAATTATACAATTTGGACAATTTTATGCCAAGAATTGGATAACCTCGAAGGCATAGATAACTAGAAACATACAACTTACCAAGACGGAATCATGCTATCATGATAATATGCTCCAGGCCTGGAGATTCCATGGTACAGCCAAAGAATCATAAAATATGACCAGGTGAGATTTATCACTGATTTTCAAGGATGATTTGACATACAAAATTTAATTAATGTGATCTTATCATATTAACAGAATGAAAGCTATAATTTACATGGTTACTTTTAAAGATGTAGAAAAAGCATCAGGCCAGATTTAACGCCCCCCGTACCCCTCCAGCATTGATAATAAAAACTTTCAACAAACTTGATATAAAAAGAATTGCCACAAAAGATATTGGTTCACCATTATCTATGATTTAGTAGTACTCCATAATCTACATATGGAGTACTACATAAAAAAACCACAGTTTTTTAACCAACTCATGGGCACTTAGACTGATTCCACAGCTTTATGATTGTGAAGTGTGCTAAAACAAACATTTGATTCCATGTATCTTTTTCATTAAATGACTTTCCTTTGGGTAAATACTCAGTAGTGGTGTTCCTAGGTCAAATGAGACGTGTACCTGTCGTTCTTTGAGGTATCTCTATAAGGTAGTCCTATGAGGTGATAGTAGACTGAAGTTTAGGTAACAGTGTATGGTGTTCCTTTCCTCTGCATCCAGGCCAGCATCTGTTGTTTGGGATTTTAGGATCAAAGCCATTCTCACTGGAGTTAGGTAACATCGTATTGTAGTTTTGCTTTGCATTTCCTTGATGATTAGAAATGCTGAATTTTTTTTTATATGCTTATTGGCCATTTGTCTTATTTTTGAAAACTTCTGTTCATGTGTGGATGGAGCTGGAGACTTTTCTTCAAAGTGAAATATCACAAGAATGGAAAAACAAACACTGCATGTAGTCACTACTGAACTGAAACTAATTAATCAACACCCATGTGCACATTTGGTAGCAAAACACAATGGAAAGCAAGCGGTGGGAAGGGCAGGAGAAGGATAAATTCACATCTGATGGGTTCATTCGACTCTATCCAAGTGATGAACACACTTGTAATTTTGATTCAAACTGTACAAAAGCAATTCATATAACAAAAATGTATGTACTCTGTAAAATTCTGAAATTAAAAAAAAATCCAAAAAAGAGAAATACCCACTATACTATCCATAGATAAAATAAACTACATAGGATTTTTTAAAATTACTTAAAACTAGAAGGGTGGCTAAAACAAGTGGGGTTCCTTTTATTCTTGCCTCTACTTTCATGCATGTTTGAATTGAAAGTCTACTTTTTAATTAAAAAAAGAAATTACCTCAAAAATAATAAAGGCTAAATATGAAAAGACTATGGTTAATATTATTTTTAAAGGTAAAAAATTGGAAACTTTTCCTCTAAAATCAGGAACAAGACAAGAATATTTACTCTTGCGCTTCTATTTAACATAGCCCTGGAAGTCCAAGTTAGTACAATTTGCAAGAAAAAGAGATAAAATACATTTCAATGGGGGAGTAGAAGTAAAATTATCCCTTGTCACAGATGACATGATCTTATATATGTAGAAAATCCTAAATAATCCACAAAAAAACTAATAGAACTAATTCAGTAATTTAGTAAATTTTCAGGGTACAAAATAAATATATAAAAATTAATAGCATTTCTATACATTGCAACAAACTGTCCAATTTTTAAAAAAATGATCCCATTCATAACAGCATCAAGAGTAAATACATTTAACTAAGGTATTAAAGGTATGCAATCTGAAAGATACCCCATGTTTATGAATTAGAAGAATTAATACTGTGAAATGTCCATACTCCCTAACGTGATCTACTAATTCAGTGTAGTCCCTATCAAAATCCCAATGGCATGTTAAAGAAAAAAAAAAAAAAAAAACTTAAAATTCACATGAAATTACACAAATTCTGAATAAGCAAAGTTATCTTGATAAAGAACAAACCCAAAGCTATAGCACTTCCCGATTTCAAAACATATTACAAAACTGCAGCAAGTAAAACAGTATGGTACTGACAAAAAGACAGCTACATTAGCCAATTGAATAGAATGAAGAGCCCAAAATTAAATCCATGGATATACAGTGAAATATACTTTGAGAAGAATGCCAAGAAAACTCTATGAGTAAATGGTAATCTCTTCAAAGAATGGTGTTGGAAAAGCTGGATAGCAACATGAAAAAGCCATAAATTGTATCTTTATTATATACATTACACAAAAATCAAGTCAAAATGGAGTAAAGACTTAAAATCTGAACTGTAAAATTCCTAGAAGAAAATATAAGGAAAAGCCTCCAGGGGTGTCTAAAAAACCTGTGACCCTACAGACAAGTGGACTCAGGACTGTTTTGTTTATCTGTAGTGTCAAATGTGGAGAAAAGTATGCATGGACCTTTGTATTGTTACTAATTAGTTTTCATTAGTGTATTTAATACGTAGCCCAAGACAGCTCTTCTTCTTCTAAGGTGCAGCAGAAAAGAAAAAGTGCTGAACATCCCTGCAGGTTAGGTATTGATCTGGCAATGATTGCTGTAAGAGCAAAAGCACAAGCAAGAAAAACAAAAATAGACAAGTTGTATGACAGCAAACTAAAACTTCTCACAGCACAGAAAACAACAAAGTGAAAAGGCAATCTATACAAGGGAGATGTATTCGAATAACATTTATCTGATAAGGAGTTAATATCCAAAACAGTGTATGTGAGGAAATTCCACAAAGCAAAGCAAAACACAAATAAACAAATAATAATCTACAAATCTACTCAAATAATGCAATTACAAATAAGCCAAAGACTTGAATAGGTATTCTTTTCAAATAAGACATACAAATGGCCAACAATTAAATAAAAAATTACACAGTATCACTACTCATCAGAGAAATGGAAATCTAATTCACCACGAGAAGCTGTCTCACTCTTAGAATGATCAGTATCAAAATAAACAAACAAACATTAAATGCTGGGGGGTTTCTGGAGTGATGAGAACCTTCACGCACAGTTAGAAAAAATGTAAACTGGTGCAGCCACTACAAAAAGTAGTATGGAAGTCTCTCAAGCAAATTGTTATGATCATAGAATGACTATATGATCCAACAGTCCCACATCTGGTATTTAGCCAGAGGAACTGAAATCTCGATCTTGAAGAGATATTTGCTCTTCTGAGGGTACCATACATAACCTCTGACGTACCATACTGATTTTCAATGTTTAACGAAACTTTTCTGCAGGTTTCTTTTGAACCTAGAGATACAGATCAAAGCAAAGAAGCTGAAAGATATGCAAAGCACTAGTGTATTCTTAAGTAGCTCCTTTTGTGTAGATGGTCTTAAGTCTTCAGACCAGTTTAAACCATTCTAAGTTTCCTTAGTTGCCTTGTAGTACTTTAGTATTGTGCAGGCTTAACCCATCTGGTATGTAGACAAGTAGGTGACACGGAGAGAAGGCTGTGAGTCACTTGACACAAGGAATTTGAGACTCTGCCATGGGCAGGCAGTGGGGGTCTTACCTGCCTCTTCCCAGGGGTGAGTTCCTGGAGGATCCTTGCCTTGATTAGGAGTGAGAGTTCTCAGTGAGTAACCTCTAATATCTATCTAATAACTAAATCACAGAGCTGTATTTGTTTGAGTCATTATTTGGTCTCCAGGCACTATCTCAGTTTGGAGAGCAGTTTTTCTAGACTGTCCAGAGAAAGATTTACCCTCCCCCCAAAAAAACCCACTTACATATCCCAGCATTATTTACAGTAGCCAAACTGTGGGAAAAACTCGAAATCATCCAGGGACTGATGAATGGATTAAGATACTGTGCTGTATACATACAATGAAATATTATCCAGCCTTAAAAAAAGAAAGAGTCCCTGCTATTTATGACATGTTTTTGAAGGGAATAAAGTTTCAGTTAAGCAAGATGCAAAAGTTCTAGAGATGCACTCTGCAACATAATGCCGGTAATGATTCGTACTGTCTACTTGAAAATTTGTTAAGAGGGTAGATTTCAGGTTCTGTGTTCTTAACGCAATAAATAAAAATAACTAAAAAAAATGTGCATTGGCCTTATAGTCCGTAAGCATAACGATGGTGAAAATGATAAGTAAAAATAATTTAACCAACTTTTCTAGGCTTTTTCCTATTCTATTATGTTTCCAGTTTCCACAAGGCATTTCAAATTCTGGTCTCTTTCTTTGGTGGTGGAACCAGAGTTTTAAGTACTCCCACAGTACAAGACAATCATAAAATTTTCCAAAATACTCTGTACCTGAGAAGCCAAGTCCTTTCTTTGCTGAGGCTGAGAGAGACTCAAGAGAAACAGTCCTGTCCCTTCTGCAATTTTTTTTTGCTTCTTAGTTTCTTGTAGCCTCTAAACAGTTATAATCAGACAGCTCTGCAGTCTCAGATGGACAGTCTTTTAAAATTAAAATCAGCATTTTAAGTGAGCTCGAGGACAGCGTGTTAATCATGGCTGTAAGAGAGAACTTCTCAAAAGGTGACTTCCATAGAGGAATCTGGACACTCTATTCCAGGCTCATTTTGCATGTAGCCAGCACTGAATACCCAGGTCCTATGGCTTCATTTGCCAGTGACCCTAATGTTCACTCCCAAGGCTGTATCAAACCAGAAGCCACAGGGCAGAGAGCATATACAGAATGTCAATGTCAGGATCCCAGAGCACAGCAGAGTGAAGGACACCACAGAGAGAAGTCCAGAAACCCTGGCCAGTGAAACCCAGAGGCTAATCCAGGAATGGAAACACGAGTATAAAATATATTTTCTTCTCTTAATTAATATAATCTTCCTAGTACAAATTTATTTTATTCCTATTCCAATAAATAAAATTTATTTTATGCCTATTCCAAAGGCAAAGAAGCAGCAACCTCCTAGATCCTGGAGCAGGGACACAGGAGGAAGAAAACGAGCTTCACAATCTTTGAGTGATGTTACTTAGCTACCCTGTGACCTTGGATGACAGGAGCAGAGTTTTTCAGTAGACTTCATTTTCTATTCAATCCGACTGATGGGAAAGCGTGCTTTTTCCCCTCTGACAACTGCACTTTATATTCCAGTGAAGAGTCTCTGCAAACTTGCACAAAATTGAACTTGTCTTTGCTTTCGGAAAAAGAGCAATTTGTGAAGTGATGATAGCTGTAACAATTTTAAAGACTTTAAGTAGAAGTCGGTCAACTCTCTGTGCATAGAGCGACAGAAACAGGACCCAAGATACGTGGCTTCTCCCTGGCTCAGGGTCAAGGCTTCACTTACCAAGTGGGCTTCTTGGTGCCTTAGCAGTTGTGTCCACTTGGATGGATACAATTAAGTGCAGAAACGGGCCAGAGACATCTCATCAACAGCAACAGGTTCACTATCCATAAAGCAGGGATTTGAATTACGGGAACTTTGAATATGTCTTTGGAAACATAAATAACAAAACATATTGTGCTAAATAACGGTTTAATTAATTTTAGGTGGATGTAAAAATCACAGAAATATCAGAGGGTTGCTGTAGAGTGAACAGTAATAGTGTTTCAACTTAAAAACCTCCAGGCCACTTTGACAACTGACGACTTAAGATCTATTAATTACACCCACCTCTCATTTTACAAATATGAATTCAAATTATAGATAATATTTTTGAAAGGAAAATTCACTTACCTTTTATTACTTTACAAGCAGAAGACGTACCTCATGTTCAGCATTGTGAGAGGAGAAAACGGGCCTTTCTATCCACCAAGATAGATTTAGGTGCTATCAAACCATTGCCACCTCATTGGTTTTAAATAAATATTTGTTGAATAAGTAGAGAAAGGAAAAAATTCAAAAAAGAAAATACTTTCCATATTTCAGTATCCAAAAGGGTAGTATTGTATGTCCTTTAACAATTAATCTGCTGGTGTCTCCCAGGAGTCTAGACTAATATTTGGCATTAGAAGGTGATCATAAACACAAGCCAAATAAACAAGTCCTAAACTCTTTCTTTTTTTTTTTTTTTTGGCCGGGGCTGGGTTTGAACCCACCACCTCCGGCATATGGGACCGGCACCCTACTCACTGAGCCACAGGCACCGCCCAAGTCCTAAACTCTTTCAACTTACAATATACTTGACTCCTTCTGTCTTCTAGGTTACTATACTGAAGGTTTCTCTATTTGTTGATCTGAAGTTTCCGGAGATACACTGTATGTTCTTGTGGGGGAGTTGTTGTGTATGAACCCCTACCTGATTTGAAAGCAGACTGGGAAAATGAGCCAAGGAAAAATAATTCATGCCAGTTTAAAACATAATGTTTGAGAACGCCTGGAGAAGGCTCACATTGACTCAGTCTGAGCAGTAAGACAGAGAAAATGCAACCCCTCTCTGGCCTCTTCAGAAGGGTTTTATTAATTTCTAACGAGGGTACATCTGCAAAATGTAAAAATGCCAAAAAGTAGATAGGGTTGAAAGAATCCCAAGTCCCCAGGAAGACTGGATAGAGAAAGAGGCTGGGTAAATGGCAGGGGGTTGTTAATAGAAAGCAGAGGGCATATTTAGAAAGGGGGAGGGAAAAACTAGCTTTATCTCTGCAGGGGAAGTGAATCAGATTTTCTAATCTAATTGTATGTCAGAAATTGGAAGAGCTTAGCCCCTCCCACCTGTTGACTCTGGGGCTCAGGGGTGGTCCCGTCTGTCTCAGAACCTCCGGGCTCTTTTCATCTTCTGCGGTTGAGACTAGCTCCCAGGATCACAATCTGGGTGCTTCCCCTGGCTGCCCCCGGATTGGGGTGGGGGGCCCCTCCAGCTGAGAAATCACCCTGTCTACCTCCCACAAGTTCTGACTTCCTCTAAAGTTCTTCATGTTTTGTTTTTTTTTTTTTAATTTAATGATTCTGGCTAGTTGACTTACCTAGTTTAGTTTCAACTTTTCTTTTCCCCTTAGTGTGAGAACTGAAAGGTCAGAAATTCTCACTGCTTAATGGTTTGTAATGTTCTTTTGGAGCTTCTCTGCTTGCAGTATCTGTTCAGTTATGTAAATGAGAACCTGGAAGAGCAGAAACACAATTGATCGAGGGCTCCACTGGGACTGCTGCGCCCTGCTTCAGAGTGTTCTTGTTTAAAACCTGAGAGAATTGTGGTTTTCCGTGTCCAAAGTACAGTAACACTTTTAGACAAAAAGTACAGAGATATTTTGTACTTTGAGAAATCAAAGGCTATTTTATGGACTTCTACGCATTTTAAACGGTTTTAAAATAATTGTCATAATACTACTAATATAATTCTTATTTTTGACATTTCAGACAAGCATACACAGAGAATAACTCAAAAGAGATGCTCAGTATTTTACTGAACTAACTTGTTGATTTTTATTTGTTCATTAAAAACAAATAAAAAGAAAAAGAATGAGTAAGGGGCATAGTTGTACCAAAGTATATGGTCTATTATTAAGGTATGTCCTGTTATTTTCTAAATTTATGTTCTTTCCAATCTGCACAGACATATTAATATAAAATGTGTTCCTCATCATGATGATGGTACATTATCATTAAGAAGACAATGTATTATTTTGGCATTAACTCTCTATGTGTGGATACACTCATTGTCTTCATAACTATTCAACTTTTTCACAGTTTTCTATTCACACCCCCCAAACAACCATTATATCTACTTAAATGAACAGACACTTCTGATTCAACTCAGACATTCACAGATTTACTCAGATTCTCTTGTGGGTAAATATTTAGTCTTCCAGAATTTCTAAATGCTTTTTTCTAACTGAGTATACACACCAATTCATGGGTATTTTGTACTGTGCTGCAGCTCTAGACTTCAGTCTCCGTCCTTACTACATCCACTGCTCAAATGCACTGCTCAAATACTCTTGCCACAGTATTTTCTTGTTTAAACCATCCCCTGTTCCCAGTCACAAGTGAATTTGTATATAGATTTTCAGGTAACTCACTGTGCCAGCACTACAAGCTATCTCTAATGCTCCTTTACGAGACTTATAAGAACTTCAGAATTTGCCCCATCGCCTGGTCACATAAAAGCAAAAAATAACGGTGATGATGGTGATTGGGGGAAGAGAAGAGTGAGGTGTGTGGAGGATGAAGGATGGTAACACGCTCCGAGGCTCTTTCTGTTCTGTACTTTCTTTTTTTTTTTAATTATTTATTTTATTGTTAAATCATAGTTGTGTACGTTAGTGCAATCAAGGGGTACAATGTGCTGGTTTCATAGACAATCTGAAATATTCTCATCAAACTGTTCAATGTAGCCTTCAGGGCATTTTCTTCTTGATCCCTTTGCGCCACCAAAAGCTCTCTTATTCTACGAGGTTGACTTTTTTAGAATTCTAAGGGCATAATAGGAAAGTAATCATCTTTGCTATTTTGATCCATAAGCTTATAGTGGTTGAGATATTTTAATACCTAAGACCTCCAAATGCTAAGATTCTAAGCAACAAAATGGATTAGGGCCCTTTCAGAAAAGTTTCCTACATAAAATTATTTTACATACTCATATCTCCTTCCCATTTGTATGGATTGTATATTGCCACAATTATGTTGCATGACAATCACAAATCCTAGGAGGCAACAAAGCAATAAATTATTAGCTGGGGAAGATGAGGAATTCAGCTGATACAAGTTGTGTTGTCTGGGAGGCTCTGCAGTCTGGGCATTTATTTAATTTTTGTTGATCTGTGGTGGCTTTGGCTAAGACATCATAACTGTGGACTGTATATTTCTAACACTCTATCTTGGACTAAGTTAGGCATGTCCTCCTCATGTTGACAGAAGAGGACAAGGACAGAAACAGAAATATTCAAGTGTTCCTTCTCATCTCCTTGTCAAGCTTGTTAACAATGCAAATGAAATAAGTGACAGCCTTCAAAGTCCAGAGTCAGTGCTGAAAGCCTGTCCCTTGTAGACTGTGCTGTAAGTTTATACCCAAAGAGTATAGATTCAGGAAAGGGTGAGGGGATTATAGCCAGTAGTACAATCAGTTTAACAAATCTTTAGCCTTGGGATTCGAAAGATGACTGTAATTCTTGAATCTGTCATCTATCCTTATTCATTTTAAAACACTAAGCCTCATTATATTCAGCCTACATTTCTTCAAATAAAGAAAGTCAGTAAGTCTGGAGAGAGCATATTTTTGTTTGTATATTTTGGAAAATATTATTATCAGCTAACTCTTGCAAGTGAAGTGACTTCTTTGGAGAAAAAATGGATATATTTTCTCATCCACCAAAAACTAATACCATGCATTCCACCCCAACAGCTCCATACTGGTCTTCACAACCCTGCTCTTCTTTTTCTACAGTCTCTACATAGCAGGGAGAGTTATTTTTTAAAAAAACGTATCTAATGTTTTTCACTCTATCTTAACACATGAATTTTTCCATACTGAATACAATTTAAAATCTTTTCCATTATTTACAGTACCCTTTAACACCTGGTCTCTACCTCTTTCTCCAGTTTCATCTTCTATTAATTTCTTCCATAATTGAACTTTTATTTCAACAATTATATCAACTGATGTAGTACACCTATATAAATTTTTTCTTCCTACTTAATGACATATTCTTCCCCAAACCTTCACATGACTGTCTCTCTACTTATTTAGACAGATAGGTCTCTGTTTAAATATGAAACATTCAAAAAGACCTCCCCTAACTACCATATAAAAATATAATAGAACTTTATCATTCTCTATGTCATAACCCTGGTCTGATTTCTTTAGAGTACTTATTACAACATTTAATGTATTTTATAGTCTATTTATTACCTGTATTCTGCTCCAGTCAGTAAGCCCTCTTAGAAAAAACAGCTTTCCTTTCTTGCTGACTACTGTTGTTCTAGGGATCCTCAAACTGCGGCCCACGGACCACATGAGGCGGTGTGATTGTATTTGTTCCCGTTTTGCTTTTTTACTTCAAAATAAGACATGTGCAGTGTGCATAGAAATTTGTTCATAGTATTTTTTTTTAAACTATAGTCCAGCCCTCCAACAGTCTGAGGGACAGTGAATTGGCCCCCTGTTTAAAAAGTTCGAGGATCCCTATTAATGCCTAGAGAGAGTTTGGCATGTACATATGTGTTTATTAACTTATACGCTAGATAAACCAATAAATTAATAGAACACATAGGCAATGACTTTTTTTTACATTTAAAACACTGTCTTCTTACAAATTTATTTATGCTTTGATGGTAAATTTGAATGTGTAGGGAAGCATAGAATCAACCAGGAAGTACACACAGAGATTGAGAAAAACCAAATGGTAGCATTCTGCATTTAATACATGACATTTAAAATAATTATATTGGGTAGATATTTTCCCTGCTTTTGGGAGAGGAAACTACTGTAGACAGATTTAATGACATGACCAAGTTGTTGTGGGTCCTGGTTCCCTGAACCCAGTTGACCAGTTTCAGTTACTCAGCTGAGTTAGAAAATCCAAGCTAGCACAGGGGGAATCCAAAGCAAAAGTGGACAGAACGAAAATAAAACCGGAACATCCTGGCAGTGTGAACAGAGAGCAGAAGTAACCTGCACAAGCTTCAGTGTAACAAGGAGAAATTTTTTCTAAGAACAAAGAGAAAGCTTAGAACACTTCCAAAGGGAGTTGGAAATGGGTCTTTCTCAAAAAGAGAAGAGGGGAGAGCCGGAGGCGCAGAGGCAGTGTGAGGTCTAAACACCTCTTTCTCTTTTGGGTTACAACTCTTTCTTTGGTCTTTCAGCGCCTCCAGGCATCAATGCCCTTTTCTGTTGGTCTTTGATTAAAGTCTCTTTCTATTAGTAATTGGTTACCACAAGGTTACCTGATACCCATATTCTTTCTGTTTTTTGAAGGGAACTGCCAAGTGGTGGGTGTTCCTATGGGCCCTCCGGACGCGGCCAGACGTTCCTCCCATCTCCCTGGAAACCCCTTTTTTGTGTCTCTTCTCACAAGTCACCTAAATGTAATTTTATCTATGAAATACAAAACTAATTTATGGCATTTAAAAAATTTTCTAAATTTTTGACTAAATTTGATTTGACTAAATTTCTACATAGTATCTCCAGGTTGTGTCACTTAGCACTGTTCAGCAGCCATATATATATGTTATTATGTTTGTCAGGGCATCTAGCTACCCAAACTGAAGCTAGCAAGGTTGTTCCTACGGATTTTAGGATTCTAAGTAAATTGACGAGCCTGCGCCACCTTCCCTGTGCCTGCACGAGTTTTTATGCTGCTCCAGCTCTGTGATAACTTACGGGCGTAGAGCAGTGTTTGGCAACTGCTGGGTGGGGCCCTTGGAATTACTGGGTATAAAACAGAGGGAAGAGTGAGGTTTCTCTGACAAAAGGCAGCACACAGAGGGACAAAATCAAAAGGCACACTCACGGTGCAAGTTGATAGGCCTGAGTGAAAGAATCCTGTAGCAGGGCTTGCACGTGGGGAAATGTGGGCAGCTTCAGAGGCGCTGGAACATAAAACAAGAGGCTGTGAGTGACGTCAGAGAAACAGCGTTGCCACAGTGAAGATGAGCTTAGTGTCAAGCCCGCAACGGTAGCTATGGAAAATGTCAGGGACGTACCTGTGCCCACGGGCCTCCCAAGACACTAAAAGTGGGTTCGTGAAAAAATAGAGAGATAATGTGTGTCTTATGTCTCTCTTAAGGATGCCAGATGCAGAGGCTCAGCATTTTGCCTAAATAAATGTCCATTGGTATTAGAGTGAATATGTGTTGATATCAGTCCTTTGCATTAAGATGCTATACCGTATCAGGAAAAACATTTCATTTCTTGCTAATTTGAAAATTAGGCAGTCAGAAAATAAGATGGGTTGAGAGCAGAATCACACTCTATCCCTGTATCTCTGAAATCTTTCCCTTCCTACAAACATTAAGGACGTGAGACAGACGTTATGCAACTTACCCTCTGCGATCCTACATCTCTCGGTGATTGTCATCATTCCGGGATATAACGATCAGAAATGGAATATGGCGGGCGGCGCCTGTGGCTCAGTGCGTAAGGCGCCGGCCTCATATACCGAGGATGGCGAGTTCGAACCCTGCCCCGGCCAAACTGAAGCAAAAAATAGCTGGGCGTTGTGGCGGGCGCCTGTAGTCCCAGCTACTCAGGAGGCTGAGAAAAGAGAATCGCTTAAGCCCAAGAGGTTGAGGTTGCTGTGAGCTGTGACGCCATAGCATTCTACCAAGGGCTACGAAGTGAGACTCTGCCACTACAAAAAAAAGAAAGAAAGAAATACGCCTATGGCTCAAAGGAGTAGGGCGCTGGCCCCATATGCCAGAGGTGGTGGGTTCAAACCTGGCCCCTGCCAAAAACTGCAAAAAAAGAAAGAAAGAAAGAAAGAAAAAAGAAAAGAAATGGAATATGGCAATTATGCATTTTGATTTGTGAGACCTACCTATTTGGATAGATCAAAATATTTCTAAATATAATTTAAAACTTTGAATATTTAGATAGAAAAACATATTCAAACACGATGCCTGATTGTTATTTACAGTGTATAAATGCAGTCAGAAACTAGCTTGACTTCTAACACAGATTTTACTAGCTGGAGAAAGCGGCCTGAATATCAGGAAATGACTTAATTGCTAGTGGAGAAGATAGCGATGCCAGTAATCTCTGCAAAGCAAGGTTTGATACAGGTAATCTATAATGTGGGAATCCCAAGGGATAGTCAAGCGTTCACTATAAGTTGAAAATACCCTGGGTAGTTGGCAAAGCACTTGAAGAAAAATCTTTCTGGTGGAAAAAAAACAAATAGACAATTAAGTGGGAGGCTAAGCACCTGGCCCGAAACTGCACTAGATTAAATTGAATAAGGAAAATATATGTAAGTTTAATTGTGCTTTTTAAAAAATAACAGCACTTAGCAATTGCTTTATCTAACAAATGTTGTTTTTCTCCAAATACTTGCATATTTGCCACATTATAAGCACTCCACGTTAGCACAATCTACATAGATGCTTTTTCATAACAATAACATAGAGTATGTTTATAGAACCTAGAAATGGTATTGCTAAAGCTTTAAAAGGTGGAATGAGGCCTATCACCATCATATGACTTTTTTCTATATAGCCTAACATTGCTTACAGAGAATGTGACTTCCTTAAAATGAACAACATACGTTCATCAAAGTATTTTATTATAAAGTATTATATTATTGCTATTAGAGTATTTCTTTAATGAGGACAGGGGTTTGTGGTACATATCAAAAACTATGCACTGCCTAAAACAGAATCTAGTATACACTGAATACTAAAAAATTAACTTCCACATGAAGGAACAAATAAGTGTAAGATAAAACAGGTAGCAAAAGCTACTTATAGGAGTCACAAACAACATTGAGGGTGCTAGTAATACAACATTTCTTAGAGCTAAAAATGATCTAACATTTTTTCTTCACGGTTAAAAATAGCCCCATCTTTTCCTGCTAAGTATTTAGAGAACAAAACTAGAAAAAAATTATGAAAAGACAATATTATAGTTTACTGATTGACTTTGGACTGCTCTGTTTTTATACCTACTAAATATAATTTAAATTAAGTCTTATTTATTTGTTTTAAACAGAAAAAGAGCCATTTATTTGCCTCCCTTATGCCCCTAATACAAACTGAAGTGACACCTGCTAGTCCCTTGATGCCTTCTCAAACTTTTATTTATCTTTGTTCATGATGACTCTATTTTTGAGAGAGAAAAAATAATATTTTCAACAATTATATTCATTCATAGAAAACATCAATTTTTTTTCTCAAATAAGTGTAAAATCCAGTGATAATCCCTGCCAAAACAGAAGATTTCTTTTCTGGAAATCAGTGAAACTGGGTTTTGTCTAAAGCTTTCTTGTATTCAATTATCATATATCATATGCTGTTTATGTGAGCGCTGCTAAGGGCTGTCACTACTTGGACAGAGAATGTGACTTCCTTAAAATGAACAACATATGTTCATCAAAGTATTTTTAGAACATCTTTAAGCACAAATTATTCCTTCATTCTCATTTGAAAAGCACCATGAAAGTTCCTTTTAAAAAAAAACTAAAAATAGAAAGACCATATAATCCAGCAACTCCCTTCTGAATATTGATCAAAAAGAATAGAAATCAGGTTTTCCGAGAGAAATCTGCACTCTCGTGTTCACTGCTGTATTAGTCACTAGACACAAAATTTTCAAGCAAATCTTAAGTACATGGACAGAAGAGGGGATTATAAACAAAAAAACAAACAAAAAGGGGGCGTTGGCATACAACAGAGTACTATTTGGTCTTTAAAAAAAAAAGGATGGAGGGCGGCTCCTGTGGCTCAAGGAGTAGGGTGCCGGTCCCATATGCCGGAGGTGGCGGGTTCAAACCTGGCCCCGGCCAAAAACCACAAAAAAAAAAAGGATGGTGTCCAGTAGGCGACAACGTGGGTGACCCTGGAGGACATGATGATAAGTGAAATAGATGAGTCATAGAAGGAAAAATACTGAATGATTCCTTTCATATGAATTATCTAAATTAGATTCATAGAATCCAATGGTAGATGGTGGTTTCCAGGGCCTGGGGGTGTGGAGGAGGAAATGGGGAGTTCCTAATCAAGAGGCACACAGTGGCAGGCAAGCCAGAGAGGTGAGCAACACACAGTGTTTCCTTAGTCAGCAAGAGTATATTGTACACTTAAAATTTAAAAGGCTAGATCTCATGTTAGGTGTTCATACTACAGTAGAATAAAGAGGAGTGCTTAATCCAGAACAGAATTAAAATCAAATAGCATTCTTATGATCTGAAAGTTTGTATGCCCCCAAATTCATATGTTGAAACCTAATTGCCAATGTGATAGTATTACTAAGTGGAGCCTTTAAAATTGATCATGTCATGTGGGTGAAGCCCTTATCAGGGGGATTATACAAAGAGGCCCCTGGGAGTTTGGTTGTTCCTTTCATGATGGAAAGACACACCAAAAAGTCTTTGTCTATGAAGGAACAGCTGTCCCCACCAGACACTAATCTGGCAGCGCCTTTAAGGTGCTGGTAGTGCTTTAATCTTGGACTTCCCAACCTCCAGAACTATTAATATGAGATACATTTCTGTCATTTATGGACTGTTCAGTTTATGGTATTTTGTGCTAGCTGCTTGAACAGACTAAGAAGAGCATCTTTAAATTTTCACCCTTCAACCAAACTCATACAAATCCATATGCATAAGTATATGCATAACTGTATACAGACTGTCACACCCTCATAACTCTTTCTCCATATGTTCTGCTATCTTCTATACTTTTCTTTTTCTCAGGCAATTGGCTTCACATTATGAAACTGCCCCTTGTCACCTCAAGCTTATGGCATCCTTAGCACTCTCGACCACTAACAGAACTGTTTTCCTGCCTGAGTTACTTAGCTCCCGCCTCATGCAGTCACTGCACCCAAGGAGAAGTGGTACAGGAAATGGGGTGGATGCGCCGAGGCCAGCTTGGGTCTCACATGCATCTTTATGACATGAAAAACGCAGTGACAGGACTGATATCTTCACCCTACTTACATAGTGTAAAGGAGAGGCAGTTATTCAAAGAAGGACGCAGAAGAGCCAGTACAGTAGGCCCCTCTTCTCCAGGGGTATATTGAACACATACAGATGTTTTTAGGTTATCATTCCCTAAACAATACAGTGTAACAATTATTTACCTAGCATTTACATTGAATTTGTTGTGATCAGCAATCTAGCTATGTTTAAAAGTGATGAGAGGATAGGCATAAATTATATGTAAATACTACTCTCTTTTATATAAGGGATTTGAGCATCTGTAGAGTTTGGTATCCACAGGGGATCCTGGAATGCATATCCCACAGGTAGCAGGGATGACTGTATATGAACAATATACATTTCATGTAGTCATTTACCTCTTTCAGATCTTGGATAAAACTCATAGTTGTATACATTTATTTTAACATACTACATGACTATAAGAACAGTTTATTGAAAACTAGGTTTGATGTGGTCACTATCACTTTTATAAAAATAAGTTATGGTATACTTTCTTAAACATTTATATTTCTAGTACAAAGAGAATAATCTCACCTGATGCTCCAGAATTTAAGGAGATTAAGATATAGGAGGGTAGGGCGGCGCCTGTGGCTCAGTGAGTAGGGCGCCGGCCCCATATGCCGAGGGTGGCGGGTTCAAACCCAGCCCCGGCCAAACTGCAACAAAAAAAAAAAAAAAAAAAAAAATAGCCGGGCGTTGTGGCGGGCGCCTGTAGTCCCAGCTGCTCGGGAGGCTGAGGCAAGAGAATCGCGTAAGCCCAAGAGTTAGAGGTTGCTGTGAGCCGTGTGACGCCACGGCTCTCTACCGGAGGGCGGTACAGTGAGACTCTGTCTCTACAAAAAAAAAAAAAAAAAAAAAAAGATATAGGAGGGTAGGTTTAGTTCAGACTTTCAACTGAACTCACATTGAAAATGGAGAGGAGTAAAGATTTACATAAATCATATGGAGTAGTTTCTGCATAACTTGCTAAAGCCATTGGTACCTGCCTCCTTACATTTATTTAAAGATTTTCAAGTCACTCCTAAATGCAATGTGGCATTCAACCTAAGGGCATAATCATTGTAAACGTACAGTGCCCCCCAAACTGCTTACAATGTCATGTGCCTCAAAATTATCAAACAATGAGGTGGCGCCTAGGGTCAAAGGAGTAGGGTGCAGGCCCCATATGCTGGAGGTGGCAGGTTCAAACCCAGTCCCGGCCAGAAACTGCAAAAAAAAGAGAAAATTATCAAACAATGCAGAAAGAAATCTATCTTGTAATATATTTTTCAAAATATTTTTAAAAGACTAGGTATATCTAATCAGATATGTAACATTGAAACTAAGAAAAAAAAAACTAGTCAGATGAGCAGAGTAAATGCACGTTGGTTAAAAATGAAAGAACGCCTCCTTGAGATATCATCTAACTCCAGTAAAATTAGCCCACATCACAAAATCCCAAAACTACAAGTGGCGTGGATATGGAAAGAAGGGAAAACTTGTACACTGCTGGTGTGAATGCAAACTGATAAGGCCTTTTTTTTTTTTTTTTTTTGCAGTTTTGGCCGGGGCTGGATTTGAACCTGCTACCTCCAGCATATGGGGCCAGCGCCCTACTCCTTTGAGCCACAGGCGCCACCCAATAAGGCCTTTTTTGGAAAGAAGTTTGGAGAATACTCAAGGAACTAAAAGTGGACCTTCTTTTTGATCCTGCAATTCCTCTATTAGGTATAGACAGGATGATCAAAAATCATTTTACAACAAAGACATTTGCACCAGAGTGTTTACTGCAACCTAATTCATAATTGCCAAGTCATGGAAGCAGCCCAAATGCCCATCGACCCATGAATGGATTAACAAATTGCAATATGTACACCATGGAATACCAGGTAACCATAAAAAACATGGAGACTTCTCATCTTTTATGTTTACCCAAATGAAGCTGGAACAGATTCTTCTTGGTCAAGTATCTCAAGAATGGGGAAAAAAGTATGCAGTGTACTTAATAGTACTATGAAATCAGTATATAATCTCCTACACATTCATACAAATGGTATAGTCCAGAAAGAAGGACGGAATAGGAAGGGGAAGTGAGGGGAAGGAGTAGGTTGGCAGGAGGTAGGATATTTTGTGGCACCTCATCTAATGTGCATAATGCAACAGTAAATTTCAAAACTATTAAGAATAGAGCATAAACGTCTTACCACAACAAATAAGTGAGAAGATGGTTATGTTAATCAGTTAGATGTAAGCATTCCACATTATATATCAAATCAGCACATTGTACCCCATAAATGCATTAATGTACACAGTTATGATTTAATAAAAGAAAAAATAAAAATAAAAGAACAATTTACTATGTGTCATGTCTGAGAAGGAAGGCAGGTGATGTAAATATGAATCTGAATTTCTTGATCTTGACATTTATCTCCTTGGTGCATAATTTTTTAAAGCAGTAATCCATGCAATATAATACAGGGCTGCAAAACCACATAAAATCACATACACTCAAGATACCAACTATGAGCCCAATTCAATTACCAAAAGAATTTTGCCATAGAGAAAACCTATTATCTTTACACTAAATATGCAAATAATTTAATACACTCACTGAAAGAGGAAAGAGTAAAGGTTGTAGACAAACTGTCACAAAATGTCATGCATTTCCATAGTCTCATCAAACTGCTTTGATTTTATCATTAAAAGTAATAATGCTATTCATTTTTATACCTATTAATCACCATGACACATAAAGTGAAATAAAAGGCCAAGTTCACACAAATGACCTTGATTGTTTCTACACAACATTCTTCTTAACTTACAAATTTTATCAGAAATTCTGAGAAAATGATTTGCATGAGAACGAAACTGGCTTACCTGTGTGCATTCTACCTCTTAAAATACAGTGATTATGCAGGATGTGAACTAATTTTGAACCTTAAACATTTAAGGAGGATACTGTAAAAGGAATATTCTGTGATAAATTTTTCATATAGTGAAATACAGATTTCAGAACTATATAATTTCTAAATAAAGTATTATGCTTTCTGTTTGACCATCTATAGTATCCACCTATATATAACCATATATAGTATTCACCTAACCATATATAGTATCCACTTTTTTAGTCTAGCCAAAAAAAGCGATTTTTACAATAACTGCCACCTCTGTATGTTGACCAGTTAGTTACAGTTCCTTTACAGAGCTTCTACTGTAGTCCTTTTTTTTTTCTCTTAGTCAATTTATATTTTAAGGCCTTATTGAGTCAAAGTGTTACAAAATTGATCTCAATCTTCCCCAATTTTATCTTCACCCTAATCCTGCAGTTGAGTATAAATGTCACTTATTCCTTTAGAGTATTAATGAGACCATCTGATGTCTTTTAATTTTTTTTCCTTCTTGAGACCATCTGATGTCTTATGACTCATAAAGATGATCCCGAAGGCAGCTCTTACTCTGACGGTGGCCAACATAAGGAACTAGGCCTATGTTACTGACAAGCATGTGTAGTGCATGTCTGGTCTATGAAAATTAGGACAACTTAAAGAGGTGGTCAAAGCTGAGAAGTGGGGGCTCTATTGTTGCTTCCTTGTTAATTCAAATTTCACACTTTCTTTTTTTTAGGGCCTGGGAATTTCAAGTTTCTTTCTTTCTTTTTTTATTTTAATTTCAGGTTAATGTAAAGGTACAAACCATCAAATCACAATATTTGAATTTGTTAGGTAGAGTCCATCTTGTAGCGATGTCCACATTTTGAGTTCATACATTTATTTTTAATTTCTTCTCTCAGATTTAGGCTTCTTGCATGCTAACCAAATTTCTGGTCACATTATTATTTATCTAAAATCTTATATTGATATGATAGCTAAATTAACTCACTTGATTAGTGGGTGTGTTCATGTGTGTGTATATTTGCGTTTGAGAAGGATCGAGTCTAATCTTACTTCACAGGACCACCTTTCAGTCATTCTGGCTCTTGCTCAGCTGGATTCTATCCCCCTCTCTAGACTTATAACTCTTTGTTTTTAGTCACCTTGTTTAAATTTGAATGTGTGTTTGTCTATTGAAATATATGTAACATCATAGAGGCAAGGGGAAAAAAAGCCTCATTTTTGATCACTATTAACTAGAAATATCTATCCCCTGAACTTCAATAACTATTTATCTGTACTTCTGTTATCACTTTATATCAATCCATATATTTTGAGGCATCTCTCTTTTCCAGGCCATGTACTTAGATACTTTTGAAGCAATGATAAAGAAGATTTGAATCTGGTTTGGTTTGATTAAGGAAATCCTAATTTGGAGAGAAAGACAAATACTTAGAGAAATAACCGGTAGGGTTAATGACAAAATGCTTGCAAAGGTCCTAAAGAGAAGGCAGCTATATCTGACTGAGGCTTCACAAAGGCATGTAGGAAACATCCCCTACAGGATAAAGCAGCTAAAGAGAATCACAGAGGTGGATAAACAACGTCTCAAAATCTCAGAATGTGTGCCAGGAAGAGAAGCCAGGAAGAGCAGCTAAGGTAGACAATATACTCTGTGTAAGATAGTGGTGGTGAGAAGAAGAACAATGTATTAGCCTACAGAAGTTAACATGACTGAAAGGCTCACGGGCAGTAACTTATTTCCTAATAGGTCCAAATGCCAGAATTCTAAGATTAAGGTTCAGGCAGGCTGGTTTACGTTGAGGTTTTGCTTCCTGGCTCACAGATGATTGCCTTCTCACTCTGTCATTATATAGCCTTTTTTTTTCCTGTGCACACACTCTTGATATCTCTTCTTCTTATAAGAACACTTGGCCTAATGGTTTCAGACCATGTCCTTATAAACTCATTTAACTCATTCACCTCCATAAAATTCCTATTTTAAAATACAGTAGGTATTAAGGCTTCAAAATATGAATTTGAGAGTATGCAACAAAGCTTGTAACTTGTGACAAAAGATGATACTGAAAAGCTGGAGCAAAAATCAGATTACTTTCAGTCTTCATTTCAGAGATGTAAGGCATTATTACAAAGGGCGGTAACGGGAGCCTCTGTAGGACTTTCCATAGTAGAAGGACATGGTATCATATGGAAAGATTAACTCTGCAAGTGATATTCATAGATAATTTGAGAGAAAAAGATGGGATTAGAACAACCAGGGAGAAAAATGTTGACTGTCTTCATCCCATTAACAGATCATAAGGCTTCCAGGCACAAAGGCTCATACCTGTAATCCTAGCACTCTGGGAGGTCAAATCAGGTGGATCACTCAAGCTCAACGTTGAGAACAGCTTGAGGAAGAGGAAGACCACAAAGCTGGGCACTGTGGCAGTGCCTTAGTCCCAGCTACTTAGGTGGCTGAGGCAAGAGGATTTCTTGAGTCCAAGAGTTTGAGGTTGCTGTGAGTTAAGATACCATGCCACTCTACACATGGTGACAGGGTGAGACCCTGTTTAAAAAAAAAAAAAAATTATGTGATCAGAATGGAATAGAAATCAGCAGTTGAATCCACAGATGTTTTACCTGTATAGCTGTTAAATTTGCTCTCTAATTGCTTTGTATGCATTAAAGAGAGACAGGGTTGAAATATCTTCCCAACATGCTTATTTCAAGATTCAGGTAGACAAGGGAGAAACTAAATCCACATAGAACTTGAATTTAGAAAATGAGGTTGCCACATATACAGTGTCATGAGATTGGGGTAAAGAACAGAAATACTTGCAACTTTGAACACACTGGTTTTGACATGTATGACCTAATTTTTATACAAATTACTAAGATAATTCTAAATCTATAAAACAGGGTAATTCGATGGAGTAATAATGCATTATAGACCAAAATACTAAAAAATTTAGAAATTTTCTGAAGGTGAATAAAATTAAAAACAGGAGAACTTGGCTAACACATTGCCATGTGTGGGAAATCAATTTTTCCCTATCTTTGATCGTTTCCTCTCATATGCTTTCTTATGAAATTATTTTAATTATCCAAATCCAAATTTTGTTTGCTTTCCAGACTGAAAAAAAGAAAAAAAAAAAAAAACGCAAAAACTGATTCCCTGGTTTCTTTCAAATGATAGTAGCCACGTGACACAATTATATTTCATAATGTTTAAGAAAGTGTATATCTTTTAAGTGGCGATTTGAAGAAAAGCTATTGTATGCTAAAGAGAAAGGCAAAACTCATTGATATAGAACGTTGATCTTCATCCTTTTCTCTTACTTTACTCTGAAATGTTAAAATAGTTCTAGAGATAAAAGACAGCCACGTACTTAGGATTGACAGTGGAAAAACAGAAGAAGCCCAGAAGCTTGAGAACTGCGAGTGGTTACTATATAGATTCTGCCTATCTTGTTATGCGACAAAAATAAGTCCCCTAGGATCTTCAGGGTAAAAGAGGTGGATTTTTCTTCCATCTTATCTTTTGGCTTCATCCTTTATTTGTAGTTCCTGATAGAAAATACGTGGTGTGAGGGAACACACCACCTGTTACTCCAGAGTATCTTCACGTGGTTTTTATGCATCCCACCCACACAGGTCCATGTAATGAAGGCTTGACGTCTCACTAGACAGTGCAGGGTTGAGCAAGAGACTAACTCTGAAATTATAAGACTTGGCGTTTGCCTACACAAACTGGCACGTCTGCCTTTCTTCCTTTCGGGAGAGAGTGAGAAATTGAACACACTACTCTAGAGAGTAAACAACTATCCTGAAGGAAGAAAGGAGAAAGTTTATAGTTTCAACTGTCTAGAATATAATACAATTGATCCAGAGAAGATGATTTTCTAGACCTTTCCAGAGCAATACATCATCGCTAGATTCCAGAGTGTGTTACGTTTCTCTGGCTTCTGTTTACAAATTACCGTACATTTAGCCACTTAGAATAACAAAAATATCTTACCATTCTGTAAGTCAGAGTTCGGACCCAGGTCTTCGTGGGCAAAAATCAGGGTATTGGCCAGGTTACAGTCTTTTCTAGAGGTTGTAGGGAAGAATTTGTTAGTATTCTTGCCTTTCCTAGCTTAGAGTCTTCCCACATTCCTTGGCTGCCAAAGCCTCTTTTATATCCAAAATTGGTAATGGGTAGTAGAGGTTTTCACATATAGCATCCCTCCAGCCCTGCTGTTTCTGTGTTCTCTTAACATATTTAAATGCTCTCAAGATAATATTCAGCTCATCCAAATAATACAGGATAATCTCTGCACTTTGAGATTATCTGATCAGAAACTTCAATTTCATCTATTTTTCCTTTTTTTCATGTAACATAACAAATTGTAGGGATTAGAAAACTGACATCTTTGAGAGGTATTATTGTGTCTACCACCCATGACACCTTTGCTATTGAGTTTATCTTTAAACCAAATTCGTCAATGTTCTTTGGTCAAAAAGCCCAGATTGTAAAGGAAGGGGAAAACATTCATGGAGAATGCTTTCCAAGAAATCAATGTATAGATGCTTTATAAAGTTATAAAGAAATGAGGTCCATTAGGGACATATACATGGAATTACTGAGGAGATGGTTTAATAGAAGACTTTACAGAGATAAAGAGGATTAGAAGAGAGTAACCCAAGGGAAGGAATGCGCTGTGAACGTTAAGGTGAAGCAATAGGGTGTGGTCTTTTACAAGCTAAATGAAGGAATTGATAAAGGATGCAATGCTGAGGTCCTCTGATGTTGTTAAGTAAATGTGGGTTGAGTAATGACCATCAGAAACATATCATTTAATACAAGACATTAGTATAGGCTATACCCTCCATAGTTAATATCATTTATTTCATATTTCTTATGATATAAATGATTTTCCATTAGCTTTTACTTTTTTTTAACAAGAAATGAAGAGTAAATTAAAAGGTTGAGTAAAACCAGATCTATTCGGTGAGAGTCTATCTTAGTTAATGGTGAAAGGTGTGGGTCCAGTTTCAGTCTTCTGCAGGTTGCCAGCCAGTTCACCCAGCAACATTTGTTAAATAGGGAATCTTTTCCCCAAGAATGTGTTTAATTGGCTTGTCAAACATCAAATAATGGTAAGTAGCTGGATTCATCTCTTGGCTCTCTATTCTGTTCCAGACATCTACCTCTCTGATTTTGTGCCAGCACCATCCTGTTTTGATCACTATTGATTTATAGTATAGTCTGAGGTCCGGTAGCGTGATTACTCCTGCTTTGTTTTTATTTCTGAGTAATGTCTTGGCTATTCGAGGTTTTTTCTGATTCCATATAAAATGAAGTATTATTTTTTCAAGATCTTTAAAGTATGACAGTGGAGCTTTAATAGGGATTGCATTAAAATTGTATATTGATTTGGGTAATATGGACATTTTAACAATGTTGATGCTTCCCAGCCATGAGCATAGTATGTTTTTCCATTTGTTAACATTTTCAGCTATTTCTTTTTTTAGAGTTTCATAGTTCTCTTTGTAGAGATCTTTCATGTCCTTTGTTAGATAAACTCCCAAATATTTCATCTTCTTTGGCACTACTGTGAATGGAATAGAGTCCTTAACTGTTCTTTCAGCTTGACTATTGTTGATATATATATATATATATATATATATATATATATATATGCTACCGATTTATGAATGTTGATTTTGTAACCTGAGACACTGCTGTATTCCTTGATCATTTGTAAGAGTTTTGTAGTAGAATCCCTGGTATTTTCCAGATATACAATCATATCATCTGTGAAGAGCGAAAGTTTGATCTCTTCTGACCCTATATGGATACCCTTGATCGCCTTTTCTTCCCTAATTGTGGTGGCTGAAATTTCCATTACAATGTTAAAGAGCAGTGGAGACAATGGGCAGCCTTGTCTGGTTCCTGATCTGAGTGGAAATGATTTCAATTTATCTCTATTCAATACGATATTGGCTGTGGGTTTGCTGTAGATGACCTCTATCAGTTTAAGAAATGTCCCATCTATACCAATTTTCTTAAGTTTTCATGAAACTATAAAAATACTAGAAGAGAGTGCAGGGAAAACTCTTGAAGAAATTGGTCTGGGTGAGTATTTTATGAGGAAGACCCCCCCACTCTGGGCAATTGAAGCAGCTTCAAAAAAATCACTACTGGGACATGATCAAACTAAAAAGCTTCTGCACAGCCAAGAACACAGTAAGTAAAGCAAGCAGACAGCCCTCAGAATGGGAGAAGATGCTTGCAGGTTATATCTCCAAGGTTTAATAACCAGAATCCACAGAGAACTCAAATGTATAAGCAAGAAAAGAACAAGTGATCCCATTGCAGGCTGGGCAAGGGACTTGAAGAGAAACTTCTCTGAAGAAGACAGGCGTACAGCCTACAGACATATGAAAAAAATGCTCATCAGCCTTAATCATCAGAGAAATGCAAATCAAAACTACTTTGAGATACTATCAAACTCCAGTAAGATTAGCCCATATCACAAAATCCCAAGACCAGAGATGTTGGCGTGGATGTGGAGAAAAGGGAACACTTCTACACTGCAAAGGTGGGATTGCAAATTAATACATTCCTTTTGGAAAGATGTTTGGAGAACACTTAGAGATCTAAAAATAGATCTGCCATTCAATCCTATAATTCCTCTACTAGGCATATACCCAGAAGACCAAAAATCACATCATAACAAAGATATTTGTACCAGAATGTTTATTGCAGCCCAATTCATAATTGCTAAGTCATGGAAAAAGCCCAAGTGCCCATCAATCCACGAATGGATTAATAAATTGTGGTATATGTACACCATGGAATATTATGCAGCCTTAAAGAAAGATGGAGACTTTACCTCTTTCATGTTTACATGGATGGAGCTGGAACATATTCTTCTTAGTAAAGTATCCCAAGAATGGAAGAAAAGTATCCAATGTATTCAGCCCTACTATGAAACTAATTTATGGCTTTTATATGAAAGCTATAACCCAGTTATAACCTAAGATATGGGGAAGGGGGAGAGGGAGTGGAAAGGGGGGAGGATGGGCGGAGGGAAGGGGATTGGTGGGATTACACCTGTGGTGCATCTTACAAGGGTACATGTGAAACTTAGTAAATGTAGAATATAAATGTCTTAACACGATAACTAAGAAAATGCCAGGAAGGCAATGTTAACCACTGTGATGAAAATATGTCAAATGGTCTATAAAATCAGTGCATGGTGCCCCATGATCACATTAATGGACACAGCTATGATTTAATAATTAAAAAAAAAGCAAAAAAAAGGTTTGTAACTGGATACCCTAAATACCCACTTTACCATTACACATTCTATGTATGTAACAAAATTTCACATGTACCCCGTAAATATGTACAAATATAATGATTCTAAAAAAATTTTAAAGTAAGAAAATTTAATAACTATAATAATGTTAATAAAATGCTAATGTTTATTGTGCATGCAAAAAAAACCCAGATCTATTGTATTTCACATTTATATTGTAATCCAATTTTTTAATTACTTTTCACTATTTACAGCTAACATAACATTCCTGTGAGGATAATAACACTTAGAAGTGTTCATAATTGAGAATCATAAATAAGGTGTTTAAAAAACAAATCTCAATTTATATTTCCTATAATTTATAATTATGATGATGTAACAGGAAAAAAAATGTTTGAAAAAGGGTAAAATGTATTAAGAGTTGCCTCTTTAAAACCCTGACTGACTCTTTTGTGGTATTAAAACTTACATTCCTACCTGAGGCCAGTCATCAAAGGGGCAGAAAAATGTTCTTTTTTCTTCATTTCTAGTATCTTAAACCACAGGATTTGGTTCAACAGAACTGTCCAGATGTCACAAGATTATCTTCTCTGAAAATATGGTCAACCAAAGCCACCAACAATAGTTCAACAATAGCCAAAGCCATCACATGTGACATTGGTCACATAGACCTGAGCCCAACCTCTGAAAATCGCCCTTATCATGCCCTGTATTTCTCCTTAAAGTTGGACAGCAGTCTTTCAAGATGCTATTTTTCCACCCTCCCCATTTGCCAGAAAAATATTAAACTTCTTTCTCTTTTCCTCAAACCACTTGTATCGTTCTTTATTTTATTCTCATTGATTCAACTTTAGGGACAAATAGCAAAATTTGGTGTGCCTGGGTGGGCTCATCAGTACCCTGGTGAAACAACACCCCATCAATGCTGCTATGGATGAAAGGGAGAAGGAGCAGCTCTGGGGCAAGCCATGGGGATTGAAGTATTACATTTTCTTAGTGAGAGAGAGAGGGACAGCCCCAGCAAGTGCAAGAGCCTGTTTAGCCCTAGAGAACTCCTGTCTCTCCCTCCCCAAATTAGATGCAACTCCTTGCAACCTGAATCTCATTGAGGAAAAGGAAACATATTTGGAAAGAGTCACAACACTTCAGACCTCTTGGCAAGTTCCCCAGTGTATACACTGAGACCCATAATTCCACCCAAGGTTCACATTGCAGCCCTATAGTAGGGCATTTGTGGTGCTGTAGCTGTGGAAGTCACAGTTGAGTGGAACTTGGGAAATGGGAGTATTCATACCCTTTTGGGTTAGGAGAAGAATGTGGTTCTCCTTTGTACAGTTACCATTGTTTGGTAGGTCTTGACATTGACATCAAGATTGTTTGTACTGAGAACTCTTTGTACTGTCCAACTTGTATTTGTTGTTGTTTGTGAGTTTTATTTCAACATAGGAGCTTCTGTTTCTATTCAATTTGAAAGTCCCTTGGGGAGAATCTTGACTGAATGGTCAACTTATAGTTAAAAGGCTCAGTGTAAAAAAAGAATGGATGGTATTTTATTGTGATACTGTTTGGCCAACGTACATGCTGGAGTGTGAAGAAAGTGGTCATGGAATGGAACCTTAAATTATAATACTGTCTTAACAACTGTAATTGTTTTGTTAAAGGTCAGGTAAATGGGATGAGATCTCAAATATACAATCTTTCATGTGATTGAATAATAAAGAGGTCAAAAGTCCTGGGAAAAAGTAAATGGCACAAAGGAAACTTGCATCACCAGTGTGTTAGGATTGTAGTAAACCTCCAGTGATTAAAGGAGGAATTAACCAGGTTGGATCTCAGGAGCCCTTTAGATCCAAACCTCACAAACCTACTTCCCTACCACTGGCTTTCCTATATCCACCACTGCTAGTGGAGAGGACCACAGAAGCTAAATGTGCAACTGGAACTGATTCTTCACTCCTGCACCCACCTGGTTATGACTCAGATGTGAGCATGGTCTCAGCTGTCAAGACCCATCTGAGAACTCAATTAGGACAGAGGGTACCCAGAGCTTGGGTAATTTCTATTACCACTGTAGCTGATAGGGATTTTGAATGCACAAGGACAGTCAGTATGTCCCCATTTGACAGACACACGGATCCTACAGAATATATTACAGCCTGCCAGATAAGCAGGCTGGTGACAGATAAGGCCAAGGAGGGCACAGCACCTCCGTGGTGAGGACTCCAATCAGACCCCAGACGTTAATGTGGCCATTTAGATAGCAGAACCAGAATGGGATCCTAATGTGGATGCAGAGGATCTGAGAATAAATCATTACCAGAAGTATCTTCTCCCAGGGCTCCAGAGGGGCAGAAGAGTTTAAATAAGGTCCAAGGATTACAATGAAAACCTAATAAAGATCCCTTTGAATTTCTGGAAAGCATCTATCAGAAAAGTACCTTTTCTGCACTAAACGCTAAACTAACTTCCCTTGGTGAGGACTTGGTGACGATGGTCAGGGTAATGGTTAAACTCAACAACTAGCCATGCTCCAACCCTTTGCTTGCCAACTGGGAGAACAAAAGTTGAGATATCGTTTCTAATAAAAGCCACTCTGTCCAAGATCCCCCCGCCAGGCTGTGATTTGTTATGCAAGATAAATACCCAGATAACTTTGTCTCTAGAGAAGCAACAACTCCACCTGCAGATTCCACTCAAAAATTTTTTCCAGTTTCAATGTCCACTCACTGACAAAAAACAAGAAACAAACTCTATTCCTCCTGAGATCTACCAAAAGTGACTGGACTTTTGAGCTCCTGGAGTGTGTCTTAACAGCCACACCAATTACTGTTATGGTAAAAGAAGAGGCCACATGCCCACCTAAGAAGCGATACCCCCTCAATGAGGAAGCATTGGAAAGAATTCAACCTATATTAAACAAATTCTATGGAATGGACTACTTTGTTCTTCTTGGTCCCTCTTAACTACTCCAAGTACACACTCCAACCCGATAAGAAGCCCTGTACTAAAGAGTATAGATTCTTACAGAATCTGAGTGTCATTAACAATATTGTATTGTTACTGGCATATGGTCTATTATGCCAGCCCACATATTCCTTTGACAGCAGCAACAGATAAGTATGAAAAGGCTCAGTACTGGACTTAAAAGGTGCTTTCTTTTGGATTCTTTAGGGAAAAAGAAACCAAATTATTTTTGCATTTGTAGGGTGGGATCCTAATGTTACCTACCAGGAATGATGGCCTCTGTTGCCTTAGGGGTTTAAAAACTCTCCCACCCTGATTAGTGAGAACTGATTGCAGAACCTGCAATAGGATGAAGGGATTCTGTTACAATATGTGGATTATTTATTTATATCCAGCCCTGATTATGCTCACTGTGTCCCAAATGCAGTGTCTTTGCTAAATCATCTGCCTCCGTGTAGCTGAAAAAGTATCACCCAAAAGACAGAGATTTGTAAATAGGGTGTGACTTATGTGGGATTCCAAATTAGCAAGGGAGCCTGCAGCCTAGTGTCAAACCAAAAGCAGGTCATCTTGAATATTAAGGTCCCCAAAATAAAAGACAACTGCAGGGGTTCCTGGGAATGTCAGGGTTTTGTTGCCAAAGGTTGGGCTCATCACAAAGAGCTTGTGTAAGGCCCTTAAAGGGACAGAGGTGGAGCCCCTGATCTTGACCACAGTCAAAATATCTTTGAAAAAGTAAAGCAGAGTCTTATGACTGCCCCATTTGGGGGCTACCTAAATTGCAGAAAGAATTTATATGTTCATGAAAAATAAGAAATGAGCCTTGAAGTCTTATTACAGATTCTGGAGGACATCCACAGCCAGTGGGTGGCACACTTGTCAAAGCAACTGGACAAATGCTGAGGACGGCCTCTTTCCTCTGGGAAGCAGCAGCTGTTTGACTTGTTACAGGAGGCTGAAAAATTAATGTTAGGATAACCTGCTGCAGTATATCCCCCCACCCCCCATGTTCTGACTTCATTAGAACAGAAGGGGGATTAATGGCTGGCCACAGGAAGACTAGGAAAATACCAGACCATGGATAATACGAACATTAAATTAAAGATTGCATCTACTCTCTATCTTGCCACCCGAAAAGAATGAACGTGACTGGTTAGAGATTCCAGAGACCTTCTGCTCTAGCAGGATGGATACGTTAGATCAGGCGATGCCAGAGCTAGATTGGGATCTTTATACTGAACAGAGTAGCTTTATGGAAAGTGGACAGTGAAGGGATAGACATGCAGTGGTCATAGAACAATGGGTAGTAGACACAATGGCTGAAGACTGCAAAGCAGGGAAAACAGAAAATGTGACAGAATTAGTGAAAAGATTTGAGCAGCAGTATGTCCACACTGCTGCTCAGGCTCCCATTGCTGCAGATGCCTATGGGGAGACACCAACTCAACCTTAAAGAACATTTAAACTCAAGGGCAATAAGGAAGGCAGAGAAACTCTTGTCCTTATATACCTAAATTTTGATTGCACTACAAATTCATTTTAAGGAAATTCATTCATTCATTCATTTGAGGTGATTTAAAGAAAACTCAATAATGACAATTTTCACAAATTTAAATATTTTTTGTATTCCACTCATGTAAATAAGCAAAAAATATATACAACAATCTGACTTCTTAAATGTATACAAATCCATGTGTACATATGATATGTAAAATATATGAAGGGGAAACTATTGTATTGAGCTCTTTTTCGTCTATGACTACGGGCTGTTTCTATTTATGAATGGTTCTTCTTCTGCACAGTCACTGATGGGACAAATGTAACACACACAGAAAATTAAAATTAAAATTGCATTTTCAGTTGCATATTTTATTTCCCCCGTGTATCTACCAAAGGTAATCTTTAACTCTTTACTTCTTAATGCATTCAAAGTTTTCTGTAAATAATCATTACAGAGTCTAATTCTCAGCAGTATTTTGATAGGCTTCCCTGATGAAAACTTCCAACTTAAATAAAATATGATCGTGGTTAAAACACTTATTTTCCTTCAAAGAAAAATTGCAGAAACCCCAGATCAAGCACACCTAAGAACCTTGTGAGATAACACAGTACCAAAGCTAGATTTTGGTCTAAGGGTGTCCGTTGAGCAACCGAGAACAATAAGCTTCCAGCTGGGTAACAGCAGTGGTCTGGGAGACAAGAGAAAAACTCTGAAAGGAGGTGAACCCCAGTAATGTAGGTCCACATGCACCTTGAACTGTAGAGAGATACATTAGTAATAAACAAGCAAGAGGCCCTGGTGCATGGAGGAGAACCTGAAGAATTATTATTCCCTCCTCATCTAGATGCTATTTGCAAGAAAGAATATTACAAGAAATTTGTAACTTTGAATTAGTAGTGCCAATGGGGATCCGTAGTCTGAGTTTCCTGTGTCGTCTGAAAAAAAACTACCTAGAAATATTTTAGTTGCTTTTGGAGTGGTAATATCTCTAAGTGACTAGTCAAAATGCATAAGAAATCGTGTATATGTACATTTATTATTCTGACATATACACACATATATACATGAAGTGACCAATATAATCGATTTACTACAGTCATATATAATGAATACTAAAATTCAATGCAAAATAATAAACTATTTTTAAATGCTACAAAATAGACTACCTTACAAACATAATATTAAGCAGAAGAAGCGAGACACAAAGGGTGAAGGTATACTGCTTGGTCTCATTATATAAAGGTCAAGATTTGGCCAAAGTAATCTGCAGCAATAGAGGTCAGTAAAGTGCTTTTCTTTATTCAGACCTTGACAGGGAAAGAGCACAAGATAACATTCTGGGAGCTGAAAGGGTTTTATGTTTTGATCTCTAGGTAAAAATTGGATTTACGAGCTTAAAAAATTAAGTAAAGCTGTACCATTAAGATTTGTGCATTTTGGGTGGCACCTGTGGCTCACTGACTAGGGCGCTGGCCCCATATACCGAGGTTGGCGGGTTCAAACACAGCCCCAGCCAAACTGCAACAAAAAAAAATACCCAGGTGTTGTGGAGGGCACCTGTAGTCTCAGCTACTCAGGAAGCTGAGGCAAGAGAATCACCTAAGCTCAAGAGCTGGAGGTTGCTGTGAGCTGTGATGCTACAGCACTCTACCAAGGGTGACAAAGTGAAACTCTGTCTCAAAAAAGTAAAAATAAAATAAAATAATATTTGTGCATTTTAATAAATGTAAAAATGTAAAAATTCACAAAGTAAAAAATAGTTTTATTATGTTTAAAGAAATAAACAAAGCACTTGTTAATAATAATTTGGACAAGCACATTTGGAATAGATGTTGATAGAGATTCTAAAAATAAAATATACAATGATCAAACTTTTAAATTGTATAGGTGGTTTACTATGAATAATAGAGTGTAGATAATTGGATGACAGAACTAAATAAACAAATGGAATTTAGTCCAGAGACACAAGTAATTGGAAAATATAAAAAATATGTGTTAAAAGATAGAGTGTGATGATCTGAAGGACATTTAATTTTCATTCAATATAAATATAACCAAATGTTAAAGAAGAAACAGAAAAAAATAGAAAGAAAGGAAAAAGGTATATTTTTCCGAAATAATGGCCTTGAATTTTGTGTAATTATTAAAATGAACAAAGCTTCAAATCTAGCAAATTAAAAAAATGCAAGTATGATTAAAAACATCTAGACAAGACAGGTGTGGTGGCTCACACCTGTAATCCCAGAGCTTGGGAGACTGAAGTGGATGGACTGCTTGAGCTCATGAGTTCGAGACCAGCCTGAGCAAAAGTGAGATCCTGTCTCTGAAAAAAAAAAAAAAAAAAAAGCCAGGTGTTGTGGTGGGTGCCTATAGTCCTAGCTGCTTGGGAGACTGAGGCAAGAGCATCACTTAACGACCAAGAGTTTGAGGTTGCTGTGAGCTGTGATGCCACAGCACTCTACTGAGGGTGACACAGTGAAACTCTGTCTCAAAAAAAAAAAAAAAATCTAGACACCTATAGTAATTATGTAAAAGACCAGGAAACAAGAGAAAGTTTGAAACTAAAGAGAATACATAAATAAATAAGAAAGGAGTATTAATTGGACTGAGTACTAATTAGTGAAGCTAAATCTTAAGGAAATAATATTTTGAATACATTGAGATAGAGTGATAAAGTTATTGTCAACTTAGAAATATACAGTCAGTGACAACGTAGTTTTAAAAGGTGATTAAATATCATCTGATGAAAATATACATAAGAACACATACACACATAGTATTATACACACCAACCTGCACGCACAGACAACTAAAACTATTCTTCAGAATCAGTGTATTTCAGACAAATGGAAATGAGACCAGATGAAATAGCTGAGCTGTAACAAAGGATGGCAAGGCAACAGGTTAGTAAATTTGTGGTTATAATCATTCAAACTTTTATTGAATAAAACAATCATAATGTGAAAGACAGAGGTGCTTTTGTAGTGTTTTAACTTCCTTGATATTCTTTATAAAAACTGAGCCACTATGAGAGGTAAAAATAAGACATATATTTTGCAAACTAAATGTATGTTTCCACGAACTGCAGTGGCGTATAGGAAACCTGAAAATAGGACCTGCCTGAGTTGACAGATGTCTGAGGAAGCACAGCAACCATGAAGTAAGAATTCCAATGCTTCTAAATATTTGGAAACTTCACAACAAAAACAAAAACTCAAAACACTGAATGAACTTCTTTCTACCAAGAAAATAGGTAATGAATTCTCATGATAATAACTGACATTGATATTTGAATAAATAACTGTAATGATGAGAAGAGGGGCTAAAGTTGATAGACTATTATAGGCACTACTCTGACATTTTAGTTAAAGAATAATCATCAAAATAGAGGGGAGAATACATACAGAAACACTATGGAAAGCAGAACACGCTTGTTGATTGTTTCACATGGATTTATAGTAAAAAACTGTCATCTTAAGTCTGAGGTTAAAGGCAAAAAGGAGGAGAAATAATGTCATTTTAATATGGCTGATTTATAGAGGCTGTGCACAAGATGGCTCTGTATTCTTTGTGCCCCCTATTGAGGTATAGAACCTAATTTTAAAGCATTTAAATGTTAATTCTCCACCTCAAATTGAACATGGGATGTATGTTAATATGTATATTTACTTGGTATGCATGGCACCCTGTGTGAATATTCATAGCTCCTCATAGAATCCGCCCATCTATTTAACATAAAACTCTTGTCTTACCTTTGTTCCTTCCAGTGCCTGCTTTCTATCTCAGCCTAAGGCTCCACTTCCCAGCCACAAAGTTGCAACTCTTTTTAAGAACCAAAGCCCAATAATTTCAAACGTATGGATTTTGTGTTTTTTAAGTCAACAGCAAGATATGCTGAAATACAAGAGACCTACAGAAAATTATCTCCCGACAATCTATACGTAGACAGTTGATCGTGGAGCAACACAGGTTTGAATTGCATAGATTCATTATTCACACATTACTTGGCTGCCTCTTTCACACCTGAGACCACCAAGACCAACATTTCTTCCCTCTCCCCCTCAGCTTACTTAATGTGAATATAACAATGAAGGCCTTTATAATGATCCACTTCCACTTAATGAGTAGCAAATATATTTTCTCTTACAATTTTCATAATATCTTTTCTCTAGTTTATTTTATGGTAAGAATATGGTATATAATACATATAACATACAAAATGAGTATAATCAACTATTTTTGTTACTGGTAAGACTTATGGTCAACAGTAAGCTATTTGTACTTAAATTTTTGGTAAGTCAAAAGTTACACTCGTACCTTTGTACCTAATGCCTGCATTGTGCAAAGGTCAACTGTATAACAAACTCTAAGCCCAAAAATAGAGAACGTATCTTTTAATGTGTGGTATATTATTGATGAAATCTGGTTATATCTCAGGTAACACAAACCCAAAATGGAATCTATTTACAAAATGTAAGAAGCTATTTAAACCATTAAACTGAAAAACCGTGTTATTTTCTCTGTAAATCTTTCTGGCTATTGAATCCAGTGGAATTATAATGCTTGTTAATCATAACACAGGCATTATAATCAAAAATGTTCAGGGGTAACAACCCAAAAGGAAGACATATTTTTTTTATTCTGTTTTACCATAGGTTTGAAAAACAAATGGCTGTTAGGCAGCTTCAAAGACAATTAACCTAATATAATAAAAGTTGAAAATGACAATCTTGTGCCAACAAGCTGATTACAGAACATGACGAGATATGGATGCATGGGAGATGAGAAGGGGTTCTTTGGCCAGAAGTTTCTAAACACTTGCCAAAACGTCAACACACCAGATGCAAGGAATTTTAAGGTCACAACAGAGTTTGGGAAGTTAGTCCAATAACTACAAACAAAAATTTCTTCCTGAGTTTCACTTACTAAACTTTTACAAACATAAAAAGTAGTCAAACAGAGATATCTGAAATTTCATGTTATCACTCCTTTAGCAAATCAACACCGCACGCACAAAGACGCTTTGAGTTAGCATAGGTTAGAGGAAAAAGTTTCTAAACCTTAGCGTGCAGTTTGAGAATAAAGTTATTTGTGGAGGCTTCAAGAAAATGGAAGAGGTGACATTCTTTAGAAGGGCAGTGCTGAGGTCACCCTATATGGCTTTCCTGAAAATATCAACAAAGCTAACCAGAGAAGAAATGGAGAAAAATTGAACCGGCATAAACTTCAGGTAACTGTAAAATTTGGTATTTTAGAAGGAAGTAGAGGAAACAGGGAAATTTGGGAAGGAGGGCAGAGAAACTTGTATGAGCTGTATGATATTTAAATCATTTAACTTCAGCTTTCGAGAGAGCACTGACGCTTCTGAATACCAATTGTTGTGGTTGCTATTTTGTCTATGTTACCTGTTGGGCTCATTTGTGTGTTTTAAGTAGGTTCTTCGGAATCTATCTATAACCTATTTTGAACTTATTTTTATCTGCGTGCGAGTTATTTTTTTCTCTAATTAAAAAATTCCAGTTGTTTTCTTCCTCTAATATAACTCACATGATAGGTTTTTTAAAAAGTTTTTGTTTTGCCTCAAAATTGGGGAAAGTAATTACCCTGTAGTTTAAAGTCTTCATTAATGAAAAAGTTAATGCCTAATTTGACTTGCTTTTAACATATTAGTTTTCTAATATCACTCCAAATTTTAAGCCACCACCAAGATTGGAAATGCACTCATTGCAATAAAATTGGAAGATTTTAGCATAGTTGACAACTTTGTAGCCATTTGTATATCTACACAAGAAATATTGTCCATTTTTTGCTTCATAAGTTAAAGAGTCTTTAGAAAAGTCCACAGTTACATTAATTTGGAGGTTGCCATTAGATTTCATACTTTGAAGTCTTTTTGCTCATTTGTCTCGCTTTATTTTTGTTTATTTTTTAAAGTCTATTTTTGGATAAACCAAGCCAAACACATTTTTATCTGACATTTCTTGTTTTCCTATCCTTTAATTCTCATGTAGATGGTTCCCAAACACATTGAAAGATTTGTATTTATTAGGACTCATCTTCACATAAGCTTCTCTTCCTAGTTTGTTGTGTTTAAGAAAGAAAAGTAAACGTTGCAACAGCTGTCAACCTCTCCTGGTAATCTATTTTCAGAAAAGTCTCCTCATACTGTCCAAGGCAAAAAAATTATCTTCTAAATGCAATGTCACTTAAAAGTTTTCAAAGTACTTATAATATTTTACCGATATGTTCACTCAGTTCCTAATTATTTTTGGATCCTGCTGAGTAAATTTCTCAGCTTTTAGTATGGTGATTTGCATTCCTTCTCACATCTGTGTTCTTTTTCTGCCTTTTATTTTACACTATTTGGAATGACATAGAACTTTCAATTTTCTCTTCTTAAGAAGACAAGATAAAACTTTTCTTAAAAATGGAAATTTTCTGCAAACTTGTAAGTTGTCTCTAAGAGAGATCTCATTTTTGCATGTCTGAAAAATGCACCAGTAAGTAATGCTTTGCTTTGATTGTCAGAGAAAGTTGTCTTTTGGATTTGATTTTCCACCACAGACCTTCACCATTGCAGAGCCTATGGTCATATAGGCTCATATCTTCCAACTCTACTCCACAATCGTAAGTGCTATGGTTCAAATGATAGTTTTCCCTGCACAGTACTGTAGAATTTAATCCCCACTGCAGTGGTATTGAGAGTTGGAGTCTTAAGTCACAAGGACTTTGTCTTCATATACAGGATTAGCTTCCTTTACAAACAGTATAAGGGAAATGAATTTGTCCCTCTTTCAACCCCTTTTTCTTCTGCCACATAAAGATGAAGGAAGAAGGTCTCCACCTTGCATCCCTGTCCCTGTGCTTTGATCTTGGATTTTCTAGCCTCTAGAAATGGAAGAAATAAATTTACATTATTTGTAAATCACCCAATCTGTGGTATTTTGTTACAACAACACAAAAGGAATAAGATAGAAACTGATGTCAAGAATGGATGTACTTGGAAGTGAACACCAACAAAAGCATTCATTTCTGTGATTGGAACATTTCTGTGAGCAGTAATTTTGGCGAACAAAGGCTCAGAAAAGGAAAGCTATAGAGAGAACCTAGACTTCTTACAGATTGTCCAAGTGATTATGAATAGCAAGTTAATGGAAATACAAACACTAAAGGTTATTTCGGTGAGGTCTTAGACAAAAGCAAAGAACAAAGCATTAGGAACTGGAAGAAAAGTTAATCCATGTTACAAAGTGGTAAAGAACTTCACGGATGTTCTAATGTTCTGTAGAGGGAGAACTTGTGAAGGATGAACTAGAAAATTTGGCAGAAGAAATACTTAAGAAGAATGGTCGGAGTGCTCCACAGCCTCTTGTTTACTTACAGTAAATTGTGAGATGACAGAAACAATATGAAGACAGAATTTACAAAAAGAGAAGCAGAATGTAAAGATTTGGAAAATTCTCAGCCTAGCATATACGGATTTAAAAAATGTGTGTTTAGAAAATAAAATCAAGGTTGTGGCTAAGCAAGCATTATGTAAGAAGATTAGTATAAACAGAAGGAAGTCAGATGCTACTCATGGGGCATTACGGAGACCTTTGGGGACGTCATGACTGTTATAGGCCTAGAGTGCCAGCGCCTTGAGAGCAGGAAGGGGCTGAGGCACTCTTGAGAGCTGCCTCACCACCTAATTATACCTGAAGTTTATGCTCTCTGAATTCCTGTGTTATTAAGTTTTTATAGCAGAACAACAATTTTTTTCTTTTACAACAATGAAGCTGCTGCCCTTTCCAGCCAAGTCTAGTGGCTAATCCTTGACTGACACCCACATCATACAATAACAAGGTGGAGCCCCTCCCATGCCAACGTTTATGTACAAAACCTAGTCATCTATTCCCCACTACAGTAATGAGAAGGCGAGACCCCAAAATAAAGTCTATAAAGTATACCTATCCCCTCCACCACCCAGTAATAACAAGTTTGTGTCTCTCTCCCTCCTCAGGTGACTCTCCCTGAGAATTTGGGATAGAGATTTGTCCTGTGTTTAATATGTAACTGTGTCCGTCCAGAGAAGCATTCTAAAGGATTTTTAAATAAAATTTTATTTCAATTACTATGAACAACAGAACATGCATTCTTGTTCAATTAGAAGCCTTAAATAGAAACCAGATTCTTAGATCATGATATATAAAATATCCAGGATACAGTCAAAATTAGTCATCATATCAAGAACCAAGGAAATCTTAGCTTGAATTAGAAGAAACAATCAACAAATATCAAAGATAGTACAGATGTTAGAATTGTTGGACGATGATTGCAAAGCAGCTATAATAAATAAATTATTGAAGAAGCAATCATGAATGCTCTTGAAGCTATGATAAAAATAGAATGTCACAGCAATTAAAAGGGAAGTATAAGAATGAATCAAATATAAATTTTAGAATGGAAAAATGTAGTAATCCAAATATAAATCTCATTAGGTGATTTGGTGATCAAATAGGATTAACAGAACTAAAAAAATGAGTAAACTTGAATTTATCATAATAGATATTATCCAGTATAAACAAGAGAGAGAAAGAATAGCAAAAACTATTGGTTCTATTGAACCTCAGGTCATGTGGGAAAAGATCAGAGACCCCTCAAAAAAGAAGGAAAAATATTTAAATAAATAATAGCTTCTAAATCTAGGAAGATTATCAAACTCCAAACAGTATAGATACAAAGAAATCTATGCTCAGAGACATCATAGTGAAATTTGTGAAAACTAATGACAAAGAAAAAAATTCTTAAAACCATTGAGAGAGAAATTGCATTATCTATCAAGTTACAAAAATTCAGATGAGAACGATTTCCTATAGGAAGAGGCAAAATATTTCTTAAGTGATGAAACAAAATAAATGGCACCCATATTTTTATACAAAGCAAATATATATTTCAGAAGTGGAGGTGACATAAAGACATTATTACATAAAAGAAAAGTAAAATAATTTGACACTGACAAAACGTCCTCAAAAAATTAACAATAAGGAAATACTAAGAAAATGACCTTGGGCTATCAGAAAAGATGAAAGAGTAAGGGATAATAAGTGTACCTATAAGAGTGTGCTTTTCCCCTTAAGATTTTAAGTTAAAATTTACTGCTGACAGCAAAACTGATATACTTAACAACTTGGACAAATCTTAAGGGCATTATGCTGAGCAAGAAAAGCCAATTTCAAAAGCCAATATAGCACTGTTTGTATAGTGTGCTGTAAGTAACCGATTTATACCCAGGAACAGTTCAATAGTTGCCAGGGATTAGTTTGGAGATTAGCATATGACTATTTAGGTACAATACAAAGGCATTTCTTTATGATCATGGAACAGTTTTGTATCATGAATGGAACTACACATGTAAAAATTACAAACTACATAAAAATAATTTTTAGATGAATGTAAACATCGGTAAAATCAAATAAATTCAAACATGGTTATCTGAGTTTAATTGTATGTCAAGGGAAATTTCCTGTTTCTGACAATGTACTATTATTCTATAAGACACAATTACTGAGGAATCTAGATGAAGACTACTTGAGAATTCTATGTACTACTGGTGCAAGTTTTTGTGAGACAAACTATTCTAAAATCAAAACATTAGAAAATGGATGTAGATATATTTTTGTCCTCTTATTTTCTGACAGATATTGCCCAAAATTAGCACTTTTGAAGTTTTCCTTAATTACCACATAAAATTGTCGCCACATCATTCATTTCTAATATGGGAAGACAGCTACAAGGTGTATAAACTTTAAAAAGCACCCCATCTCTACCAAAATAGTAATAATAAAAATTATCCAGGCATGGCGATGTGCCCTGTAATGCCAACCACTTGGGGGGTGGAAGCAGAAGGATCACTTGAGTCTAGGAGTTTGAGGTTGCATAATCTAAGATTAGGCTACTTGTACATTAGCTCAGACAACAAAGTGAGACCTTGACTTAAAAAAATAAAATAACATAAAAACCACTAAGTGTATGTACCATGCTATTTAAAAAATAATTTCTAAATCAAAATTGTTGCCGTAACAAAAAGATAAAGTCCTAAAACTTTGTAAAGAGTGATTTTTAACTTTTAGTTACTTTTAACTTAAAGTAGATCTAAAGTCTTTTTTTGAAGGCATTTCTATTTTTTATTTTTCAGGCACATGGTCACATTGGGTTATCCAGGCTAAAGTGCAGTGGCTATTCCCAGATGCAGTCACAGCACGTACAGCCCCAAACTTCTGGGCTCACGTGACCCCCCTGCTTCATTCTTCTGAGTAGCTGGGTCTACAGACACGTGCCTCCATGCATGGCATGTAATATTTTAATTTTTGACATCAATTACAATTGTGGGGAAAAATGTATGCAAATATAGTAGTAACATTAGTAACATTTACATCAAAGCTAATGGTAAGTGGTTTGTAGTTCAAAAATCTTTATCCTCTGGTAGAAGCAACACTAATCAGTGGAACAAATATGAAAATTGCTCTAAAGGAAAAGTAAGAACTAAAAGCAAATTCTGTATAATTTTTGTTTATTCAGATAATGACTGTGAAGCAAAAATATTTGTGTGCATCCTACTATATTTTGAACTCTGGGATTTTTTTAATAACCATAAATTTGGTTATTATTTCTTCTAAATTAAATGGAAGCTGAATTTATAATAGTCGATACATGTTAGTTTGATATGAATTAAAAATGAATTATTAGAATGAAATTTAATCTTATTCCCATAAATGCATTAATATTATGCATTATGATATGCAGTTATGATTTAATGAAGAATTTTTCAAAAAGAAAATATAAATCCAAAAAGTAGTCTTAAAAATATTTCTACAGCACCAACTTGCACCTATAGTATGGAAGTATTTCACCATGTTCAACTGTTCTGTGAAACAAATATCTAATAAGTTACTTTTTCGGTCTGTCACTACTGAAATGAAGCATGAATTCATTTACATGTTAGAAGAAACATGTTTTGCTGATAAGCGTTGTTTTACATGTTGAATTTTTTAAAGAGAATTACATCTCATCCTTCTATAAAGAGTTTTGTCAAAAGCTTGCCTTTTCATTTTGTCGCTTTAAGTCTTGCTTCATTGGATTGCTAAAATATGATTGATTTTTATTTCTTCTTAGAATAATAGACAGTTATAGATAATATTTCTACTTTCCACTTCCCACTCGATTTATCTTAGTTCATAGCATAATAGCAATAGCTCTCTGTTTCAAAAATGTTCTCACTTAGGAGCTTAGCTGTATAATTTTACTTTGGCAATTTTTGTACACTAAAGGCAACAATATCTCAGTATATGTCACTAAATATTTCCTTTAATACCAATATCTCTGTTGTTGACTGTTCTACATTTCTAAACTTCTCTCAAAGTTAAGTGTCTGTCTAACCCAGTACCTCATGCCATGCATGGAGTGGTGTTAACTAATAGACACAAAATAGGAATTTATGTCACTCTATGGTTTATTAATTTCATGGCTATGACCCAATAATTTGGGGAACCAACATTTCAGTTCCTCAGATGTTTTAGACACAAATACGTAGCTTTACGATGTCACTCAAGTTAATAAGGGCAATGTCAATAATTCACTATCTCTTTTATTACCAGTGTACACTTCACTAGATTCCCATAGGGATTTCCCTCAGGGAACTTTCCAGGGTCATGTCTATTTTCTTTGCACATATTTTATTTTAATATGGGTAGGGCTTGCATTTTATTTTATTTATTTTTACTTTTTATTTTTTTAGGGCTTGCATTTTAAACAACCTCATTTACGGTATACTCAGATTTTCCTCTGGCCTGTTACCAACTGGTTTTCATTTACATATGTGCAAAGTGTATCACCATAATGACCAAAACTATAAAACTATAAATTTCAATTCCTATGAACTCTTTTACAGACTGAATGTATTAAACCACTTATTTTTTTCTTTGTTGTCTATAGATATGGTATGTATCTTTTTAATTGCAAAGCTTTTTTGGTAATACGGTTAAAACTTCTTCCTACTAGAGCACATTTTACGACTGAGGTACCAAACAAAGCATGCAGCGCTCGTGCAGCGACGCAGACGTGCTCTCCACTGTATGGGCATTTCTGTGTTATCATCCTGACCTGTGTGGAGCTGTTCCCTCATCTGAGCCACGCAAACATGTTCTTCCAATGCCAGTGTGGACTTCGGAGCCCCTGCTTCCCATCCAGGCATTACAGCAACATCTTAAGCTTCGGTTTTAAAGTGCTGTGCTGGCTCTTCACCTTCACGGAAACTTAGCTGTTTTCCAAGGAAGTCTCTTTGCTCGAAGTGCTCCTGAGTGCTGTTTCCTTCTTCCCTCTCTCCTGCACCTCAGAACTGCATTAGGGGGCGGGGGGTGCATCCTACTTCCTCACTATTGCTGCTCCACAACATCATTAATTTATTCAACTAGGGAAAAAGAAAAGAGTTTTTAACAGATGTGATGCACTCTCTCCCTCCGCAAATCTTTCTGACATTACCATTAATTTATTAAATTTGAATGAGCATGACTTTCTTTATTTTTTTATTTTTTATTTTTTATTTATTTATTTATTTTTTTGTAGAGACAGGGTCTCACTTTATGGCCCTCGGTAGAGTGCCGTGGCCTCACACAGCTCACAGCAACCTCCAACTCCTGGGCTTAAGTGATTCTCTTGCCTCAGCCTCCCGAGTAGCTGGGATTTTTTTTTTTTTTTTTTTGTAGAGACAGAGTTTCACTTTATGGCCCTCGGTAGAGTGCCGTGGCATCACACGGCTCACAGCAACCTCCAACTCCTGGGCTTAAGTGATTCTCTTGCCTCAGCCTCCCGAGTAGCTGGGACTACAGGCGCCTGCCACAACGCCCGGCTATTTTTTTGTTGCAGTTTGGCCCGGGCTGGGTTTGAACCCACCACCTTCGGCATATGAGGCCAGCGCCCTGCTCACTGAGCCACAGAGCATGACTTTCTTTGTATGTGTTTGCTTCTGACTCACCCATCCTTGTGATAACGTTTTACTGTGGTAAGAATACCTGAGATTGACCTGCTTAATAAATTTTTAGGTGTACGTTATAAGACTACTTTTTTTTGCATTTTTGGCCGGGGCTGGGTTTGAACCCGCCACCTCCAGCATATGGGGCTAGCACCCTACTCCTTTGAGCCACAGGAGCCGCCCATAAGACTACTTTTAACAAAGGCACAATTTTGCACATCAGATATCCAGAACTTACTCATCATCCAACTTCATACCTCTGGAAGAGCCATTTCCCATTTCCTCTTCTCCCTACTTCCTAACAATCATGATTGTACTATGTTTCTTTGAGTTTGACTATTTTAGATTCTTTAAAGAAGTGTAATTATGCAGTGAAATGATTGCTTATTCCACCTGGTATGATGACCTCCTGTTTCATCTACATTGTCACATCTGCCAGTGTTTCTGTGATAAAGAGCAGCCCCCTAAAAGACCCAAGCTTCTCTCAGCCTGTTTCAGCCTTAGTTCCCAGCATGTCCTCTCCCCCCCCCCCCGACGCCTTAATTCTGAGAACAGGTTTCAGAATAGAACAGGGAAGTTGTCTGAGTTCCCTCAACCCCCTAGAAATGGCTAAACAATGATGGAAAGCTTACTCAAGCTGAGTTTCCCCAGTTACCAAGCTAAGTCTGTCCCTGTGCCAACTGCCATGATGTAACCCCCTGAGCCACTCGCCACACTATAACCCTTGTCCTGCACTGACTGTTACGTTCTGCTTCTGTGTTTGCTTGCTTGCCACATGGCAACAAAAGGGTATAAGCCTGCTCTGCACTTCGGGCCGTTTGCCTTTCCAGCAGCGGTCCCCTGTGCAGGCCTAATAAACCACCATCTGATTTATACCTGAAGTGGGGTCTGAGTTTTTCTTACAGGTGGCAGTGGGTACAACATTTCCTCCTCCTGTTAAAGCTGAATAATATTCTGTTGCATGTGTACACCAAATCTTCTTTAACCGTTTATCTGCTGATGAACATTTTTTTGCAGCCTGTCCTGGCTACTATGAATGATATGCTGGGGGCATGGCAGTGCAGCCATCTCTTTGAGGTCCTGGTTTCAGTTGGTTTGGATGTATACCCAAGAGTGGGACTGTTGTATTGATACAAGGCAGGTGGCGCCCTGGCTCGTGCATACTGGGCCACCCGGGTGGACCTGCTGTGCCTTCTGCGTGGCAGCTCTAAGGGTGTTCATGCTGAGGAACTGGGGAGGAGAGATCTGGAGAGTCAAGTGCATGGAGAGGGGCAAGCCAATGGAAGCGGCAGGTCCCTAGTGAGCTGAGGGAAACTTCCACACAGCCCTCGCTGCTGCCCCAGCCACCTCTACTTTCCCCGTATTTGGGGGCACAGTGCTGCCAGTGTGAGGCTGCCCTCTGGGAGTGGGCAGCACGCAAACAGCTTCTGGGGCTGGGAGTGGCTCTGGTACAGGGTTCCCTGGTTAGGGACTGAAAGGGAGAATCCCCCATTTGCTAGGCCAGATCAATTTCACAGAAGTTTCCTAGGCCTGGGAAATTTCATGAAGGAAATGACCTGACATTTTGCCCCTAGCAGAAGGGACTGTATCTGTTCATTTGTCAACACATCCATTGCCCTAGTGGAAGGGACTGACCCTTCATATATACCCTTAGACAGAGGACCCAGCTGAAGCAGGAGTTCTGGTGCTTTTTCTGTATTCTTTTCTGTACAATAAATCCTGTCTTACCACTGATCTGTGATCCGTGGATTCATTCTTCAAATCCCTGAGACCAGGGACTTCCTAAAGAAGGAAATTCAGTAACAGTATCATACGGTTATTTTATTTTATTTATTTATTTTTGAGACAGAGTCTCACCATGTTGCCCTCAATAGAGTGCTGTGGTGTTACAGCTCACAGCAACCTCCAACTCTCGGGCTTAAGCAATTCTCTTGCCTCAGCCTCTCAAATAGCTTGGACTACAGGATCCTGCCACAACACCCAGCTATTTTTTGTTGTAGTTGTCATTGCTGTTTAGCAGACTCTGGGCTGGGCTTGAACCTGCCAGCCTGGGTGTATGTGGCTGGCCATGTGCTATAAGCACCAAGCTGGTAATTTTATTTTTTGTGTTCTGAAAAACTCCCATACTGTTTTCCATACTTAACAATACTGTTTTACATTCCAGCAACAGTATAGAAAGGGTCCAATATTTCTGCATCCTCACCAACAATTATCTGTGTTTTCTTGTTTGTTAGTTTGTTTGTAACAGGTGTGAAGTGAAAGGGCTACACCACTGGAGTTTTGATTTGCATTTCCCTGATGATAAATGATACTGAGCATCTTTTTATTTTTTATACCTGCGGACCACTTTTAGGTCTTTTTTAGGGGATTACCTCCTTAAGTTCCTTTTTTTTTTTTAAAGTTTTTGGCCAGAGCTGGGTTTGAACCCGCCACCTCTAGCATATAGTACCAGCACCCTACTCCTTTGAGCCACAGGCACTTCCCCTCCTTAAATTCTTTATTTATTTTTAATTGGTTATTTGTGACTCTTTTTTTGCTATTGAGTTGCAGCAATACATACACACAGAGGGTGCAAAAATGTATACACATTTTAAGAAAGGAAGAAACTGTATCAAAATTATAAGAGAAATTAAACCAATAACATTTTCTATCTTCTATATTATATCTTATATCTCTTGTAATTATAGAAGTTGAAGGTGGCTTGAGTCAAAAGTGACAAAGAGCATCCTTCATAGTAAGGGCCACATAGTCCCATCTCCCATTGTTTTCTATGCAGAAGTTTCTTGGTTGGATGGCGTCCCTGATGTTCCTAATTCTCTTCTGCATGGATGTCCTGCATGACACTCCTAAAAATAAATCAAATCCCAGAAATCTGGTCAATTCCAATTATCCATCTCTCCCACCTTACCTTTTGGAAAGTTACATCACTCAAACTTATTTAACCCTTAGCATTTAAAGTTTAATTCTTCTGACAGTAAAAACTGACCCTAGTAATAACCATGTCAGGAAAACACAGTCATAAACGACAACTACTCTGAACATCCTGTGATAGTTAGCCACCCTCTCATTCAATCATCTAATTAAAAAAATGATTGATGTCACATCTTCTTTATCTATAGCCAATCTCTTCTTTAACCATATACCATCCAAATAAAATTTCAAACGAGTATGTTATTTAACTTATAAAGCAAAATAAGTAACAAAATTTTATAGCTATATAAAAACTTAGTTTAAAAGTAGATAGGTATAGATATGTGTGCATATATATATAATGATAGGATATTGTCAGCATATATACCTTTTTGTGAGCCTTGAGTTTCTTGCTATTTTCCTGTGTAAACAAGGTGCTTCCTTCATCACCTAGCTTAGAGTGGTCATCAGGAAAGCAAACTTCAATTTTACTGTGTTGAACTATGATAGTCAACAACTGGTAGATAAAGGCTTTCATTCCTAGAATTCTTGGTCAATAAAGGCAAATGAATTGTTCTTACAAACCTATTGGATGAAGCTGACAGTATCTCTATGCCTGAAGAATACTCCTCGGAACCATTTTCTATAAGCTCTCAAATACCCACTAAGCAAGCATGTTCTGTGTCAGAATGATTAACTGGGCCCAGGAGTGAAGGAAGCCTATGCTGACTTAGCTGCCTTATTGTCATACGGATGGAACACCTCTGTTCTCATGTGGAGAAACAGGAAGAGGACAAAGATGCTTCCAGAAACAAGAATAAATTAATACCACCAAAATAGTAGCATTCTCAGTTTCACTTTTCTAACCAGGAGTCTTCTTGTAACTTCTCTCACAGTCCCAGTTTCATGGTAAGAATGAACATGTTATAGAAAGCAGATTATTTCTTGATGAAGGAGGTGAATTTCTTCCTTCAGTCTCTAGAGAACCCACAGCAATCCTTCCTAATCATCGAGAGGGTAACTAAATCTAGGCAGGACCCAGCTGGTCATTAATATAATGGTGAAGGCAATGCCATGACTTTAAGGGTAGAATGTTTAAGATGTTCAAAAACATGGAGATCTGAACCTCCACATCTAGAGAAATATGGAGTTAGAGTTCAGAAACAGGAAGATGATGATGATGGCAAGAAATCTGTTGACTTTGAATAAATGAAATAAAATGAAAATGAATAAAATAAGGGCAGTGCCTATGGCTCAAAGGAGTAGGCCGTCGGCCCCATATGCTGGAGGTGGCGGGTTCAAACCCAGCCCTGGCCAAACACTGCAAAAAAAAAAAAGTCTGTTGACTTTGTTACTGCTCACAAGTTTGATGAGAATGGCCAAACCACTCAACTCCTGTGGTCCCTGTGGTCTCTAGCATAATTGCTGGCTAAGTGGGCTTAGACAGAGGTCCTGAGAGCAGCAGAAAATATCCTGATGCCACAGCTTGGAAAAAAAGAGTACTGTGTGGAATGGACCTGCAGAGATATTTAAATCAGAAATCCCTGGGAGGGAGCCAGACCACTCATGGATAAGGCGGAGGAAATTGCATCACCGTCACAGGTACTAGAGACACTGTGGCGTTTTCTGTGCAAAGTGGAACCAAAAAAATCAATCATATGATCACTCAGGGCGGTGTCAGTCTAGATCCTGGAAAGCAAATTTTTCCTTTCTTGCCTCTTGGTTCCTGTGCATCAACCCAAATTCAAATTAATGCTTTCTTACATGTCCACTCTAATTAATTAAATAATTTATTAAATAATTAATTAATATCAGCTAGTTGCCAGGAGGTGGAGCATGAGGAATTCATTAATAGCCTACAGCTTCTCAACACCTACATTTTGATGAACTTTGCATTTGGGTTTGCTTATATTTTTCAAGATACCATTAGCATTTCTATGTGTGAATAAACTGCACTTTCTTGATTGCCTTGATTTATATTTTATCATGTAGCTATAGTTCTGTCTTTGAGTTAGCTTATTCCAATCAGCTTTGTGAATATTTAATGACACAGTGTGATGTTAATCATTACAGGACTCTAACTATGATGGTGAGTCAAAAGACCCTCATTCCACAGAGGGTCCTGCCTCACACCTTGGAGAAAGGGAATGTTTCACAGAGAGGCCAGGAAGAATCTGAACAGACAGGCCTTACTGAGTTTAGATCACGAGTTATTTTCCAAACATATTTCTGCACAGTTGTCAACCACGCCTATGTAATGAAGCCTCCATTAAAACCCAAGAGAACTAAATGCAGAGTTTCCACATAGCTGCATAGGCAGAGGTTTTGGAAGATGATGCCTCCTCCTACAGACCTTACCCTATGCATCGTTTCACTTTTATCCTTTGTAATATCCTTTATAATAAACTGATAAGTGTAAGTAAGCATCTGCCTGAGTTCTGTGAGCCGCTCCAGCAAATTAATCAAACTCAAAGTGGGAAACGGTTGTGGGAACCCCAACTTGAAGCTTGTCAGTAAGAAGCTTCAGGGGTCTGAACTTGTACATGTGTGGGCACAATTTGGAGACCATTTTCTTACCCTATGGGTTCTCACACTATCTCTGGGTAGATAGTGTCAGAATTAGATTAGCGGACACCCAGCTGGTATCTTCTGCTTGGTGTGTAGGAAAAAACTCACATTTGGTTATAGAAATTGTCTGCGTTGTTGATTGTTATGGTGGTTTAGAGCAAAGCACAGTTTGAAGAGTGTTTTCTAAAGGTTTGAAAACAAGTTATAATGCTAGTTGTGGATTGGGAGGAGAATAAAGTGGACAGTCCAGTAAATAATAATAACAATATATGTTTAATAATATTTAAAATTACTTTAAAGGAACTTATTTATACTCCTAATATATGATTTATTTACAAAGGGGATGAAAATAGTTGCCCCTCAAGACTAGAAACATCATCTGAGTATTTCATAACAGAATGCTTTCCTTCATTGTCTTCATGACCTGTCTAGTTATGACTAGAATTTTGCCAGGTAAATATATGTCAATTCACTTTCGTTTTCCCTTTTTAGTAATCAACTTTATTCTATCTGTTATATTGCTTTCAGAATTTAATAGGCAGCTGTGATACTTTTGTTATTATTGGTAACTTCCTTTTATTCATTAATGAAAGAAACCTATTGTTTCAAATTAGAACACCAATGGGAACATTATTTGCATAGGCACAGTGAAGGAGTGATTAGATTAATCAAAAGTCTCTGATTAGGAGAATACTTCCCTTGTGTCAGTCTCTGATAATTACTGGAAAACCATCTTATTGCATGATGGATTAATTGGAAATATTGTTGCCCAGGCTTTCTCTGCTGCTTCATGTCCTATGAATATATGACTATGTTTGCTGTTTTCGAGATTATAAAAATATTCTAGATCATTCATGGCTACAAACAATTTGTGATTAAGTGTGTGGTGTAAGTCTCAGTTACCATTTTTATCATCAAGGTAATCCTACGTTCATCAGCAGGAGGAGTAAAAAAACACTGCATATTTTTTTTTGTCTTTAAAAGAGAACAAAGATCATGCAGATCCCCAGAAATCTCTTATCACATTAATAAAAGAGCTAAGAATTTCTTCTTCATAGTAGGACATAATTAACTCTTTTTCAGAGCTTAGAGAAAATGATTTTATGTGTCAAAAATTATTCTTAGCTCAATATTTCCTGTTTTTAATGCTCCGATCGCATATAGAACTAATTAGTGCACAATATATAATTTTTAAAGTGTTTTGAACATGGTATGGCTCCTCTACATTTTCCCCAAAGTATCTCACTTCAGCGAGAAAGGAGAAGCTGTTAACCAGGTTCTTGTTCATCATCACACTTTGAGTCTCCAATCTGTGCACTTACAGCAATAACTTTTATTTTTTCTATTTCAACAAATGATGAAATACTTAACTGATAGGATGTTCTTGTTGATGTAAATAAAATCCATACTTTATGTTGTTTTCTCTTTAAATTCTATATCCTTCTGGGTGGTGCCTATGGCTCAAAAGGGTAGGGCGCCGGCCCCATATGCCGGAGGTGGCAGGTTCAAACCCAGCCCCTGCCAAAAAAACTGCAAAAATAAATAAATAAACAAATAAATAAAATACCCTTTTGCAAGACTTGCACTCTAGTACTCATTCCACTTACTATCTTGCATTATAAATGGACAATTTTCACTGATAATTTTCTTTTTTTTTTTTTTTTTTGTAGAGACAGAGTCTCACTGTACCGCCCTCGGGTAGAGTGCCGTGGCGTCACACGGCTCACAGCAACCTCTAACTCTTGGGCTTACGCGATTCTCTTGCCTCAGCCTCCCGAGCAGCTGGGACTACAGGCGCCCGCCACAACGCCCGGCTATTTTTTGTTGCAGTTTGGGCGGGGCTGGGTTTGAACCCGCCACCCTCGGCATATGGGGCCGGCGCCCTACTCACTGAGCCACAGGCGCCGCCCTCACTGATAATTTTCTATGAGCCTATGAACGTGCACCGGTCATTCTCAAATGAAATAGCAAACAGACAAAAGCGCCCCACACTGTTACTCCGTTTCTGTCTTCAAATTCACAGGAAGAAAAATGCTGTTTCCACAGGACCAGTTATCTCAGAATCTCTCCTGAAACTTTTTTATACCCGTAATTGTGTAGAAAGTGCTTTTCCATGACCTCTGCATTGCCAAATGCAACTCCCTTTTCTAATCTCTTCTTCCACAACCTCTCATTGGCATTTGAGCTCTCAGTTTTAAAACTCCCTCTACTATTGCCCTCTGCTCACTCCCGTTTGAAATAGCACATTTAATCATTAATTTTTTTAACCTCCTCACAGTCCCAAAATATAGCATATTAGTTAGCCAAAGATCATACCTGGGGGCTTGAATGTGACATAGTCTTAGATTCTTATCAAGATGATTAATTACAACATCAGTAGCAGACACAACCCTCTTTTCTTACTGCATATTTTGTGATGACAACATTTCCAGTGATGGCCATTTATCACAGTAGGTGGAGCATAGATAAAACTGAGCCTGCAAACTCCATTGGGCTCAGAGATGTGTAATTACATCTTTTTCTGGAGGTGATATACAAAGGATATATATTAACAGAGACATGTAAATTACCAGCAGAATCTACTCATAGTCACAGAATCCCATAAAGCACTCACAAAAATTTAAAATAAACAGCAACCCCACAGTATATTATATGTAATATAAAATAAGTTTTACGTATGCTTATTAAAATTAATTTCTCAGATATTTCTGTATCACATAAGTATATTAAAATATAAACATTGATTAGAATTATGAAAAAGATAACAGTTTGGAAAACAAGCAGTGCAACAAAGTATTGAAATCATTTAGGTCCAGAAATATAAATAGTAGAAAGATAAATCTGTACTTTCCAGTAAAAATTTTCTTACAAGTATAGACTCAGAAGTCAGTTGGTAGAGATAAAAATGATAGGGAAAAATATTGAGTGGATGAGCATCTCAGCTTAGTGAGCTTTCAGGTAGGAAAACTGAGGCCAGTACTGTACAGTCTCTTGGAGGGTCCCAGTTACACGGTTCCAACCTGCTCTTCCATGGACACTCTATAGCTTTCTTCCCTCTGGCTATTCACTTTCACATTCACCAACATTGTTTCCAGAAATAACCACCTGAATGAGTTACCTGCTCCCAAGTTCTACTACTAGGTAGAATGTTGAAAGCCAGGAAAGGATGGTGCTTACACCTTAAAGCAAAAGAAACAAACAAAAACCCAGAAGGTCAACAGAGTCCTAACTTTTTTCAAGTTCATCGTGGAACTGTCATTCCGAGGTTACTAGATGAACCAATGTGACAGGCTTCTCCAATGATGGAAAAGATGGAACATACTAGAAACAGTCAACTGCCCTAAAGGTGTAAAGGAAGAAAACAACTACAATTATAAATTCTTAAGGGTGAACCATTGTAAATTGTAACAATTCAGAATCCCTGGGAACCCCAGATGCAAGGGAGTTGACACTCACTTTTGAAGTTTTTTCTGTCTCTGTTTATTCATGAGATAAGCAAAATGCAAGGCAAATAGCAGAGAGAAAAACCTCTGGTGGACAAAGGTATAAAACTCTGACTACTTTGGACAGTGGCATGAAGCTGTGACCATTTTCTGGACCTTTCTCTCACAGAAAAGCAAAGACCATAAGCAGCTTAAAGGCAGGAAACGGTTACAGCTCCAGGGTTGTAAGGTAGATCTACTCCCTCTAGGTAGAAGCAAAAGCCATCCACCTTTGAAGGAAGGGATAAGAAATTATCCTGCTACCACAATCAGCTTCTTACCAACCAACAAACAAAATAATATGGAAAAAAGCAGAAAACTACTATATTTGCCCTGATCCCAGTCAATGGTACACGGCTTCTCAGGGAATAAAAAAAATACAAGCAAAATGCAATAATATCATTCTGGTGGAGGGCAAGAAGCCTAGTGGGTGTTGAGAATCCTGTACTAATTCAAGGAGAGATCAGTAAGTTATGAAAACTGTTTCCCACCCACACACAAGGCAGACTTTAGCTGTCGCAAGGAACACCGACAACGTTCAATCTCCAATGGAGAAGTTGAAGAGAGAACCACTTTGATCTCCACCTTGACCCCTGCATCAAGTAATGGTAATGGTAACATATCCAGAGAAAAGGCTTTTATGGTAAAGGCTTGTTCAGGGATGATGGAAAGATTAGAGTTGAATAGAAAGACTGAAAAATCTCTTTGACATCTGATACCCACATCCAGCACATGGTACCAGCTTCCCCAAACCAGAAACAACTTCAAAGCTCAGGAGAAAGAAGATTATTTTAGAACTAATAAAACTCAATCCCATCTCAACTCCTAAGATTGACTAAACATCTCAAAATCACAACTTGACCAAAGAAAAGGCACACCCATTTCAAAGAACACACAATATCGACCTCATCCTCTACTGTTCATTTCCACATATTGTTCATCATAATATTTGAGAAGATGCAGTGTAAAAAAAAAAAAAGCTATAAGCCATGGTCAAAAGATAAAGTAGTAAGCAGATCTAGAACTTGAAATGGTCTATAAGCCGTGATCGAAATATAAGGTAGTAAGCAGATCTAGACTTTGAAAAGCCATCCTTTTGTAGCTTTCAACTATAACAATCAGGCCGAAATATAGATTAAATATGTAACACCACATATGACACAAATAAATATGTCCATACGGTTATGATTTCAGGAATGACATAGAGTTAAATATTAAGCATATTAAGTTAGTGAGAAAATGAATCTATAGGGTCTTACGAACGTGAGCCTGGATTACAGAGACAGAAAAAATACAAAAGACTTAGATTTAATCAGTATCTATATGAGGAACTCTGCGACCAATTGCTAAGGGATAGCATGAGAACAAATTTTAAAAATAATACAACTTAAAAAAATTATATTCAAGTTGTGTGTACATCAAAAAGGAAAGTGAATTCTAGTTGCCACTAATTTAGAATAAAAATCAACCAAAGGATCTGACAGATTACAAAAGAGAAGAGTTTAAAACAGACAAGGAGAATAGAAAATGCAACATGAAAACAAGGAAAAGATGCAATTAGCTATGCCAGGTATTGGTTCTCGTGTCCCAGAGAGCAATTTTTCCAAAATGGTGACAGAACAGGTACATATTAAAACACATGTTACAGTAAAAGTGTGAAAAAAAGAATTTTTAAAGTGTGATATTAATTTTTTACTAAGTAATTTAATATAATGTAAATATACATACAACATAAGGTAAGTGTTGATAATATTTTATAACTATACATTTTATAATTAATGTCAATTTAATAATATACAAATTTCATATCAACAAATATAAATGTTGTTTTGTTTTGGGGTTAACACATCCTGGATGGAGTTTTTTTTTGTCATTTAGTATAAAGTATGACAAAATGTGATCTTTAAATTCTAGTAAATTTCCTTTCAAAATGACTAATATTTAACAAGATATAAGGATAAAAAAAATCAGCAAAAACATAGTAGAACATTAAGCATCCCTGAGCACTATTACATGCTCAGGAAATGAAGGAGTTGTAACATTTCACTAATAATATTTAACGGTTTATGTTTTAGTTCACAAGTAAAAACTGCATTTCAATTTAGTCCTTGAATTCCTTTTTGGGTTAACATTTGTGTGAAGACTCTTATCTTTAAAAATATTTATTCTTATTATATTAAAATTTGCAAATTCATGGAAAATTATATATACTTTATAATTTATTTATAAATTTAATAAATAATAATAATAAATATAAATAATAATAAATATAAAGTAAATTTATTTACTTTATACTTATCTGTACTTGCTGTTTGTGTATATACATGTGTGGTATTTATTTGATCATCATGCTTCTAAAATAGCCACAAAGAACATTTCAGAGTAAGCAATGCTGTTACTCTGAATTCTCTAACTTAAATGATTACTATTTAAAGATATTTTATACACATATCTTTAAAATACTATTAATATCATGTCTTTCTTTTTTTAAGCATCAGTAAAGTGCTCACATCCCAGTACTATTCGAAGCCAGTTGTATTGTTAAACAATGATTATTCATTGACATTTTTTTACAAAATAATGGTCATATTTCTCAGTCACATATGCTCCATATAAAGTATAGACTTATTTTTTTAGATATGCAAAAAATGCCATTGGTATTTTAATGAGGATTGTATCGAGTCTATAAATCACTTGGGTAAGTGTAGACATTTTAACAATTTTGATTTGCTGATCCACGAGAATGATATATTAAAAAACAGAAATTTTTCTGCTGCTAGCTAAATGCAGTTGGACTAAGAAAATCCACATTGCTTATATATTTCATTTTATGAAAAGCTAGAGAAGTATCAATGAAGTGGAATAGATCATACAGCTAATTCAGAACCTCAACTGTGACTTTTGGCAGCAATGAAAGAACTCATTTTCACACTAGATAGAATTTGCCTTGACACCTGTCCACCAATCTCTTCAACGTCTTTTTGGTTTGCTGGTACAGATTGTTTTCCTGAGATATTTGAAACTATCAAGAATGAATGAATAATTCATTAATATGATTTTAAAGAAGAAACAAATGAATTTAAATTTCAACATGACAATATATAGTAATGATAATAAAAGCTTATTTGTTATGCCGTTTTTAACTCTGGGAAAAAGAGGGCTTAATACATCTGTTGCTAAGGCAATACTAAAATAAACTCACTAAATACTAATTGATTATAGTTTTGATAACTGATTTAGAAAAGTTAAAATTTAAGTGGAATTTCATTATTTTAAATTCAGAAAAAAATATGAAAGGTTGGATGAAATAGCACATTAAAAATCTCATGCAATACACATCATCTAAGGCACGTTGAGCATCGACAGATCTACTTTTAGCTAATCTCATAGAAAATGCATTTGTAAAATAACAGGACATCCTCCTAAAAGCCCTGGAGCCCCTGGACTGATACTTTATTTGTACATCTATCTTTTAGTCCCTCCTACACCAACTAAAGTATATAATCTCTCCTTTAAAAAAAAAAAGTCAATACCTACTAATTGCTTCCTGAGTAGGTTTTGGTGTTATTTCCATGAAAGGTATAATTGAGCAAACAGATTTAGCAAGCAGCAGATAAAACAATTAGTACAAAGATCTTTTGTGAAAGAAGTGTCTAACAGTATACCCGCAGCGAAAGCTGAATTTGTAATTTAGAAAACAGATTTAGCAAATGGCAGATACAGCAATTAGTCTAAAAATCTTTCAGTGAGAAAAATTGTCACAAAACAGCAAGAGGGAAGATGCATTTACATAAAAATAATATGTCAATTTCACTGAAAAGCAAATAATTTTCCATTTCCACCTTTTGACATGTTCTTTTCCTTACACTTCCCCCTCCCCCATGTAGGTAGGTGGTCAAGGAACAAGGATATTTCTAAAGTCATGATGGAAGCAACGTTCTATCCTTCAGCAGGACCGCTACATGTAAAGAATCATCACCACCTCTCACCAGGCCAGAACTTCCAACTACTGGGTTGTGGGAGGGAATTAATCTTTTTATTCTTTTCTCTACTGGGTCTATGTTTTGTTACTCATAGCTTGGACTTCACAAATAAAATCGACAGTTAACAATAAGAACAAAAAATTTAGAAGAGCTAGCTGGAGCTTTGCACAAGTATAATTGTCCAGGATATTAGTCATTACCTGGATCCTAATGTTGAAGTAAGGAAAGCATTGAAGGAGGGCAAATAGATCACAAAATGTACTCATGGTAGGTTTCATAGAATTGTATTAGCTTCAAACTTTCTTTCCCTTACTTAGGAAAAGATGTCAACAGTGTGGGTATTGGACCCTCAGGAGGAGGTCCCTGTGCAAGTGAGTCAAAGCTCCTCCAAGAGACCTCCAATAAAAACCAATGGTATTCATTAAAGCAAGAGGCACTACTCAGCGACAGAAGGCTTTCCTGTTGAACTCCTCTCCATGGAGAGTAATGAGAAGCCCTTCTAAGCCCACAATAGCTAGGTCTCTCTCTTGACATTTACAGTTATTAAGTTCTTATGGAATATACTGTGTTAAACAATTCACTGATTTCAGAGGCATTATGTCAGACTTTCAGATTTAGAACTCGTCTTGTTTGATTCTGAAGTGTTCATCACCAAGAAACAATCACTTTGTGTTGGTCCTGGTGTTGAACCATTCAGCCCCTGGGATGATACTGCAGCTCTTTTACTTTAAGCTTGCTCCAACTCATTAACATAGGAAACTGATTTACACACATGCATTTATAAATAATTTTCATTTATGTAACTCTAAGTGGAAATTTACTTACTTTGTTCGATTAGAAGAATCTCGTACATAAAATGAATATTCTTTTTCATTTTTCGAGTTCCATTTGTTAATCATGCTTATCCTAGAATTTCTTTACTGTTGTTCAATGTTGCTGCTATCTGTGTTTGTTTAGTTGTGCACTATTCTCAAAGTAGAAGTTGGCAAATATTTTTTTGTAATGGGCTTTGCAGGTTTTATGGTCTCTGCTACAACTACTTAACTCTGTCATTGTAACATGGAAGGCATCTTAAATATAAAGCAGGCATGAATGTGTTCTCATAAACCTTCACCTGTGAAAGCAGATGGCAGGCATGTTGTAACCTACAGTAGCCACAGTTAGCCAACCTTGCTTTAAGGAATCGTTAATCACTGTCAAGTTGTATACATTCACACGTACTCACTTCCATTATATTCATGCTGGAAGAAATTTCATTGGCCATGCCTTTAGAGAATGATTGCTCACTCAGAGCAATCAAAGAAAATATAAATTGGGTAGTGAATAATAAAAAACATACAAAAATAATATCTTTCAATTTAGCAAAAAGTCTTCCAAGTCTCCCTATACTATGCAGTAGTAAAAACTACACTTTTACTTATAAAACAAATCTATTTTAAAATGTAACTCTGAAATATCATATATTAAATGATATTTATATGTAACAGAATCTATAATTGCTTCATTTATTTATTTAGTGCATTTATTTATTTTTTGAGACACAGTCTCACTGAACATTGTCATAGTTCACAGCAACCTCAAACTCTTAGGCTCAACTGATTCTAGTGCCTCAACCTCCTAAGTAGCTGGGACTATCAACATCCACCATGACAACCAGCCAGTTTTTCTATTTTTAGTAGAGACTGGGCCTCACTTTTCCTCAGGTTGGTCTCAAACTCCTGAGCTCAAACAAACTACCCACCTCACCCTCCCAGAGTGCTAGGATTACAGGTGTGAGCCACTGTACCCAGCCTAATTTTTAATTATTGTCCTATAAACATAACCATTAAAATTTTGGAATAGAGATATTGAAAAAAAGGGATTAAAGAAATAAATTAATCCAACCTCTATATTCCACAAATAGAAAACTGAACCAAAAACAAGATTGGAATATGATTAATATGATTCTCTGTTATTATTTTTACTTTTTTTTTTCGAAATTTGCTATTCTTTCTTCCAATTAATTGATTAAACAGTTTTTGATGTAGGACAAATTCTATCAACAGCTTCCGTAATCCAATATGCTGCCTAATTGACCAAGTAATACAGTTCTTTCTTTTCTTAAACGTTAAAAATCATTGCCTATATTATAATATAAACATCATTTATAGAGTTAATGATATATTATGATAAGCATATACTGCTTTTGTACAACTTAAATTCTACCTCTATATAATTTTCTTTTTGCAGTAAGATATCAGAAATTGAAATGGTTTCTAGCAGACCTGTATGCTTTGTTTATCATTAAGATCGTGTTTTGGACTTTTTCATTTGGTCACTAAAATAGCTATTTCTCTGCCTACTTATTCTTGCTAATAGATTTGTCCTCTGAAAATGTCTGAGTCAGTCAGTATAAGACATTGACATTAACCTTGAAGCCTATTATCTAATATTGAAAATAATCATTGCATTCAGCATTTCTATAATTGACATAGTAAAATAAACATAAGAAAATGGCCTTCATCTGAAGATGATACAAAAGTTAAACTGTAGATAATACTAATAAGTAAAAAACAAAAGACCCATACTTACATATTAAAATATATGTTGTATATGATATTTTATTAACCCACTCATGACTTGATGGGCACTTGGGTTGATTCTCCATCTTTGCGAATGTGAATTGTGCTGCAATACACATTTGAGTGTGAGAGTCTTTTTTGTAAAACGACATTTTTTTTCCAGTTAGGTAAATACCCAGTAGTGGGATTGCTGGATCAAATGTTAGTTCTATTTTTAGTTCTTTCAGGAATGTCCATACTATTCTCCATAGATTGTACCAGTTTGAAGTCCCACCAATAGTGTGTAAGTGTTCCTTCCGCTCCACATCCACACCCAGCATCTGTTGCTTGGGACCTTTTTGATGAAAACCATTTTCACTGAGGTCAGTTGATACTCCATTGTGGTTTTGATTTGCATTTCTCTGATGATGAGTGGTGCTGTGCCTTCCTTCATGTTTATAGGCCATTAGCCTGTCTTCTGTTGAAAAGTATCTCCCCATGTCTTTTGCTCACTTTTCATGGTACCTTTTGATTTCTTTCTTGCTGACTTCTTTGAGCTCTTTGTAGATTTTGGTTATTAGCCCTTTCTTGATATATGGTATGCAAATGTTTTTTTTTTTTTTTTTTTTGGTAGAGACAGTGTCTCACTTTATGGCCCTCAGTAGAGCGCCGTGACATCACACAGCTCACGGCAACCTCCAACTCCTGGGCTTAAGCAATTCTCTTGCCTCAGCCTCCCGAGTAGCTGGGACTACAGGCGCCCGCCACAACGCCTGGCTACAAATTTTTTTTTTTCAATTTTATAGGATACTTGTTTGCTCTGCCGATTGCTTTGTTGGCTGTGCAGAAGCTTTTTAACTTAATCACATCTCATTTATTTATTCTTGTTGTTGTGTTTGCCTGTAAGGGTCGTCTTCATAAAGTCTTTGCTTAGGTAGATTCTCTAAAAGAATGTTCCCAACATTTTCTTCTAGAATTCTTACAGGTTAGTGCCTTGGGTTTAAGTCTGTAATCTTTATCTATTCTTTTTTTTTGATTCTAAAATAGAATCTTTACCTATTCTTTTTCTGATTTCTTTATTCTTATTTCTGCATGTCCAAAGTCTACCTATTTTTCAGTTATGTCATTAGGTTTTGAGGTCACCATTGTTGGCTCTCTGGAAATACTCTATCCATTCTCAGGAGTCCTAGAGCACTTTATCTTTACTATTCTCATATCATTGCATTTGTTTTGTTTGTAAATATTCATATCATACGTGTATTTTATCTTCTCTCCTAAGCTTAAAGAACCTTATAGATCAGGATCCATTACTAAGTGCACATCTGTACATAATCTAATAATATGACTATTTATGTATCTCAGCACTTATTAAATTTTGTAAGCTAAAAAATGTCAACCAAATAGGTCTACATGTCAAGCAAATAATTCACAAAACCATTGGATGTTACTTTACACGATACAAGAAACTTTGCAGGTGTTATTCAGTTAAGGATATTGAGATGAGGAGGTTATATCCATTGTTTGTTTCGATGAACCCTCTGTAATCACAAGGGTCCACAGAGAAGGGACACAGGAGGGTACTATTCAGAGATACATTTGAAGATGTTGCACCGCTAGTTTTAAAGATGGAAATGGGCCTGCCAGTTAAGGAACACAGATTGCCACTAGAAGCTAGGAAAGGCAAGCAAGTGGGTTTTCCCCTAAAGTCCCTAGGAAGAACATAGCCCCACCAACACCTTGATTTTAGGACTTCTGATCTTCAGAAACAAATTGTGTTATTTTAAGTCACTAATCACTACTGAAAAATTTTCAAACTACCCTGTTTCCCCGAAAATAAGAATCCTCCGAAAATAAGACCTACTTACAGGAAAGATAAGACAGCCCCCGAAAATAAGACCTAGCACATCTTTGGGAGCACGCCTTAAAATAAGACACTGTCTTATTTTCGGGGAAACAGGGTAATACATCAACTTTATTTAATCTCTGTATTTCTATATGTATATCAATCTATATATACAAGTATATTCATAACACATGTGTCTACTTTCATGATTTAATAAGTGTCATGCATTAAAAGTAGTTTTATTTGGTGTAGATTACATGCTATGTGTATCCTGCATAATTATTTAGGACAGAAGATAAGCAATGTGTAAATGTAAATGACCATTAACATTCAGGTAAACTGGAGTTGATTGATTTCCTATGAATAAGTGGTATGTGCAGAAGGAATAGCAAAATTGAGTAGAAAGTTAATAATATGTCATATTATAATTTACCATTTGTACTAAGTTAGCAGTTTCAACTTTACTCTGAAAGCTATTGAAGATTATTGAAGAATTTTATAATCAAATAATCCAAAATAAAAACAAGTAGATACAACTGAAAAGATTCCCTGGAAAATCGAGCCATCTTAATTCAAGTTATAGTACTGAAATTAATTTAAGTAATGAATGCAAGGGATTCTGTGAAGTGTATTCAAAAATCTAGTTTACATAGAAATTTTAAATAGCATTTTATACAATATAAAAATGTAAATATGATAGTTCTGTGGGGAGTTTATATGAGAAATAAAGAATTTATCCTTTGAAGAGAACATTCAGACGCATTGCAACCAGTGGCCATGGACAAAAATTGATTCTTCTCTTATCAAAATTATAATGAAGGGATGTTGAGAAAAATAATGTCATTCGAGGAAATAATACATGGAGGATTATTACGCTATATAAGATAGATAATACATAGGAGATTTTCCAAAAGTGACTATAGCTATAACTGCATTTAGTTATTTCTAAAGTCTTAGTGGGTAATAGAAGAAAACGTTATAAACTAGTGTGACATTTAAGATATATGTCCACTAGGGTGGACATAAAGTTTGTGTGCAACTTAGAATAGTCTAACATAGTAAATTGCACACGAACTTTATGTCCCCCTGCATATGTATAGCGATATATGCAGCATACACGTAATACTCTTTTTCCCACCATCACCAAAAAAACTAGTATATGTTTCTTCTGACTTCTATTTCTCATTTCTGCAAATTTCCTTCTAATAATCTTCTGTTCAAGATTGCCTATAGTGGTTGACAAAAATTTCCTCATTGTAAAAGGTTGGAAAGAGGAAAAAAAGCAAGATGATATCTACCACTTAACCAAATAGTAGTTATGGCCATAAAGTACTTGGAAACATTCTCAGCTATTGAAACACATGTAAGCTTAAAGGTTTAAAAAAGAAAAATAACATATTGATATTCAGATGCTATGATTTGTAATCTTATTTTTACAAATAAAAAAAATGATAAGACCCAGAACACTGATTGACTTTTTAATGCCACCCATGCATTTAGGGAAAAAGTGAGTAACTGAACTGATCTGTTTACAAGAGGGTGTCTTTAATTCATATTCTTACATGTATATACTTGCAGTATAACATTGCCTATTATTTATGATATTTTATAACATTCCTTTGAATTGATAAGTTCAACTTTTTTCTTTCTATAGCATATATTACTAGCAAGAAATAACAACCAAAACTGTTAATATTTTTAGTAATTTCAAACTTTCAGAATTTTATATTATTTCACTTGTATTAGGCCATGACATCCTTTTTTCACTCATAATTCTGCTTAATATCCCCGAATGAATCATCACCCTCATTCCACATGCAGGAATCAAACTTTCCCTTGACTTAGCTCTTAGCAGTATTTTTATTTTTCTCTGGTAATCTTCTTCTGTCAGCTTCTCCAGTGACATACAGGTATCTGAATGAAAAGAATAACACTCACCTGTGAGCATTTACTGCGGAGTGAGAAGAAACCCTGCAGTAAGTGAAGCCAGAGACCAAGCTTACATTTTCTCTTTCTTTTCTTTTTGCATTTCCTGACCTCATACAGGAAGCACAAATGGGTGGGTGGGTTTTTTCTCTACATAGTGCCCCATATACCCTACTTATTCAGCTGTTTAGATAAACAGACTTGGAACGGATAAAGGATTTTCTTTCTATCTCCAGAAAGTGTCATGGAAACATGTTAGGAATTGTGCAGAGCAGTGCACTCTAAGTAAAAATTAACTACCTTTCCTAGTTGGCTAGAACTGTTCAGATCTACTTTCTTAGTGACATTTTCAAGGAGGAAGAAACACATGGCTCCTCAAACCCACAGCAATGTAATTCTGACAGCGGTAGTACCTCGTAGATAGGCCAGGCGTGATTATCATTTATCTTTTGCTGAAAAGAAAATGAAAGTGACATAACTAATCAAAGCAGACTCAAGGCTAAGATCCAAGCCTTCTGATTTAAAAATTGCCCCTTATATCACATGGAATAACTTAATTATTAATTTTCATATGAATTTATAAAATCTTAAAATTACCCATTTGTTCTTAGATTTGCAAAGAATTACTTCAAGTGTAAGTTTCCAGGATAACTTTTCATGTGCATTAACTCTTGTCCCAGCCAAATAAATAGATAAATGTACATATTTCGTGGAAAAGTATAGAGAGAAATATACGTTTTCTATTCCCATGCTGTTCATTTTGTCTGAAATGCCATATTTTAAGAAAACATTTTTTTGTTCAAGGATAATTTCAAATTGAGGATGACTTTAAGCATATTAACTTATGTTAAGAACTACCTAACAAACCTTCTATTCATCTCATATAATGGAAACTTCAAGAAATTATAAATTTAAAGTAAAACATGCAGTTGTATGCCAATTTTATTACCCATAATCAATATTAATAATAAACCATTGTTGCTTATAATAAATGTAAATATTGGACATCTAATACCTTGAAAAGTAATCTTAAGATATGTAACAAAGATAAAAATACTTGGTTCTCAGAAGCTGACATCAAATCCAAGTCATACACTTGAATTTCAAAATATGGAAACCTAATAATAATATGAGATACCAGATAGATGGAATCCTGAGGGAATTTGTCTTTATATCAGTAGATCGCTTACTTTCTTTTTGAAGGCAGAAATAATACCTTATCCATGTATTAATAGATCATTAAAATATTATACACATAAAATTTAAATGGTGTTTTTGATATAAGAAATAAATGTGCATAAAATCCAGATTACAGTGAAGTATGGTCTTGGCCAGAATTCAAATTTGAACCACATTGGGCCAGAAAATAAAAATACTGCTAAAATACTGAGTCAAGGTCAAGTTTACTGTTGTTGTTATTGATGATTTTTTTGTAATTTTTTTTTTTTTTTTTTTGAGACAGCATCTCACTCTGTTGTCCCAGACTATAGTGTAGTAGTGATACAGGACAGGTGGCTCCCTAGCCAGCTGGTGGAGCTGAGGGGAGGACCTGCCACCTCCATCCTGGTGGTGTTGGTGCAGTGGCAGTTGGCAGAGGAACCAGGGGGGCTGGAGAGTAGGCAGGCGGACTGCAGGAGGCTCCAGTAGCCAGAGGGGCCAGACAACTTCTGGGGAGACACTAGCACCCTAGGTCTCCCTCCCCTGTACTTTCAGCTGAACAGGGAACCCCAGTTTCCTAGGGCTGGTCAATTTCATGTAGGCTTCCTAGGCCCAGAAATGAAAGGGATTGTAGCCATTCATTTCCCAAGTCCCCTGCTAAAGGTAACTACAGAGGACTCATGCAACCCTATATATACCCCCACAAAGAACTGGAGAGAGACCGAGGGGAAGAGAGAGAGCTTTTTTCCCCTCCGAATTGGTTTGTTTCTCTCTGTCTGGAGCTTTGTTATTTTTTATATTCTTTTCTGGAAATAAATCCTGTTTACCACTGATATGTGGTCTGTGGATTCATTCTTCAAATCACCAAGACCAAGGACCTACAGAAGACGAAATTCTGGCATCAGTAGCACCACAGCTCGCAGCAATATCAAAACCCTGGGCTCAAGGAATCCTCTTGCCTCAACCTCCCTAATAGCTGGAACTACAGGTGCCCGCCATTTTACCCAGCTAGTATTTTTGTTTTCTATTTTTAATAGAAATGGAGTCTAACTCTTGTTCAGACTGGTCTCAAACTCCTGAGCTCAAGCAATCAGCCTACTTTGACTTCCCAGAGTGCTAGTATTACAGGTGTGAGTCACCAGGGCCAGCAAATTTTTTGTTGATTTTTTATAGAGGAGATGTGAACTTAATAGAAAACAAAAAAGATTACCTGTATATATGAATATGCAAGATGTGTGGCCGAGAAAATAATATTTTGGTTACACTAAGTGCTTTCTTCAAATGCTCAGTTTTGCCACACAAATTCAAGGGAATACCTACAGAGCTGTGCTATCTAATGGTGTCACTTTCAGTCATTTGTGGCTACTTAAATCTAAATTAATTTAAACTAAACCAATCAAAACAAAAATCCCACAGTTTGGTTGCACTAGCCTCATTTTAGGTGCCCAGTAACCATATCAGCCTGGTGGATACCAGCCTGCAATGCTGGTATAAAACCTCCATTATCACAAGAAATTCCACTGGTCAGCAGAACTCTAGACACAGAAATGAATATATAGTTTGGAATGAAGCAGGTAAAAATTGTCTGCAATAAGCACAAAGTCAAATGTCTCTTTGGCATTCTGTTTTGTACAAGTGACATACTTATGGCATGTTTCTTGTTAAAGAAGCCCGGTTTTGAAGAGAATTCCAGTTTATCCCTAGAAAATTCTTGTACTTTTGATGTCTTTTATAGAAAGGATAAAATACAACTTCATGATATTTTTTTCTTGGATTTGTTCTCATGAGAGTCTTTTTCATTCTCTTTGATGTATTACAGGAAGAACGAATGAGCTAAAACAAACCTCGGGTGCTCGGGGCCAGCAGGGTTCTTCACACAAAATAAGCATGGGTTTGGGTGCATTAGGACGATTCTGTCCTTCATGGAATTTTTTTTTCTCCTTCCCACACACTTTTACATAACATTTATGTATTTATGACAATGAAATTTTGGAAATGATGGCAATATATGCATGGGTTTAAAATATTTCAAAAGTCTGGCAGCGCTTGTAACTCAGTAGTTAGGGTGCTGGCCACATACACCAACGCTGGCAGGTTCAAGCCCGGCCCGGGCCACCTAAACAACAATGACAACTGCAACAAAAAATAGCCAGGTGTTGTGGCACACATCTATAGTTCTACCTACTTAGGAGGCTGAGGCAAAGAATCACTTAAGCCCAAGAGTTTGAGGTTGCTATGAGCTATGATTCCAGGGCACTCAACCGAGGGTGACATAGTGAGATTTTGTCTCAAAAAAAAATAAAAAAGTAAAAATTCTGAGTATATAATTAATGAATTAATTTGAAAACAAAATAATTTCAGCATATTGGTAGGAGCTGGGATAAGAGAGATGCCAAGTAGTAATTAGTAATGTAGAAAAGGAAGAATACGCCTTAAATTCTGTGCCGTGTAATAATTAAGATCATAATGATCTTACACAAAGTTAAAGTTTTATAGGCTTAAGGAGTTCAAGGAATCTTAAAACCAAAGGCATCTAGGAGTCCTTAGAATCCTCAATACAGAATCTATCATCATAGAACACTATTGTCATGCCCTGAATAAAGAAAAAGATTCTGCACTTTTATATATACATTTTGACAGAGTCATAGAAGGTGGTAGGTAACTTGGATCATTGAAAAGGGAGAGAAACACAAGCTATAAAATTGAAATGTTTTTAAGGAAAAAACCATCATAGATCAATGATCTGAAAGTGGCCTTGTGGAATAAGAATGCAACCAATATTAAAACCACTTTCATTGAACTCTGAGAGGTAGAGCAAAAGCTCCCACAATGAAAGCATCATCAGGACAGAGCATCTAAAGAGAAATAACATGCACACAACATTTGCTGAATTAAGAATACTATCACAATGGGTCGCAGTACAAACAATTAAAGGCAAGGTAAAGGAAGCAAGAGGAAATTTTTTTAAAGGAAATTAAGTGAACGAAAAAAAGATGCTTGTAGAAGGAACTTAAACAAGCAAGCAGATGAGTTCATTTGCGTAGGAGAAGATGTAATGAGGGGATATGATTGAGACACTTGATTAGGAGAAAAATGTATTCTAACATTTTATGTCTGATTTAGTCTATTGAGAAGAAAGGTTTATTCTCATGTAGGTATCTAAACTAGGATGTGACCATATGACTTCAATGATTATCTAATTTTCTGTCAGAGTTAAAAAAAAAATTATAAACTCAAGTTGTCATCATGAGACAGGATGAAGTCATTTATACACCACGTGTTTACATGGTAAAATTTTATTCACCCTTTATGTTGCAGCTCAAATAGTTCTTCTGTAATGAGAACTACTTTTATCTCTGTTTATGAGTAAATTCCTTTTGAGATAAGGGGCATATAACATCAAATTATCTGACATAAAGAAGTCACAAAAAAGCAGACAGTTGTCATGGAAGTGAAGAAATAGGTAAAAGGGAGAGAAAAAGAGCAGGAAGCAAAGAACTCCTGGAAACAACAGCAAGGAGACCATACAACGTAACACCACCCCCTGTGGTTAGCATAAATCGACTATACTCCATTTTTGTCCATCATTCTGTTTTTTGTTTTTTTTTTATTAAATCATAGCTGTGTACATTGATATAATCATGGGGCATCATTCACTAGCTTCACAGACCATTCTGTTTTACTCATTGATTCAGCCAACTGAGATTAAGTTTCGATGATTTTTTTCCATGCACAACCACAGGACACTGTGTAATTGATGACTGGATTAAATTATATGAAAGAAGGAACTGCTCTGCACAGTTCTTAAGACATTAAGAATAATACAAGACCTGAAAAAACAGCACTTTCAAAAGGCCAGACCAAATTAGAAGAATCTTAAAGTGAATGAAGACAGCAGATAATGCCCTAAGAGAAATAGAGGATGAAGAGGAGGAAAATACGAAAAATTGAAATGAAATTTTAAAAGAGATGAAAAGGGATTCAAAGAGAGAGAAAATTTTACAAATATGGAAGATAAGCGAGTAAGAATCAACACACTGAGGGAGAAATTCAAAGTAGTGGAACATTTTGGGGGCAAGACACGATTGCAAGAGGGACTTTGCCTAACAAATGCAATCAGTGTAATCTGGTTTATTGTACCCTCAATGAATCCCGAACAATAAAAAAAAATATCAAAAACAAAACAAAACAAAAACAAAAATAACCCAAAGTAGTGGAACAGAATGAACGTTGTGAAGAAGGCTCACACGGTGAGACATTGAGTCCTCAGACCAACCACCAGCAGGTGCTGAGGCCTCCTGCCCATAGCCATGCAAAGGATCCTGCTTAGAGGCTCCCTGGGTATTTAAATGACTACAGTCCCATTGTTGTAACCTCCAAAATTCCTGATCTCAGAGGAAGGAAGCTAGGAAATGTCTATTATTTTAAGCCACTAAGTTTTAGAGAAATTATTTATACAGCAATGAGTAAATGATGCAGTCGGTATTAAGGAAACATCCAGTATGAGGCTATTTCAAATATTCCTGCTAAATACATCCTAATACAGTGTATATCTTGTGCTGATTATGTATCCATTTCTCTTGGCTATAAACCTAGGAATAAAAATGCTGGATCACAAGATAAACACATATTCAGCTTTAGTATAATAGATACAGCAAACGTTTTGTCCAGAGCTGGTATCAATTCACACCCTCACTAGCAGTATATAAGAGTTCTTAGTGCTCACAATCTCACTATCACTTGATATTTTCTTCTTTTTTATTTTACTCATTTTGATAGGCTGTAGTGCAATATCACTGTGGTTTTAATTGACATTTTTCCCTTGGGTCCAAGGAAGTTTAGGGCTTTTTCAAATGTCCAATGGCCATTTAGACATCACCATTTATAAAATATCCGTTTAAGTCTTGTTTTTTTTTTGTCAGTCTTACTTTGCCAACCTGGGTAGGATGTCTTGGTGTCATATCTCACAGCAACCTTAAACTCTTGGGCACAAGCAATTCTCCTGCCTCAGCCTCTAGACTACAGGCACCCACCAGGACACCTGGGTAGTTTGTTCTATTTTTAATAGAGATAGGGTCTCACCTTTGCTCACAATGGTCTCCAACTCCTAAGCTTAGGTGATCTACCTGCCTGGGCCTCCCAGAATGCTAGGGTTATAGGTGTGAGTCACCATGCCTGGCCCATCTGTTCAAATTTTTTACCATTTTTAAAATAGAGTCATCTATCTTTTTCTAATCAATTTATTATTTTTATAATTCTAGAATTCTTTTTATATTCAGAAGCCAGTCCTTTAGCAGATATATATTTCTTACTTCTCTCACCCTTTAGGTTTCCTCTTACTCTTTCCATTGTGGCTTTTGATAAACAGATTTCTTAATTTTAGAATAGCCCAATTTACTGATCATTTTTTCATCTGTTTAGTGATTTTATGTCCTATTTAAGAATGATTTACCTACCTCTAGCCATCGTTATCTTCGAGATTTATTCAGTCGACCATCCACATAGAATTTGTTTTTTGTATGGTGTGGGCTAGACATTAAAATATACAATTGTTCCAACACCACTTATGGCCAAAAAAGAAAAAAAAAAAGTCAACCTTTTCAGAGGGCACTAGAATAATATCTTTTATCATAAATCAAGTGACCATAAATTGGGGGTGGAAATCTATTCATGACCTCTCTATTCTGCTGTATTTTTTTTAATCCTTACACAGACACCACACTTGTTTAATTATTATAGATTTGTAATAAGTATTGGTATCTAGTAAATGAGTCTTCCAACATCTTTTTCTTTGATTTTGGACTTTGCTTGCCATATAAATTTCAGAATCATACTATCAATTTCCATTGAAACACCTAGTAATATTTTGGTTACCGTTTAATCTATTGATAAATTAACGCTTGAGTTTTACGATCTATTAACATGGTTTTCTCCTCCATTTATTTTGATTTTCTTTCATTTTTCTCTGCAATGTTTGCTGGTTTTGAATATCTTAGAATCTTGAATATCTTTCAGTAGATTTATTCCTAGATATTTGTTTTTGATGTTTTATCAATGATATCATTTTAAAAGTTCAATTTCAATTGCCTGTATGTAGAAATAAAATGAATTCTTAAAACTGACACTTGTGTCTAGCTCCCTTGCTAAACTCATTTTTTAAAATTCTGTCAAGTCTTGTTTTATTTTCTTCATGCACAATCATGCAGTCTCTCAATAATGCACAATTTTATTTTCTCCTTTCCACCCTTATGACTTATTTCCTTTCAGCTCAGATCTCCAGTATAATGTTGAATAGAAGTAATGACAGTGACATTCTTAACTTAGTCCTAATATCAAGGGGAAATCTTATAATATTTTATTGCTACTATGATGCTCAATGTGGAGGTGGCTTGCAGAGGTGTCTCACCCTGCGTTGGGGTGAAATGGTCATCTGCACAGGAGTGAGGAGGGCATCCCCACGGAAAGGTTGTGCAGTGCAGTGTGTCAGAGCCTGGGTAGGTAGAGGAGGGTTTCTACGTCTTAGGTTGCCCGGGGTGCTGTACTGATGCCCTGACAGAGGAGGAAAACTTTCATATGTGATAAAAGGTGTCAGACTCCAAGAGGAGGTAGAAGAACTTTGACACCAGAGGTGACCTGGCAGAACCCCAGTGGAGTCGAAATGAGACAAGACAGGAGTGACAAGACACTGTCACTATTAAAAGGGATTAATATAGTATGGAAATAAATTGAGGAAAATGAGAGCCAGTTTTCTTGGTGGTGAAGAAGAAATCCTTCCATAATTGTAATGAGATAAAACTTGAGTGAATGGTGGGATGTTGGATTAGACTTGGAGGTATTACTGAGAACTCAAAGCTTTCAATATACAGGCACTGCCCTGGTTATGAATGAGATAGGTTCTGTACTTTTGTTCTTAAGTTGAACTTGTATGTAAGTTGGAACAGTACATTTACCTCTTGTCTGTAATAGCCTCCATTCATGTGTAAGTTGAACATAAGTTGGATGTTTGTAACTTGGGGACTTATTGTAAAAGCCTCTGTTTGTAAGTGCAAGTTGTATGTTAAGTCAGATGACTATAACTTGGGAACTGTCTGTAGATATAGATGTGTGTGTATGTGTGTGTGCATGAATATATTTCTTGGCTGTATGCACCAAGTGTCAGGAGCAGCAACACCCCAATAACAATGAGCATATCTAGCACCCAGATATTAATGTTTTTTTTTTTTTCCTAACAAGAACCAGTGCTCGGGCGGCGCCTGTGGCTCAAGAAGTAGGATGCCGGTCCCATATGCCGGAGGTGGTGGGTTCAAACCCAGCCCTGGCCAAAAAAAAAAAGAACCAGTGCTCTTTGAAAAATAGTTGAATCCAGGCCTGAGGAAGGAAAAATACAAGATAAGCCTAGATTATTTTGTGACAGAAAATAAAGAAACTCTCAAAGAATAATATTGGGCCAGGTGTGGTGGCTCATGTCGGTAATCCCAGTACTTTTGGAGGCTGAGAAAGTCCTTGTAAAGGACTGAATGGTTTATCTCCTCCAGCCTCCAAATTCAGATGCTGAAATCCTAATCCCCAAGGTGATGATATTAGGTGTGGACTTTTGAAGGTAATTAGGTCAGGTAAGGATTAGTGTCCTTATGAAAGAGGCCTTGGAGCTCCCGTACCTTCCACCAAATGTTGCACAGTGAGAAGAAAGCTGTCCATGCATGTTGCAGATGAGGGGACAGGTCTGGAGAGGATGAGAAGTGTGGTCACAGCTAGCATGTCTCGGACTTAGATGGTGGACTCACACTCATATTCTCTAGGGACAGGAGAGAAGATGAGCTACATGTGAATTGCCTGGTGTCCTGAAGCACATGCTGCTCTTAAGGTGACAGGCACAAGTGAGGATGTCACTTTGGGATCATTTAGCTTAGTGTGGTCCCTGGTGGGCTGTAAGTCCCCCATGGACAGTGACCTTACCCTTTTTGTTCATTGCTGCACCGTGGGCAATGGGGACCAGAGCAAGAGGCCAAGGACTAAGACTTGGGGGGCCAAGTGTGTGGAGAGAAAAGAGGAGGAGCCCAGAATGCAGCACCGTTGCCACCAGCTCTAGAGAAACTTTGCCAAATGCACTGCAGGCCTTGCATCTGCTGGGCAGACCAAGCTGACCCTATAGAATCTAGACTGAAAACCTCAATCAGTATGACTGGACTGGGTTGCAGCCAGGTAAGCTGTGGTTTGTGGACTTTTACTGCACCTGATTCTGCTTCTCTGGGTCACTGTACTAACCAGTACTAACTAACCCTAACCACACCCAAGGGTCTGGAACCCACTTCATCCCTCTGTCCCAGTGTATCCTACTGATCACAATATTATGCTCAGGAGTCTCTCAAAGACCATACTGCTGGACAAGTCAAATTTAAAGAGGAGTCTTTTTATTTAAGAGCTGACTAGTGACTGCCTCAGTGTCCCAACATGGGGTTTCTGAGAACAGCCTTGAGTGCTTAAGGGGGTTGAGTTTTTAAGGCTTGGTCTGCATCCTGTTTGGTATGCAGGCTGCCCAGGTGTATCTGGGTAGGGTAGCAAGCATTGTACAGAAGCAGAATTTTGCGGTTAGTTAGCCATACATCTTTGCTTTAATATTCCCCCCCCCATACATCTTAGTTCCAGTACTTTCCCCATCTGGTATTGTTTAAAGGTCAGCTGCAGGGACAGCTGGTAACTCTTGGTCTATTTCCCAAGGAGTTAGCTAAGCAAGATATCAGTGAGCACTTTCCCATTTATCTTGGGAGTAAACCAGGCTTACTCCAATTTGTTGAGGGCTTGCGGCCCAGAAATTTGTCAGGAGTTAACTGGTATGTTTTCACTTTAGTCTAGGCCTAACAACATGAAGCAGGGCCCTAACTCTAGCCCTCACCTAAGGACCCTAAACTCTTTACATCCCCTAGGCTGGCATGACCCCAGCCAACGTCGGCCCTAAGCCTAGCCCTCATCAAAAGCTTCTGGATCAGTGGTTCTCAACCTTCCTAATGCTGCCACCCTTTAATACAGTTCCTCATGTTGTGGTGACAACAGCAATAAAAATAATTTTATGGTTAGGGTCACCACAACATGAGAAACTGTATTAAAGGGTCACAGCACTAGAAAGGTTGAGAATCACTGCTCTGAACCTCCCTCATTTCCCAAGCTCCCTGGTCCCTAATGATCACCCTAAGCCTTTTCCTAACCCTTGACTTCACCCATGCACCCAAACTTCAGTTCATTCCCTAGTCCCACCTGACCCTAATCTTCACCTGAAGTCAGGCCCTAACTCTAACTCTCATCCAAGGGCCCCCAAAACTTTTCATCACCAATGCCAACCCTAATTATCACTTGAAGCTGGGCCCTAACTGTAGCACTCACTTAAGGGTCCCAAATACTCTTTATCCCCCAGGCAAGCCACACCTCAATTATTACCCTAAGGTGGACCGTATCCCAAGCCATTTCCTGGGGACCAAACACCATTTAGCACCAGACCGAAAGCTGGGCTCTAAACCTAGCTTTCCACAAGGTCTCTGAACTCTATTCATTTTCCAGACCTACCTGACTCTATTATCATACAAAGCAGGGCCAAAACCCTGGTCCGCACCTAAGGGCCCCAGTACTCTTCATCCTCTAGGCCTGCCTAAACCTAATTATAACCCTAAGCCTTCACCCAAGGACTCTGAACCCTTTCAATCCCCCAGTGCGCACTGACCCAAACAATCACCAGAAGCTGAGCCCTAAGCCTAGCCTCACCCACAGTGCCAATCCCACTTCATTCTGTTGGATTGTCTGACCCCAATGATTGCCTAAAGCTGGGTCCTAACCACGACCCTCACCCAGGTTTCTCAAACCTTTTTCATTTCCTAGTCCCACCTAACCTTAATTATCACCTGAAGCTAGGCCCTAACTCTAGACCAGTCCCCCTAACCCTGAACCCTCTTCATCCCCCAGGCTTGCTATTTCTTAATTATCACCTAAAATTGGGCCAAAATTGGGCCCAAAACCCTATCCTTCACCCAAAGGCCCCCAAAACTTTTCATCACCAATGCATGCCTGACCCTAATTATTACTCAAAGCTAAGCCCTAACCCTAGCACTCACTTAAGGGCCCTGAAGTCCTCCTTATCCCCCAGGCATACTGCACCCTAATTATCAGCTGAAGCTGGGATCTAACACTAGCCCATACCCAGGGATCCCAAGTGCTCTTCATCTCCCAGGATGGACACCAACGACCACCTGAAGTCTCTTTCCAACCCTTACCCTCACACAAAGGCCCCGAATCCTCTTTATCCCTCAGGTTTGCCTTACCCTAATTATCATGCAAAGCTAGGACCTAACCTTAACCACAGGTCCCAAGCCTCTTCATCTCCCAGACCTGTCAGACCCCAATGATCACCTGAAGGCAGGTCCTAATCACAGCCCACACCCAAAGTTTCCAGACACTTTTCATTTCTCAGGTCCACCTGACAATTATCACCTGAAACCAGCAGTAAGCCCCTACAGCCAAACTGCGGCCCGTGGGCCACATGAGACAGTGTGAATTGTATTTGTTCCCATTTTGTTTTTTTACTTCAAAATAAGATATGTGCAGTGTGCATAGATATTTGTTCTAGATAGATATAGATATAGATATATATATTTTTTAACTATAGTCCGGCTCTCCAATGGTCTGAGGGACATTGAACTTGCCCCCTGCTTAAAAAGTTTGAGGACCCCTGCACATACCCAAAGGCCTGAGCCCTCTTCATCCCCCAGACCTGACAGTACCTAATTATCACCCAAAGCTGGGCCCTAACCCTAGCCCTCCCACAAGGACTTTGAACCCTCTTCATCCTACAGGCAAGACAGACCCCAGCCATTACCTCAAGTACGGTCCCAACCCTAGCCCTCACACAAGAGCCCGAAATCCTCTTCCTCTTTCAGGTTCCCCTTATCCTAATTACAACACAAAGTTGGGGGAACTATTCTAGCCCTCAATCAAGGGCCCAGAACCTTCTTCATTCTTTAGTCCCATATACCCTAATTTTCACCAAAGCTGGACCCTAACCCTAATCCTCACCTTCTGGGCACTGAACGTCTTTATTTATCATGCCTACCTGACCCTAACCATCACCTAAAGCCAAGTCCTAACCCTGGCCTTTATCCTCAGGCCCCTCTTTATCCCCAAGGACCACCTGATCTTAACTATCACTCAAAGTTGGGCCCTAACTCTATCTCTCACTCAAGAGCCCAAAAGCCCCTTCATCCTCCAGAACTGCCTGATCCCAGCCATCACCTGAAACCAGGCTCTAACCCAGCTAATATCATACACTAAATGGAGGTAGGGGGGTGTATCAGGAAACTCTTGATTCATTGGTGCATTGTCCATTCTTTTGAGACTGTTAGTAAAACATATTATTTAACAGAACAGGAGGGCAGAACAGAAACTTTATTAAAACTCTAAATTATTCCTTGAAAGAAGTTAACTTTTTTATTTGAAATTCAATATAACTTTATTTATAGAGAGAGATTGATATATTTATAAAAGTTTCCCTTTGCTATGGTCATGAAAATACATATCTGCCCTTGTAAATGTATGTTCGTTGAGCAAAGATCAGCAATGTTCTTTAACCAATTTGTGAGTGACACAGAACCACAAGACTTAGTCCTTTGCTCTTTGCTCTTCCCTAAGTACTGTCATTTTCAGTATGACTTCACATCTTTCTGTGTCATTAAATGTCAGATAAAGTTGGTCATGCCCATAACATTTTAATTAATTACTGCTGCTTCTTTGGCCTTGATTCAAGTAACTGAAACAATTTTAAGTAGCTTAGTTTACATATTAAAATCATCTCAAAATCAATATGCCAGTAACAGTGAGTTTGGATTCTTCCCTGCCCGATACCCTTTCTCCTCCTGTGTTTTCTATTTTCAGTGATTGACTCCACCAGTTAATCCTGGTCTGGACATGTCTTTTGCTATGCTACAGTACAGATTCTACCCTGCTTCCCTGAAAATAAGACATCCTCCGAAAATAAGACCTACTTACAGGAAAGATAAGACGTCCCCTGAAAATAAGACCTAGCGCATCTTTGGGACACACCTTAAAATAAGACACTGTCTTATTTTCTGGGAAACAGAGTAGTAGTCAATCCATCAGAAAGTGTCTTCAAAGTCATAATTATAACCCAATGATTTTCACCACCTCCAATACTATATTTAAAGCAAGATTGTGCTTACCACAGTGGTCTCACATCTCCTCTCCTAAATTCTGCTCTTACTCTCATCCATCAGTGTCCACAGGGTTGATAGATTAAGTCCCTAAATCCTGGAAATCAAATCTGACTCTTCCCCTACTTTCTGAATATGTTTAAGACTTACCCTGGTTTTTATATCTCTCTATGATAACTTTGTTCACCAATGTCTAACATAATCTCCCCCTTTAAATGCTCATATTTTCATTTATGAGATGTATTTGATGTCTAACACATTATGATTGAGCTCTTTGAATTTAAATTCTGAGCTACAGGTAAAAAATGCTATTTTTGCAAATATTTAATATTCTCATGACTATATATATCTATTGTCATCTTATTTTAATAAGTTCTGTTTTCCTTTGGAGGCTAGTTTATGTGGAAAATATTCATGATCACTGTGAAATTTCCCACCCATTAAATGTGGTTCCTGTAGGAGAAGATGCAATCTATTGTAAGTTATTTATGTTTGTATTTCTTTGTAAAACTAAGTCTTTTGTTATAGTATATCTCAGTATCATATCTTTCTTCTAGTTTCATTTATCATCTGTTGCTACTTGAAGTCACTGGTAGGTAATAACAGAGATCGTGAAGATGTATACATTGTGGTACCAACATACTTCTTATGATCTCAGGGCACTGTCTACTTTTATAAGATATTTTGCCATGTGGCTTTTTTAAACTTAACATTCACAATGTTGATGGTAAGTGAACCTGCAAGTCATAGAAAATTAATGATGCAATGAATAGTTCCTAAATGAGTATGCCAGATTTTAAATAAATGTTGTATATTTATGAGAAAATTTGCTGTTGGAGAATAAATACAACAGCTGCTTTTTAATGATATGTAGAAATTATGATTCTAATCCGTTACATTTAATAGCACAATACATTTGAAAGAATACACTACTAAGTATTCATGCTACTAAGCACTTTTGCACAATAAGCATCACTAAAATAACTTACACTCTATGTTTTTGAAAATAGATTGACATTTTTTTCACTGGGCTTATTTCTTTCCCTAACATATGGCACCATTAAATAACCATGGACTTAGGAAAAAGGCTTCCATATTTGTTTTATTAGCTCTTCAAGTTACATATCTATGTCTCTATACTATGGGTGAAAGTCTTCTTTCTGGATAAGTGACATATCTAGGGCAGATTTAATGCCTCTTTTCTTCAAATACTTCAATTAAAAAATATAATCACCGTTGCTAGAATAAACAACAAATCTTTCTACAGTAAGTAAATATTTAAAACCTTATTGTAAATGGTGGTAACACTACTAAAAATAGCACTATCCAGGTATACCTTCATAGTTATGATAATAACATTTTATTTTAAAACTTTAAATTAACCCTCAGAATTCTAGCATAGTGATTACCATTTACTATCAAAATCCAATAAAAATATCTTTTAAAATGAAACCTTAGGAATCAATCTAAAAGAAAAAATTAATTGAGGGATATTTAAAAAATTATTATAAATTTACACAAATTTAAATATAGTAAACAAAAATTTTATTCTACAACCTCCTTATTTTAAAGACATAGATATATTGCAATGTGGCAGAGTGAGGATCTTGGCAATTTCTGTTTAAAAAAAAAAAAGTGAGGGTAAAACTGAACATATCCAGGATAATTATTTCAGAGCTTTGCAAATATGCAATATAGAAAGTAATTATTGAAATACTGAAAGTTTTAAATAAACCACAGGTATTGGACAATCTAGAAAGTAACTACTGAATCTGGGTTAAGAACAGGGAGAGCCTGACATGTTATTGCTTAGGATTATTCCTATTTCCTATCCAGCTCTTAGCATGGAAGTTGAACTACAACAGGCTGGCTGTGGAAATCAACAGCCACATTGATAGTTATTAGGACAACTGGTAAGGGGTAAATATTCAAAATGTATAAGGTACTTAACACCAAGAAAACAAATCATCTAATTCAAAATGGGGAAAAGACCTGAATAAACATTTTCTAATAGAAGATATAGTATGTCCAACAGATATGTGAAAACAAAGTTCAGCTTCACTAATCATCAAAGAAATGCAAAAAAATCCATAATGAGGTACCACCTCTCATCCTAGAAAATGGTTATTACCAAAAAGACAAAAAGATACGTACTGGTAAGAATACTGAAAAAAAGGAAACCTTTACATGCTGTGATCGGGAATGTAAATTGGCACAGTTGTTATGGAAAATAGTATGGAGATCCCTCAAATATCGAGTACTATGACTTGATGCAGCAATCTCACTGCTGTGTATATATGCTAAAGAATGAAAATCAGGATCTCAAAGCGATACCTGAATCCACATGTTCACTGTAGCATTATTCATAATAGCCAAGATGTGGAATCAGCCTAAGTATACATTACAAAGTGAATGGATAAAAAAAATACAAGATAAACACAAAGAGAGAGAGAGAGAGAGATTATTCAGTGATTTACAAAGAAAGGAAAGCCTATCATTTGACACAACACAGATAAACTTGGAGGACATTATGCTAGCTGAAGTAAGCCAGGCATGGAAAGACCAATATATCATGATCTCACTTATATGTGGACTTTAAAATAGTGAAACTTACAGAAGCAGAGAATAGAATGGTGTTTACCAGAAATTAGGGGGTAGGGGAAATGTTTGCCAAAGTCAACAATGTTCCTCTTAGGCAGGATGAATAAATTCTGGCCATATGATGTACAAAATGGTGGCTATAGTTAAAAATAATGTGAATTTGTAATTCACTAAGAAATTAGACTTTAAATGCGCTCACCACAAAAAAACCAAAATGATGAATGTAACGTGAAAGGTATGTGAGTTAGATTGGTCATGGTAACTAGTTCACAATGTGTACATCTATCAAGACAGTAGATTGCAGAGTCATACTTCATTTTGTTATTCCTTGCTTTATTATACTCTACAGATATTTTGTTTTTTTACAAATAGAAGGTTTGTGACGACCTCGTGTCCTCTATCCATTCGCTCCATTTTCCAAGAGCATGTGTTCACTTTGTGTCTCTATGTCACACTTTGGTAATTCCCACAGTACTTCAAACTTTTTCATTATTATCTGTAATGGGGATCTGTGACCAGTGATCTCGGATGTTACTACAATAATTCTTTTGTGGTACCATGAACTATGCTCAAATACGGTGGTAAATAATTGACGTGTGTGTACTCCGACTGCTCCCCTGAGTGGTCAATCCTTCATTCTTTCTCCTTTCCCTCATGTTTTTCTATTTTCTAAGACACAATAATATTGAAATTATGCCAGTGAATAACTTTACAATGGCCTGTGAGTGTTAAAGTGAAAGGAAGCGTCACACTTCTCTCACTTTAAATCAAAAGCCAAAAATGATCACACTTACGAAGGAAGGCATGTGAGAAGGGCACAGGTAAGGATAGAGAAGCCCGATGGACTTCTTACCCCCAACAGCCAAAAGCTTCTGCACAGCCAAGGAAACAGCCAAGAGAGTGAACAGACAGCCCGCAGAAGGAGAGGAAATGTTTGCACGCTATAGATCTGATAAAGGGCTGATAACCAGAATCTAGGGGATGTAATTATCTCAAGCCAATCAGCAAGAAAACATCAAACAGCCCCTTTAAAAATGTGGGCAGAAGACACAAACACAAGCAGAGACGATGGACTAATGGCCGATAAACACAAGAATAAATGTTCAGCCTCTCATCTCTAATCACCAGAGAGATGCAAGTCAAAACCACCATGAGGTATCGCCTAACGCCAGGGAGAATGGCTTTTATCAAAAAGTCCCAAAACAGGAAATGCTGGTGTGGATGAGGAGAGAAAGTAATATTTATACACTGTTGCTGGGATTGCAAACTAGCAAAACCTCTGTGGAAAATAAACTAAAATTAGATCTACCGTTTGATCCAGAAATCCCACCATTGTGTACACACTCAAAGGAAAACAAGTCTCTTTGTCAGAAAGACACATGCATGCTAATATTTATCGCAGCACAATTTACCATTGTAAAGATGTGGAACCAACCCAAGTTCTCATCAGTACAAGAGTGGGTTAATAAAATGTGGTATATGTGTACCATAGAGTCTACCCAATCATAACTAAGACATTTTGTAACAACATGGTGGACCTGGAGACCATCCTACTAAGTGAAGTATTACAAGAATGAAAAAGCAAACACCATACATAACTCACCATTAAATTGGAACTAACTGATCAACACCCTGGCCAGAGGGGCAGGGTAAATTTACACCTAATGGGTATGATAAACACTATTCGGGTGAGGGATCTATAACTTTATAACATTGACTCAAACTGTACAAAAGCAATTAATGTAATCAAAGCTTTTGTGCCCCCATAATATTCTAAACTAAAAAATACAATAAAATAAAAATTACTGAAGAAATAGAGTGAACTCTATATAAATTAAGACCTTTAACTAAATGGAGAACTAATACTTTTCATAGCAACCTGGATGGAAGTGGAGACCATTATCCTAAGTGAAATATCTAAAGAATGGAAAAAAGCACTGCGTGTACTCACTATTAGATTGTAATTCACCAATGAACACACCTGCACACAGAGGGAGTAACACTCAATGTGAATCAAGCGGTGGGAAGGGGGAGGACAAGGTGGGGAAAAACCTAACTAACAGGTACAATGAACAGTATCTGGGTGATCAACAAACTTATAACCCTGACTCAGCATAACAAAAATGTTTTCAGGTAAACAGAAACTTCTATAACACTATAATATTTTGCAATAATAATTTTTAAAAAGCAATTAAAACAATTTGAGGAAGTCAAAAAGGCCTGATGTGGTGGCTCAAGCCTATAATCCTAGCACTCTGGGATCCCTGTGTTGGGAGGATTACTTGAGCTGAGGAGTTGGAGACCAGCCTTAGCAAGAGCAATGGCCCATCTCTACTAAAAATAGAGAAATCAGCAGAGTCCTGTGGCAGGCACCTCTAGTCCCAGCTACGTGAGAGGCTGAGGCAGGAAGGTTGCTTGAACCCAGGAGTTTGAAGTTGCTGTGAGCTAGGCCGATGCCATGGCACATTAGCCTGGGCAACAGTGAGACGCTCTCTCAAAAAAGGCTATTAATAGATGGACTTAATAGCAGCTTAGAGGCCGCAGTGGAAAAACTGACAATAAAAGAAGCTCAGAAGAAATGATCTAATCTAGAGAACAGGGATTATAAAAACAAACCAGAGAGATCTTGAGAAGAAACAAATCTGCTGATACCTTGAGTTTGGATTCATCTCCGGAAATGTGGGAAAATTAATTTCTGATGTTTAAATAACCAAAACGGAAAAGTGTTTGAAAGTAATTAAAAGTGCTACTCCAGTGAACTCATAAGGCTGATAAGAAACAGTCTTATTGACGATCTAGAAAATGTTTTAATAGTTTGGACAGAATATCAAATCAGCCGTAATATTTCCCTCAAGCCAAAGCATAATCCAGAGCAAGGATCTCAATCTTTTCAGTTCTATAAAGAGTGAGAGAAGTGAAAACAATGCGGAAGAAAAGTTGGAAATGAGCAGAGTTTGGTTCCTAAGGTTTAAAGAAAGAACATACATTCCACAACATGAAAGTGTGAGGTGGGCAGCAAGTGCTAATGTGGAAGCCGCAGCAAGTTATCCAGAAAATCTAGCTGAGATAATTAATGAAGATGACTACACTAAACAACATATTTTTAATGAAGATAAAACAAGAAAAAGAGGCTTCTATCTAAGACTTCCAGAGCTCTAGAGAAGTCATTGCCTGGCTTCCAACTACAGAACTCTCTTTTGGGGTTTAAATGCAGTTAGTGACTTTAAGTTTCTGCCAAAGCTCATTTATCATCACAAAAATTATAGGAGCCTTAAGAATTATGCTAAAACTACTCTATGTTGTATAAATGGAACAATAAGGCCTGAATTATAGTGAATCTGCTTACAGAATGGTTTACTTATTATTTTAGAATTGCTGTTGACACATACTGTAAAAAAAAAAAAGAATTCTTACAAAATACTACTGCTCATTGCCAAGCTCTCTGATAGAAACATACAAGGAGTTGGTTAGTGTTGTTTTTCCGCCTATTACCATGTTTCCCCGAAAATAAGACAGTGTCTTATTTTAAGGTGTGCTCCCAAAGATGCGCTAAGTCTTATTTTCAGGGGACGTCTTACTTTCCTGTAAGTAGGTCTTATTTTCGGAGGATGTCTTATTTTCAGGGAAGCAGGGTAACACATTTATTCTTCAGCTTGTGCATCAAGGAGTAATTGTGAGTTCAGAGGATTAATATTTAAGACATACATTTTGTAAGGTTGTACCAGCCATAGAGAATGATTCCTCCGATGGATCTAAGCAAATTCAGAGCCTTCTGGAAAAATTTACCATTTCAGATGACATTAAGGATTTAAAATCTTCTGTTGTCATTTCAAAAATGTTCATAGCATTTTTACCGGGAATAGATTTTGTCTCAAGAAGCAACTTTCTTTGCCCATCCATAAGAAGTAAATCCTCATGCAGTAAAGTTTTATCATGAGATTGTGGGGATTCAGTCTTGTCTTCAGGTTCCCCTACTGATCGTAGTGCTTTTGAGGTCTCTTCCATGTTTGTGTTACTTCCTGTACTGCTGACCATGAAGCAACCTCTTCCAAATTCCTGTTAATACTGATGTTTTGGCCCCCTCTTCTGTATTATAAATGTTCTTCATGGCATCTAAATGGTGAACTTTTTTCCAGAAGGCTTTCAATTTACTTTGGTCGGATCCATCAGAGGAAACGTTATCTATGCCTAAATATACAGTTGTACACAAAAAAGTAGAAAACGTATACATTAAACAGAACAGAACAAATGGGCAAAACACTTAGCTCACTTACCTCAGTGTTCAGTATGACGCCATCCATGGAGGAAATAATCCAGATATGTGAGAACAGTAACATCACATCACTTGTATATTTCTTTACTAGAGCTGCTGACTTAAAGCAAGAGAAATTTATCCTCTCACAGTTTTGAAAGTCAGAGGTTTGAAATGTACTTGTCAGCAGTGCTACCCTCCCCCTGAAAGCTCTAGGGAAAAATCTGTCCTTGCCGCCTACAGCTTCTGGAGGTCCCAGGCATTCCTTGGCTTACAGATCATAACTCCAGTCTCCACCTTTGTCTTCGCCTAGCGGACTTCTCTCTCTGTCTCTATGTCATCTCCTCTTTCTATAAGGACAATAGTTATTGGACTTAAGACCCATTAGTATGACCCACTTAAGTATGTTTGATGAATACGCTATATCTTGAATTGCAAAGACTCAAAGATACAGTATGTGAGCTGAGAAATTAGGTTCACCCATACTAACATACTTAAGACCCATCATAATTCAGTACGAATTATTTTGATTCCTAACTAAACACACGGTCAAAGATCCTATTTCTGAATAAGACCATATTTCAGGTGGTTCCAAGTAGGTGAGCCTTTGGGGGATAGTAGTTAACTCTCTATACCTTATAACCTATAATAGCAGTGTTTTATTCTTACTGGAATTGAAGGTTTGGTCCCTATATAAGCCCGTACAAAATGCCTAATTTAACAAAATAGGATTAGGTACAACATTGCCCCAGAAACAGGTCAGCTTTATTTGAAAACATTGCAAGCTTTGATTCATGATCACTGATATAAACCCATGCCACATCGTCAGGAGGCAGATAATTAGTATCATAATGGGATCTCTTTTTATGGGTGAACCTAATTTCTTAGCTCACGTACTGTATCTTTGAGTCTCTCCCATTCAAGATATAGCATATTCATCTAACGAATAATTATGATGTATGTCTCAGTTGTAGAGTAAATGGGTAAAAACAAGATTGGCCTTTCTCATTGCACTCCAGCATCCAAATTGGTAAATTTATTTTTCCCAACTCCTCTGCTTGATTAAAGGTTCTGCTTCCCAAAGAGAAAAACTATAGTTACAGCTATAAAATGTGAGAAGGGTAAAGTAGATAAGGAATATTTCCTCTTGAATATTTCTTTGTCAGTCTCTGTAAAAAGTGATTAAGGAATAATTTTCACAACTATGGTGTCTGTCAAGGGCAAAACAAACACCTGCCCCATATCAGCTACAACAGCCATAATGGGCAATCTGTCGAGTTTCTCCGAGGACAAAGTTGATGAGTATCACAATCAGTCTCTTCAACAGTCAGGTTCTATTTAGCCTTTTAAAGAATATGGAGCTTATTACCTTCTTGCATATTTGCTAAAAAATGAAATGAGTGGGCCTGAGTAGTATAAGAGGTAGACAGTGGTGGGCAGTTTTGATAGCCTACGTAACCACAATTTTGTATACATATCATTTCAGCAGAAAATTCTGCCATGGTTTAGTTTCTCTCCATGCCGACCAATTGTACTTTAAATGTGTGCCACCCGTGTTTTCACTTTTTGTCACAGGACTGTCTTATCAGTATAGAAGCCCACTGATGCCAAACATAAGTGCCACCTAATAATAGAAGAGATAATATTTCAGAAATATCAGTTAATGGGGACAGGAGAAATTTAATGAATTCTTCAAGCTCCTTTCTTTCAGTTTACAATACAGGAAGGCAGGCTATGAACCGCTGAGGAAGGGCCAACAGAAGCAAGTTCCAATTCCCCAGGAATTAATTGCCTTCAGTAAGAAATTTGTGTTGGTTTTGTCTTCTTTCTACTTCAGTTACTTGCCTCTCATGTTTGCTTTCTGAGATCATCGTCTCAGAACAATTAACTGGATGCAAGCTTTTTCTAAATTTCTACTTTCATCAAAACATTATCTAGGTTATAAAGTCATAAAGGGACAGTGTAACATTTCATAATTTACCATAATAATTTGTAGCAAGGATTAAGATAATTTGTACCCAGATATTCCTCTTCCAAAAATAAAACTAGTATTTGGTTCTTTTAAAATTTCCTTTTAATGATGATTGCTAAAGTAGCTCCCAAACATAAAATTGAAAATATTTTCTGCAATTGCCCAGTTACATTCTTTGGGGAATTTCTGTAAGTATAAATGATGACACATGAATTCATCAGGTTGAAATTTCAGTTTTACAACCACTTACTCATATTCCAATTTGGATCGCTATTATCATTAATAATAGTACTATAGGGATCTGGAGATAATTACCATCAATCTGCCTTAAATTGCAAGTTATTACTTGTATCTGAAATGGCACTTACAAATTCTTCTCTGAATTTGTGACTTTTTCAGAGGCGGTAAAGAAATAGGAAATAAAATACTTATATAGAGTCCAGGAATATGATGAATCTGAGTTTATTCTAATGTTTAACTGAAAAAAGTCACTTCTAATAAAATAAACATACCATCTATCCTCATACCTGGTATTGTCTAAAAGATAAAATCTTATTCAGTTTGAAATGTTGATTAAACAGAATTTCAAAATTCTTACAGGAGGACAATTCTAGAAATGGCAATTATTTTGCTATTAAGGAGATAAATGGATTTTTTTCTGATAATTACTAAAGTTTTTTCAAATGTGTAAATGTGGCAATCTCAACTAAATCTAGGTTACTGTTGACAAGGGAATTTTTTTGTTTATACAAAATTCAAGGATATTCACAGATTTTTTATAAACAGGGGGTGGGGGGCTCACATCATGGATCAATTCAAAAGTTTAAAAAATGCTAAACTTTTTGTGCTGAGAGACTTTGTATGAAGGGGTCAATAAGAGTTGTCCAGTATTGTTCTGTTGTCAGGGTTTTAACCATTTTCAGACCAGAGACTTGGAACACCTGATGAAGCCCACTGATTCTTTCCCTTGATATATTTTTCTCAGTACTTACAGATGAGCTGCAAGAGACAACACAAGCCTGCTATTTGTTGTGAATCAGTCCACTAAGGTTCAGGAGAGGTGCCGAGGTGAATAGAGTACATTTCTATGCACATGCCCCACTTGCCCCATGGCTGAGGGACTCTGAAAAGCACCTCACCCCGAATTTCATACCCTATGGATTCATAAATTACTGGGTTAAGGTATTAAAGGACATTCTGTTCCTGGGAGGACTGAAACAAAGCCCAGGCTGTTCCATGCAGTCCCTTCCTATCTCAGGACATTGCAATCCGAGTACATTCTACAGTTTTTCTTGAGAACTACAAATGAGAAAAGGGAAACATCTGTCTTGGTCTAAGGACAGTCAGAGAATTGTCTTCCAGTCAACATAATTCGAGATAACAGTGAGAGTAATGTGATATAAAGATATAATCACATATGCAATTTTAATTGGTGACAAGTGACAGGCCAGGCAATCCAATATTACTTTTTAATGATGTTTATATTTAAGTTGTACTAATTTTCAACTATATGTTAGTGAATACAAAGATGTAATATGCTCGTTCCCCATAGAAGCTCATAGGCTGAATCCCACCCTATACTACAGATAAAGAAGCACTTTTGCAGTGTTAGAGGAAATGATCTAACAAGTGCTATTTACAAAGCTGGGCTAGTAAAACCTTTCCACTCCACCCCCTTGCCACATTCCTAAAGAGAATGCTATCTACTATTGCCCCCCCAAACTCTGATACCTAAGGACATTGGAATAGCCATTGTACAAAAGACAGGACGCATAGCGGGAGAAACACCTTTGTCAAAGTGCTTGCTAAAGTCCTTTAGATGTCTGGATTATTTTATTTATGCAATTGATTAAATCAAATTAACCTTAAACAGACACATATTTGAACATTTTTAAAGACCTTTTTCAATATTCTTTTTCTCACATATTTTTATAACAAGGACCGTAAAGATTGAAGGGCATTCAACAAAACACATTGGCACAATAGACACGCGGGACTGTGTAGGCTCCTCCATCCCAATATTGGCAATTAAAAATAAATCCTTGTGAGAAAAATGATATTCATAGAGGAGATATAACTCATTCATATGTCTCATTCCTGGAAACTGATTTAGTCAAAAAGCCAAGGAACACACTGACTGAAATAAAAGTATTCATGCTTTATGGACCAGGGAAAATGGAGTAAATTAAACAAAAATCTCCAGAAGCTACTTCTATGGAATAAAGCAGCAAGATTCTTCCATTGGTCAGTTACTCTAATGACTATTGTCTATAATTAAATCAAGACCCTAACAAAATGACTTTTATAATGGAAGAAAATGGTCGACAGGCAATAAGACATGTGTGGATGTGTCTTTAAAAGCTTATAAAAACAAAAGAGCAATATTTTCAAAGGAGCTTTGTAAAAAATATAATTTACAGGAATAATTGAATTATGAGTAGACATGTTAAGAAGGCAGTTTAATTGCTTTTGACCTACTTTAGTAATTGAGTCTTTCTTGATAGTCCTCTAATTCTTTTAGAAATTTCTATTTCAAGGATTTCTTTGTGAATTAAAATGTAAAGTCATGTTAGTTATACCTTATGATTTCATTTATGATTTTTCTGAACTGGGTTCAGAAAGCTAGAGTTAGTGGTATTTATCTGTGTCTACATCTTATATATGTATGTAATATGCACACAAATACACATTACACACATATATAGATATATAGCATCTATCTATCTACAGATATCGTTTTATTAAAGCCACACATTAAATTCTTTCATCATTTGAAAATTCTTTCAAATTTGTAATGGGATATAATAGTTCAACCTGAACCAAAGCACATTTTAACTAGAAATATCTAAGTAATCTGGGCAAATTATTTTGATGTCACCTTTGTCAAATGACATTTGTTTCATTGACTCTAATTTGTACGGCATCCCCCCATGAGTAGTAATTCACCTAAGGTACTTGCTGAGAATTTCCCATTGTGCTGAGGAGATTATAATTCAGTTCCATTGGTAGAGCTTCTCCTTGGACAGAACCATTTGTTAGGAAGGTAACTTTTATAACTTCTGCAATATATTGCTTGGGTGAATATTTACGTGCCCATCCACGTGTGTGTATGCGTGAAGAGTTTCTTAAAAGATGATCACACTTATAAAGAAATGTGCCTTTTTCTCATACACACAGCTCTTCATGATTTTGCGTATGGCATTTTTGATAACTTTCCAGTTTTCACAATATAATACCTATTCAATACATATGCACCCCAATGTTGTTTCACTTACATTGTTCAGCTACTCGTCAATTTCATCAGTTGAGTATGAGGCAAGGTAAGGAAATATTTATATATAAGACCCAGATATATCACTTGATTGGCTAGACAGAATGATAGATATGTAGAATGGATTGATAAACGGGAAGGCAGATGATAAAATTATGAATTACAGAGAGAGAAAGTGTGAGAGAGTATGAGAAAGAGAGAGATGACAACATGGCATTTTAAAGCACAGCTCTCTTAAATCAGGTCTCTGATTCAATTGCACTTGTCATGAAGTTATTAAATAGTTTCTAATTCACATGTTCTTCTCCAATTAGAAAGTATAATAATTAAGATATAAACAAAATCTGAAAATGTGTATTTTTCAAAAGTTATTATGTAAAGAACAGCTTACAGTTTTTACTAAAACAGTTGCAATTATTTCAATATTCACAACTTCCTGGATGAGACAGCTCATTTACATGAGGTCAGAGAACTGTGAGCCATTAGCAACCATCAGTCAAAGCAGCCAGAAAATAAGGGGCTCTGGATGGGGTCCAAGGCATTTTTATATTCCCTCTTTTAAAATGCTTAGGTTCACTTATTTACCATACAACAACTATTTGCAATGTCTGTGTAATGTAATAAAAATAATATTAATTTGAAGAGAATCTCTGATGCTTTAGTCGATCTTGAAGCTATCACTGATATATAGCATCTTGTTGGCTCTCTTCCTTTCCACTCACCTAACACTCCCACTGAGTTCCTCACTGAGCTATAACCAGTGGCTTCCCTGGTAGATTAAATCAAATCCTTGCCCCTGAGGAATCTGTGCTTCTAGTAACCAAGCTCTTTGAAGGCCCTTTAACAGCTAAATCTCCTCAGGTATTGAATAAATAAGTCATAGGAATATGGAGACATGACCATGAGATCACCAGGAATGCCTCCCTTCCAGTTACAAAAGCTACTAGTAAATTCTGAAAAGATTAAAATACTGAGTTGATTAAAAATAAGTGTTGCAAAATTTGAACTGGGCAATTTATAGATTAAAACATGTGTTTAAAGGGTTAAAATACATACACATGGCCTCAGAATTACAGTGCTTGAAGATGTTGCTAAAGTGATACACATTCAGTACAAACCATATTTTAAGTACCTGTGTAATTATTCTGTTTTACACTTTCAGTATAGTATTCAGTTAATTACATGATAAAGTCAACATTTTATCATAGAATAGGCTTTGTGTTGCATCATTTTGCCAACTGTAGACTAATGTAAGTGTTTGGGGAGTGTTTTATGAAGGTTGGTCTAACTTATGATGTTTCGTCTTTAGGTGTATTAAAACCATTTTCTAACAATGATATTTTCAGTTTACAGTGGGTTTATTGTGATGTAACTGTATCATTAATTAAGAAGAATCTGGCCAGGCACAGTAGTTCACACCTGTAATCCTAGCACTCTCAGAGGCCGAGGCATGCGGGTAGCTTGAGCTCACAAGCTCAAGACCAGCCTAAGCAAAAGTGAGACCCTGTCTCTACTAAAATTAGAAAAACTGAGGCAAGAAGATCGCTTGAACCCAAGAGTTTGAGGTTGCTGTGAGCCGTGACACCATAGCACTCTACCCAGGGTGACAGCTTGAGGCTGTCTCAAAAAACAAACAAACAAAAAAAATGTGAAGATAATTTTTAAACTGTAATTTGGTCTAAAAACTTCATTTTATCTTAATATGTTTCTGGAAAATTTGGGAAGGAGAGAAGGAAAAAATCTATGGAATATATTACCTTTAATTGGGTAAAATGAGGAGAGATCAAATATGTGAAAAGAATATAGCCTGAAATTACAAAATACATGGTAAGGTAAGAATATTTTTTTTAAAACTTCATGTAAATAGTGTTAAATGCTTAAATAGTACAAAAGACTCATAAACACTAAACAAAGAAAAAAGTCAAACAAATCCAGTTCACAATTGAAAACTGTTTTAAATAATAAGAAATTTAAAAATTAGATGGTGCCTATAGCTGGGTGAATAGGGCGCCAGCCACATACCTATACTGAGGTTGGTGGGTTCAAGCTCCGCCCGGGCCTGATAAACAAAAATCACAACTGCAACCAAAAATAGCTGGGCATTGTGGTGGGCTCCTGTAGTCCCAGCTACTCTGGAGGCTGAGGCAAGAGAACTGCTTAAGCCTCCTCCCCCCCAAAATTTTAAAAATTAAGTAGTCGTAAAAAGATGAAAGAAGTAACTCAATTCTTCCAAATCTGTCAAACTGTTATGTATCACAAATTTAAAACAAGATTTTTAAAACTTAACTATACATTTTATTACAGAAGTAAAGGGATACGAAAGAAACTTCAAACAGAAGCAAAATCAAAACATAGATATTATTCATAAGATTAAAGTAAGCAGACTCCAAGGTATAATGTATAACCACAGCAAACAGGGTAAATTTATAACAATAAATAATTTGAAAGTAAAAATTCAATAACATTTATCAATTTGTGAAAATTAATAAATATACACATCATGTAAAAAAAGTTTATTTGAACCAATAAATGACATGGAAGAAAAAGCAGTGTTTTCTCACTGTAATGCATCAAGGACTCAAAGGAAAATTAGGGTATAAAAATGTTAAGAAGAGTATTATCTTGATTACAAATATACATTTTAATTTTTGAAAAAAAAAAACTTTAAAAACTTTAAAAGAGGCATTGTTCCATTGCTAATAGTGTCATCTTTGTCTAAAAAGCTAAATTAAATCAATGATGTCCTATAATAGATATGCCTTAGAATTCATAAATAACATATTTAGTAGATATTTATGTTGCTTGAGAAACTAATTAGGCTACTATGACAGGGCAAAATATATATGGTTGAAATAAGATGAAAGGTTTTGCTTCCCTGTATCATCTTCCAAGTATGATTACATGTGGATGATTGCGTGCTGCCATGATACACTGACTCATTATTTTCAGCTGTTCCACTTTTCTTAAAATATAGTTTCCTTGATGATTAAAATAACTTTCCTTTTTTCTATATCTTTTCACATCAACTTTAATGTTGGTGTAAGTGTGTGTGTGGGGGGGAGATATTGTTACATTTGACCCTTGAACAAGGGTTTGAATGACCTGGGTCCACTTACATGCAAACTTTCACCTCTGCAATGCCTGAAGCTGCAAGATCAACCCCTCTTCTTTCTCTTTCTCCTCAGCACATTCAATGTGAAAACAAGAATGAAGACTTTTATGATGATCCATTTCTACGTAATGAATAGTATACAGACATTCTTTTCCTTATGATTTCCCTAATAACATTTTCTTTTTGTCTGGTTTACTTGATTGAAAGAATATAATACTATATGTATAATACATAAAATATGTGTTAATTGACTATATTATTAATAAGTTGTAGGACAGATGATAGAGTTAAAAGGGTCAGAAGAGGATTAAAAGAGTTAGGAGTTAAGGACAGAATGATCTGGGCAAAAGAATCATAGCTGATCCTCAGTGCTAAAAATAGTACTCAGTAGACACAGCATACTGCCTCAGCCCTCAGTCATACATTAGGGCTGACACAAAAATACAAGACAGAGTGCAGCAAATAGAATGTGTTAAGAATTAAATTAGTAAGTTAAAGAAAAATTTCTTGTTCTTCAACCTTGACTCTCTTTCTTGGAAGCTTGCAGCTGAGCTGCGCTTTCCCATGCCTGAGGTTGCAACAAAAGGCTGTGTGGAGCGCTGGGAGGGGCCGTCTTGTCCTCCCAGGCCCTTCAGTTTAATGCAGATTGACTGAGTTATTTTGCATGGAGTCACACTGACAGTAGGGATTCTGGTCAATGGTAGGCTATTAGCAGTTAAGTATTTGGGAACTCAACAGTTACATGTGAGGTTTCCATCCCCAAGTGTTGTTCAAACGCCAACGTATATATATAAAAAGTCCTAAAAATAAATTTATAAGAAACTGTAGGATTTTTGTTATTACAAACACTGACAAGTAAGGAGCATGTATAATACTTTCATACCAAAATGAAGCTGTGTCTAAAGCTTTTATTTCTCAAGACAAAATTATACCAATAGTTCTAAGTTTTATAACTTCTCACAATGCCTACTTTTTCTTTGAAGTTAGGAAAAATATCATTGCTCTAAATGATAGCTGAAACATTTTTTTCTTCTATAACATAATTCCCTAGAAATAAATGCAGGTCTGTATTTCTGACCTTTTCATCGGGGGGTTACATGTGGATGTACTGTGTGAATTTTTCGGATTTTTAGACAGGTCTAGTAGTCTCTGTGTTGCCTAAAATGTCAACTGGACTCTTGAGCAGCCAATCATAATCAAACACATTCACCTGTCTGCCAAAAACTATGGGACAATTCATATGAAGTTAAATCAATAATGACTTACAGTAATTTCATGGTCAGCAAGTTACTTTGGGAGCTCTTCACATATAGAAATTGGGGCATATAGCTATGACCCAGACCCAGATTCGTGAGTGTTTCTTTCTACCACCTTCCCATTTATTTTTTACTGGGTTAATGTATGTACCTGAAGGAACTTGCTACCATCCTGTTTTGGTGTGGACTATTGGGTGATTGCACTGTCTTCCCTCTAATCTGGTCTTTGCTGAAATTAGTTTTGGTACCATGTTCAATTGGAGAATATATCAAGTTAAATAAAGTGGAAAGTACTTGTAAACCCTAGTAATTGTCGTGTAATCTATTTATGGTCAGAAACAACCCTTACCTTTTTTTTCATATAAACACAATTGTTTTTTCTAATATTAATTAAAATACTGATTGTTTCTCAGGTTAATTATTTTATTTACATTAAAAATGAATAAGCACTATTAAAATAAATATTCTTATAGTGCCAACTATAGTGCCAACCAGCCTCCTTTATGTTCTTGATGAATAACAACTAATGTAATACATGCAAATATGTCACTATTATTTTTATGTTAGAAAATCAGGACGTAGAATTCAAGTAAGTTCTTAGTAAAAGAGAATTATTGAACTTGTTTTTATATTTCCTTCCTCTTTTATGGTTTATCTTTTTCTATAATGTCTATCACTCACTTGTGCTTTCTTTGGCATAGAGACTATATATTCTCAGTTTTAATTTCATCCAAATTCCCAAGCCCCATGTTCTTCAATTCCATATATTACTCTTTATATTACAAAGGAGACCAACTTCTGCAGTTTTCTACACTTTGATTTTAAAATATTCTACTCTTCTTTCATTAGTATCATTAAGCGTTTAAACTGTCTTCTCCTTTAACAAATGTCTACCATTTTTTATTGATTTTGACTCTATACAATGCTCGTCAATAATTTTTAAAGTTAGAGTTGCACTCTTGAAATGTGCTTTTCATGTAAGTCACTGTCACTTATTTATATGAATAAGCAAGGAAACAAATCATTAAAAAACTTACCTAACCCAGCAACAGATTTTGAAATTCAACAGAAGAGGTAGGAAAAGTAGAGAAAATTACACGATTCCTCAGCTAATATCCATTTTTCTAAATATGAACAAAGATGGCTTAACATGTTCTCTTTTAAAAGCATAGCAGCTGCAACTGTATTGCTTTCCTTGAATTGAATGTGCAGCTTGTAATATGATAAAATGCTCTATGTTATTTTTTAAAATTTATTTCTCATACTCAAGCAACTAAAAATTCAGACATTAAAACAAAGATGCAATTTTGGTTTCATATTATCTAAACAAGCAACTGTTCTTTCCATAAAATATGCTGCAGAAGCAAAAATCAGAGGAAGAACTGCATTTATCAAACTCGATAAGAGCAAAGCAGATAAAAGGAGAGGCTCTCAAAAGCACCACTCCCCTCTCTACCTTTTGAAACCACTTGCTCATAGAAAGAATTATTTTGCACTAGAGAATGAAACTTCTCAGATAGATGTCAATCAGAACATTATACCCTAAGACACAATGCCTGTATTAGCCGAATATTTGTTTCAAAAGTAATTTTCAGCCAAGCGTGGCATGAAATTTGTAAGCCAACAATGCCCCTTGTCTTTGCTGACTCTTCTTTAACTTGTTCTAAGAATGTCTCTCTCATACCTGTCTTAACCCTCGCTTCTACTACATATATTCCCTTTCAGTCTTGACAGTTGTGATGGGTAAAACTGTTTAGATGATCAGTGGCGTTGACTTCAGCTTTCTCAGGACATGCAGAGATGAAGAGTCTTTACATCTTTTGCTAACCTGTCAAGCTTGGCATGCCAGAATTCTAGTTAGCAAATCAATAAGTTAATTTTCAGAAACTCTCCGGAAAATACTATTTTCCAGATACTATTTCCAGAAAATACTCTGAATACCATTTTTTTCTTTTTTATTTCTCTCTTTTTTTCGTATACAAAATTTTGATGAGTTTTTACTGAGAGGCCCACTTTCTTGCTTTAGATTAGAATTCTTAGAGGGATTTTCCTGTTGAGTTATCATTATTATAAAAGTAATTATAAGTTACTTCTACTTATTCAAGAAGTGATGAAGTCTCATTTTTCTTTGTGGCACACTAGTTTATAGTGAATTCCAGAAAATATGTGTGAACGACACCGGAATGGATCCAATTCTGAAAATGACTTACATTTTAAGGAAAGTATAGAACCTAGAAAAGCTGAAACTTATGGTATCTTTATAAAAATATTGAAAATAGAGAATGGGAACAGAAACTAACACTATTTAATCTGATGTTTCATAGCAAGGCAGACATAGTGACGTGTTTTCCTTAGATCACAAGTTAGATATAATAAAACCCGGGGAAGTTAAGAGCAATTACACAGCATCCAATGTGGTGTGACAGTTAAGCATATGGGCTCTTGAGTTAGACTCTGAAGTAAAATACTAATTCTCCTACTCCCTAGTCTTGATCCAATTAAAAACAACAAAGCAATGAAACTAAAAATTAATTGTCTATAACATTTTAGATATTGTAGTATACAAGAAGACATTGAAATGAAAACTGCAGTATGTAAAGATGAATATTCATTATTAAGACCATTAAATATTAGAATCTATTTAATATCATTAAAACAGTATTCAGGAAGAAAATGTCCCTATTTTAAAAGTATCACTGAGAGAAAAAGAAACAGAGGAGAGAGAGAGAGAGAAAGAGTTTAAAAATAAATTATTGGCTGGGCACAGTGGCTCACACCTATAATCCTAGCCCTTGGGAGGCCGAGGAGTATGGATTGCCTGAGCTCTCAGGTTCAAGGCCAGCCTGAGCTAGATTGGAACTTCATCTCTAAAAATGGCTGGACATTGTGGTGGGCACTTGCTTGAGCCCAAGAGTTTGAGGTTGCCCTGAGCTATGATGTCACAGCACTCTACCAAGGGCGACAAAGTGCGACTCTTTCTCCAAAAATAAATGAATGAATGAATGAATGAATAATTGATTATATTATTAATTTAATTAATTATTTTTAATAACATTTTTAAAATAAAAATTACAGATATAGAATTGAAACAAAGTATTAGAGGAAAACACAAACATAAAACTTTACACAGTTGCAAAAATAAAAATGAAGCAAAAATGGTTTAATGATAGTTTTAAGAAAGAGTAATGTGTATAAAATGGTAATGAGAAGAGAAAAATTTTGCAGATCTAACAATTATTAAAATACTATATTAATTAGATGCTTCTAAATTAAAAGAAACATATCTAAATGTTTTCCTAGACTGCTAATTCCTAGAGAAATGTAAGTAAAGATAGCTCATCCTAACAAAGACCAAAAATGAAGAAGAAGAAATGAACTCAAAGGTATAAAGAGAGAAAAATGGAAACAAATTATCTTTTTCTACACAAAATAAAACAAAAATAACCCCCTCACCGTATTACCTGGCAGTACTCCATAATTTACTAACTGACAAATAAATATATTTTTTATTTTCTCTATAAATATTCATGTGTTTATTTGGTTTCCACTTTTTGCCTTCACAAAATTAAAAAGGCTTAAAATTTAATAACAATAACAATGTTTAAGATAAGGACTAGAAACAAAAACCTCATAAAGAATGAATGATGATAAATATATTTAGAATGAAATCAGACATTTGCTGTAACTAAATATTGAGCAATAATAATAATAATAATGCAAAAAAAGTAACATTCATATTATGAGATAAGAGTATGTCCATCATAGAATGCTTTGACTCTGAGGTATAGTATGGAGTCATCTGTTAATTTCTTCTTCTTATTTTTTTCCAAAGTCAAAAAAGACAATTAATATTTATAAATAAAAATAAAAGACAATTTCAAAAAACGGATCATGCCAAATACTATAGATAATAGAAAAAGAATAAATACTTCAAAATTATTCTACTTTATCTGGATATACTTGATATTAAAATTGGAAAAATATATTATTATAAAGGGAAATTACAAACATATTTCACTTATAAATGAGGATGCAACATCCTAAACAACATATTAATAAGTTGAATTAAACATTAATATTCCAGTGATGTACTTTGGTCAAAATTAAATCCAATTTATGTGAGAATAAGTCACTATTTTCTTTTCTTTTTTGTTTTCTTCTTCCTTTCCCTCACTCCTCCCTCCTTCTCTCTCTGTCTGTTCTCCCCTTCCCCCATGCCCCACCGTGTCATTAATTATTCTCATATCAAAGTTGAATACATACGATTCATGCTTCTCCATTCCTGTGATGCTTCACTAAGAATAATGTTTTCCATCTCCATCCAGGTTAATACAAATGCTGCAAAATCTCCATTTTTTTAATGGGTGAATAGTATTCCATGGTATACATATACCACAGCTTGCCAATCCATTCCTGGGTTGAAGGACATTTAGGCTGTTTCCACATTTTAGCGGTTGTAAATTAAGCTGCGATAAACAGTCTAGTACAAGAGTTTTTATAGTAAAAGGTTTTTTTTTTTTTCCTTCTGGACAGATGTCCAGTAATGGGATTGCAGGATCAAAGAGGAGGTCTAGGTTGAGTTATTTGAGGGTTCTACATACTTCTTTCTAAAAAGGTTGTATTAGTTTGCAGTCCCAACAGCAATGTAGAAGTTTTCCCTTCTCTCCACATTCATGCCAGCTTTATTTCCTCCACGGTAACATCTTAGTAATTATAGTACAGTGTCAAATTTAGAAAATTAGTCTTGATACAATCCTTAGAATTTACTCAGATTCATAAATTTTACAGACACTCATTTATGTGTGTGTTTATATTTAAATGTGGTTTTATCATGTGTGTAAATTTGTGAAACCACCACCACATCAAGAGAAAGAAACATTTCATCACCACAAAAATTCTTTGTGCTGGCTATTTACCTGTGTAGTCACACCTATGTCCCTTGCACTCTACTGTACCCCCAAACACTGTTCTATTCTCCATCTCTGTAATTTTATCATTTCTGGAATGTTATTTGACCAGAATCATAAAGGATTCAAGCTTTTAAGGCTGAATTTTTCACTTTGCAAAATATACTATTAAGATGTGTCCTTTTAAATTTTTCTATGGAGATTAGAAATATCTCATTGAAGAACTTTTAGTGATTTTTTTATAGGTATCACATTAAAAATATAAAGTACAAAGAATATCAGAACAAAAAGAACTTACATATTTTCTTTTATTCTTGTTTTATCACAATGTGTCATGGGCCTTTGTCAAATGCTCTGTTCATAGCTAAGTGATTATGATCGATATACAGGATTAAGTCATAAAGTCAGGTCTTGCAATTTTACATTTCAGCTCAGGCATTAACAACTTACAGTACATGTTCTTGGAAGGATGTTCTAATTCAAAGAAATACTCTAGGTAAAAACAAAAATCAGAACAAGTTTCTTTTTTTTTTAATTTTTATTTTAGTGATTTCTTTCAGCTCTATCATCACCTTTCTTTCTCATTTCCATACCCTTATTCTGTTCTCTAACCATATTCACTGAGACCTGAAGGGTTAGGACTCCCACAGAAACTTAACACCTGTCTTCCCTTCCTGGAAACAAAAATACCCTCAGGCAGAAGATTAATTTGCTTGTTTATATGATAGAGGTAATTTCCTGTCAGACTTGCTTTTTAAAAAGGAATTATTAACATAAATGGGTCTTGATTAGTAACAAGAGGTGGAGACCTATAGCCTTTTGCAAACTGCTTCCCTAGGACATGTTGGAGATGAGGGATGAGGGAAACTCTGCAGGCCTTTAAAGACTGTCAATCACCCCACTAACTTTTTTTTGTCAATTGAAAGTTTCCCATTTGCAGGCCCCTCAGCTTAGTCCTGGGCAGAGATGTATAGGAGACCCTCTCCAGCTCTTGTCTTTGAGAAGTTGTAACTTGGGAAGTTTTCTCCCTACTCATTCTCCTTTCCCCCTTTTCATCACAACCTCAAGATTTAAGCAAAATCAAATAAACCTTAAAAGACCCTCTGTGCTACTCTAAAATGGCTAATCATTAATCAAGAAATATATTGCCCTTCAACTTTAAAATTGTTCCAAAATGACATATCCTAGCAGGAGCCTCCCTTCCTGTTTCAGGTTCTCCTGACTCCCCTGCCCCTCAGCTGCTATTCCTGCCCATCTCCGGGATGATCTTTCTCTGGTTCTGAATTTGGTGCCTCAAGGGTTTTATTTACCCTGAACACTTAACTTTTCATTGATTAGTAGAGTTCCTGATAAATAAGTGGCCTTTACATATTGTCAAATAAATGGTGTATAACTAAAGCTTTTCTAATAGAAAATAAATATTATGCATCTAAATAATCTTTAGAAATTAAAAAGTTTATTGAAAAAATAAAAATATGTAAGTTATACAAGTACAATATAATATCAGTGTCAACAATTTACCAGTTTAATCTAGGAAGGTTATTTTCATTTAAGTCTTTTTATCATTTTCCTTAATAATGTACTGGCTTAAATATTTCTTTGAAATACTTTGAGAATCATCAATGTTATAATTTTTACTTTGCCGCGCCCACGGCACCACAGCCGTAGTGAAGCGGTGCTGTCCGCGTTCTAGAACGACGGGAAGGTGGATTGTGCTCCACGGAGCTTAGCCCCCAGCGCCCCCAGTATGCACAGCATCAGAAATGTTGCCTAGCATGCTCAGTTACCCGCTTAAGTTTAAAGATTGTGACATCTATTCATGTGTTTGTCATTCTGTACCAGAAGTCTGTTTGTTCTGATAAACTATCAATATGTACTTTCTTAAGAATGAACACAATACACTGTTGATCCAAATATAACACCACCTCATGAGCTTGCTAGACTCAGTGGCACTACTAATGAACACACAAAGAGGTTTTTCCCACCATAAATATCAGTGGGGACAGAAAAAACAGAATGAATGCATAAGCAGAACTTTTACAAGACATGACCTCCCACGATAAAGATTTGTTCAAACATCTTGCTTCACTAATTTTCATATGTAATACAAATCAATAGAGTAGTTTAATGTTTAACAAACAATCAATTATGAATCAAAATATAGTTACTAATAAGAGTAAAAATATATAGAAAATATATATAAAAGTAATCAAGCATTATACATAAAAGAATATGTCCAGCTGTTTTAAAAATAAAATCATAAACTGAAAAGAGTTACAAGACTGAGAAGAGTTGTAAGCCTTGACATTCCTGAAGAGGGAGTAAGCAGGTGTTACTGATAAACCACCTCCCTCCGGAGAGCAAAACCTTGAAAACATGTAATACATGATAAACCGCATATGCAGACACAAAGATAATTTACAAGCATAAGCAAAATGAAGATTGCATTGTTTGAACCTTGAAAAGAAAATGTATAAATACCAACATATACTCTCAGTAAAATTTGCAGCTGTATACTTTAACCCGTAGTGTGCCAAACTGTCATTCCTGCGCCGACCTCTCAACTTTCCTCGTTCCTTCTCCCTGCTTTCCCTCAGACTGGAGCCCACCGACAGGGTGGTCCGTGACATTACTTCAATCACCTTGTAACCAGAATTTCTTCGTCAGAAAGTCTTTGGTCTCTGGGATTCAAAGAATGAATCCATGGACCACAGATCAGAGGTAAGACAGTGTTTTACAGAAAAGAATACAGAGAAAGCACCAGAGCTTCTGACAGAGGGAAAAACTTAAGTCTGAAAAAAAATCTCCCCATATCTTTGTCTAAGGTATATATAGCCCAACAAATGAATAGATACAATCCCTTCTGTTCCAAGGCCTAAGAAGCTTACATGAAATTGACCAGGCGTGGGAAATGAGGGGTTCTTTGTTAAGCCCTAAGTGCAAGGTGGGATAGATAGAGGCCCCAGCAAGATACTATGGAGCTTTCTGAGCTGGCAACCTAGAGGTGTCCGTTCCGGCCATTGGTGCTTTCTGCACCTCCTCCCCTACCCTGCAACCCACTGGTTCCTCTTCCTCCTGCCACACACCAACACCCCTAGGGCAGGCTACCCTCATCTTGGCAGACCTGGCTGGGGCCCCACCCGCCTTGTATCAGTCTCACATTAGGAAAATTACAAAGAGTGATAGTCCATTATGACCACCCAAATGTTTACCTTTTTTGTTTTCGCATGTTCCACACTTTCGTTTTTTGTGATTTTCTTTATGTTTAGAGCACTTAGTCATTATTCTAGGTGTACTTGGAGAAATACTCTTAGTTTTTATTTATTTCAGCATGTCTGAGTTCACCTTAATTCCCAAAAAGGTATTTTCAATGAATACATAGTATTTCTTTGTTTGTTTTTGTTTTATTTTCTTTTATAACTTGAAAATGTCCTATTTTCCTTTTTGTTCTCCATCATTTCTTGTAACAAATCCATGATATTTTATTATTATACCTGACATATAGTTAATGTTCTGTTTCTCTGTAGATGTTTTTAAACATGTTTCCTTCTTTAGTATCACTTTTTACTTTTTCCACATCTTTACTTACTTCTTAAATCTTTTACTATGATAGGCCTTAACATAAATTTTTGGATTTATCCTGTTTGCATTCATACAGCTTCTTATGCATATAGGTTTGTGTCTTTCACTAAATTTGGGACATTTTTTGCCATCATTTCTTGGAATAATTTTTCAGTATCACACGCACTCTCTTCTTTTTCTGGAATTCTGATATGTCATAGATCTTTTATTATTTTCCCTAGAATTGTTGTTAATTATTTTGTTTGTTAGCTTTTGGTATTTTTGTAGCTGTGCAGAGAACTTGTGACCTACAAAGGCAAAAATGTTGCTGTTGACCATTTGAAGAAAGTGTTGGCATAACAAGTCAAAATTCCTATGTTGAATGTCTAATACCCAGTTTGATAGTATGTGAATGTAGTGCCTGTGGGAGATAATTAGGTCATGTGAATTAAGTTCTAATGCATGGGATTAGTTGCACTATAAGAAGAGAAACAAAAGAGATGGCAGCTTTTTCTCCACCAGGTGAGAAGACCCCATGAAGTTGTCAGCCTGCAGGCCAAAAACGTGGTCCTCACTAGAAGCCACCAAAGTGGCACCCTGATCTTGGACTTCTTAGTTTCCAGAGGAGTGAGAGATAAATTTCTGTTTTTAAGCCACACAGTTGATGTCATTTTGTTATAGAAACCCAAGCTAAGTAAGTTGGCCAACATCAACTAAAATAATACTTTAGACAGTATTGAAACTCAGGTACTGAAATCAGCTGCATACTGGCTATTTTCATTGTTTGCTGGGTTTTTTCACAACTCATTTTTTTTTTTCTTAGTCTATGAAAAGTCTGAGAGAATAAATCAGTGATGTTTATTCTTGAGACAACTTGTGTTTCTTTTACCAAGGCCCCCAAAGAGTTTTAGATCAAGGACCATCTTGTACCCTTCTCTGTACTTCTACTTAAGCCTGAAGAATGATAACCTTTCTTTGCTGCTGTATTAAAGTTCTGAGTGATATTGGCAATTGCCCCCAGGGAAAATGCCTCCTCTTCTAGTACTTTCTGTTTATCCTTTACAGCCTGCAGTCTTTTTCCATGACCTTTAAGATGTCTTATGGCCTTTAAGATGTCTTATGGCTGGGTGGTGCCTGTGGCTCAGCGGGTAGGGCGCCGGTCCCATATGCCGGAGGTGGCGGGTTCAAACCCAGCCCCGGCCAAAAAAAAAAAAAAAAGATGTCTTATGGCCATGTCAGCAATGCTACATACCCCCTCCAATACACTCATCTATTTTATTAAAAAAGTACGTCTTTACAGTGTCAAAATTTTGCTTACTTTTTTTACACTTTGATGTTAACTTATTTTATTGTAATATTAGTATGTTGAAATAACTAGTTATAATAGATATTTTCGTTTTTATAAAAGCTTTATCACCATTTTTTACTTTCTATTTTTATTGAAAAATTAAAATACTATATCAATTACTCATATTTCCATTGATATTGGATCTTAACTATTGGATTAAATAGGACAGAAGCTTATTTCAGAGTGTGGGAGTGAAGCATCTAGGATTCTTTGATAATTCGACTATATTAGTTGAATTAATATGAGGAAGAGACATAAAACCAAGTCAAATTGATTGCAGTACTACTTAAAAATTCTACCTTAAAACATTTATGTTTACAAAGGCTTAACTACCTTTTTGATTTTGTTTTCTAGACTCTAAGTAAATATGAATAACATATATTTATTTATTTAGGAATTTTATAATAGCTTTATTCATAATAGCCAAAAACTGTAAATAACTCAAACATCCAGAAAGAGATGAATGGTTAAACAAGGGTGATACATTTATATCATAGTATGGTATTACCCAAAGGAAACAAATCATTAATACATGGAATAACTTGGATCAATTTCCAGAGACTAATGCTGAATGGAAAAACAATAAAGTTTCATAGTTACATACTCTTTGATTTCATTTAAATGAAATTCTTGAAATGACAAAACTATAGAAATTGAAAATAGGAGTAGTTTTCAGAAGTGAAGAAGAGGATATGGGCTTGAGGGAGGGGGAAGTGTCCATAAAAGGGCAACCTGAGGGATCTGTATGTCAGGCCGGCAGTCTGTTCTTGATTCTTGAGGTGGTGTTCGCTGAAGAATGATCAGACAAGCACAAGACTAGGTTTATTGAGGAAGAGCAAGGTAGAGTGATGGAGAAAGAACAAGATACACTTCCCACAAGCAAGGAACAGACAACTGTTATAACAAGAGGCTCTGGGGGGGATGGTCTGGGTCTTATTTTCTTGTCTGGATAGGGCTTTCCTTGTGGTTCTAACATCATCATCCAACCACTTTCATGGACAGTAAGCGACATGCCAATTAGCCTTAGGGTACTCTAGGTCACTTTCCAGAACTCACTGTGCCTGGGCCATCTGGCCCCTGATGTGGGTGATTCCCTCATCCTTTTGCAAACTGACACTCCTCCTCTCCCCAAATGTTGCAACTGTTTGGGGGTAATATCCAAGTGAGGAAATAGGAGAGTAAGGAGACAGCTCTGTCATTCTCTGGATATGGGTGGCACCAAGGTGTGGAGCCTACCTTTATTCCAATGAGAGCCCAGATCCCTCACTATCTGCCTAACACTTATGCTTATGGAAATGTCCCATATCTTGACTGTATTTATGTCAACATGCAGTTTGTGATTAGTGCCATAGTATTGCAAGATGTTACCAGCAGGGAAAGTTACCAAGGGTTTCTCTTTTATAATAATTAATAGGCAATGAAAACTTTTTTCTTCATTAATAAGTAATAACACATATATCTAACCTCCCAATTTCGAACATCTTCTAATAGTGATTATTCTCCCTTTTAATGTATTTTAGATGGAAAATGTTTTGCATTTAGTTTAATTTTACTTGTTACACTAATAACAAGTTGTTTTCTCCCCATTTGGTTTTACAACAATTGTACAACTATTATTACAATAATAAATACAATTCAATGAATCATAATACATGTGCACAACTTTATAGTTAATCATTTCATTTAGAATCTGTCTGGTACATTACTGCTCCCTAAGTGTTACTGCCATTCTGAAAACTTGCTGTACTTTACAGAATTTCAGAGGTACAGTGGCAAAGTCACCAAGAAAATAGAGCTGACCTGTGGACTTGCTCTGTGAGGACTGGTGAGGTCATATTCTTCCCAGAAATATTTTGTAAGGTATACAAGTTATTTATATAGAAAAGACCCCTGTAAGTGGGACCTTGGGAACTGAAATCTAACCAAAGCTCTGCACGCTAAATTATGGCTTCCACTGTGTTACTTCTGCTTAGAGACATGCCTTGTCTGGTTTGCAGTGAAACAAGCGGGGACGAGAAGGTGTCAGCTCACTTCAATTTGGATATTACATGTGGTTACTTCCTGTGCTGCTCCACTTCAAGAAAACTCTAAGCAGTAATCCTTTATCATTAAGTAGAGTCCATTTTATTGCCCTCATTCTCACTAGTGAAAATTGAGAAGCTTTGGATATAAGAATATCCAGCCCTGAAAAGTAATCATGTTCAAAGAATTAAAATAATAAGCTTTTAAATGCTTGCCAAGTCTTTTAATTTATGTGAAATATAATGAAGGCAAATATTCAAAGGAAAAAGATTGTGGAAAGAGGATTTATACTTAAAGAATCATGGAGCAGCTTCATTTAGGCACAGACCCTATTTTAATTTAAAATTATTTTATTCTTCATTAAGTATAAAAAAAATTCGGAAACGATAGCTATAGAAAATATATAGGACATTGAAATCTTAGCTCATTTTCTTAAATTATTTTTTACCTACAGTTTTTCTGTTTACTTCTCTGGGAATAATGCCACATACTGAATGCTTATTTATTTATTTGGCCTCTCGAATAAACACATGAATATCGGTAAATCAGTTTTTGACGGGGTGTTCTGAACCTTACACTCATTAAGAATAACAGTTTTTATGTAGTGTTTTTAAAAATAAGTTGGTATTGCACCTCAAATGAGAGGAATTATTAAATTTTCTAGAATATAAGAAGATCCAGAGTCAAAAATTTCTTATTTATAATATCTTATTCTAAGTAAGAAACTATCATACTATTTTTCAAAGCCACAAATAGCAAAAGTCATTCTGCTACCATGATAAAGAAAAAATGGACTTGACTCAGTTAAAATGGGCCAAATGCTGAGAGCCACTGACGTATGTCCACATGGTTTTAGATACTGGACATTTTGACTAGAAAAATATTTATTTGCTCAGCTTTTTTTCCTTAGTGCTGCCTTCCTCATAAATTTTGTTTTGACTATTTTCTAAGTATAAAATATTAGAGAATTACATCATATAATTTGTAAATCGAAAATGCATAATATATAAAAGGAAATGTATATTTAGTGTACTGCAAGCCTCAGAAAAGCTACAATTGAACATTCTCCTGAAAAGAGTTTTGATCATAGAAACTCAAAGATAAAGCCGTTCTCGAAATTATTTTTTTTTAATAACCTGAAAGGAACTTTAAAGATAATTAACTCTAACTCAATTATTTCATCAATGCAAACATAGAACTAAGGCTTCTATGAAGACATTTTTTAAGGTTAAATGTCAAAGACTCTCACTATGAAATTTCAGGCCTCTTGTGGAGTGTGCTTTTCCTGTGACATCAGTGAGACCCTGATGACAAATTGGTTAATGACCAGCTCACTGAAAATCAGACAAAAGAGAGTGTAATGGAACTAGAGCTGCAACTTCATATTTGTTGATAATTTATGAATGAGGAAATATTAATGGTTTTCTAAAGCATCCTCCAAATTGTATCTATTGAACTAAGTTTTTCATTTTACTTACATGCCCAATGAAAATTACCAAAATATGAATTAGCATAAAATAAATTTTGTCTTCAATTAATGGGCAAGGAATTCCTTTTTTGCCACATAACTACTCATGCATAGTTTGATTTCAAACTGTAGTTTCATTTCAGAAGTATCCATATTAGCTATACATATTTAGCAAAATAAATATATAGTGTCAGAGAATTACTTGTTCAAATATTCATGGGAGGCCGCTAACCAGGGTAGAGGTTTTATTTCAGTAAGCATTTTATTTATGAAAATAAAATATCTCAGTAAAAATGTTGCTTAATCAGCATAATCTACAACCAGTATAAGAAATTTCCTGTCAAAATATTTTTCTCTTATCAAGTTGAAATAAAAAAAATATGGCCTGGCATATCAATAAGGAATCTTTTCTATTTGCATTTTACTTCTACTTGTTCAAAAATCATGTGTTTGGAAAAATATATACTTGGATTGGTAAATCTGCAGTTTGCTCAAACTTAAAATAGTCCATAATTAAATACATTTATTTTTACAAATGGTTTAGAATTCTGAAAACATCTAGCTCTAAATGACATTTTTTATCACTTAAGAGAGAACATGCTTTTCTGTATTTAAGAAAATACAAAATAAAAGAACCTATTTTTTGCATTTATAATTATTTTTAGATCTTGTTTTAATTTAGAGTTCCTTGTTACAAAACTAGAAAAAAAATCATTCTGGATTAGTTCATTAGGTGAGAACTTATTAGAATAATAGATGATAGCTCACTGAACATATGTAAAGAGTAAAGGAAAGCTTGAGAAATGAGGAAGAACCTAAAGAGTCTCAGAGGAACAGAACGTAGCCCTGCTTAATCCTAATATCTACAGATTCAAAGACTCCTGGAGGTATGAATGTCTAAATGGCATCTCTAATTCTCAGAATATGTGGAAACTTTACTTGACTGTTTTTTCTTTAGTAAAGGGAGAAGATAAGAATTCCACACACAAATAATAATAATAACAATAACAACACAGGAGTTTAATTGCTAGGCAAACAGGTGTATACTCTACTTCTCTGGATTTTAAGTATCAATGGAAATATTGGTTCATGTACCCAAAATTCCAATGTCCCAAATTTATTGAAGCAACCATTATCTAACCCAAACACATTTACTCCAAAATTGAGGGCCCAAAGGCTTATCAGTCATGGTAACCAAATTCCATTTTAACATTTCTGCACTGTAATCATTTCTCTGGGAATTAATAATTTACTAATTATTATACTTTGTGATTTTGTGACCTAATTTAAACCACAAAGTTAACTACTGTCAAAAAAGATGTAATAGTGGAGGAAAATGGAGGAATATAAAAGAATCCCAATTAGTAGTTTGTTTGTAATAGTTTATGACATTATTAATACTTTGTCAAATTTCTCCATTGATTGCACAAAATCCATTATACACAACTTCCTAATACTAAATACCTTTTAGCAAATGTAGATATTGTTTGCAACTCTAGATTGGGTTTAATTTTTTTTTTGCCATTTTTTTAATTTTTACATATACATGTGTTAATTAGGTTTCCATTTTTTTTGCCTTCACAAAATTAAAAAGACTTGAAATTTAATAACAATAACAATGTTTAAGATAAGGACTAGAAACAAAAACTTCATAAAGAATGAATGAACATAAATACATTCAGAAAAGGAATCAGACAATTGCAACATCGAAATATGAAGCAATAATAATAATAATGCAAAGAAAGTAGCATTCACATTGTCAAATAAGAGTATGTCTATTATAGAATGCTTTGACCCTGTGATTCAGCATAGAGTCATCAGTTAACTTATTTTTTTTAAGTAACAAAAAATAGACAACTATTATTTATAAATAAAAGTAAAAGGTAATTTCAAAAAGCAGATTTAGCATCTTCAAAATAAGATTTAGCATGATCTGAGTTTACTTCCTTAATTTTTGTTTTTTTTGTTTTTATTAAATAAGTGTGTACATTGATGCATTTATGGGGTCCAGTGTATTGATTTGATATACAATGTGAAATGCTTACATTGAAATGATTAACACATTCATCACAATTATACTCTTTTCTTAATAGCTTTGAAATGTACCATTGCATTATGTAGATTAGGTGAGGTCCTCCCAAATTCCCTCCTTTCTCTCTTTTACCCCCTCCCTCTCACCTCTTAACTTCTACTTTCTGGACTATAGTCATGTTTTACCATTCATATGAATGTGTAGGTGATTATATATTGATTTTATAGTGGGACTGAGTACTTTAGATACTTTTTTCCTATTCTTGAGATACTTTGCTCAAAAGAGTATATTCTAGCTTCATCCAGGTAAACATAAAAGATGTGAAGTCCCCATCTTTTTATGGCTGCATAGTATTCCGTGGTGTACACAAACCACAATTTGTTAATCCATTTATGGGTCGATGGGCACACTGGATTTACTTCTACTTACATTTAGGTGTTATTCCTTAGAAGACTACAAAGCTACTAAAAAAATTCAAGGTAATTATCATACATATTATTTAACTATACTTCATTAAACTTGCCTTTTCTAGAGGAAACATTAATTAGTAGTTGACAATTAGATATCTGAAGCAAAATATAAAAATTTGTGTAAATAAATTTAAGAAAAATCCAAACTTTCTGAAAGCAATTAAATTATTTTTTTAAAGTTAAGAATCTAAAAAAAGGGAAGAATATGAAGGTGTATACAATGAACACTAGAGCAAAAGAGAAATTATTGACATCCCAACTCCTGCTAATCAATTAGCATTAAGCAGCCACAACTATCAATCAAAATTGCATAGTACAAACATTTTTTAAACTCACTTTCCATGTTACCCAGTCTGGAAGTGTATCATTGTCTTTCCCTGTTTACCATCATCACCCATCTTCTATGTTGAACATACCTTGATTTCACTGCCAACGAAAGTCACAATCGTTGTGGAAATCTCGCTAACATGCCAGGCTACTCACTAACCTGCTAGCAATTCGACAGCAGAAGCTGTCTTTAAAAAATTGTTTTCATGGATTCAGAATGACAAAGTGATGGAAAATTTAGAAAAAAAACCCACATCTTTATTTGGACTGTACTTTGTTTGTAAATAATGTCAAGGTTAAATTAAAAAATATTTTATTGGCTCACTTTTTTCCTGATGATCTTATATTAATCAAAGATGTGACATTTCAGATGGATACAGTGGAAACTTCAAATATTTCATTAGCATTATCAAACTATAAATGTCGAATTTCACTTTATTATCTTTTTCATTATAAAAATATTTTGATGTAGTGTGTCTGTGTACATAGATTTATAAAAAATAAAAAAATTTAAAAGAGATGTATAGTTCAATTCAAATCTCACCTAAACAGCTTTATACAATTGTTTTATGTTTAGTTATTACAAAATTGGTGTTAAATACGGTTTTTCCTTCCTTTTTTCATTATATGTTTAATGTATTTATTTCTTAATGTCTCTAGCATGGCAGGACTAGTTTGGTGTTGCTTTTATTTATTAGACATGGCAATCTTTGCCTTTTTTTTTTTTCTTGGCAGTCTTTTTTATTTATTTTTTTTATTGTTGGGGATTCATTGAGGGTACAATAAGCCAGGTTACACTGACTTCAATTGTTAGGTAAAGTCCCTCTTGCAATCATGTCTTGCCCCCATAAAGTGTGACACACACCAAGGCCCCACCCACCTCCCTCCTTCCCTCTTTCTGTTTCCGCCCCCATAACCATAATTGTCATTAATTGTCCTCATATCAAAATTGAGTACATAGGATTCATGCTTCTCCATTTTTGTGATGCTTTACTAAGAATAATGTCTTCCACGTCCATCCAGGTTAATACGAAGGATGTAAAGTCTCCATTTTTTTTAATGGCTGAATAGTATTCCATGGTATACATATACCACAGCTTGTTAATCCATTCCTGGGTTGGTGGGCATTTAGACTGTTTCCACATTTTGGCGATTGTAAATTGAGCTGCAATAAACAGTCTAGTACAAGTTTCCTTATGATAAAAGGATTTTTTTCCTTCTGGGTAGATGCCCAGTAATGGGATTGCAGGATCGAATGGGAGGTCTAGCTTGAGTGCTTTGAGGTTTCTCCATACTTCCTTCCAGAAAGGTTGTACTAGTTTGCAGTCCCACCAGCAGTGTAAAAGTGTTCCCTTCTCTCCACATCCACGCCAGCATCTGCAGTTTTGAGATTTTGTGATGTGGGCCATTCTCACTGGGGTTAGATGATATCTCAGGGTTGTTTTGATTTGCATTTCTCTAATATATAGAGATGATGAACATTTTTTCATGTGTTTGTTAGCCATTCGTCTGTCGTCTTTAGAGAAAGTTCTATTCATGTCTCTTGCCCATTGATATATGGGATTGTTGGGTTTTTTCATATGGATTAATTTGAGTTCTCTATAGATCCTAGTTATCAAGCTTTTGTCAGATTGAAAATATGCAAATATCCTTTCCCATTGTGTAGGTTGTCTCTTTGCTTTGGTTATTGTCTCCTTAGCTGTACAGAAGCTTTTCAGTTTCATGAAGTCCCATTTGTTTATTTTTGTTGTTGTTGCAATTGCCATGGCAGTCTTCTTCATGAAGTCTTTCCCCAGGCCAATATCTTCCAGTGTTTTTCCTATGCTTTCTTGGAGGATTTTTATTGTTTCATGCCTTAAATTTAAGTCCTTTATCCATCTTGAATCAATTTTTGTGAGTGGGGAAAGGTGTGGGTCCAGTTTCAGTCTTTTGCATGTGGATATCCAGTTCTCCCAACACCATTTATTGAATAGGGAGTCTTTCCCCCAAGGTATGTTCTTGTTTGGTTTATCAAAGATTAGGTGATTGTAAAATGTTAGTTTCATTTCTTGGTTTTCAATTCAATTCCAAGTGTCTATGTCTCTGTTTTTCTGCCAGTACCATGCTGTCTTGAGCACTATGGCTTTGTAGTATAGACTAAAATCTGGTATGCTGATGCCCCCAGGTTTATTTTTGTTACAGAGAACTGCCTTAGCTATATGGGTTTTTTTTCCGGTTCCATACAAAACGCAGAATCATTTTTTCCAAATCTTGAAAGTACGATGTTGGTATTTTGATAGGAATGGCATTGAATAGGTAGATTGCTTTGGGAAGTATAGACATTTTAACAATGTTGAGTCTTCCCATCCATGAGCATGGTATGTTCTTCCATTTGTTAATATCCTCTGCTATTTCCTTTCTGAGGATTTCATAGTTTTCTTTATAGAGGTCCTTCACCTCCTTCATTAGGTATATTCCTAGGTATTTCATTTTCTTTGAGACTAGGGTGAAGGGAGTTGTGTCCTTAATTAGCTTCTCATCTTGACTGTTTTTGGTGTACACAAAGGCTACTGACTTGTGGACATTGATTTTATATCCTGAAACATTACTGTAGTTTTTGATGACTTCCAGGAGTCTCGTGGTTGAGTCTTTGGGGTTCTCTAAGTATCAGATCATGTCGTCAGCAAAGAGGGAGAGTTTGACCTCCTCTGCTCCCATTTGGATTCCCTTGATTTCCTTGTCTTGCCTAATTGTATTGGCTAGAACTTCCAGCACTATGTTGAATAGTAAAGGTGACAGAGGACAACCTTGTCTGGTTCCAGTTCTAAGAGGAAAAGCTTTCAGTTTTACTCCATTCAGTAAAATATTGACTGTGGGTTTGTCATAGATAGCTTCAATCAGTTTTAGAAATGTGCCACTTATGCCTATACTCTTCAGTGTTCTAATTAGAAAAGGATGCTGGATTTTATCAAATGCTTTTTCTGCATCTATTGAGAGGATCATGTGATCTTTATTTTTGCCTCTGTTAATATGGTGGATAACGTTTATAGACTTGCATATGTTAAACCAGCCTTGCATCCCTGGGATGAAGCCTACTTGATCATGATGAATGACTTTTTTGATGATAAGCTGTAATCTATTGGCTAGGATTTTGTTGAGAATTTTTGCGTCTATGTTCATGAGTGAGATTGGTCTGAAATTCTCCTTTTTGTTTGGGTCTTTTCCTGGTTTTGGTATCAGGGTGATGTTTGCTTCATAGAATGTGTTGGGGAAGATTCCTTCTTCCTCAATTTTTTGGAATAATTTCTGCAGTACAGGAATAAGCTCTTCCTTGAAGGTTTGATAGAATTCTGGAGTGAAGCCATCAGGGCCAGGGCATTTTTTGGTTGGAAGATTTTTTATTGTTTCTTTGATCTCAGTGCTTGAAATTGGTCTGTTCAGGAGCTCTATTTCTTCCTGGCTGAGTCTAGGGAGAGGGTGTGATTCCAAATATTGATCCATTTCTTTCACATTGTCAAATTTCTGGGCATAGAGTTTCTGGTAGATTCAGAGATGATCTCTTGTATCTCTGTGGGATCAGTTGTTATTTCCCCTTTATCATTTCTGATTGAGGTTACTAGAGATTTTACTTTTCTATTCCTTCTTAGTCTGGCCAATGATTTATCTATTTTATTTATTTTTTCAAAAAACCAACTCCCTGTTTCATTAATTTTCTGAATGATTCTTTTGTTTTCAATTTCATTGATCTCTGATTTGATTTTGGATATTTCTTTTCTTCTACTGAGTTTAGGCTTAGATTGTTCTTCTTTTCCAATTCCATAAGATCTCTTGTGAGAGAGATCTTGTTGATGTGCTGTCTTTCTGTTTTTCGAATGTAGGCATCTAAAGCGATGAATTTTCCTCTCAAAACTGCTTTTGCAGTATCCCACAGGTTTTGGTAGCTTGTGTCTTCATTGTTGTTATGCTCAAGGAAGTTATTGATTTCCTGTTTTATTTCTTCCTGCACCCATCTGTTATTCAACAGAAGATTGTTTAATTTCCATGCCTTTGGGTGGGGTCGAGCATTTTTTTAGAGTCGAGTTCCACCTTTAGTGCCTTATGGTCTGAGAAGATACAAGGTAAAATTTCAATTCTTTTGATTCTGTTGATATTTGTTTTGTGTCCCAGGATATGATCAATTTTGGAGAATGTTCCATCGGGTGATGAGAAGAATGTATATTCTTTATCTTTGTGATGGAGTGTTCTATATGCGTCTATCAAGCACAGTTGTTCTAGGGTCTCATTTAAGTCTCTTATATCCTTGTTTAATTTCTGTTTAGAGGATCTGTCCAGCTCAGTAAGAGGAGTGTTAAGGTCCCCTGTTATTATGGTATTATCAGATATCATATTGCTCAGACTGAGTAAGGTCTGTTTCAAGAATCTGGGAGCATTTATATTAGGTTCATAGATATTTAGAATTGAAATGTCTTCTTGTTGTAGTTTTCCCTTGACCAATATAAAGTGACCGTCTTTGTCTTTTTTGACTTTAGTTGCTTTAAATCCACATGTATCTGAAAATAAGATTGCAACTCCTCTTTTCTTCTGAATTCCATTTGCCTGAAAAATTGTCTTCCAACCCTTGACTCGGAGCTTTAATTTGTCTTTTGAAGCCAGGTGTGTTTCTTGCAGACAGCAAATGGATGGCTTGTATTTTTTAATCCAGTCAACCAATCTATGTCTCTTCAGTGGGGAATTCAAGCCATTAACATTTATTGAGATAATTGATAAATGTGGTAGTATTCTATTCGTCTTATTTGGTGAGAGTCCATTGCTTAGTTTTATCTTTTGCAACAGTGTGGAGGTTAGGTTCTGTCCTTTAATTTCTGAGTTCTTACTTTGCTGCTGATCCATTGTGGTGGTCAGTGTGCAGAACAGGTTGAAGTATTTCCTGTAGAGCTGGTCTTATTGTGGTGAATTTCCTCAATGTTTGTATATCTGTAAATGATTTGATTTCTCCGTCAATTTTGAAGCTTAACTTAGCAGGGTACAGAATTCTGGGCTGGAAATTATTCTGTTTAAGTAGATTAAAGGTAGATGACCATTGTCTTCTTGCTTGGAAAGTTTCATTAGAGAAGTCTGCGGTCACTCTGATGGATTTGCCCCGATAGGTCAACTGGCGCTTACTCCTGGCAGCTTGCAGAATCTTTTCTTTGGTCTTGACTTTGGACAGGTTCATCACAATGTGTCTTGGAGAAGCTCGGTTAGAGTTGAGGCGACCTGGGGTCCGATAGCCCTCTGAAAGCAGTGTGTCAGAATCTTTGGTGATATTTGGGAAATTTTCTTTTATAATATTCTCTAGTATGGCTTCCATTCCTCTGGGGCATTCTTCTACTTCTTCTGGAATTCCTATAACTCATATGTTGGAACACTTCATAAAGTCCCATAATTCTGACAGTGAACATTCTGCTTTCTCTCTCTTCTTTTCTGCCTCTTTTACTATCTGAGTTATCTCAAAAACTTTGTCTTCTACCTATGAAATTCTTTCTTCTGCATGGTCTAACCTGTTGCTGATACTTTCCATTGCATCTTTAAGTTCCCTAATTGACTGTTTCAGTTCCTTCAGCTCTGCTATATCCTTTTTATATTCTTCATATCGTTCATCTCTGATTTGATTCTGTTTTTGGATTTCCTTTTGGTTATTTTCCACTTTATTAGCAGTTTCCTTCATTGTTTCCATCATTTCTTTCATTTTTTCAACATGTGTATTCTAAATTCCCTTTCTGTCATTCCTAACATTTCTGTATAGGTGGAATCCTCTGCAGTAGCTACCTCATGGTCCCTTGGCGGGGTTGTTCTGGACTGGTTCTTCACGTTGCCTGGAGTTTTCTGCTGATTCTTCCTCATACGTGATTTCTTTTATCTTTCTCCTTGCCTTAATTTTCCTTTCACTTCCTCTTGCTCTTTAAGTTCTCGTGCCTGTGGACTAAGGGTTACAGGACCAGAAGGGTGAGAAGGTTTAAGAGCAAAAAATGGATGGAAGAAAGGAGGACAAAGTGATAAGGAAAAAAAAGAAAAATAGAGAAAGGAGAGGGGGTGGGTAAAAGGAATATTGACAAAAAGAAGAGAGGCACAGAAAGAGGGAGACAGAGCAATATAGGTGTACAGTAGGGTACTTTGATACAACCTTAAAAAAAAAAAAACACCTTCTGGGGGTGCCCAGTTGGGTGGTTCCCTTGAGGTCAGCAGCTCTTTGCTAACCTGATCAGACACAGTACCCCACCTCCACCAAGTAGAGAGGAAAGACAAAAATGCTATAAATCAAACCAAAACAAGTAAAGAGAAAACTTTACGGGATAAAATTGGCTGGAAAAACCAAATAATAGCGGTAGAAATACTAACAAAAATGAAGTTCTAATTATTGAAAAAGGCAGCAATGGGAAATTATAATGAAACTAGAAAAATTGAGAAAGAGAAAGGATCTGTATGGAAAAGGTTGAACTTAAAAAACAAAACAATAATCCACATCATGAAAATAAAAAAAAAAACAACCAACCCCCCCCCCCAAAAAAAAAAAAACAACCAAAAACAAAGCAGTATGTATATGTTATTGAATATTGTCTGGGCAACACATGGTCTTCTGGGGTATGAATTGTTAATCACAGTTCTGATACGACTGGAGGCTGCTAGTTTCTCAAACCCCAGCAGGTAGACACCCTAAATCTCTCTTCAGCCCACTTAAAAGGCACTTTGAACTTGTTCACTTACTGAGCAGAAGCTTTCTCAGGGAAGTGCTTGTCGCTGGAATCACTGCTGAAGTGGCTATCCACTTACCCTGTGTGTCAAAACTGGTCTCCCTCTGCCCCCGAGGGTTAGGGCTGCAAGGCGGCTCAGACCCCGCCCTTAGGATACTTGGTCACTGGGTTACCAGCTCCCACCCAATTCCAGCTCTGCGACCCTGAAGGCGGAGCTTGCCGGGGCAGATCGCTCACAATGTCTGCCTGTGACCCAGAGCCAAACACTATTAGCTCCATCTGGCTCAGCGGCTCAGACTGGGGCCCTAGACAAAGGCCAAAGTCCTCCGCACTCCCCCTCAGGCTCTCCCCAAGGCAGTTCAGCTGCATGCCAAGTGCAAAGACACCAAAACAGTTCACAGGTAAGGCCTTTCTGGTTTGCAGTCTCGCTGCTACTGAACTTACAGTTGCGGGCGGGTTTAGACGGATTGAACACACGTGACCACTTGTCGGTTTTCCACTGTTTTAGTCCTCCTCTTGGGGTCCAGAAGTCTCTTGCTGACTCCCTGTATCCTCTCAGGGGTGATGATAGGCAGATCCCACCAGCCAGAGATGCCTGGAGTCCTATATCCCCAGACTCACGGTGCCCAGATGCAAGGAAGCTGTTACTCGGCTGCCATCTTGCTCCCATCTTTGCCTTTTTTTTTTTTTTTTGTAGAGACAGAGTCTCACTTTATGGCCCTCGGCAGAGTGCCGTGGCCTCACACAGCTCACAGCAACCTCCAACTCCTGGGCTTAAGCGATTCTCTTGCCTCAGCCTCCCGAGTAGCTGGGACTACAGGCGCCCGCCACAACGCCCAGCTATTTTTTGGTTGCAGTTTGGCCAGGGCCGGTTTTGAACCCGCCACCCTCGGTATATGGGGCTGGCGCCTTACTGACTGAGCCACAGGCACCGCCCACAATCTTTGCCTTTTAAATGAAATAGTACTACTATGTACAAATAATTTTTGATATAGTTAGTTATAAGTTTATCATTTTGCTATATTTTTATGTCGTCCTACCTAGTCTTTTTTTTTGTTCCTCATTTTTAGAAATGTTTTCTGATTTGAATTGAGTATTTTTCTTCTCTTCTATTGCCTTATCAGCTATATATCTTTATTTTGTTACATCTTTTAGGATTTACAATTTGCATTGTCACTCCGTAAAGAGGCCTTTAATTGATATTAAACCACTTCACATGTAAGTATTTAAATTTCTTCCCTCATGGCCTTCATTCCTTCATTGTCTTATAGTTTACTTATATTTTACTTAGCCATATCCCTATGTTATTAACTCTAAATTATATTCTTAATGTTATTATTTGAAGAGATTTTATTAATAAAAATATGATATATGTAATTACATATACATTGACACTCATGTGGTTATGATTTCCAGTGCTCTTCATTCCTTAGCACATATCCATATTTTAATAGGTGAAAAGTCATGTTTTATCCATGCTCAGTTTGAGACGCTCTCAAGACAGTCAATTAGGCGTGGAAGAGAAACATGTTATGCCTGAATTTACTGTTCTAGGAGTAGTAAGGCTACAGTCTATTCTGTGTAATCAGAATAGTGTACATGAGTTTAGACTATCTTTGTGCAGTTTAAAAAGAAAAAAAATTAAGGAATGTGAAGAACCAGACAAGTTAAATAACTTAAAATTGATCAGTTATAATAAAAGCTATTAACATTATATGTTAATCAACTGATCTTTCTGTTTAGGAATATGAAGACGGTACGCTAGTTCCATAAAATTTTTCCCATAAGATAAATAGAGAAAAACAAATAGAATTCCAAATGACTCTTCATATACTAACTGTAAAAACAGATATACAGTTGGCCCACTCATAATTTATGCAGGAAGTAACCAAATCTTAAAACCCTTCCAGGTTACGTTTGATAAATCTTTGAATTGTTTTCTGGTATATATTTGGGATAAATTAGCTGTCAGATATTATGTATGTAATTAACTGTGTAATCTTTATAAATTTATTTCTTTGAATTTCGTGTGGTAGGTATAGCTACTGAAAAATATATGCATTAATTATTAGAGCTTTGTATTTCGGGGATATAAAAGTACACATGTAAAAATATAGGTAAAAGTATAAGAAATCTAAGAAGTCTTCATAAACTTTTGAAAATTTACTTGTTGTATCAACTCAATAGTCATATTTTCTTTAGATGACTTAAATTCAAATCCAGTCTTCTAAAAAATAAAACCAAATTCTGTTCTTGAAAACAATTATACATTTAACTTTAAACTCTAGGTATGTTAAAACACAAGGTAGCTAATTCTCTTAAACAATTTTGAGTAAAGTAAATCAACACAAAAATTATACACAGTATGATTACTATTGTATAAAATGTGGGAACAAGCAAAACTATTTTATGCTGTTTGAAATGAAGATAATGTTTAGCCTCCGTTGGGGAGAGAAGTAAGTAAACAATGAAAGGGAAATGGAAGAAAGCTTTGGGGGCCATTGTGATGTTGTCTGTCTTTATTTTTATTCTGGAATAAAAGTGCCTAAACTATAGAATGCATCGCTAATAATATGTAAGCTTTTCTGAATGTATATTACATATTAATAACAATTTAAAAGATCCTTAATCTAAATACCAAGAAGCTTTCTGGGATGTAAAAATGCTGCCTTCTCTTTCACCATCTGCAAGTTATTCTCTGTCATAACTTGTTCTTATTTTTGTGACAATCTACAGATCATCTCTAAGTTGCACTGAAAATAAAGAAAAATGATTTTTCTTACTTCCCTGAAACAGCAAAACCTAGGAACTACTTTTGCTTCACTCCTACCACTAATCTATCAATATTTAATGATTTACCTGACAAAAGATTTATCTGGGAAATCATTCCATTGCTCTTCATTCCCCACTGCTTCAATTTAAAATCAAGCCTATGCCAACAAGATTATTTCAATATTCTCTTCTTATTCCTATTTTTAATTTTATTGTTTTAAAATCCATTTTTCATCTAGCAACCAGAATAAGTTTTCTGATGTGTTTCTCAACCTCCTAAAGCTCTATGATAGCTTCTCATTATACCTGAAATAAAATGCAAATTTGAATTAAAAATTTCATTGTCTACCCTGTCAGTACGACAGCACTTTGGGAAGTGCCAGTCTGGTTTCTGCGTCAGTGTTTTAGTCCTAAATGTAAATCTCCAGAATGCATACCTTTCTCCTAATTTTTCTTCTTATCCTGAAGTCGTCCATGAAAACTTGGGAATGTATTCATTTGTTTAGTATTATCAACTCTCCAGAGTATAAGCCTTATAAATGAGCTATGACTTTGTTTCATTGCTATTATAGGCACAAAAGATACATGAAATGTAATAAGTGCTATAGTTATTCATTCAATGAAAAAGAAAATGAATAAAAAGAAGTTGTACATATGCTTAACAGTCAATTAAACTATTTAAATTTACTTTTGTTCTTTAAAATGTACACATACATCACTTTTATATTTTAATTTCATTTTATATCAAATCTGAATATTATTCTCTTCTACTATGACTATAAGAAAATATTTATAAATCATGATAACATTTCTGCCTGTAGTGTTTATGAGTTTCTTAAATATAAAGCAAATTCAGCACTTTCAAAGACCAAAGTGAAAAATTAAAAAGAAAAAAGTAACATCAAAAAAAAAGTCACTTTGATTATCATTATAGCATTTAGTATTGTTAACTTAATTAAAGGGTAATTTCCAGCTTAGAGAATAAGAAAAAAATAAAAAATGATTTTGATGAAATCCCCTCTAATTAGTTTTAAGATAAATCAAACTTTACTACTTACTGTGTGTTTATCCTTATCTGGGAGGTTAAAAAAAATCCACTTTGTCATTATCTATGACTGCATTATAAATAAAACTTAGAATAATAAAGCCTTTTTTTTTTTGTCAAAATAAGTTCTGAATTGTTTTGTTGTGAGCTGTTTTAAGTACTCCAGGAAATAACTAAATTGGAATTAGTTAGTGGAGCCGTGTGCTATGTGAAATTGCCAATGGTAAAAAAAAAAAAGTCTTTACATCATCAACAGATTTCTTTTTTGTTTAATTAGCCAATATATCTTACATGTGTAAGAAGAAATACCGTGTACTTGTGCTTTCAGGAGAAAAAGGTAGTAACATTTTAGTTTTACATAATAATGACCTGGAATGTCATTATACCAAGTACATAGAAGGAAATAAACTTTTTCTTTCTAAATGTCAATACCTACAAATAACACTTTTAAAGATATATATATATACACACTATTTGCATATCAAGGGGGAATAAATCCATAATATTGTCAAAATACCTTTCCTTTTTTAAGAAACTCAGTGAAATATCAGTTATAAAAACAGGTCATCACTCCTTTCTCTATAATTTTAATTATTCTTAAAATGTTAACTCTGCTTCATAATATTTTTATGCCAATATTTTTAAGCCAATTTACTCTATTATTTTGCTTATGGTTTTGGTAATATTCTCTTTGCAATGTTAAATATCAGTTAATAACTGATGTGTTAAACATAACAAATCAGTGTACATTACATTTAGTCAAAAACCAATGATGTTTTAGTAAGTATGGCATTGTATTCCTGTTTTAATATTACTCATTTTGATATGAAAGATTATGAGGTCTAATACCAATATAAAAAGTTATAAAATATTTAAAATAAACATTTATCAATTTGGTAATAGAAATTTTATGTATTTTCATTAAAAAGTGAGAAAATATTGAACTTTGGTATGCCTATTTTACCATATATATCAAATAATTGATTCAGCATGTTTGATAACGTTTGATTTGGTAATGGTTTGATAATCAATATTAATTGATAATCAATATTAATTGTACTAAATATTAATAATGATTTTAGATGGTAAAATCAAAGTTAGTAAAGGATTTTTTTATTTCAAACCATATTTTTAAGCAACAAATACTAATAATAATCAATCTCAAAACCCTCTCAGCTTACTCCTAAATTCATCTGCAGATATACTAAGTATTTTCATGCACTCTGAAGCTTTGACAGTTTTTCTACATAGCTATAGAGTGGCGGGAACCCCCAAATGGTTAACATTTACTTTTCCTTAAGTCTAGTGGAGCAGGGATTAAATCCTATTTTAGTAAAACAAATAATGCAAAATACAATCATTGTCCATTTGACTTTGGGATTGATAATCAGAGTGACTGTGAATGATAGCTGAACTTGTCACGGAATGATGATGCAAAATAACATCTTACAATGATTATCATAATCGGGAGGTACTACACATTTCAAAACGATTCCAACATACAACAAAATCTTAAGTTTTCCTTAAAATGTAAATGATTTACAAATCAAATAGTAAAGATCACAAGAGAGTTTCCTAGAGTCACACTGTGAAAGACACTAGACTTGAATCCTGTTTTCACTCTTAATTCAAACTCTCTTCTGTGGGAGGCAGATAGGCTGATCTCTCTGTGGGCACCTGGCCTCAATCCAAAGCACACAGATGCGCCATCCCTAGGCTCTTTATCAAGACCATGGAAAGATGAAAGGAGCATGGAGACCCTAGACAGAGTAAAGTCATTGTGACCATTCCTGGTGATGAATCAGCAGGCAGGTGGGGCTAAGCCTTTTTAAGCTCCTGATCGGCAGTTACATTAGGGAAGCTGGTTTTTCTGCCTGGGGGAGACAAAACTTGTTTTCCCCTTCCCTCTTTATAAATGCTCTCCACCACGGTTGACAACTCACTACTTACATTCCTGATTATCCAGCCATTTTCTCTTAACTCAGTCTTCCTAGTGGCTTGGGATTCTTTTAATCCTATTTAGAATTTTGATGCCTTTTCATCTTCTCATGAATGCTGTGTCTTAGAGATCAATAAAAGGTTTCTGAGAAGTTGGAGGACTGCTGTATTGTTTCAATCTGCTGCCCAAGGTGAGAGAAGGTGTATGTCTCTCCAAGCTCCCCAGAATTTATAATTGGGGTAGTGTCTTATTATTTTCTCCCAGCATCCTCTCCCCTGTTGACTCCCAACCCAGGGGTGGACCCTCAGGGAACCTGGATATTCTTCCTCACACTCAATAGAGTGAGTGTTGATATAGTAAAAAGAACCCCAATGACATATATAGGCTTTGCTCACCTCTGTACATTTCCAAAAGCCTATCCCAGTGCCTAGTCCAGGGTAAACATTTATCAAACAAAAAAATGAGTGAATGAATAATGATTGATCATAACATATGCCTGTTGATTTAAACAGCAGAACACTGGTTCTCTTATTGAATCTACCTATTATAATACCTATGTCACGAGAAAAGTCCTCAAAATGGCACATTGCAAAGAACTGATAGTATTCTAATTAATCACATTTAGTAGATCTTTGAATTAACTTTCTCAGAACTTGAAAACACAAAACATCCATATATTCTTAAACATTAAATTATTTAATTAAATAATGTGAACTGCATTCTCCACTAATATTTTGTAAGCTGTAATGACATACATTTTATAGTATTTTGATATTTTCAGAGTACTGTATTATTGTAATTTTTATCCTCATTAATATTCTTATTTTTTTAAGGAATGATGAAAGTAAACTTTACAAAATAAAAAATAGGTAAAATGAAACACAACCATAAGTCCTCTGTTTCAGTTGACTCTTTTTCATCTACGCTGTTTACAAGTATACGTAAAACTTATATCTATAAAACTATTGATTTCTCTTTGACTTTCCAAGGTAACTTCAATACATATGAGATATATATTTAATTCCTACTTTTGATTTACAAGTTGTCTATTGTGTCAGCTTTGACCACAGAGATCCAATGAAACATGTCAGATGCTTGCCATGTAGGTTAGTCAAGGAAATCTTCATGTATTAATGACGGTACCTAAAAGAAGAATGTGACCAACATTAAGATTTGAGAATTGCTCCCAATCTCTCAAAGAGGAAGAGAAATGGAGAGCAAAAACGGATCACTCACTCAGAGAACTCTCAGATAATTCGAAAAAAAACAATGTAAGGGTTATAGGAATTCCGGAGAACGATGAAGTGGCTGCCAAGGGCACAGAGGCCCTTCTACATGAAATTATGAAAGAAAATTTTCCAGACATGCCCAGAGAATCTGAAATTCAGATAGCAGACAGCTTCAGAACCCCAGCACGATTCAACCCCAATAAGCCATCTCCCAGACATATCATAATTAGCTTCACTAAAGTTAACATGAAAGAGAAGATTCTCAAAGCAACCCGGTGAAAGAAAATTATAACGTACAAAGGTAAGAATATTAGAATAACTGCAGATCTCTCTGCTGAAACTTTTCAAGCAAGAAGAGGCTGGTCATCAACTTTTAATCTCCTGAAGCAAAAAAACTTTCAACCCAGGATCTTGTATCCAGCTAAATTGAGTTTCATCTATGATGGAGAAATTAAATACTTCAATGACATTCATATGTTGAAAAAATTTGCCATAAGTAAACCAGCTCTTCAGGATGTTCTCAGACCTATCCTCCACAATGACCAACCCAATCCTATACCACAAAAGTAAAATCACCCAGAAACTTCGGATCAAACTCCAACTTCCACACTGGTGAAAGGATTAAAAATGTCCACTGGACCTTTGAAAAACTCGACACCCAAAATTCCACCAGACTTCTCAATACTCTCCATCAATGTGAATGGCTTAAACTGTCCTCTAAAGAGGCATAGGTTAGCTGACTGGATACAAAAACTCAAGCCAGATATTTGTTGCATACAAGAGTCACATCTCAACTTAAAAGACAAATACAGACTCAGGGTGAAAGGATGGTCATCCATATTTCAGGCAAATGGTAATCAGAAAAAAGCAGGTGTTGCAATTTTATTTGCAGATACAGTAGGCTTTAAACCATCAAAAGTAAGGAAGGACAAGAATGGTCACTTCATATTTGTTAAGGGTAATACTCAATATGACGAGATCTCAATTATTAATATCTATGCACCCAACCAGAATGCACCTCAATTTATAAGAGAAACTCTAACAGACATGAGTAACTTGATTTCCTCCAGCTCCATAATCATTGGAGATTTCAACACTCCCTTGGCAGTGTTGGATCGATCCTCCAGAAAGAAGCTGAGCAAAGAAATCTTAGATTTAAACCTAACCATCCAATATTTAGATTTAGCAGACATCTACAGAACATTTCATCCCAACAAAACTGAATACACATACTTCTCATCAGCCCACGGAACTTACTCCAAAATTGATCACATTTTAGGTCACAAGTCTAACCTCAGTAAATTTAAAGGAATAGAAATTATTCCATGCATCTTCTCGGACCATCATGGAATAAAACTTGAATTGAGTAACAACAGGAATCTGCATACCCATACAAAAACATGGAAGTTAAATAACCTTATGCTGAATGATAGCTGGGTCAGAGATGAGATTAAGAAAGAAATCACCAATTTTTTGGAACAAAATGACAATGAAGACACAAACTATCAGAACCTCTGGGACACTGCAAAGGCAGTTCTAAGAGGGAAATTTATAGCACTGCAAGCCTTCCTCAAGAGAACGGAAAGAGAGGAAGTTAACAACTTAATGGGACATCTCACACAACTGGAAAAGGAAGAACATTCCAACCCCAAACCCAGTAGAAGAAAAGAAATAACCAAAATTAGAGCAGAATTAAATGAAATTGAAAACAAAAGAATAATACAACAGATCAATAAATCAAAAAGCTGGTTTTTTGAAAAGGTCAATAAAATAGATAAACCTCTGGCCAACCTAATCAGGAAAAAAAGAGTAAAATCCCTAATATCATCAATCAGAAACAACAAAGACAAAATAACCACAGACTCATCAGAAATCCAAAAAATCCTTAATGAATATTACAAGAAACTTTATTCTCAGAAATATGAAAATCTGAAGGAATAGACCGATACTTGGAAGCACGCCAACTTCCAAGACTTAACCAGAATCAAGTGGAAATGTTGAACAGACCCATATCAAGTTCAGAAATAGCATCAACTATACAAAACCTCCCTAAAAAGAAAAGCCCGGGACCAGATGGTTTCACGTCAGAATTCTACCAAACCTTTAAAGAGGAATTAGTACCTATATTACTCAACCTGTTCCAAAATGTAGAAAAAGAAGGAAGACTACCCAACACGTTCTATGAAGCAAACATCACCCTGATCCCCAAACCAGGAAAAGACCCAACAAGAAAAGAAAATTATAGACCAATATCACTAATGAATATAGATGCAAAAATATTCAACAAGATCCTAACAAACAGAATCCAGCAACACATCAAACAAATTATACATCATTACCAAGTTGGTTTTATCCCAGGGTCTCAAGGCTGGTTCAATATACGTAAATCTATAAATGTAATTCAGCACATAAACAAATTAAAAAACAAAGACCATATGATTCTCTCAATTGATGCAGAAAAAGCTTTTGATAATATCCAGCATCCCTTCATGATCAGAACACTCAAGAAAATTGGTCTAGAAGGGACTTTTCTTAAACTGATAGAGGCTATCTACAGCAAACCCACAGCCAATATCATATTGAATGGAGTTAAATTGGAATCATTTCCACTCAGATCAGGAACCAGACAAGGCTGCCCATTGTCTCCATTGCTTTTCAACATTGTAATGGAAGTTTTAGCCACCGCAATTAGGGAAGAAAAGGCGATCAAGGGTATCCATATAGGGTCAGAAGAGATCAAACTCTCGCTCTTCGCAGATGATATGATTGTGTATCTGGAAAACACTAGGGACTCTACTACAAAACTCCTAGAAGTGATCAAGGAATACAGCAGTGTCTCAGGTTACAAAATCAACATTCATAAATCGGTAGCCTTTATATACACCAACAACAATCAAATTGAAAAAGCAGTTAAGGACTCTATCCCATTCACAGTTGCGCCAAAGAAGATGAAATATTTGGGAATTTACCTAACAAAAGACGTGAAAGATCTCTATAAAGAGAACTATGAAACTCTAAGAAAAGAAATAGCTGAAAATGTTAACAAATGGAAAAACATACCATGCTCATGGCTAGGAAGAATCAACATTATCAAAATGTCCATACTACCCAAAGCAATATATAATTTCAACGCACTCCCTATTAAAGCTCCACTGTCATATTTTAAAGATCTTGAAAAAACATTACTTCGTTTTATATGGAATCAGAAAAAACCTCGAATAGCCAAGACATTACTCAGAAATAAAAACAAAACAGGAGGAATCACACTACCAGACCTCAGACTTTACTACAAATCGATAGTGATCAAAACAGCATGGTATTGGCACAAAAACAGAGAAGTAGATATCTGGAATAGAATAGAGAACCAAGAGATGAATCCAGCTACTTACCGCTATTTGATTTTTGACAAGCCAATTAAAAACATTCAGTGGGGAAAAGATTCCCTATTTAACAAATGGTGCTGGGTGAACTGGCTGGCAACCTGCAGAAGACTGAAATTGGACCCACACCTTTCACCATTAACGAAGATAGACTCTCATTGGATTAAAGATTTAAACTTAAGACATGAAACTATAAAAATACTAGAGGAGAATGCAGGGAAAACCCTTGAAGAAATTGGTCTGGGTGAGTATTTCATGAGGAGAACCCCCCGGGCAATTGAAGCAGCTTCAAAAATACACTACTGGGACCTGATCAAACTAAAAAGCTTCTGCACAGCTAAGAACACAGTAAGCAGAGCAAGCAGACAGCCCTCAGAATGGGAGAAGATATTTGCAGGGTATATCTCTGACAAAGGTTTAATAACCAGAATCCACAGAGAACTCAAACGCATCAGCAAGAAAAAAACAAGGGATCCCATCGCAGGCTGGGCAAGGGATTTGAAGAGAAACTTCTCTGAAGAAGACAGGCGCACGGCCTTCAGACATATGAAAAAATGCTCATCATCTTTAATCATCAGAGAAATGCAAATCAAAACTACTTTGAGATATCATCTAACTCCAATGAGACTAGCCTATATCACAAAATCTCAAGACCAGAGGTGTTGGCGTGGATGCGGAGAAAAGGGAACACTTCTACACTGCTGGTGGGAATGCGAATTAATTCATTCCTTTTGGAAAGATATATGGAGAACACTCAGAGATCTAAAAATAGATCTGCCATTCAATCCTGTAATTCCTCTACTGGGCATATACCCAGAAGACCAAAAATCACAACATAACAAAGATATTTGTACCAGAATGTTTATTGCAGCCCAATTCATAATAGCTAAGTCATGGAAAAAGCCCAAGTGCCCATCGATCCACGAATGGATTAATAAATTGTGGTATATGTACACCATGGAATATTATGCAGCCTTAAAGAAAGATGGAGACTTTACCTCTTTCATGTTTATATGGATGGAGCTGGAACATATTCTTCTTAGTAAAGTATCCCAAGAATGGAAGAAAAAATACCCAATGTACACAGCCCTACTATGAAACTAATTTGGGACTCTCACATGAAAGCTATAACCCAGCTACAACTTAACAATAGGGAGAAGTGGGAAAGGGGGGGGTGGGTAGAGGGAGGGGAATCGGTGGGATCACACCTGTGGTGCATATTACAGGGGTATTTGCGAAACTTGGTAAATGTAGAATGTAAATGTTTTGGCACAGTAACTGAGATAACGCCGGAAAGGCTATGTTAACCACTGTGATAAAAATGTGTCAAATTGTTTATGAAGTGAGTGTATGATGCCCCATAATCATATCATTGTATACAGTTATGATTTAATAAAAAAAAAAATAAAAAAAAAAAGATTTGAGAATTGCCAAAATATGACCTAATAGGAAACAATTAAGTATGAATTATAAGTTTCATAATAAAGGAAGCTCCACTAATCAAAATTCTCTCTTATAAAACATGGCACATAATTCTACATGTGTTAGGATTTTTAGAACTAAAGTTGTAAGGTAATTTTGAAATATAATATGCCTGACGGATATCTTAGTATATTCTTGTGTTTTCTGTACAAGCACATCAAGTTGTATTAAAAGGCAAAAATAAATAAATAAATAAATAAAAGCATCAGAAATAGGTTGAATATGCTGTTACAAATATATGTAATTAATAGTATCCTAACATAGTGAAAAAGTATAACTGGAGAACACAAATTTTCCTTTGAAGACATATGCAACTTTATAATATAATTTTCCAAAACAGAAAACGATTATGTATGCAGGTACATTTTTATTTTTTATTTTAAAAACATCAATGAAGTGTTTTTCTTTTCTTTTCTTTTTTTTTTTTTGAGACAGTCTCCCTATGTCATCATCAGAAGAGTGCTGTGGTGTCACAGCTCACAGCAACCTGAAACTCTTGGGCTTAAGTGATTCTCTTGCCTTAGCCTCCCAAGTAGCTGGGTAGCTGGGACTACAGGTGCCTGCCACAATGCCTGGCTGTTTTTTGGTTGCCGTTGTCATTGTTTAGCAGGCCCAGGCCGGGTTGAACTGCCAGCCTCAGTATATGTGGCTGGTTCACTGAGTTACAGGTGCCAAGCGATTAATGAAGATTTTTATTAAAAAGCATAAGAAATGAGGCCAGGCATGGTGGCTCATGCCTGTAATCCTAGCACTCTGGATGGCCAAGGTGGGTGAATTGCCTGAACTCCAGAATCCGAGACTAGCCTGAGCAAGAGCAAGATCCCCTTCTCTACTAAATATAGAAAAAGTAGCCAGGCATTGTGCCAACTACTTGGGGGGTTGGGGCAAGAGCATAGCTGAACCCAGGATTTTGAGGTTGCTGTGAACTATGATGCCCTGGCACTCTGTCCAGGGTGACAGAGTGAGACTCTGTCTCAAAAATAAATAATAAATAGCATAAGAAATGTTTGTACCTTGTGGTTCCTTAAACAGGAAACAAATGAAATTAAATATTTAATATTGAGAATTTGGTGAAATCTTGTAGCTTATGTGTGGGTAGAAATGTGGGGGAACTAGGCTGAAGAATAGAAGCAGAGCTAGCCATCCTCTTGAAGCATTTATTTACCTTGGAATTTATGAAATATTTATGAGTTAGGGAATGTGCATTGTGAGGCAAGGGATAAAGGACAGATAGAAGATGCAGATGTGAATATCTCAGAAATAATGTGTGCACGGAGACCACAATGCGTATTGATAGCCCCCAAATCTGTTGAACACCAACAGCACAGGCCTTGGAGAAAAATGACAAGAAATGTTTTACTGAGGCCTGACCTTTCCCCTACAGAGAGCCCCTACAAAAGTCTCTAGGAACAAATGAGCCTGTGCAGGATGTGCCGGGAACAGCACGGGTAGCAGGCTCCCTGATAGGAGGAAAAACCTTGTGGGGCTAGATAAGAACAACCTCTTCCTCCCTCAATGGCGATATGAGTATGGCATCAGCCTATCTGCCTTGCAGGAACCCAGACACTTAATTGCCTCCTGTGGAAACTGCGTGCATGGTCAAACCTATCTTCTGCTCTCGCATCCTGCTTCTAAAGTTTTTTTCTTTGTTCTATTAACTGCATCCCAATTCTTTCATTTACAAATAACACAGAGTAGAGCATAAGTAGTGAAAGAGCAATTTAGCCGAAGTGGTTAAAAAGTAGCTAAGTTGAAGTGGTACATACTATAAAGATGATGATGTACAGCACTGCTTTTAGCTTTTATTGTGATCACTGGTTTACTGATTTGAAGACAATGTATGTGGTAAGTACTGAGTTAACCCAGCACTCAGGGCCTTTGCCTCTCTTGCATTGGTGGTATTCGTTCCTTGGGCCCACTGTTTCTAAATGCTACTTTGTCTCTTTGTCTTTATTTCTTTCATTCTCTTGTCGCCACCAAGCGTTGGGGATACCAATGAGTTGCATGGGAGACAAATAATAAATACTTATGTACTTATTAAAAATTGGTATCATGTAAACATATAGATTGTTGATTCTTCCTGCTGCCTCATTAGTTTTTAGATGGTAACTTTTTCATGTTAAGTAGCAACCTTTCTAAGGCATTAAAAAAAGTCTAGGAGTGTATATGTGAAACTTAGTAAATGTGGAATGTAAATGTCTTAGCACAATAACTAAGAAAATGCCAGGAAGGCTATGTTAACCAGTGTGATGAAAATGTGTCAAAACGGTCTACGAAACTAGTGTATGGTGCTTCATGATCACATTAATGTACACAGCTATGATTTAATAAAAAAAAAAAAAAGAAAGAAATGAATAAAAAGACTCTAAGCTTCCAAGATTTCTGTCTGTAAATTTATTTTTAATATTTTTGCTGGAATATTTCTTATATATGACAATTCAAACATATAGATAAAAAAGTTCAATTCCAACTAAAACTTGGTCACCCTAAACTAAAAGCTTTTCAGAACCCCATTAAAACTAAAATAAAAAAAAAAATAAAAAAAAAATCTGACAAGAGTATTTAAACAAATTTTAACATTTAGAGAAATCCATTACAATGACAAAAGATGCATTTTTCTCTTGTTTAACATTTGTTAAGAAGTCAGGTGAGTAAATAGAATGAAATATTCAAGGAAAGAGAAAATTAATGGACAAGAAAGGAATGAGTGTTCATTCAATTAGTGAAGAATATTCAGTTATCTAGAAATAATATAAAAAGCATTTGAGATTTAGAGGTTATCAACAAAATTTATTGTTCTGTTTTAGCCATGTGGAAGGGTAGCCATACATCACTAAATCCCAGGGGTTAGAATGGCACTTACCATAAATGAAGAATAAAGTGATGTAAATATTCAAAACAGAGATTATGTGTGATTAGGAAATCAACAAAACTTCAAGAAAAGAGAGTCAAAGAGATGGTTCTTGAAACACTAATATACTGGTAATGAGTGACCTTCGATCTTTTAGGTTAGGTGGGTGGCAGGAGCAAATCCTGCTATTCTGGAGCACATATTAGGTAATCTCAGGTATTGTAAGTGGAGCTCAGGGCACCTGGAGGGGTATAACGGACCTAAGACAAGTCAAATATTTTGAGATAGACCATAATTGCCCTGAGGACAAGAATAAAGTTACACCATTTTCAGTCAGTGGGAGAAACAAACCAGACATTTTGTTTGCCATCTGGAAATACCATTGCATGAAGTTCTCTATAGGGCCACCCAGCTGAGACTGTGTATTCTCTTTTCCTTCACATTTTTACACAGTAAAATTTGAGATTTTACAATAAAAATGAAGATAAATTTAGTATGACTTTTTAGGAACCTGACCAAGTTCATATACCAAATAGGTTGCTAAAACTGCTTAGCAATGCCTTCCTCACCTTTAATTCGTTGGTTCTTGACTGCTCCACACGACTATTACAGACCTGTAGTCTGCTCAAAATACAGCCTCATTTCCTTTTCCATTATATTGAAATCATAACTACACCATGTACTTTACTGTGAAGACTAATTTCTTATTATAAAATTATTTTTTCAAATTTTCTTCCTTAACATTTTCTTTGACTTCTTTCCCATTATTTTCTGCTCTCTTCCACATTTACAAGGTCATGGTTCACCCCTACTCATCAAGGGTCTCTTCCCACCTACTCACTGTTCCTACGTCCTTCTAAACCCTATTTCCTTTCTTGTGTATCTTTTGATGCTCGATTTGCAACTACTCCTTCTATGAATGAAAAGACTAATCCAAAGAATATTTTATTTGTAGAAATACTTTCGTTCAAACTATGTTTTATTCTATTTTGAACCTTTCTAATCATTTCATAAAACTTTATGTTCTGTTTCTGCCTACACTAACACTATCTCACTATCTCAAAAAGCTATGATACTCTAATCACTCAACCAAATGTCATTTTTAGTGATCATTCTGTACAGTCTATGTTAAGTCATCTGTGAATTACATTTAAAAGAAAAATCACTCTTGGATCACAGTTTAGGAAACTACATTTTACCTGTTATTCAATCTAGAAATCTTTATTTTTACTGCATAATTTTGACAACATGAGTCTTTCTAATAACTGTGACAGTTTAAAGTTGAGAAATATAAGCCCAAGAGAATTAACTGTGAAATATAAGCCCAAGAGAATTAATTAAATAAATATTTTAGACATGGCTTCTTTCATAAGAATTCTACCCTTTTGCCATATTAATGTCCTTATGTTAAAGATTAGTTGACTAAAGGTTGGATGAGTATTGGAATTCAGAAAAAATAGGTACACATTTTTGTTTCATCATTTATTTGCTGGACAAATTAATCTTGTTGTGTAACATTAAATCTTACGATTGTGATGATTAAGGCAAAAAGTGCTGACAAAGTTAAATGGATTAATTACTTTTATAAATTTTTTTCTTAACTCTTCTGTTTTCCATTGATTTCCTAATTGCATTTACAAAATCAACTTGCATGACTCTCTACATCTACTAATGTCAAACATCCCCAAAACCTCCCGGGGTGCCTCTTCTGTATCACTTTTTCTTTGCTAGATACAGTTAGTTGTTTAATTAGCAGATGCCTTTTTAAAATCTATTTGAAATTTCATTCCTTATTGATGGGAAATCTGTGAAAGAACAGTTACATTGTTTTTCTTCATTTTAACTTAATCAAAATCTTGAGGTGAGTATAGCAATTCAAAATTGAATATCACAGCACATCTGAAGAGAACTTCAAGGAATTTTTACATTAAAATAAATCCAAGCAAAGATGGTAGTACCAAAGAGTCTGAACTAGAAAGACTTCGTAGAAAGACTTCAAATCCAGCATTAAACATACTCAGTGAATGAAGCTTATTCAAATGATTAGAAAAAAACCAATTCACTGACTTGTAAATAAGTAACAGGCTTTTTTTGTTGTTGTTTGTTTATCTTCTGAGGGAGTAAAAACCATTTTTTGCAAGGCATACATAAAACCAAAATATTTGCCTTCCAGAATAAAGGAATCTTCTCTAGGTTTAGCATATCAGTGGTTTTTAGATTTTCTGCTTTACAAACACTAATTTTATGGTAGCTGTGTTTGATCAAGCTGCTTTTTCTGTAAGCAGTTTGTTCATCTATAAAAAGAATGATCTTGAGTAAGTCACCAAGTAGTGTGTGGCTCTGAATGAACAGAGGCTTTAAATTTTTAAGTTAATCTAATGTCAAGAACCAAGGGAGAAGAAATAAGAAGATGAATAAAAAAATCATTAATGTACCTTGTGGTTAAATATGGAGATTGAGCTTTACGTTTAGAAATGTTATAACTAAAAGTATACTTACAAAATTGCTAGTGTCGAATCATTTTTTGAATCAGAAAACTGGGACAACCAAAGGATTAAACAACTCATCAAATGCCATGCATTTAATTAAAAAAAAAAAAATACCTTAGAACTAGCAGTTATATCCCCAGGTTTATTCTTGGTGTTTCAACATCATGTAATAACTTCTACCCTCAGTTAGCTGAGAAGTTTTATTTATTTTAATTGATACATAAAACAGTTGAAAGAAGCCATGTTTTGCAATCTATGTAAAGATTCCTTTTCACAGGATTTCATCTCTTCACATTCTTCCTTGAGTTTAACAATCTTTTGGCACCATATTTTAACTATTTTAAGTCAAACAATTTATTTAATCTCTTATGAAGTAAGTGCCTTAGAAAGTCCTATGATTGGCTCTGAATGTTCCCTACAAAGCTCAGGTAGAAGTCGCCTACATTGTAAGAATATCAAGAGGTGGGGCCTTTAACCTAGTAAGTCAAGAAGGGGCCACCCTCACAAATGCATTAATACTGTTATCACCAGAGTGGCTTGCTAATAAAGAGGATGGGTTTGTCTTCTCCCTCCCTTGCTGTCTGTCTCTCTGGCAAGCTCTCATGCCCTTCTGTCATCTTACAATACAGCATAAAGGCCCTTGCTGAATGCTGGAGGCATGCTCTTGGAATTGTCAGTCTCCAGAAAAGAGGAACAAATTTACTTCTCTTATAAATTAGTCTACAGTAGTGTTATAACAGAGAATTGGTTCTGTCTGAACTAAGATAGGAAAATGTGATCTAATGCAGGCCAATAAAATGTGAGAAAAAACTTGCTGGGATCATAAGAATTTGGGGAAACATTTCCTTACTCTTAAAAAGTCTGGTCTATTTTAAAAATATTGTAATTGTGTTTATGAAAATGTGTGTTATTTCAGAATACATCTTGTGACCTTAAGGGGAGATGAATAACATTAAGATAACAAAAAAAGATAGAGAACTCCCTGGTGTTTGATGGTAGCGTTGAGCCACTAAACCCAATAGAAGCCAGAGCTTGGCTATTTCATAACCTTATTTAAAGAGAATAAATGTTTAAATGTTTCTTTCTGAAAAAGTCACTAAGTTGGTTTTTTTGTGGTGAACAAATTTATCTCAACTGATCCTGGTTAGCAAAATCCATAAAGGAAGAAAAATGGAAGAGATTACGATGATCAAAAACATTACATACAAAAAGACTGGAGCATGAAGAGAAACCAGGACAATTATGATAGACTAAGAAGGAGAAAATACTAAACAATTTCATATACAAAAGAATTTTTTTCTTTTTTAAAATTTCAAATTATTATGGGGGTACATACAAATTAGTTACATAGTTTGCCTTTGAAGGTTTAAAAGTTTTCGTTGTAGTTGTGTCCTTCACCCGGGCATTGTGCAATATACTCATGCAGTATTCCTGTTAGGTGAAAATTCACCCATCCTTTACTTCCTCTCCCCCCAACTTGAACTTCATTGTATTATTCCCACATGTGGGCATTATGGTGCTGATCTACTAACTCCAATTTTGTACAGAGTACATGTGATATTTGTTTTTCCATTCTTTTGATATTTCACTTAAGAGAATGGTCCCCAGTTCCATCGATTATTCAAAAGCTATAATATCTCCTTTTTTTCCTTGTTATTGAGTAATATTCTGTAGTAAACATATACCACAATTTATTAATCCATTCATGTATTGAGGGGCACTTGAGTTGTTTCCACTACTTTGCAATTGTGAATTGTGCCGCTATAAACATTCAAGTGCAGGTGTCTTTATGATAATGTGCCTTTTTTTCCCCATAGGGTAAATACCCAATAGTAGGATTGCAGATCAAATGGTGGGTCTACTTTTACTTTGTTGCAATTAGGTACAAGATTTTTTTGAAGGTTTTGTAGAATTCTGGTATGAAACCATCTGGCCCAGGATATTATTTTTGTTGCAAGTTTTTTTATTGTTTCAATTTTGGTGCTTGATATTGGTCTGTCCAAGAATTCTATTTCTTCCTGGTAGAGTCTAGACAGGCAGTGTAATTCCAGGAATTTGTCCATTTCCTCTATGTTTTCAAATTTCTGGTTGTAGAGATTTTTGTAGAATTCAGTGACAATATTTTATATTTCCGTGGTATCTGCTATTATTTCCTCTTTTTCATTTTTTAGATTATCAGAAGTCTTACTTCTTTGCTTTTGGTTAATCTGGCCAAAGGCTTATCAATTATTTTTATCTATTAAAAGAACCAAGTTTTTGCTTCATTAACTTTCTGAATGGTTCTTTTGTTCTTGATATCATTTAGTTCTGATCTGATGTTGGTTATTTCTTTTCTTCTTTTGGGTTTGGGATTGGATTTCTTCTCCTTTTCCAGTTATTCGAGACAATTAATTGGATTTGTGACTTATGCTCTTTCTGATTTCAGAATGTGGGGATTTAAGATGATAAATTTCCTTCTTAGGACTTCTGGGTGTTGTCCCGCAAGTTTTGATTGTTTGTGGCCCCATTGGCATTTTGTTTAAGGAACCTATTGATTTCTGTCTTTGTCTCCTTCTTGAGCCAGCTATCACTGAGCAAAAAATTATATGGTTCCAATGACTTTGTGTGGGATGAGTGTTTCTGTTAAAGTTGAGTTGAAATTTTATTCCTTTGTTGTCTGTAAAGACACATGGTATAATTTTTTTTTTTTTAACTGGGTCAGGCTTGTTTTATGACCTGTGATATAATACATGAGCCGATGAAAGGAACACATATTCAGCAGTATTGGGGTGAAATATTCTGTAGATGTTCTGTTAAGTTCATTGGTTCTAGAATTGTGCTTAAGTCCAAAAAGTCTTTCTTTAATTTCTGCTTGGAGGATCTGTCCAATTTTATGGATGAGATATTGAAGTCCCCAGTTATAAGGGTGTTGTTTATCATTTTGTTAAGATCAAGTAGAATTGGCTCTATAAATGTGGGAGCACCTAATTTGAGTACAAAAATATTTAGGATCTTTTGAGAAGACAAAAATATGTCTTCTCATATCGTTCCTTTTACTAGCGTATAATATAGATCTTTGTCTTTATTTTTGTTACTTTAAAGTCTATGGTATCTGCAATGATAATTGTAGCTCTTGCTTTCTTTTGGCTTCAATTTGCATGAAATATTGTTTTTCATCCCTTCACCTTGAGTCTTCATGTGTCATTGGGGTTTAGGTGCAGTTCCTTAAGACAGCAGATACTAGGCTGGTGTTTTTGTTTTTTTTTTTTATCTAATTAGTCCATGTTTCTTCAGTAGGGTGGTAAAGCCATTCAGATTTGTTGAGAAAATAGATAAGTAGGGTGGATTTAGGCTTGTCCTGTTGTGTGGGACTCTGTTAGTTTGTTTTATCACTTGGGCTATTGTGGTAGCTAGGCTTAGTGTTTTAACTTTAGTTAGTTTTACTTTGTTGAGAATCCATCCTGTTTATTTGTGTAAAGAAAGGTCGGAGTACTTCCTCAAGGGGTAATCTAGTAGTGGCTAATTTCTTCAAGGTTTTCTTGTTAGGAAAAGATTTGATTTCTCCATCAAATATGATGGATGTATGTAGATTTTGCATCTTGTAACTTTATCAGTTCTAAGAATCTCTAAGTTTTTCTCTTTATAAGATTATGTCATTTGCAAGAGAAAATTTCGCTTTCCCTTTTTTACACTGAATGCCTTTTACAATGTATCTACTGGATCTTTACAATTACATATGCTTTAAAACAACTTATTAATGACTGTATGCTTAAAATTATTTAAAAAGTAGTATTTAAAATTATTTTAGAATAAGAGCAAAAATGAGTTTCTATCGTTTCTGCAGCAACGATATTCTTATATATCCAACGAAATGTGCAGTGAAATTTCTCCACATTTTGTAATTAATGCTCATGTTTCTCAGTTTCAAACACATTGCACAATCATTTTCTTTTTTGTCATTTAATTTTAAATGTGTTGAATCTCACAGCTTGTCTCATCACAATGCCAAATTAACCATTCTAAAAGGAGTAAGAACATGAAGCCATGAATAGGCATTTTTTTAAAAAGGGAATAATGTTGCTTATTCTTCAGAGCCACTCATCAAAATACTTGTTTCAAACTGGTATATTTTGTATGGTAAAGTAATGTTTTACTTTCATATTGATTTTTCTCTATTTTTTTCCCCTTAGGAATGACTTTAACTGTATTCTATGAGAAAGTGAATATTATGTCAGTATGCCTTCAAATGGAGGAAACTTATTAATTTGTACGGAGTAGAATTTTTTAAGAATCATACAACAGTATGACCTCAGAGGTTATTAAAGGTAATACCTTTATTCTGTAAATAAAGTTCATTATTTCCTTTAGATTTTAATCGCTTCATATCTTCTCAGTTTAAATTTTGAATCATCACAGTGAAGTAGCCAGAAAATGTTCAAAAAATGAGACCTCAAGTGAAGCACTAACTAGTTGTAGGACAATTGCAGTCACTTAAAATTTCAGTGTTTTATTTTTGGGTTGGGTAAGTTAAAGCATTTGGGCATAATAGCTTTTAAATTTCCATTCATTTTTTCAGTTTTCTCATATTGCCTTTCTAATCATTAACAACTTTCAATAAAATATTGTTCATAGTCAAATTTGAGTACACATATATACTTGTATCGCTATGAAAGTTTTCAGACTGTGTTGTGGTTCCTTATTTTACTTCTGAGAAACACAGTTCACAGTGGCCTTTCTGATTCACCCATTCAAGTTTCAACTTGTTTGACTTCTTGGACTTACTGAGGTTACTGGAAAGGCTTCATTTATTTCCATTCACATGAATTTTATATTTATTTCTTGATTTTTGTGTATCTCAAAATTTCATAATGACCCATACACGTATATGCATTTACGCATAGATTGTGTATGCATGTATATTATTTGTGAGTTTTTAAAAGCTTATATGAGATCCCATTTTTATGTAAAATTACAAACAGTTCTACTAATTAACAATCCATAAATCTTTGGAGATACGTTTTCCTCAATTATATTCCACTAAGGGAATAAGTGAAGATTATTATGTCCCAAACTTACTTGAATCAATTTATTTTTTTCCTGCATTGGTTGATTTATCAAAGTGAAAGTTATGTCCATTGCTATCATTTTACATTCATATATACTCTTTGCTTTTTTTTTTATATTTTGATTATATTGAATGTTATCTTTTCCTTTTGCTAGGTTGAAGTGCTGATTCATTTAATTGGTAGTATTCGGGATTTGGTTTGGTTTTATTTTTGTCATGATGGAAGTCTCTTGGTTTCTTTCACAGCCTTCCTTCTTTCCCTTCATTCAGTACCACGTATACATAGGATGCTTTGTGCTCCAAATTAGATCTTTTTTGCCCAGAAGCTATACCTTTCCAATATTGCTACATTTTCAAAGCCAGTTTCTCAAAAAATACAGGGCACTCAATTTTTCTTCCTGGAATTTCAGAAGGTGCCATCTTGCAGGAGTTCTCTGCATACCTGGCAGGAGAGCAGCAAAAGAGAGGTTGTTTAAGATGCCAAGAACAAACAGGGCCTGCGGCAAACCATTGGCCAGAATTGCACGGGAGACCTTCAAATTTTCCTGTCATCTGCAGCATATTTTAAAATCCTTCACCATAACCAGTGTAATGTTATATACACGTTGCTTTAAGCTACAGTGAAGGTTTCATTAATTACTCTAATCACAAACTGAAACCCCAGGAATGGTCAGCCGACACTCCAAGGGCAGCCAATGTGAATATATCCAAATCTCCATGAATGCTAAAAACATCTATCACTGCCATAATAAATGTAAGAAGTCGAGTCTTATCCTAGAAAAAATAGTAAAATTCAAAATAACTTGTTTAATGAGGATGATTTGAAAATCAAGCCAGATCTGTAACCTATATATCCTTAAGGATAACAACTGAACTTCACCCTTAAAGGAACCTGTGTCCAATCAGAGTCAGAAAATTTCTGCTTTTCTGATGCCAACTAAAGGACATAGGATTCTGCCTCTGGATATTGCTGTTTTCAAGTAAACATTTCATGCAAAGAGATAGTTGGGGCACCTGAAAGAACAGAAAGTGAGAATTTCATCAATCTTATAGAATAGTTCTTTATAAATATATTTTAGCCTGTTTGCTAATACATAGGACTTTTTAAAAACTATACTGCAGTGATTCACTGGACTAAAAACTTGTTCTTTGTATTACCACCCATGATAGGATGCATGGTATTATTTGTGTTTCTATTTTAAATATTTTGATACTTAATACATAATTATGATTATAACATCAGTTATCTGAAATATATTTAAAGAGTAAAAATGCCTAAGTTTTAGGAGGTAAGTGTTAATTAACTTTCAAAATACTTTTGGTAATATTGTTTAATTTGTTTTATAGGCAGGGGGTGTAAGAATTAGACGTGGAAGAAAGTTTCTCAGGGCCACATAGCAATATGAAAACCTGCTATATTATCTGGTGAGATACAAGTGCATTAGGTAATTAGGTAATGGAGTCTGAATAATATCAGTATTTATTCAAAGTCATCAAGTAGTAAAAGTTCCTGGGATAAAAGGGTTTGCTCTGCTGTGCCACAGGAGGCAGTAAAGTCCAGAAATAGCACCTGATTCCATGTGTATCCATCTGTTCACATAAAAAGAACTATACTGTAAAAGTATCACAAGGTTACCGGCATGATTTCCCCCCAAATACCCTTTGCCCCTGTAACCATTCCAGCATATTTTCTTCTTTCCATGATTTGCACAACCTACTTCTGTTCTTCCATTCTTGATTCTTATTCATTCCTGTGAAAACCTCCCACTCTAATCAGACACTAATGTTGACACTACCTTAGATAGCACCTTAACCATATGTAGGGTTTCAGCATTCTCTGAATACAACTCCCCCTTTTCCTTGCTTATTTTCTAATCTTTTCTCAATTTTGGCTTACGCCCTGCTTCCTTAGTCACAGACATGTCATATCCTTCTAACATTTTTTTTACAGGACAATGTCTTAAATATCATTATTTGTTGTGTTGATCTCAGGTGTTTGGCACTTTATGATTTCACAAAAATAATAGGTGAAGAACATACAGTTGAACTCAGTGATGAATTTTGTAATCCTAACAATCAAGTTATTTTTGAGATTTCAGTGGAGCACTAGAAATTACAAAGAGAGAATCAGATATCTCATTTCCAGGATATGTGTGATTGCCCTTTTAGCCCCCAAATAAGTGCATTTTAGGTTAACTTCAATTCAGTCACAGGACTTGCTGTGTCCCAAATATAATTTTGTACAAAAAGGATTATGCTCATCATTTCTTATGTGTTATCTTTATTGTTCTGTAAAATATAATTAATAAAAATCAATGTAAAAATATTATTAATTATATCAATAATATGAAAAGTTATAAATCAAATGTTTTTTTCTAGTTCATGATATTTGCATATAATTTGGCAATGTGTTTTGTAAATATCAGAAAAGCATTTATTATTCATCTATCATAAAGAAAGCATAAAATACAAGCTGCTGCAAATGATTAAAATTAGGCATTTAGGTCATAAAATTATATCTCAGTATTGGGCCTGACCCTATGTGTCATGATGATTTATCATGGAATTTTTCATTTATTCCTTCCTCAGATAAATAGCATATAATTACAAACAGTATTTTCTATCATCATAAAAAATAGTGATTTTTTACTGGGTTTTAATTGTTATTAAAAATGTCATTTGGGGACATCATGTCATCAAATTGCCTGATGTTACCAAGTGAGTTAACAGTGTGATAGCTGTTTCAGAAGACACTCTGACTCCCTGCTGAATGATATATCACTGTGTTAATTTGAGAAAACTTACATAAGGTCTTACACTTTATCTGGGAACTGTTTTTTCATTTTTATTCAAGTAATTCTAAAATTACTTTTAGAATTTCTTTCTTTTCTGGTTATTTGCCTGTTACAAATTCTTGATTTTGGGCAGCACCTGTGGCTCAGTCAGTAAGGCGCCGGCCCCATATAATGAGGGTGGCGGGTTCAAACCCGGCCCGGCCAAACTGCAACCAAAAAATAGCCGGGCGTTGTGGCGGGAGCCTGTAGTCCCAGCTACTCGGGAGGCTGAGGCAAGGGAATCGCTTAAGCCCAGGAGTTGGAGGTTGCTGTGAGCTGTGTGAGGCCACGGAACTCTACCAAGGGCCATAAAGTGAGACTCTGTCTCTACAAAAAAAAAAAAAAAAATTCTTGATTTTGATTAAATTGAAAATTTATTGCTGAAGACTTAATGGTAGTTCAACATTCCCCAAATAATTAGAATAACAATTGATTAAATAATTGAGCGGGGGTACATATTGCATGTACAATATAAAACACTAAATCTGTAATTTATTGTCATTATGTAAATCAGAATAGTTTCTCAAGATCTGGATTCAAATTAATATACTTCCTCAAGCCTCAGAATATACCTCCCTAGTGAGGCAATGATTTAGTTATCCTTACATAGAAATAATAAGGAAGAGACTGTCACTTTTTAATGTATTTTTATGTGTTTTTAATCCACTCCCCTGTATCAGAAAAAAAGTAAGCAAATTATAGTTTAAGTATTTAAAATACTTCATGGATTATACAGAAGATGGTGGCGACAGCTTAGAATTCATAATTGTCTGACGCTGAAGCCAACGAGTCTACTTGTCCCTACTACACAGCCAATATCATTATCACCATAAATGTGTTAAGAATACTATTAAGTGGAGTAATGAGAAATGCAAACTCACATGAAGATGAAAATGAAAGAAAGTACCAGTATTTACCATGTCCCTTAGATAGCTTGGGTCCCCTTTATTGTTCACTTCAAAGAATTTTTTGATTTCCATCTTAGTTTCATTCTTGACCGTTCATGATCATTCAACAGCAGATTGTTTAATTTTCATGACTTTGGCATTTTAATTTGCTTAACCTGTTAAGTTCTCTAATCATTTCCATTATACTTAAAGTATTGTGGCATTTTTTATGCTATCAATAACAATTTTAGTAATTAAAATTATTAAAAAAACTTGCTTTACTTTCACTTCAATTTCTTCTGTTAGGATCAAAGAAATACTACATTAATAAGGGAAAATAGTACACATAATAATAATCACCTGTAAGTAAAGCTTCTCTTTGTTGTGTTATGTTATGTTTCCACCTGTAATAGGTATACATATAGAAAATGCTGGAATGAATTTAATCTAATTGTAATCATGAGTTGGACTTGAAGTTTGGGATTTATAGTGACTTTAACATTTTTCTCTTGAGTTATTTTTAATGATCATAATGGAATCTGTGCTGAAAATTTACTATTTTATATTAAACATTCAGTGTTCAATGAAGTTAAGTATTTAAGGACCAGCACTTAAACTTTTAAAATATTCTCAGCAAATTGATATTAAAAAAATGTGAAAGTGTATTTGGAAGAAAATAGTAGGAGTGTGGTAGACCAGTGGTTTGATAAGGAGATTAGGGTAGGTGTGAACCACAAGCTTAATTAGATATCTCAGCAGATGCCAAGAATAGAGATGGCATTATACCAGCAGAAACACTAACAGCTAGGATTAAAGGAAATAAAGAAAATGAAACACAATGAAGAAAGGCAATAAATGTGTACTATTTTAAAAGGAAAGGGAAGAAGGACCCCTGAAGGTGATTGAGAAGGCATCAGGGACGCCATTTAACTTTTGACAGAACAGAGGCTTCCATGAGTGTTTGCAAGGTAGCCCACCCAACCAGGCTGCAAGAGATGATCCTGGCCGAGAAGAGTGTTAATATGAGGATACTATCTGAGGATACTACAGATTGCCAACAGCATGGACAGAATCCTACTGAGATTTGTGGGTAACATTGCTAGTCCAGAGGCTCTGACAAGCAGAGTATCAAGACACAGAGATTATTCTTGAGCCTTCAGATCCCACAGAGTTTTCCTTGCTAATTTTTAGATATGCTTAGGAGCCATGACTTACTCCTTTTCTATTTCTCTGATTTATAATAGAAATGTCTCTCCCATGCCTGTTCTACAATTGTATTTTGGAAGCACATAACTTGTTTGGTATCACAGGTTCACAGATGACAAGAAATTTTGCCTCAAGATAAATTTTACTTCAAATATTATCCATGCCTGATTTAGATGATATTCGGATGATACTTTGAAATTTAAAGTCTATCCAGTTGATACTGGAATCAGTTAAGTTATATGACTATGAGGGTTCTTGGCACAGAATAAATGTATTTTGCATACAAGGACATAAGTTTGGGAAGTATAAAACTTGAAGTGGAAGGTTATAGATGATATTTATTTTCCCTCAAATTCAAACGTCAATATTAGGGGATGAGGTCTTTGGAAAGTGATTAGGTTCTGGGTGGAGGTCATAACAAGAGACATGAGAGCTCCCTATTGTCTACCTTGCGAGAATATGGTGACAAGATGGCTATATATAAGCCAGAAAGTATGTCTTTGCTAGACAGTGTATCTCCCCTCCCTGTGATCTTGGACTCTTCGGGCTCTACAACTGTGAAAACTAAATTTATATGGTTGAAGCCATCCAATCTATGATAATTTGTTGTAGAAACCCAAAGAAACTAAGACATATAATAATATCTAACTGTTTTTTTTCTTTTTTCATTGTCCTGCAGAGATACGTTTTCATATATAACTTTTATTGTCACTTTTATTTTCATTTTAAAGACTCTACCATGTACTCATGAACTTATTGAACATTTTGGGTCATTAAATATGAAATGTCCGATTTTGAATCCAAAGCATAGTACAAATGAGTGTAATATAAAATACATAGCAAAAGGCCACGAAGGTCACAAACAACATTGAGGACACTGATAATAGAACAACTTTTTTTGCAGGTAAAAATTATTTAACATTTTTTCTTCAGAGGAAAAGCAATCCCATCTTTTTCTGCTTTGTATTTGGGGAATTTACTGACCGATTTTTGACTGCTCTCTGTATATATTAAAATATTTATGAACATACAAATAATATCTTTTTAAATTAATATGTTTATCTAAATGATAAATCTTAATTTTTTTTGATCTGATGAGTAATCATTATTTAAATTTATTAAAAATTCATAGAAACATTAATAAAGTGGTTAATAATATATCTGGCCAAGTTAGTCAGGCATAAAAAAAAATTGGTATTCGTATTTTCAACACAAATCTGTACAAGTCCTTCACAAATTCCCTCAGTGATTGCTTGGCTACAAAATTCCTTATTTCTCCCATGTATAGGAAACTTAATTTTACAGAATACATGCTTCTAGGATGGCCACTATTCTGTTTTAGAAGACTGAGGATGGGTCCCCAATCTCATATGGCTAGTACGGTTTCAGTTGAAAAGTCTGCGATTAGTCTGATTAATTTTCCCTTTTAAGTTACCTGCTGTTTTTGCCTTACCGATGGCCTCTTGTTAATTTGGCCAACCTAATGATCATGCTTCATGGTGATCACCTCTTATTTTATACTTTTTTGTTTGTTTCTGGAGACAGAGTTTCATTCTGTGGCCCTCTGTAGAGTACTATGGCCTCACAGCTCACAGTAACCTCAAACTCTTAGGCTTAAACAACTCTCTTGCCTCAGCCTTCCAAGTCGCTGGGACCACAGGTGCCGACCACAACACCCAGCTATTTTTTTGTTGTAGTTGTCATTGTTGTCCAGCAGGCCCAGCCTGGGCTTGAACACGACAGCCCTGGTGTGTTCAAAGCCCTAACCACTGAGTGACAGGAGTGAGCCAATCACTTCTTTACAATGAATCTCCCAGGCATCCTTTGTGCTTCTTGTATCTGGATATCTAGATGTCTAAAAAGACCAGGGAAATTTTCTTCAATATTTCCCTCAAATAAATTATCTAATCTTTGAGTATTTTCTTCTTTACCCTCCTATGATTCTTACGCTTGGCCTCTTAGTATAGTCCCACATTTCTTAGAGCCTTTGTTCATTCTTTTAATTCTCATATCAGACAACCCAGACTTTACATCAACAAAAGTAAAAAAAAAAAAAAAACAGCAAACAACAAAGATAGTCACCATATAATGATGAAGGGAATAATTAAACAAGAAGACTTATCATAAACATTTATACACCCAACTCAGGAATCTCAGATTCTTAAGGCAAACTTTAATTGAACTAAACAAAATGATACACAACAAGAAAATATCTCTCCCTGTCTCTCTCTCTCAAGTGTATGTAGATACACACACACAAATATCAAACATGTATTTGGGGGTGGAAGGAGAGAGACAAAAAGGCTTCCTAAAAGAGTCTGTGGTCAATAAGAATTAAAGTAAGTAAACTGTATCCTCCAATAACTTCCAAAGCATGGTTTTCTAACCAAAAACAAAATAAAACAAACCACATCAACAAATTAATTCATATGCAACTTAAAACTGAGAAAATATATGAGAAATGCTCAGTGATAAGCGCATTTAACATATATAGTCAATATATATTTGTATTATATTGCATTTTTCTTAATTTATATGTGATCAAGAATCAGAAATACATTAAATATATATTGATGTAGAAAAATATCTACAGGAAAAAGTATACTATGTAGAGGAAGATAAAAACATTCTTATGTATAAATTTTGTAAACTGTGAACCTTTAATTTCTGAGATAGGCTTACTAGGGTCAACTCTTTGGCAAGTGCAAATAAGCTAAAGGATGAATTGATTCATGAATTAATTCACTGATTTGACATTATGACACATGGTGTTTGTTTTGTCCTCTTGATTTAAGCAGTCTGAAATGTATAACACTAAAAACTAATACATTTTACATTATACTTAGTCAACTGGAGATGCATGATCTTAGCTTTTTAATGCCAAGCCAAGAATATAATTTTCAGTGTTTTTTATAAGAACTAAATCCATTTTGTTATGCTAAAATATTTCTTATATCAGTATCCTAAAGTATCTTTTGTTATGATTAATAGCCACTTTAATTGTATATTAAATTATAAAATTATACCAATAGTTTCAAGTTAAAAAAAAATCCTTTTGGCCACTTCTTCATTTTTAAAGCCATGGATTTTTATATTTATGTATCTAAATATAAGTAATAAGTAAGTCCTTTATGTAGTCAATAAGAACTCGAATTCCTAAACACTGCAAGTGCTTATTTCTCTTAATTTAAATTTCCAAATACATTTTAAGTAAATTGAACTGTAATCATCAAATTATAGTCAATGAAAGTTGGGATTTATTAACGATTTTAGAGGCAGAATTATTTTTCTATCACTTAAAGAATTGCTATTCTTTAACTTTATTATTACATAAATGTTTAAGATTCAATTATTTTTTATTATGTTGTAGTATTTTTGTTTTCTTTTTACACACCCACTTAGATAATGATGTCAAAGATTCACAATGCTTTGGGGGATGTCTTCACTTGAATATGGTGAGTATGTTGTTAAGGTCTATTATTAAAAAAATCATAAATAAAAACAAACAAGAGACTTATCAAAGAAATGACAGGACAGAAGGTACTACTCTCAACACAGAGTGTGCTTTGTGGAAAGTTTTCTCCGCTCCTGTAACTTGCTAATTAAAAAAAAAGTGTGAAAAGTTTGAGTGTTTGTCATTGACCTTTACACAGCTTGGGGCACAGCTGCAGTGATCCTTTAAGACTATAATTACAAAGGAATTGAAAGGCAAGTAAGGTAAGAGCCATTTCCTCTTTTTTTTTAGTAACCTAAATAGTGAAAATTATAGTTTATCAATTCAATTTTGCACATGTTGTCTTTCGTACTCACCACAAGCTTTCAAATTTGGTGTTATCCATATTTGACAAATCAGCAAAATGCACAGTGAAAAAGCTTAGCTAACCACTTTGCCCTGGTTGGTGATCTTTATGGCAAGATCTGCATGTTGGTCCACTCTACTCCCCATCACTTGCCAAACATCTTTAGATTTCCCCTCTAGATCAAAGGGCCCTCTTCCTTCCTGTTCAGTAATGAGGTCTTTTATTTGAAGTTGCATTTTTAAAAATATTATTATTTAATTTGTTCATTCATATTGAATTTGGTCTTTTTGGCTAGAGATCTCTGTACTTGCACACTATTCACAGACTCTAAATCTCAGTAGAAATTTTCTGACTGCAGCTTCTATGAATTACAACATTGAGCTTATCTCTCTCACCCTTCCTTCCTTCCTTTTTTTAATTTTCAAAGTATTATAGGGCTATAATTTTTTTTTTGTTACATGGATTGCTTTGGTAATGCTAGAGTCAGAGTTATAAGAGTGCCTATCACCCCGACAGTGCTCATTATACCTGTTGGGTAGGTTTTCACCCATCCCCTCCCCTCTCCTCCTACCTGCTTGATTTTCATTGGGTTTTAGTTCTCTCTATGCACATATATACTCATTGGGTAGCTCCAATTTAATAGTGAGTGCATGTGGTCTTTGTTTGTACGTTCTCGAGATACTTAGGATAATGGTCACTGATTTCATCCAAATTGTTATAAAAAGCATTAAATCATCCTTCATCAAAGCTGAGTAGTATTCCATGATGTACATATACCACATTTTGGTAATCTACTTATAAATTCCTGGGCAACATTGTAATTGTGTTGTAATAAACATTTGAGTGCCATCTTTTTTGACAAAATGACTTTTCCCTTGGGTGAATACTCACCCAATACTGGGGTTGCGGGATCAGTTGATAGGTCTACTTTTAATTCTCTGAGAAAACCTCTATGCTGGTTTTCATAGATGTACTTATTTGCCGTCCTACCAACAGTATATAAACATTCTTTTCTCTCTGCATCTATACCAGATCTAATGTTTTGGATTTTTCAATAAAAAGCATACTAACTAGGGTAAGTTGTTGATAACTCATTTTGCTTTTAATTTGCATCTCTCTAATGATATTGAGCATTTCTTCATACTTATTGGTTATTAGTCTTTCTTCTTTTGAAAAGCTTCTGTTCACGTGTCTTTTGCTGACTTTTAATGGAGTCGTTTTGCTTTTCCTTGCTGATTTGCTTGAGTTCTTTAAAGATTCTCTTATTAACCCTTTATAGGATGTGTAACTTGTGAATATTATTTCTGCATTTGGCAGGTTGCCTATTTGCTCTGTTGATTATTTCCTTGCCTATGCAACAGTTTTTTAATTTTATCAAGTTCCATTTACTTATTTTTATTGTTGCTGTGATTGCCATTAGAGTCTTCTTCATAAATTCTCTGCCTAAGCCAACATCTGAAAGAACGTTATCAACAGTTTCTTCTAGAATTCTTATAGTTTCATGCCTTACTTTTAAATCTTTTATCCATCTTAAATTAATTTTCATGAGTTGTGAGATATATGAATCCCATTTCATTTTTCTGCATGTGGCTATTCAGTTTTCCCAGCACCATTTACTGAATAGGGTTTCTTTTATCCACCCCCACCCCCAGCATTTCCACCTTGAAGTCTGTTCCCTCAAATGATGGGACTGGGAAATGTGGCTGTTGGAAGTTAATTAGGATTAGATGAGATCATGAGGGTGGAGCCCTCATAAATGAGATTAGTACCTTTCTAAGAGACTTTGCCAGGTGAGGATACAATGAGAAGTCAGCTATCTGCATCGTGGAAGAGGACTCTCACCAGAACTGACTAGAGTGGCACCCTATTCCTGACTTCCAGACCCAAGAATTGTGAGAAATAAATTTCTGTTTTTTATAAGCCTCTCACTTTATAATACTTCATTATAAAAGGTGAAAACTACACAAAAGTACATCTTTTTGTTTGTTTGTTTTTGTTTATTTTGATAAAGTCTCTTGTTTATTTAAAATTATAGAACTAAGCTCTCCCAACCTGGTCACATGCAGAATTAATTTTTCCCTCCACTTGCTTCGATTCCACTTTACAAAGCAATATTAGTGGTTATTTTGTATCTGACAATGTCCACTTAGAAAATGAACCCTGAGATCAATCCATGTGCTTTATTTACCGGTATTTTATTCCTCTATAGTGCTGCATATTTTACATTACACAAAAATAACACACTGGATTTATCTATTTGATTTATCATAGATATATGGACAGATTTATGGGGTTGATTCCAGTTCTTGGTTCCTTATACATAAAATTCTTATAAACATGTGCCTACAAGTTTCTGTATGTATATATCCTCTAATTTTATTGTGTAAATGTCTAGGAGTGAAAAGACAGTATTGTATGGTGAGTGCATAATTTTAAGAAATAAAAAAATTAAATAATTGCCTAAAGTGGAATATCTTATATAACAAGCGTTAAGATAGCAAATTACAAATTTTTGCCAACGTAAGACCAGTCTGATAAAATTTAGCCACTCTAATGTATGTGTATGACATTTACTGTGATTTTAGTTTTAATTTTCATGATCCTAATTATTTTTATCATCTTATGTTCTTATTTATGATTTGTGTATCTTCTTCTATGCCTTGTTTACTAATATGCATTGTTTGTTTTATTAAATTTGTTTTTTGTCTTACGGATGCAAGTTCTATTTTAGATATGTGAATGATTTTTTTTCAAATATACGTATTTTTTTCAGATTTCTTTAATGGAGTCCCGAACAATAAAAATCTTTTTAAAGTTGACTGATCATTTATTTGTTTACATTATGATTTCTGCCTTTTTGTATCCCAGGAAAAAATATACATTTTACTAGACAATAGTTGCAATTTTCTTCTTCTTTTTTAAATATACATGTATGAATTTAGGTTTTACATTTAACATTTTGATTCATTCAAGTTAATATTGGTATATGGTGGGATATAATGTTTGCTTTTCATATTTTGTTTGGTTAATAATTAAGATAACTATAATTTGCAGCATGAATTATTGAAAAGACATCTCATTCTCCTTTTAGTTGCCTCTTTTTAATGGCATCTTTGTGAAAACTAATTTGACCACATATGTGTGGGTCTATTAAAGTATGTATTATTGGATAAATTGACTATGTATCTAATAATATATAAAACTATATAACTTTATAGTTATATAAAGCTATATAACTATTCTTTTAATCATGTTGTGCAAATATTCCATCTTCTTTTAAATTTATTTAGCTATTACTGGTCTTTCCTAGGGTGTTTTGCGCTTCTGTAACAGAATACCACCGACAGAAGACAATTTAAAAGGAACAGAAACTTATTGGCTCACAGTTCTGGAGTCTGAGAAGTCTAACATGAAAGAGCCAGAATTCTATGAGGTCCTCATTTCTATGTCAGCCCATGGCAGAAAGGAAAAAGAAAAAAAAAAAAAAAAAACAGAGAGAAAGAGAGAGAGAGAATAAGAAAGAGACAGACTGACCGAGAGAGAGGGGAACTCATCCTCATATAAGGACTTCACTCCTAAGGTAATGGCATTAATTCATTCATTAATAGATTAAAACACCACCATGTTGTTGACCCTACAGTAATACCACATATGTGTAAATTCTCCTGTGCCAATCTCCAACAATCTCCAAAATGTTTTGACAATCTTCGAAATTCTGTCCATTTCTATTCACTGTCCTGCTCACTTAGTTTCCTTTTATTTTTTTATTATTATTTTTTTTTTTGTAGAGACAGAGTTTCACTTTATGGCCCTCGGTAGAGTGCCGTGGCCTCACACAGCTCACAGCAACCTCCAACTCCTGGGCTTAAGCGATTCTCTTGCCTCAGCCTCCCGAGTAGCTGGGACTACAGGCGCCCACCACAACGCCCGGCTATTTTTTGGTTGCAGTTTGGCCGGGGCCAGGTTTGAACCCGTCACCCTCAGCATATGGGGCCGGCGCCCTACCGACTGAGCCACAGGCGCCGCCAGTTTCCTTTTATTTTTATGTTTTCATTTTTGGAATTTTATTTCAAAAGTTTTAGTTTTAATCTGTGAGTGAGGTTAGGGTGTTAGGATCTTTCCTTTCAATGTGAAAATACAATATACTATAAATGCTCTTGTAAGGTAGTTATTACTATTTTTTTAAGTTAAGTGAAATTATATTCATTGCTTCAAGACTACAATTTTTGTCTCTCAAGGCTACTGAACAAGCAGGCAGTGTCAAGTGGGGTCAGCAACCAATGACTGCTTCAAGAAAGTTATAGCTACACATTCCAAAGCAAATACATTAACAAAACTCAACATTGCCGAAGCAATCAGACATTAGCACTGATTCCCTTTTCTGTCATACAACGGTGATGATGTCAATTATCTTCTCAACCATTATCATAATTATGGATATATTGCTGTCATTTTTTAGCCTTTACATTCTCTACTGGATTTTGGATTTTGTATGTGAGTTGGATTGGGGAAAATAAATTAATTACAGTATATTTGATGTGTTGATGACTGAAAAGTCAAATATCTAGTTGTCTTTATGTTCTCAAGTTTAAAGTCACACCCCACTCCATAAAAAAAAATCCAGAAACTAGACAGCATCTATTATTAGACATTAGACAAAAGGCTTCATAGGACTCCAATCCCTGTGAAAGGGGTAATATATCAGATCGGCTTTATCATTTTCCTATATTTTCATTTGGAGGCATTTTCCAGAATCTTGGCTCAGGCAAGAGAAGCCCAAATTACCTCTAGAAGTTTTAGAGTGGAAGAAAAAGACATCAGAGTTTATGGAGATGGAGGCTACAGGAAATAGCAATGCCAGATTCTATTATGGAAAACAGACTGTCAGAAAAAAGGTATAGAAACTCAACAAGGTACCTCCTGTGTCATAAGCAAAATGGAATAACACAAAGATAAATGTAAAGCCAGCAATAGTTTAATGTTTAAAATGTATGTGGTATAAAAGGCAAGCTAATAAACTGAAAAACAAAAATTAAGCAGAATACGCTACCTACAAAATAGATATGGGTTAAGTACCAGAAGCCTTATTTGAATATCACTTCAAATCCTCAAAAATACTAATTCATATTTCTTTGCATTGTTCTACTATTTTCAGACTATTCTGCTTAACTTTGACAGCAAATAGGATCAACAGGGTGTATTTATTATTATTGTGTCTGTAAATCTATTATCTCAACATAATTGCAACATAATTATGAATATAATCTTTTTTTTTTTTTTTTTTTTGTAGAGACAGTCTCACTTTATGGTCCTCGGTAGAGTGCCATGGCATCACACAGCTCACAGCAACCTCCACCTCCTGGGCTTAAGCGATTCTCTTGCCTCAGCCTCCTGAGTAGCTGGGACTACAGACGCCCACCACAATGCCCAGCTATTTTTTGGTTGCAGTTCAGCCAGGTTTGAACCCGCCACCCTCGGTATATGGGGCCGGCGCCCTACCAACTGAGCCACAGGCGCCGCTCATGAATATAATCTTTTTGCTAAAAATAAATGACCTCTACATAAATCCCTCAGAAGTAATTTATGATCAAGTTATGAATATAAAGGAAATAGTGCAAAATATAAAAAAGTTGAGTGAGAAAGCACTTTATTAAGTGCATTGATTTTTCATTAATCAGCTTGTTCTTTTCCTGTGCTTTGGCTCATACACCAGTTGAACTAAAGAATACGGGAGTTGATGGCAAGTCAATGTGTTCAAACTTCATCAGAATTTGAGATACTAATACCTCAGCAGCTAGATTGAAACTTCTTCTTAAATTTGAAATATCTGCTTATGACACTGTTTATTCCAATATTAAAGAAACTGATATATTTATTTCTAGGAAAAGGCACCAATTTAGATGTAGTGAAAAAACAGAAAATCATCTTTTTACCCAGGCATTTCAGATCATCAGACATAAAGGAAAATGTAAAACTCTAATTTTCAAAATATGTGCATATATATTTACCAATATTCATATTATTATATCATCTAAAAACACGAAGTAAGATTTCTAATAGAAAATATATTACTCTTCATTTCAATCATTTTTTAGTTAGGTACTGTAACATCAGAGATAGGTATAAGTTTATACTTTATTATCTTTTGGTTCCTTTGTTTCATTATGTATATTTATTTACACTTAAAATCCTCTACTTTCAGTCAGATATTCAAATTTGCAATAAGAATGGACCATGTACCATACCTGCTGTATAGGAGCTATGATGTTGAGTTAGGAAAAGTTAAAGTTTGGTAAGTTAATAGAAAAATAAGTTGCCAAAGACAGCACAGTACAATACTGTATGTTCTAGCATGTTAAATTACTTTCTATGCTTCATTGCTTACTGAAAGAGTTAGCTCTACTAGTGTTTGTAGGCAAAAGTGAGGGTAAAAAAATCTTTTCATCTGAGTATTTTAAGAAATTAAATTATCATGCAAGGCACTCCCTATGAGAATGTCCTGTTATCTTTTGTCAGCATTCCCCTTTATTCCCCTTTTCATGACCTTTGAAAACATTTTGCTTTTCAAACAGATCTTTCCTCCAACTGTTCTCTTGAAAATAAATTGAAAGTTCACCTGATGGTGATCATCTAATAAGAAATACTTTTCAATGTAAAATTGAAATTGGAGAAATGCATTAAAGTATGTTATGATTTTAGACATTTTTTCCCCAAGAAGCTAAAACATTTTTCTCAAGACATTTTACTTTTTATTCTAAAAAAATTAAACTAAAAACCTTTTTCTTGTACAAAGTTTTTGAGTGGATAAATGAAGTATTCTACACATTGGTTGCTACTGTATTACATGCTTAATGATTTGTGATTTAGGAGAGAAATTAATAAACAAGGTTGATTTTACCTCTTTTTCTTGTACTATAGTTATTTATGTAAAAACTTTCTATACCCTATAAATATGAAATAATGAGGTCAAGTACATATCTGTTCTATTTTCATAATGTATCAAACTAATAAAATGATGCATTTAACTAAAAAGTTTAGTACATATTTATTAGCAAATGTAGCATTTTACATTTGTTATAAGCTTTATTGGTATCTAATAGTCACAGATTCATTATTTATGTTAATCATTACATGAAACCTTGTGAGGTAGGCATCTTAATGCTCATTCTATTGATGAATAAGTAAGATTTTCAAAGGTTAAGTGATATATCATACTAAACACTGTCATAAGGTAGTATGTATGTTTTAAATATAGAAAACATTTCACATATGATTTTATGTGACATGGTTCATCAGAAATGAATGCAGAAACAAATGTGCCATATGAAAAATATGTGTTTCTATATATAAAAATAATATTATAAAATAATAATATTTATAATATTTTATTATCAAGGGAGTATAAACCAGTGGGCAGCTGGTGTGACATCTGAATATCTTCACAGATTTTAGTAGTTCTACTTTACTTCGGTGCCAATAGGAGGTGATGTAGATTTGATACTCACTAAATAGTTGTAGAATGAAAAAAATTATATCTCTCCATATTTTGCATTCTGTAATGAAATATTAAAAATTTCCATTATTTTGAGAGTTAATATTTCATTGCATTCTGTAATGAAATATTAAAAATTTCCATTATTTTGAGAGTTAATTTCTCAAAGACCTTCTCCCCTACCCTGGCCACAAAAATATTTTCCTGTCTTGAATGAGAGAAGGTGCCTTTATTCACTCATAACTTGCTCTTTACTTCATGCTGTTGAGATGGTAATATGTTGTTTCAGACATTGTCTATGAAATAATTGCCTTTAGTAATTTTACAGGATAGAAAATATGCATATTGAAAAAAATTATTAACATTATATTGTCATCAAACATATTAAATTATGATGGCAACATAATGTAGTTATTTGGAAATATACCAATGAATGTCAAAGGATACATGTATGGAAAACTTATACCTTTCAAGAATTATTGAATTAGACGTTACAAATATATAATAATTTATTTCATTGACTGACAATAAAATAGAATGCTTTATGTTAGTTTGGTTTTTCTGTTCTTTGTAGATATTTTAAAAACTGAATAGCATAAAAACATCTGTGACATACTTTGCCTCTGACGTCCAAAACTTAGCTCTATGCTCAATATCTAAGGCTTCTGGCTTCAGGTCAAATGTAAAAATAGCTTGGAAGTCTCTACTCACATACTTACAATAATACATGTAAACATCCTGTTTACTTCAGTTCCTATTATGTTATACATCATCCCTGGTTTTCAATAAAACTTTATAAACAATGCCAAAGTTTATAAAAATTCAACCTAAAGAGACATAGCAAGCATCAGGACCAGACTCAGATATAATACAGATAATAGAGTTATTATACAGGGAATTTTAAATGTCTGTAGTCAATATATGTTAAAAGTCTAAAGGGAAAAATAAAAAGAGTAAGAAATGAAGTGCAATGTTAAAGGAAATCTAGAAATTCTAGTAGAAAATTTTTTAAATGCTGAAAATCAAAAACACTGTAATAGAAATAATGTCTTTAACATGTTTGAGGAAAGAACGAGTGACTTTGAAATTATGTCAGCAGAAACATTTCCAAATTCAAATTAAGAAATAAGAATAAACACAGAAAAAAAATCTAAGAATTGTAGGACAATTTCAAAAGATGTGACATTTGAGCAAATGGAATAGGAAGAAAAAGAAGGAAGAAAGAGAAGAGGAGGAGGATGAAACAATGAAAATTGGAGTAAAAATAATTGAGAATGTTCCAAATTAGCACAGCCATTACCCCAAAACTCCAGGAAATTCAGAAAACATCAAACAGGATCAACAATAATTTTAAAGACCTCCCAAATGCCACACACATAAAAAATCTAAGTATATTGTATTCAAATTGAGGTCAATAATGAGAGGGAAAAAATCTTGACAGAAACTGGAAGTGAAGGGAAACACCTTACATACATAGAAATGAAGGTAGAGTTACTACAAACTCTTCATGTGAAAAATGCACGTATGCAGATAGTGGAGTAAACTAATTTGGGGTTGATAGAGAAGACACCAGCTAACAGTCTATGCCAGTAAAATATCTTTCAAAAGTAAAGAAGATAATAAGACTTTCTCAGAGAAACAGAAACTTAGAAATATAATTTCCAGCAACTTTATCCTGAAGGCAATGTCAAGATTCCCAATGAGAAGGAAACTTTCTCACATCTGCATTAAGAAAGGAATGTCTGAGAAACAATATGAAGGCAAAATAAAGTAGTTTATTTTTCTTAGCATTAATTACTTAAGCTATATCAACTTAAACAAATGATGGTACCATATACATGGTGACTTTAGCATGTGGATATATGTGAAATGAATCATATCAGCAATGTCATAAGGGACAAAATAGAAAACTTTTGTAATGGGTAGATGCTTATTCAAATGAATCAGTCACCTTCTTAAATGTGAATTATTTAAATACATCGATTAAAACAAAATTTGTCATTATATAAAAAAAGTCCTATCTATATGTTGTCTGTGACAAGCCCGTTTCAAAGAGTCAGGCTGTAAGGCAAGAGACTGAGAAACGTATATCACTGTAAAAAACTACGGTAGTTATACTAATTACAAATAAATCAGGTATGAGAAGGAAGGAATGTTCCATACCTAAAAAGAGGTTACCCTCCAAGAAGGCTAACAACTTAAAATGTGCATGTGTTTAACAACTGAGTGTAAAAACATCCGAGGCAAAAATTGAGAGAACAGAGAGGACTGGTAGTCACAGCCACTCTTTTATCAGAACTTCTTTATCAATACTTCTCCTTGAATAATTATAGACCAAAGTCAGGAAGTCAGTCAACGCATAAAAGATCTGAATAGTGCTATAAACCAATTTGATGTATTGGCGTTTATTAACTATCCCATCTAATAATGGCAGAATATGCATTCTTCTTAAACTTACAGGGAACATTCACCATGATAAACCATGGTGTTATATTTGTGTAACAAAATATATCTTGCATTTAAATGAAGAGAAATCATATAAAATATGTTCTCAGTTCACAATGAAATTAAACTAGAATTAACAAAAAACAACTGAGAAATACTCCCAAATATTTTGAAAATAAACAACACACTTATAAATAATAAAGTCTCAAGAGAAATTAAACGTATTTAGAACTAAATTAAAACAAAAATAAAATGAATTAAAATTTCTAGAATGCAGTAGAAAAGCAATATTTGCAGGGAACTTTGTAGTATTAAATGCACATATAAGAAAATAAAAATGAGTAAATTAATCTTCCATATTAGGAAATACTGTAGTTTGAATGTTTATATATTTCCAAAATTCATAATTTAAAATACTAACATTTAATGTGATAGTAATAGGAGGTAAGGCTTTTGCAATTTGATATAAATCATGAGAATGTGGATCAAAAAGAATATTTTTTCAATGTTGGTGGGATGAAAAAGGGGAAGATTATGGTGGAAAACATTTTGCTATTTTCTTAAAAACCTGAATATATTCTTACCATACAATACAGTAATGTTACCTTTAAGTATTTACTTGGTTTGAAACTGACACAAAAACTTTTGTGAATATTTATAGCAAACTTATTTATAAAAGCCCCAAATAAGAAGCAACTAAAATGCTCTTCAATAATTGGATATATAAAAAACCTGTTGTATGTCCAGACAATGGTATGCTATTCAACAGGTAAATGCACCAAGCCACAAAAAGAAATGAGTGAATCTCTCAGGTATATTGCTAAGTGAAAATACATAGTTTGCAAAGGCTAGATAGTGTATGATTCCAAGAATATGGACGTTCTGGAAAAGACAAAGCTATAAAGATGGTGTAGAGATCAATAGTTTCAGACTATTGGGGATGAAGGAGAAGGGTTAATAGGAAAACCCCAAAGGATTTTTCTTTGGAGTAGTGAAATTATTCTGTGTGATATTGTAGTGATGAACACAGCACACCATGCAGTTGTCCAACCTCATAGAACTTTACAACATAGAGAGTAAACACACAGAAATTTACAGCATAAAGAGTCAACCTTAATATATTCAAATAGGTGAAGAAACAATTTAGGCTACCAGAGGATCCTGGATAGAATGAACAATGTCTCAAATTACCTGTGAAAAATGCATGACGCAACCCCATGAGTGTGGGGAGGAGTGAGGGCTGGCTTCAATAACTTTGGATATGAGTAGAAAAAATGAGATTGGATAAAAACTAAGGAAATCTGGATAAAGAAGAAACTTTAGTTAATCATGCATTGGCATTACTTCATTAATTGTAACAATGTATCACAGTAATAAAATTCCTAAAAATTTGAAGAAAAGTCTTTCTTCATTGCTGTCAAGTTTTGCAATGAACCTGATGTTTTCTTATACTTAGTTCATTAAAAATCCTCAGAGAGGATTGACACATTTAAGCACAAAGGATAAGTCTTCTTTCTTATGATTTTTATTGGCCACTATCACAAAGCGTTGAATTATTTAACCAACTTATATACCTGCTGACAGTAGCTTCTTTTCAGTAACACATCAGTTAAATAAAGATAGATAGTGCCCTGAAGATTTTCTTTACATTGGAGTGGTGTGTGAAATACCCAAAGTGCTTTTACATTTATTTCTTTATTAAATTACAAAAGGAATACTTCAAAAAGTCAGCAGTCTTCCAAACTCTTTCCATTTATGCGATATCCTTTCACATTATCTCTTACAGCAATGTTTTTCCCAGAGTGGATGTTGTGTTGTGCTTCTCATATTATTCCTTCTGGGTAAAGGTGCTTTCCTCCCGGGGTACTGGGAATACTTAGTGCTAGAAGTTGAGAGGAAAAGGCATTCTACGAAAGGAAGTTTCCTTCATAGGATGCCTCCTCCTGGAGGCAGTTTGCATCCCCTTTAGTGATCCATTTGGAATTAAAAATTCCCGGCTGTTTTCTCAATAAAGTCTGAGGTCCCAATCCAATTCCAGTATCCCTGTAAAATTTTCTAAGGCTTATCTGTGCAATTGAATCTTAGTTCAACATCTTTGTGCTTCCCTCACAGACTCAGCATTGTTATGCAGTGAACTCTCCAAATAACCTTCTGCATCTCTGCTTTGTAGTCTTTTATCTGGGAGAATCATCTCAAGGTTCAGAACGTCAGGCAGCATTCCTGATTGTTCAGTTTGTGCAGAAATACAAACATCTCAAGGTAAGAATAAATGGAGTGAGAAGAAATAACTTAGATGATTGGTTAAGAACATGAAAAGTAATATTTAGGCATCTGTGTCTAGATCTGTGGAAGAAATCTGTTTGGATCGGGTTGTGAAGATATTTGTATTGCATTCTAATTCAACCAGTGAGGTTGAAACGACAGTCCCTAAACAATCACATAGAAATGATGGCTTGGCCAGTTGTCTCTGGCAAGTTCTCTTGGCAGAGAACACTCTTTTTGATCCAAGCACAAGGTGCATTTATGTAGAAGACACATATCAAAGATGGAGGGCATCCGTGATGGGCAGCAGAAAGCTGATCTAGTTATCACTGCTGCTTAGTGCCTAATTCCCGAGGAAAAGAGACCTTTGATGTGTCACCATTTTTCCAGCTACTCAAAAATGTGATTATATTGGGTACTTATGATCTAGAGTTGTCATTATTATAAGATATCTACCTTTCCTGTGTGCAATGCACTAGCCAGCACTAATACATATCCAAGGATTTACTGAATGCTTGAACCACTGGTCTAGTGTTCTGAAACACTATTCTTTAGACCGAAAGAGACATTTTACACCAAAGGATATTTGGAAGAAGGGATATGACTGTGAGATCCACCCATGCAGTTATACTGTGTACTGCACCGCCAGAGATGCACAGGAAGGAAAGGGAGACAGCGTGTGGTCAAGAGTAATTAACCCTGGTCACCAAGGGAATGCAGGGCTGCCATTATCCTGTTGACCCAGGGAGCTTTATTTAAAAAATGGTCCTATATCTCCCATTCTGCTTTGCTATAAATTAGTGCCATTTATACACCTATGTCTCTAGAGATTCGACTCTATTCCTTTGTTTTATCTACCTTTAGTTAATACCGCATTTTATCTTTTATTATAATTTTTAATAACCTTTGATTTTTGCTGGAACATATTCTAATATATGGTTCCTTTTAAAATTTGTACTGGCAAAAAATAAAAAAAAAAAAGAAGAAGAAATTAACTGATGACTCCATACTGAACCTCAGAGTCAAAGCATTCTATAATAGATAAACTCTTATCTGACAATGTGAATGTTACTTTCTTTGCATGATTATTATTATTGTTGCTGAATATTTCGATGCAGCAATTGTCTGATTTCTTTTCTGAATGTATTTATTATCGTTCATTCTCTCCAAGGTTTTTGTTTCTAGTACTTATCTTAAACATTGTTATTGTTATTAAATTTTAAGCCTTCTTAATTCTGTGAAGGCAAAAGTGGAAACCTAATAAATACATGTGTATGTAAAAAATAAAAGTAATTGCCCTGGATTTTCTTAACCATTTTTTATTTCATATAATTTTAGAATTTATTGGTAGATATTCACAACAAATCCTGGCTGAATTTTAGTGTGATTGGATTGACTATAAACATTTTCAAAATAATCAAAGTCTTTAAATTGTCTTCAGATAATTAATATTATGCTTTTCCATTTTTTACTAAATGTATATGTTACAACTTTATCTGTGGAGACCCATCTTGTTAGATTCACTTCTAGGTCCTTTGTTATATTTATACATGGTATCTTTCTCCCAAAATTTCACATCCAAATATTATCACTGGAATATATAAACAAACTTGTTTTTTTTTTCAACTTGAACTTACTTCCACTATAATAAATTCAGCTTTGAATATTCTGTAAGTTATACATCTTTCACTTTTCTGAACACAATTTTTCTGTGAAAAATAACAGTCATACTTCATATTCCAATTTTTATGAAATTTATTAGTATTTTCTTTCTCTGCTTAAAAATAGAGAAAGAAATTATTGAATTGAAGTTGAGACAGTGTTAATGGTGTAAATTAGTCCTACAATTAAGTAATCAAGGTGTGCGTGGATTGTGATACCCATTTTTGTATGGGTACAAGCCATAAATGTTTGGTAGCTGACTACAGTATCACTTAATTGGTTGAAAAATAAAGGTGATAAGAAGTCCTTCCTATAGGCAAACTTTCAGCTAGTACATCTGCTTTTATTTTTGTGTAGTATACATAGACTGTTAATCTGGCCAATTTGATAAGAATGCCTGGAGTGAAAAATACTGTAATATCAGAAAAAAGGAGTTCTGTGGTAGAGACAAGTGGGTGATATTCATCACATTTGAACACCCATCGTAGGAGTACTTCAACTCAGCACCGGGACTAAACAATCAAGTATATATATATATACTTTATATATATATAAATCCTGGGCAGCGCCTGTGGCTCAAAGGGGTGGTGTTCTGGCCCCATATGCCAGAGGTGGTGGGTTCAAACCCAGTCCCGGCCAAAAACTGTAAAAAAAAACAAAAACAAAAAAAAAACACAGACAAGTTTTTATTAGCCAGCCTTAGTCATTAGTGGTAGAAATGGTGCCTAAGCATGAAGACATCAGCATGACTATTCTGGCTATTAGCACCACCAGATGTCTATCCTAGCAGCAACAAATGAAAGCTAAACCCTCAACAGAGATTCAGTTCTCAAGAAGATTATATGACTTCTTGATAGCAAGTTGCCTAGAATGGGCCTTTCCACTCTGGAATGGTGAGGGACTTATTCTCATATGAAGGCATACAAATTTTGGATGTCAGGGCTTTAGCCAGTAGCAATATCTGAGTACTATTATCATGAGATCTATTACAGCACATAAGATTAGGATTGCAAAGTAACAAAGATGTACCCACTGATTATATCACACTATTAAGGGGCTTCTTCCTTCCAAGAGCATTGCCATGGCCTGCTGAGAGCACTGATGAAGTAAGTATAGGTCTGAATGTTATACATCCATTCCAGGAAAGGATGGAGTGCCATCATTCTGGATCCAGAATGAACCTTTGACGAAAGAAATTATGTTCCCAGTATGAAATACTCATGGGCCTGAAATCAAGGAATAGAAACATGAGCATTCCCTTTATAAACATCACTAACAATGATCCACTGGGTTTGTGCTTCCTATTTCCATATTTTGTGTTTTTTCAGGATTAGAAGTCATGGTCTTTAATGGGAACACATGAAGGAGACACAGCAAAGATTCTCTTTAACTCATTTTTAAACAAATGATTAAATTTAAAAATTTCTGTTGAATTTGATTTAATTATGCTGGTTCCTATGAAATTTAAATCTTGAGCATTATCTGAATATATTTGCAATCATTGAAATGTAAAGATCAGCTCACAGCTCCTCAACTTGACTGACACATTTGAGCATACTTTTTTTTTAAATATCTAATTGAGTTAACTTTTCCATAGTGGAAATAAGCATTTGAAGATATTTTTTCTTGATAATTATGTCTAAATGTGTCAGGGAAGCTTCTCAAATACAGAGAGACCACTTAAAATATAAGTTCTTACTTAAAATTAGACTCTATAAATTTGTTGAGGATATTACATGTCAATCTATTTCTTTGTAAGACACTAGAAGTTTTAGTGAAGTTTTACAGAAAGAACCTATGGGCTGAATATAGTCTTTCACACCACATCTCCACCTCACAAATTCACATGTTGAAATCTAAGCTGCAGTGTTACAGTATTTAAAAATGAGACATTTGAAAGGTAATTAGATCAGAAGAGGGGAGCGCTCATAAGTTGGATTAGTGCCTTTATAAAAACAGGCCATAGAGTTAGCTCTGGAGAGTTCACCCAGCCATAAGACAGTTCGGGATCTTCTAAGTTTCCAGAGAGCAAACTTGTCCAATGTCACTATGTTCTCTGGAAATGATCTGAATGGGAATATAAAACCTGTCCAGCATGGCCTTATGGAGGACAGTTCTTATAAATTCTTATATATTAATCTCAATCTCTGCTTAAATATATCTACATTATCCTTCTGCCAATTGTTTTCCTCACTCTTTTCTTGGGTGTGAATTCTAATAAATATCTTGAGCCCCAAGCTCTGTCTTATTCTCTGCTTCTTGAGTGCCCACAATAAGAAAATCACTGTAAAGAATAAAATGAATTTGATTTTTTATTAAAAACTTGTTGCAGCAAGGCAATATGTTTTACTCATTTCTCAGGAGTTGCTAGTCAAAGATGATTCCAAGCAAGCATTTGATAGTTCAATTTTCTAAAGGTTAAACCCATAACCAATTTTAGAAATAAGCTGAAAATGCTAATTTTCTTGTTTAACAAAACACAACTTTCACTTCTAACACAGCTCAGAAAAATAAAGTCCTCGGGAAGAAAATTTTAACACACTTGCTACATTCAACACCATAAATCTGTATGTGATGCATTTAACACCATGAATTAGCATTGACACCTATCTGAAAAAGTGTAAATGTATTATGTCTTGAAAACACTTCTCCTCCATTATGATTTATTTACACAGAACATAAAATTCTTGGGTTAGTGAAGTAAAATTCCAATGCTAAATTCAATCAGTTTTATGTGTAATTATATTATAGAACTTATTATATTTTTGAGTAGGCATATAAGAAAAAGTTATTTGAAGTGGTTTTAATAGTTATTAATCTAGAATCATCCCTAATTTTTGTTAGTTTTTTTGCTACTTTTATTTACTTTACTTGTCAGCGTCATTTCATTTTGAGATAAAAATCTGTTTTTTGACTGTCATAACTCCTTATAAATATTTATGATCACCCAGTGTGTTTATTCTTCTGTACTTGAGCAAACAATAAGGATGCACCAAACTCTACCATCATGTACAGTGAATACCATAGGTAGGATATTTTTCCTTATTGTATTTTTCTTTTTATTATATACTTACACATTGGCTGTTGTTTCTTCATATATTTTCATAATGTATTTCATCAATGTATTTAGAATATTTTTAAGTATAATAAAATTTTTATTTTCATTTATTGTGGGACAGGGAGTGATATATATTAAGCTACTTGAACACATTTTTTTTCTCCCTAATTTCATTACCATTTTACTATATTTAAAACTATATGGGTATATAATAACCTTCATATGAGTATTTTTTTGTACAGTTGATATTCGTTCTGACTCAACCATGTATTTGATTCATTACTTCCCTTCATTTGGAAAAGATTACTTAATTAGGACACAAACAAGTAAACAAACAAATAATTAATTCTTCCATAGGTGTGATAGAGAGATTGGAAATATAGGCCACAAACTTGGAGAAGATTTTAACCACAGATCGGACTAGCAAATAATTAGTATTTAGAATACATAAAAAACTGCTTGAAAATGTAAACTACTTGAAAATAAAATGATGAAAACATAGACATTTCTTTTTTTTTTTTTACTTTCAAATTAATGGGAGGGTACAGGTTTTTAGGTTACATTGTTCTCACTTCAAGGGTAAAGTTCAAATGTAGCACAGCCCTTCATCCAGGGGACGTGCTGAACACCTTCACATTGTGTACATTAGGTGAGATCCCGCCAATCACCCTCCCCCTGCCTCTTCCTTCTGTCTGCCTCCTTGCTAGACTATATTTGTGTTTAATCGTTATGTGTTTAATCATTTAAACCAAGTATATACTGGTTTCATATTAGTATTGAGTATATTGGATTTTTTTTTTTTTGCATTCTTGGGATACTTTACTAAGAAGAATGTGGTTCAATTTCACGTAGGTAAACTTAAAAGATGTAATGTCTCCATCTTTTCTTGTGGCTGAATAATAAATATATGTTAGATATGCATGATATGCGCATGCCACGTAAATCCATTTATTGGTTGATGGGCAGGTAGTTGGGTTGCTTCCACGACTTGGCAATTATGAATTGAGCTACAGTAAACATTTTGGTGCCAATGTCTTTGTGGTAAAATGATTTTTGTTCTTCTGGATAGATACGTAGTAATGGTACTGTGGGATCAAATGGGAGATTAACTTTTAGTTTTTTGAGAATTCTCCATACTTCTTTTCATAAAAGTTGTATTAGTTTGCAATCTTACCAGCAGTGTAGAAGTGTTCCCTTCTCCACATCCACATCAGCATCTTCAGATCTGCAAATTTGGGACTTTGTGACGTGGTCCTATCTTATTGGAGGTAGGTGACATCTCAGAGTGATTTGGATTTGCATTTCTCTTTGTCAGATTCATAACATGCAAAAATTTTCTTGTACTTTGAAGGTTGTCTGTTTCCTTTGCTTGTGGTGCCATTAGCTGCGGAGAAGTAGCTTAGTGAGTTACCATCTATTTATTAGTGAGTTACCATCTATTTATTTTCGGTGTTGCTTCAATTGCCAGGGTGGTCTTCTTCATAAAATTTTTCCCAGACCAATTTTGTCAAGTATTTTGCCTACACTCTCTTTAGGAATTTGTATTGTTTCATGTATTAAATTTAAATTTTTATTCAGTGAGAATCAATTTTTGTGAATGGTAAGAGGTGTGGATCCATTTTTAGACTTCTCTATGTGGTTAACAAGTTCTCCTAGAATCATCTATGAAATAAGGATTCTTTTCCCCAGTGCATGCTCTTGTTAGGTTTATCAAAAATCAAATAGCAATCTGTGTGTGGCTTGGTTCATCTCTAGGGTCTCTATTCTATACCATAGATCTGTAGCTCTAATTTTGTGCCAGTACCATGCTGTTTTGATTGCTGAGGACTTGTAATATAACCTGAAGTCTGATAACATGATGCCTCCATATTTTCTTTTCTTTTTTTTTTTTTAATTTCTAAGAATTGCATTGCCTATTTAAGATTTTTCTGGTTCCATATGAAATGAAGTACTATTTTTTTCAAGTTCTTCAAAGTATGACATTTGTGCTTTGATGGGCATTGAATGAAATCTATAGATTGCTTTGAGTAGTATGAACATTTTAATAATGCTGATTCTTCCCAGCTATGAACATGGCATATTCTTCAATTTATTACATCTTCTGCCACTTCTTTTCACATGGTTTCATAGTCCTCTTTATAGAGATATTTAACATCCTTTGTTAGACATATTCCCAGCTATTTTATCTTCTTTAGAGCTACTGTAAAAGGTATAGAGTTTTTCATTTTATTCTCGGTTTGACTGTTACTGTCCTATATGAAGGCTATTGATTTGTGGGCATTGATTTTGTATCCCAAGACAGTGCTATATTTTTTGATCACTTCTAACAGTTTGTAGTTGAGTCCCTGAGGTTTTCAAGGTATAAGATCAGGTCATCTGCAAAGAGTGAGAGTTTGACCTCCTTTGTCCCTATTTGCCCATTTGAATATCCTTGATCTCCTTGTCTTGTCTGATTGTGATGGCTAGGACTTCTGGGACTAAGTTGAATAGCAGTGGCTACAGTGGACATCCTTGACTAGTTCCAGTTCTGAATGGAAATGATTTAGCTTAACTCCACTCAGTATGATATTGGCTGTGGGTTTATTGTAGATGGCCATTATCAGTTTAAGAAATGTCTCATGTAAGCCTATTTTCTGAAGTGTTCCTTTTAAGAAAGGATGCTGGATATTGTCAAAAGCCTTTTTGGCATCAGTTGAGAGAATCATATGGTCTTTCTTTTTGGTTTTATTTATATGATGAATTACATTTATGGATTTGTATATGTTGACTCAATCTTGCATCTCTGGGATGAAACCTACTTAATCATGATGTGTAACTTTTTTAATGTGTTGCTGTATTCTATTTGTTGACATCTTATTGAATATTTTTTACATTGACATTCATTAATAATATTGGTCTACAGTTTTCTTTTTTGTGGGGGATCCTTTCCTGGTTTTGCAAAGTGCATGATAGTTGTGTAGGATAATATTTAGAAATAAACATATCCTACATCAAGCACACAAAGTGAACTCAGTGTGAGTTTAAAATGGCTTGCTTTTTTTCCAGAGGCTTAAGGGACATGGGCCCCCCTGGGATACACGCAGAGTTGGCTTGCCTGGAGTTAAAAATTCCACAAGCCCATTCTCTGAAGCTGTGCACCCCATGAAATCTGAGATCAAAGGGCATACCACCCTTCCTCAGACATACGGGCCAGAGAGTTGACGTATGTTAACAACATATTGTCAGAGTTCTATAGGTGCTCTGCCCTGAGGAAAAGGCACAGTTGTTACTTCATACTGAGTAAACTGAGTGAATGATTGAAGATATTCTTCCATTAACTCCTAACTCCTAACTCCTAACCCTAACCCTAACCCTAACCCTAACCCTAACCCTAACCCTAACCCTAACCCTAACCCTAACCCTAACCCCTGTGACTACTTTCTTCTTTGTGATCTTTGTTTAGACACCTGCCCAGACATTAGTTAGTGTCTAGAAGAAGATGTTTACTGCAAAAGATGTGGTAACAGGATATTTCCTTTCAAGTTGATTTCAGATAGGTAAATTGAGATAATGGTGAAACTAACAGATAATAAAGTGTGTACGTGACATGAAAGGTATAAAATCAAACCCCTAAATAAAGAACTTCGCTACACTCCATCCCATCCCGTGTAGTCTGTTTCTTGACTTAATAATTGCAGGAGCGAGTTACATCCCCGGCAAAGCTGCTGTTTGTTCTTGTTTCTGATCACGCAACATAGTTGCTTCATAGAAAGTTTTAGCAAGTATTTCTTCTCTATGCTTTGGGGTAGATTATGCAATATAAGTACTAGTGCCTCTTAGAAGATTTGGTAGAATTCTGGTTTGAAACTATCTGGACCAGGGTTGTTTGTTTTTGTTTTTTTCTTCGAAGATTTGCATGGTTGATTCTATTTCAGTGTTTGATATAGGTCTATTCAAAATTTCTAATTCTTTCTGGTTGAGTTTAGGAAGGTGGCATGATTTCAAGTATCAGTCCATTTCCTTTACATTTCCATATTGCTGGGCACCAAGTTTTGTCTAGTAATCATTGAGGATCTTTTGTGTTTGTGTGGCATCTGTTGTCATTTCCCCTTTATTGTTTCTGAGTGAAGTTATTAGAGATTTTACTTTTGTGGCCAAGAGTTTGTCAATTTTATTAATATTTTCAAAGAACAAACTTTTTGATTTGCCTATCTTTGAATAGATTTTTGTGTTTTCAGATTTACTTATTTCTGCTCTAATTTTGGTTATTTCTTTTCTTTTGCTTAGTTTGGGATTGAAATTTTTTAACTTTTCCTGTTGCTTGAGATGAACCTTAGGTTGTTGACGTGCTCTTTTACTGTTTTCTTGATAAAGGCATCTAATGCTGTGAATTTACCTCTTCAGACTGCCTTTTCAGTATCCCACAGATTTTAATTATTTGTGGCTTCATTATTGTTTTGTTTAAGAAATCTAAAAATTTTCTTCTTAATCTTGTCTTTCACCCAGCTGTCTATTCTGCATAAAGTTATTTAGTTGTCATGGCTTTATTGGGTTATAAAAATTTTCTTGATATTAATTTGGTAAGAAAAGTTGAGTTCAACTTTTATTCTGTGATGGTACAAGAAAATACTAGGAATATTTTTATTCTTTTGAATTTGTTGAGGTCAGACTTGTGTCCTATATATGATCAATTTTGGAAGATGATTAATAAGCTGATGGGAAGTTTTGTTAGGATGAAATGTTCCATATATGTGTGTTAAATTCATTGGTTCTAGAGTTGTGTTTAAGTCTATTTTTTGTTTGTTTGTTTTTTTATTTTCTGCTTGAAAGACTTGTCTGGTAATGTCAAGGGGTATTAAAATGTCCAAGTATTAAAGGAAGATATCGTATCATTCAAATAATTTAGGCTTTGTTTTATAAATCAAGGACTGTTCAAGTAGGGTGTACACACCTTAATTACCAAAATCTCTTCATGTTGTGTACTTCTCTTGACAAGTATGTAGTGTCCATACTGTCTTTCCTTAATTTTGTTGGTTTAAATCCACATGTATCTGAAAATAAGATTGCAACCTGTGCTTTTTTCTGATTTTCATTTGCCTAAATTATTGTTTTTCTTGCCTTCAGCCTGAATCTTGTTTTAACCTTTGAGGTCATGTGTGTTTCTTGGACACAACAGATATAGCGCCAGAGCTTTGTATCTAGTCAGCCAGCCTGTGCTTCTTTAGATGGGAATTCAAGACATTCACATGTATTGAGAAATTTGATAGGTATAGTAGAGTTTCTCATCATTCAGAGGTCCAGAACTTATTTTTATCCCTTGCCCATTGTGGAAGCTGGCTTTTTTCTTTAATTTTTGTGTGTGTTTACTTTGGTTATTGACCATCCTTCTGTTCATTATGAAGAACGGGTCTGAGTATTTCCTGTAGAAATGGTCTGGTTATGACAAATTACCTCAACATTTTTGTGTCAGTAAAATATTTGATTTCTCCATCATAAATGAAACTCAGTTTAGCATAAAACAGCATCCTGGGCTAAAAGTTGTTTTATATAGGAAGGTTAAAGGCCAATGACCATCCTCTCCTGTCTGAAAATTTCAGCTGGAAGATCTGCGGTCATCTGGATAAGATGACCTTTATAGGTAAGATTTTTCTTACACCTTGCTGCTTAGAAGATCTTCTCTTTCATATTGACTTTGGCAAAGTTAATTAATGTGTCTAGGAGATACCTTATTTGTATTGGGTTGCTGGAGTTCTGAAAGTATCTATTATCTGAATTTCTGTGTCTTTCACAATGCTTGGAAAATTCTAAACCATAATGTCTTAGAGTAGACCATCTGTGCCTTTAGGACTTATTTCTTCTCCTTCAAGAACCCCTCTAATTCATATATTTGATGTTTTGGAACAATCCCACAACTCTTTCAGGGAATATTCTGTTTTTATTCTCCGTATTTATGTTTATTTGAATGATTGAGATAGTTCAAAGGTCTTGTCTTCAATTACTGAAATTCTTTATTCTCTATGTTCTACTCTATCACTGAGGCTCTCTCTATTGTGTTTTGAAGCTGATCAAATGCCTCTTTTAATCACTTAAGCTCTACTACATTCCTGATTATGTTCAGATCCTTGGTGTTTTTGTCTTTAAATTCAATAATTTCTTGGGACAACTTTTGGACTATTATTTAGATTTCTATTTCCATCTTCTCCTCAATTCCAATCACCTTATTCACCATTCATATTCTGAATTCTATTTCTGACATTTCAGTAATTTCTCTATGAATTGTATTTTCTGCTATATCTTCCTTATAATCTCTTGGGGGAATTGATGTGCTCTGATGAAAAAAGTTTTCATTTTTCCAGGGTTCTTCTGCTGGTTTCCTCTCATGAGTATTTTCAGCTTTTTAAAAAATATATATTAATCATACTTTTTTAGTAGAAATGATAAGTTGTCCCTGAATAGTTATTGAGAGATAATATAATTGAGGACTTTTAGAAAACCCTGTACGTATATATTTGGCACTTAAAACTGGAGGGGTGACCCGATCAAAAGGTCCCAGGCTCTGTAGCTAACCACCCCTTCCCCAGTGAGGGCCAGCTGGATGACATAGCACAACCTGGTTCTGTCTTGGTGTCAGCCTATGCTCTACCCAATCCAAAGGAGTTGCAGTATCTCACTGGAGTCTCTACTGGACAAATATATGAACACTTGCAGCCCTGCCCCTCTCTGGCAACAGCTGGAGGATGGGAATTCACATAAAGATCATCTGAATCTACTCCTCATGGCTCCACCTCTCCCCCCACTGCCACTTGAACAAAGTCAAACAAGGAGTGAACCTGTAGCCCTAGACAGTGGCAACCAAAGAACAAGAATCTGTAGACAGTACTGACTGAGAGTTCCAGTTAAACTTACTTAGATAGCATGAGTAACCTCCACTCAAACATGTTCAAAGGGTTGCCAGGTGGCTGGAGAAGAATTCATGGGCAGTTCCAACTTAAAGTTTCCATGGGGCTGTGGAAAGTTCTTTTTTAGTGGGATAGGGAGTCAGGAGAGATCACATCTATTCATGCCAATGTTAGAACTGTGGCACTGTTGTTTCTGTGTCATAGCTCAGAGGCCCCCACCATGCATTGGCCTTTCAAAAAAATTCACATAAGACTCTGGCCTCTGCAGGGTCAGCCTTCAGACAACCAGATGGGGGGAAAGTGGCCTGTGGGCTCGGGAATGCAGGGAGAATATTTGTACACATTTGCACTAGGCAGGATAGAGACTGGGATCAGTTATGGAGCTTTCCAGGTGTAGAAGGACTGGGACTTCATGGCCTTCTCCCATGATGTGAGAGGTCCTTTGTCCACAGCTCACTGGGAGACAGGAAGGGGTCTCCCATCCCCATGGCAATAGGGGCCTTCTGACTAGTTTCTCCATACCTGTTCTTTGTTATCTTTATTCCTCTTTCATAAAGAAGAAATTAAATACCTAGCAATAAAATTCCTAGTAAATACCTAGGAATTAAAATACCTAGTAAACATATAAAAGATTTTTTTTTTAGTTAGGGCCCCACTCTGTAGCCCTGGGTAGGGTGTCAGTGGCATCACAGCTCACAGCAACCTCAAACTCTTGGACTTAAGAAATCATTTTGTCTCAGCCTCCCATAAGCTGCCAAAATACCTGGCTAGGTTTTGTTGTTGTTTATTTGTTTTGTTTTGTTTTTTTCTAGACTAGGGTCTCATTTTGCTCAGGCTGATCTCAAACTCTTGAACTCAGATTATCCCCCTGCCTCAGCCTCCCAGACTGCTAGGATTACAGGCATAAGCCACTGTGCTTAGCCCTAAAAGATTTTTAATGTACTTCTTAGTCATAAGGACAAGAATCCAAAACACAATAGAATAATAGCATTTCACACAAGTATATGCCAATAAAATATAAATAGCCAGGTATTAATGGCTAGACTTGATTTAGAGTAATATAATACTCACATTCTCATGTTTTTCAAAGTTCAAGAGAACCCCCCAAAATATACATATATATATATTTATATATACATCTATATAATATATGTGTATGTATTATACATATATGTATATAAATGCATATAATATAATATATACATCTGTACAATATAAAGGTGCATGTATACATACCCAGAAAGATCACAAAATTTCAAATTTTAATTATAATCTTAAACTAATTAGTACATATAGTATAAGGCAATATGAAGTTCCAAACAGTAGGTTTTGTAATCTCAAAAAAAGAAAGAAAACAAACAAAAAAGTTTATAAGTGATCAAATGGTCATCAAATTGTGAAATACCTATACAATGAATTTGTGTGAATAAACAGAAGAGTAAAATGCAAATTTTGTACAATAGGATGGATACATTTAAATGTTGGAGAAAAAACCAAGTCACAGAAGAATCTATGCATTATGTTTTCATCCATGGAGTGTACACAAATGAAAGAAGAAAAAAAATGAAACAAATGAGCAAAATTGACAAGAAAAACAAGAGAATAGAAACACAATATACTGAGAGTTGAGAGTAGAAAGCTGATTACCTCTTGGCAAGAGGAGAATAAGGTAATTTGAAAGAAATAAGAAATAGTGATATCTTATCTCTTAAATGAAATTGTGCTGACTCAAATTGTTATTCTATTGTTTTATGATGATGGACTTTGATTTACTTAAAAACCCTATAAATTGCTAGATCTTTATTTTGCTTTATTGTTCTTCATAGTGAAATAAACAAAATTATGAAACATACCCTACTGTTTTTAAGTGAGAGGGCAGTGAGCCATTTAACATTTTTTTTTGTGCTGTATTTGAACATTTGAATTGCTTGGCAATAGGAAACTAATCCAAAAAGTAAAGATAATTAAAACAGTTAAATACTGTTGCCAAAAGCATGTTTAATTCCCTAGATTGCTTTCAACCGGAATTTGTCAAATTTGCTGACTCCACTATTTCTGATGTTCAATATTGACCAAGGATATTCCCTTATGTCTGAAAACTATAAATCACAATTAAGCAAATAATTAAGCAAAAGCTTGAATTAGTGTTAAATTTTGAATAAAGAAGAAAGGCTATTTTATTAAATGGAAAATCCTGCAATGATAACAAAGTATGATAGATTGGAATGCTTATAAACAGTAGAAATTCTTCGGTCAGTCACACACTTAGAGGACCGAAGTCAGAAATCAGGATGCCAGCAATGTCAGGTTCTGGCGAGAACACTCTTCAAGGTTGCAAACTACAAATTTTCATTGAAGCTTCATATAGCAGAGATAGAGCTAGCTCTATGGCCTGTTCTTGTAAAGACACTAATCCAATTTATGAGGGTTCTACCCTTCTGATCTAATTACCTTCCAACTGTCCCATCTTTAAATATTGTAACACTAGAGCTTAGCAGCATGTGAATTTGTGAGGAGGGAGTGAGGCGTGAAAGGCAACATTCAGCCCATAGTAAATAACTAGGTTCTTTTACTAAAACTTGAGTTTTGACAATCAAGTGCTACATCTAAAGATAGTATTTTTTGTGTGTCTTTTAGTGTCCTACTAAGGAATAGATTGATATGTAATAGCCTCAACATTTTTTTTTCCATTCCTGAGATACTTTACTAAGAAGAATATTTTCCAGCTCTATCCATGTAAACATAAAAGAGGTAAAACACAACTTTAGCCTAGGATGAAGGAGGGAAGGGAAGGGAGAGGGGAGGGGAGAGGGTGGGTAGGGGATAGTAGGGTGACCACACCTATGGAGCACATTGCAAGTATAAGTTGGATCTATCATGTGTAGAACACAAATGTCCTAATGCTATAATTGGGAAATGAGGTGAAAGCTATGTTGATTAGTATGATGTAAGCATTCCAATTTGTACAAATAATCAACACATTGAAAATGGCATAAATGTATTTATGATCTATGTACAAAAGACTTAATAGAAAAAAAGAACCTCAGTCTTAAAAAATACGTATTGAGCATCTATATTCCAGAAAAATAAAAAATCCTCAACAAATTTATACAGTCAAATTTTAAGTAGAACTTGTAGTTTAAGTGGTCTCTCTGTATTTGAGAAGCTTTTCTGACACATTTAGACATAATTATCAAGAACAAAATACCTTTAAAAGCTTATTTCCACTATGGAAAAAGTTAACTCAATTAGCTATTTAGAAACAATATGCTGAAATGTGTCAATCAAGTTGAGGAGCTGTGAGCTGATCTTTACATGTCAATGACTGCAAATGTATTCAGATAATGCTCAAGATTTACACTGTTTTAGCATCCAATTACTTAACTGTATCAAAAGCTTGTTTTTTTTTAGTTCTTCTCCCCCATCCTCCCTTCTTCCTGTCTTCCTTTCTTTCTCTTCTTCTATCCCTCATTCCCTACAATTTGGAAATGACAGAGCAACCTGCTTATAAGAATGATAAAGGCTGCAAAAAGTTTATTTCCAAGTATGCAATATGAAAATAGTCATCATAAGGAACCTTCATTTAGAAATGAAAATAATGCAACGTGTATGTCATATTTATTCTCTTCCAACGTAGAGATCTTAGATCTGTTTTCTTAATTTTCTAGATTTCAGAACATCAAGGAAACTTGATGTCTTGGCAAGGCACTTATTGTTAGACTTTTTTTTTAATAGAAAGGATAAAAGACAGTCTCTCAATACAGCATAAGGAGCATACTTAACAGTTGCCCATTACCCTAGCTATGCCTGTCCCAAAGATAATTTTTCTTTTTCTTCTTCTTCTTTTTTTTTTTTGTAGAGACAGAGTCTCACTTTACCACCTTCGGTAGAGTGCCATGATGTCACAGAACTCAGAGCAACCTCTAGCTCTTGGGCTTCCGTGATTCTCCTGCCTCAGCCTCCGGAGCAGCTGGGACTACAGGCACCCACCACAACGCCCGGCTATTTTTTGGTTGCAGGTCAGCCTGTGCTGGGTTTGAACCCGCCACCCTTGGTATATGGGGCCAGCGCCCTACTCACTGAGCCACAGGTGCCACCCAATAATTTTTTTTCTCTGTCCTCATATTTCTGAAAAAAAAAAAAATTATGAGTGAAAAATATAGATCATATTAATTGAGAAACTATGATAGAAATTTATTTATTTGATTCAAAGTATAAATGATTCCTATTTTCTAATTCTTTGGAAAACCAGTGTGACTTTTAATACAAATTATTGGGATAATCATCTCAATTCCTCATTTCCCTTGGTTATGAAAATTTACTCTGGGTTTTTATATAAACAAAAAGATGCAATTGAGCTGTTAAATGAATATAAGCTCAAGATATTTAAAATTTTAATAGAATTATTTGGTGTGTGCACTTAATACCACCAGACCCTTCCAACCATTTATATAAATGCAGCTACTAATCACTTATATTAGAATGTACTGATATGTCAATGGCATCGTCTTCAAACTCTTGGGGCTTCCATCTTTTATATGAGATACTTAATTTCATGCTCTAATAGAATTGCTGATTTATATTCTCTACAAACTAATCCTTCTTACTCTCTCCAATAATAATTAAATCATATGGTGTTTTCCAAAAAGACAATTTTAAGCTCTTATGGGAAAGAGAAAAGCCAGACTTTGTTGTTTATTAATATGGCTAAATTTCCTCACTAAATTGAAATATATCCACGTATAAAGTAAGGGTGTAGAAGCTTAGAAACTTTTCAGAATTAGTTATGCCCTATACTTTTATTATGTTTCGAGTGCAAATTTTAAATAAGCTAACAGAATTTCCATGATTTTCTTTGGCAAATTAAATCATGTTATTTGCAGTTGATAATGTATTTATGTGATTTTGCATAACTACAAACAAACTATTTAAATATCTAATTCATCCCCTCAGTTTGATCTATTGTTAATTTTTAAATACCATATCATTATTGTGATTATTTAATTCTTTGATGTTTCCCGTTTTTGAATTTATGGAATTCTGGCTTATTCCGAATAAAACCAAAATGCATGGTTTTAATAAACTAATTGGAATAGAGTATATATCATACTTAAATTTTAGAGAAATTAACTTGACTTTAGACTACTTTAAAAATATGATTAAATATGCATATGTATTTATGTGTTTACTTATCTTTTGAAAGTGTAAAGTTAAAATATTTAATATTTTAAGGATTTTAATATTTAAAAAGAAAGGCAATATTTCTGTTTTTTTTAATCCAAATTCTGCTGACTTTGACCATTTGAAGTATTAGTTAGAATTGTACACCTATGCCTGCATATTATGCTATTTCTGAAAGAAATCAGTCCTCTTAATTCAATTCGAACTAAAAAGTTAACATGTACTGGGTACTATAACAGAAAATAGCAAGTAAATTTCTTTGTTAAAACATAATTTATTGAAAAGTGCTAGGTATATTCTATACCTTACTTCTTTCTACTTACAACTTTGTTGAGTTGGATTGAGTTTTGGAGGGATGTAGTACTATTTGTTTTGGAAAAAAAGAAAAAATAACATTTTGGACATCTGCTTTTGAAGTAGTGCAAAAGTTACATCTACGTTTTCACCTGAATCCGTTGTTCTGTTTCTGTTTGTTTCCATGACATACTGTTCTAAATTCATTGCTGCTTTTTTTTTTATAATCCTGATGAAATTATTGAGTTTTTGTATTTTTTTTCTGCGTTTTGCTCAGCTTACCTGGGGGCAATTTAATCGTTGTTATGCTTGATTTTACTTTCTTTTATACGCATATTTTTGTCTAATTTTGGTTTCCTGAGCTTGCACATCATGTTGAAGAGTAAAATGCTAAAAGAGACTATTGAACCCTTCCCCTTGCATAGGAGGGCTAACTATGGGGATCTTCAGGGTATGATATTACTGGGTTTTCTCTAGGAGGACAAGCAAATGCTACTATCTAGACATTTCCCTTTGTTCTTGTTAGTTTCCTAATAGAATAATCTGTCACTTTTCTGAATAGGAGAAGAAAGCTTGAATGTAAGTGTGCTAGGTGTAAAGTAGGAAAATAGAGCAGGGGCAATGTCCATATCACTTAATTAATACAGTGCCTTCTAGTCCTTCTATGTTTCATGTGGTTGTCCCCCCTCCGCTGTGTCTGATTTCCTTAATACCATGTTTTCTCTGATGGGAAATTCTCTAGAAGGCTACCCCCCTTTTTAAAAAATCTTGCAGATGTTTTAAAAACCTGAGTTTATTCTAAATACCACCAGGCATTAAGTGATAGATGAGCTTCCTGTACATCATCATGGTTTTTTCTTTGCTTTCTTAGTCTACGTCAGTTATCATGAATTTATTTTCTTGCCATCCTTCAAGAAAAAAGTTTACTTGCTATTTTCCTCCTGTTTCCTTTGTTCTTGATAGATTTATGCTTTCCTCCTTTTCGGATCTTTTTATTATTTTTGTTGTGGTTGCACATTGGGCAGCTATTAAGGAAAACACTCATGATAAGCCCAGTATTTGTAACAGAAAGTCTTTATTTAACTACATGAGAAAAATAAGATATAGATACTTGAGCAAAAATATTTTTCTGTGATTCCATTGTAAAAATCATCCTTTTCTCTGTCCTTCCTTTTCTTTTTCTTTTAGAGTGTTATCAAAATACATTGTTGCCTGTACTATAGAATGCTTGATTCGTTTTAATGTAGGACTACCCTATCTGGTTTGGTTTTATTGGCCAAACATGACTTTTCCATTAAATTGTAAGTTAAAAATGGAAAGTTTCTTCTTGATAATGTAAAAGGAGCCACTTCACATAAAAGCAAGATTGAAGTGGCTTGTTAAGCAAAGTTTGTCTTAGAGAGCAGGTGGTTTTGATTCTATCATTCCTGACAGAGAATTTCAAAACTCAAATATCTCTTGCCTACTATGTTCATCAACATGGTTGTTTTGCAGGTATAAAACAAAATGAAGAAAAAAATATTGCCCAAGATGACAAAGCTTATTTTAACAGGGTCAGGTTATGAATACAGAAATTCTGATTTATCAGTCCATTGCTCTCATGGCTTTTAGTGATTACCAATTAATATTTATGTTAAAAAAATGAATACCATATAGACACTTCAGAATGTAGCTGTATTTCTAATGACTAATCAGTGTGCCTTGTAGTTAAAGAGATGGTAGGCATATTTATGAATCCTTTAAATGGATGGAAGAAATACTAAATTACTCAAAGGTGATTCAGACCTTTTTTACATAATTAACTTTGAAATTGTTCTTCTATATTGCAAAGTATATTTTAAATATTTGAAATGTAAGAATGCACAGATACCATGTAAACTAAAATTTTTATATTATTACTAAAATAATCAAGTTTTCTATTGATTCTTTCAAAACAATTTTAAAAGTTTTAAAATTATAGAGATCAAAACTGCATTCCTTTCATGGACGTAATTATTTTCCCGTAATGCATCTGCTCAATTCAGACTAGAGTTTCTTTCTGTAGAAAGAAAAGAGAAACTTCTACAGACTAGAGTTTCTACAGACTAGAGTTTCTCTTTTCTTTCTACATAGATGTATACATTGTATATTTATATATAATATGATTTAACTTAGTTTGCTTTGCCATTTTGTATACACTGTTTTGATTAAGCACTTTTAAGCTTATGATTTATTTGCCTAATTATCACAGCCCACCGCTGCCACTGCTTGTCAGGGCCCTGGACTGGCCAGGTCTCCACCGGCTTATCTAGTTCCTGGATGTGGACCGCTAAGCTACCTTGCTCAGAAACAATTTCTCTTAGGTGCCTGAGGGCTATCTACTTTAGCTGGAGAGAGAGAGTCTTAGAGTAAAGCACTGTTAGAATAGATAGATCTTAGTCTTTAGCAGAGCTTGGTAATCTTCAGCAGAGAGACGCCGTGTTGGCGTCTGCAGGCAGCAGAGGAGACAGAGTCAGAGTAAGCGGGTCCGTGACAGAATGCGCAAGCTCCCGACTGCCTGCTCCTCCAGCCTAACATAAGGCTGGTCTGGTGCCTCCCAACACCACGGGGGTAGAGACTGCGATTCACCACTGCTCTCATGCTTGTTAGGTGAGCTAAATCTCTCCATGCTCGTTTCACCAAGGTTTTCCAGTATCGAGCTATTTCTTACAACTCTCATTCCTCCTAGCCATAGGCTATACAGGCTGCTCCACCTAATATTGTTTGTTCTACTTATACTGTAACCATTTTTTTCTTTTTATTATATACATGTTTACTCCTCATGCTAGTTATTCTAATTTCTTAGAGGAACACTTTTTCTTTCTACGGTGGGCAATTTTAGGGTGTTCCCTATACATTTAAAATATCCCAGCTAATGTCAAAACTGCTTCATTTTTTTCTTTTATTTATTTATCCTACCACAATAGGTAAATAAATTTCGAAAAGTAGGCAGTAACCTGATCTGCCAATTATTATTTAACAACATGTTTATCTGTGTCTGAAGGCCTCCAGCATTATGTTACATAAAAAATACTTTGTTTATTTTAATCCAAAGTGAATACCTATAGATATATCAGGCATTCATTGAAATGAAACAAATAAATATAAAATGTCTGATCTTTAGTTTGGGGGAGTTTACCATTGAAATAGTAGGGCAAAAAATAATTTACTGTTAGCTGGGAATTTGATTCTGCTTTGAGACAAAAGTCACTTTAATTATCCTTTTAACTCATCCTATGGAGTAGAATATAAGATCTTGAAAATCAAGTTTAATAGGAACCACTGAGTGCAAGATTAGTTGATCTGCTTAGCATTACAAATAATAATAATTTGGGGAATAAAATAAAGCATAATCAAAAATATAAAATAAAGGGATAAGGTACCCAAAGTATCATGTCCAAATTATTTTATAAAGTACCATAAAATGAGACAGTTTGGAGACAGTTGCTCCTAGTGCACTTTATCTCTTTTGCCGAGTCACTGATATCTTTCATTCAAGATTGTCTTTTCAAGTTTGTCTTATAAAAATATGCCTTAGAAATGACAAAAAAAGTCTCATTCTACAACAAAGGATTTATTTGTGGGCTCTGAAGGGTAAGAAACTTAAAGTTGCTCCCTCTTATAAATATTGAGCTGATTTGTTTTCAGTACCCTTGTATAATTGGCATTTCTTAAACTTGGGCATCTTTAGCTAAAGATACTAGTTGTGTAGCACCAAAAGGAAGCATCCCTCTGCATTGCCTAAGTGGGACTTGTGGGACAAATGAATCATGCTACCTGCTCTGCCATGAGTAATAAAGTTCTTTTGGCTAAACCAATAAGCCCTTGTCTTTGGCCCACAGGCATGATACCGTGGCAAGTCAAATCCTTGGCTTGCATGTTAGGAAAAATTGCAGACCCTGATGATTAGAGATATTCGGCATTTTTTTTTTTTAACATTTGTTGGCTGTTAGTTTATCTTCTTTCGGAAAGTTTCTGTTCACGTTTTTAACCCACATTTTAATAGGGCTTTTTTTCCCCTTGCTTTAACTTGAGTTCTTGTAGATTTTTATTATCAGCCCTTTATTGGATGTATAGCATGCAAATATTTTCTCCCATTCTGTATATTATCTATTCCTTGTAATGATTGTTTCTCTGGTTGTGTAGATGCTTTTTAATTTGATCAGGTCCCATTTTTTAAATTGTTCTTGTTCCTGTGATTGCTTTTAGCATCTTCTTCACGAAGTCTTTGCCTCTGCTGATGTCTATAAGAGTTTTTCCAACATTTTCTTCTACAATTCTTGCAGTTTTATGCCTTAGGCTTAGGTCTGTCCTCCATTGTGAGTTAATTTTTGTGAGTGTTGAGAGGTGAAGATCCTGTTTCAGTCTTCTACATGTGCTTATCTGATTGACCCAGCAACATTAATTAAATATGTATTCATTTTTCCAGTGTATGTTTATATATGCTTTGTCAAAGATCAGGTGGAAATTATGAAGATGGTTTTATATATGGGTTCTCTGTTTTTATCCATTGGTCTATGACTCTGTTCTTGTGCTGATTCCAAGCTGTTTTGGTTACTCCAGCCTTGTACTCTTACAGCTTGAACTCTTATAAATTGATACCTCCCCATATTCTTAAAGTTCCTTTAGCTCTACAGAGTCTTTTCTGGTTCCATGTGAATCACTGAATTATTTCTTCTAGATCTGTGGAATATAAACTTGGTATTTTAATGGGGATTGCATTGAATCTGTAGATAACTTTGGGTAGTATAGACATTTTAACACTGTTGATTCTGCTAATCCATGACCATAACATCTATGTTTTTCCACATGTTTATATCCTCTGTTATTTCCTTCTTCAGTATTTTGTAGTTCTCCCTGTAATGGTCTTTCACCTCCTTAGTTATATATAATCCTCCATATTTTATTTTCTTTGTTACTATTGTGAAAGGTAGAGAGTGACTGATTTAGTTCTCAGCTTGACTACCGCTGGTGTACGTGAACGCTACTGATTTATGTACATTGATTTTGTAACCTGAGAGTACAAAAAAAATTTATGTAATCAAAATGTTTGTATCCTTGTAATATTCTGAAATAAAATTTAAAAAAAATCACAGACTCTTGTAGTTATTAAAACAGTATTCTTTTGAAGATTTTTTTCACTCTGTGATGAATTATAAACCCTAAAATTCCTCACTGGGTTTGACTCGCTTCTTTTCTTTTTTTCTCCCTATTTCTTTCCTTCCTTCCTTTCCTCCTTTCTTTCTTAGATGTTTACATCCTTCTTTTTAATGGAAATCAGAGAATTGATCTGTTACCCTTCTGGATTCAGAAAATCCTGAAGATAATTTGTAAGTCTCAAATATAGAAGAATAACTATCTAACATTCTACATAGTAAATTCTTAAAGTCTGAAGTATAATTGAAACATTCACATATGAAAATTCATAGAAATAATGAGACAATTGTGGAATTTTCTCACAAGCAAAGAAAAGGAGTCCAAATCTATCCTTACCTAGATGTTAAAAGACAAATTCAAACAGGTGACATTTATATTTCCCTATTTTAGCACAAACAATAAAACAATATGTGGAGGGCAGCTCCTGTAGCTCAGTGAGTAGAGCACTGGCCCCATATACTGAGGGTGGCAGGTTCAAACCCAGCCCCAGCTAAATTGCAATAGGAAAATAGCTGGACACTGTGGCAAGCGCCTGCAGTCCCATCTATTTCGGAGGCTAAGGCAAGAGAATCATCAAAGCCCAAGAGCTGGAGGTTGCTGTGAGCTGTGACACCATGGCACTCTACCGAGGGTGACAAAGTAAGACTCTGTCTCTTAAAACATACATATATATACACTATAACATATAGTGTGTGTATATATATATATATATATACTTCATATATATGAAGTATTCTTTCATAACAAATGAGTGTTCTTAATTCATAGCAAAGGTTTAGAGCAGGCGTCCTCAAACTTTTTAAACAGGGGGCCAATTTGCTGTCCCTCAGACAGTTGGAGGGCCGGACTATAGTTTCAAAAAAAAAAAAACTATGAACAAATTTCTATGCACACTGCATATATCTTATTTTGAAGTAAAGAACAAAACGGGAACATAATACAATTCATACCACTTCATGTGGCCTGCGGGCCGCAGTTTGAAGACGCCTGGTTTAGAGCATAGCTTTGTATGTGTATAATCTATGATTTATGGCATTGTTTGATTTTCTGAGGATTCCATAAAATTTCCTCAAGAAAATTAGTTAACATGGCAGGTTTTGTATGTATTAGAAATGTCAACTCTGTCTTCTAAATTTGTCTAAATTAGAGTATAGAGAATGGATGCCCTTTCTTTTGGAATAATTTGTAAGAGAGGCTGCACTGCTAAGTTAAAACAGAACACCCTCTAGGGTCATTGTCGGAATTTCTATCACTTCATCCTACCACTATTCATTAGAAGTAGCTATACATGCAGCTAGCTTTGGAATTATCAAAATACATATTATAGAACTGTTTGATCCATTGATTTTTATTACTTTTTCATAATACTGGAAAAATTAAAACAATAAAGCAAAGAGACATTCATAATGACCTATATAAAGTCAGTTCAGATGGGAAATAGTAACTGGAGACTTTTACCAATAAGTAAGAAAATAATTTTTTTTATTCTCTCACAGTGGCATTTTCTTCTTTCTCTTTGTTATTAAAGACTTCAGGGTTTTTTTCCAATGCAATATTATTCATTTAAAATATTGAATGAAACTTGAAATAATATTCATTACAAATTAAGTTTTTTTTAATTGTTCCTTACATTACAAAAGTTTGCAATTAGAATAGATGCTAGAGAAGATCTCTCTAAATCTCTTATTTTACACATAATTAGACAAAGGAATTGTAAGATAAAGAAATAGTCCCTGATCTCTTTTCTCACTTTAGAGAATACTAGAAGTTGTCATTAGCTTTTAGTCCACTGTTCATTCTAGTATATCATCCTACAATGAAGACACCATCATTATTTTTTTTTTTAATTCAGGGAAATTATACCTGTTTATTTCCTAGAGTAGTGCCCACTTTCATGCATATTTTTCTAGTTCTTCTCTGAAGTTTTGCCATATAATGAGATACTATTAGAGAAATATATCCTACAGAGTTCGAGGTTCATACCTAACAAAAGAGGTGAAAGGTATTTTCAAAGAGAATTATGAAACCCTAAGGAAAAAAATTGCAGAAGACACTAGCAATTAGAAGAACATACCATATTCTTGGTTAGGAAGAATCAACATCGGTAAAATGTCTATTCTATCCAAAGCAATCTACAGATTCAATGCAATCCCAATTGAAGTACAAACATCATATTTTGAAGAACTGGAAAAAATAGTACTTCACTTTGTAGAGAACCAGAAAAAAATGCACATTGCTAGGGCCATTCTTAGTAATAAAAACAAAGCCAGAGGCATCACACTACCAGACTTCAGCCTGTATAACAAGACCACAGTAATCAAAACAGCATATTATTGGCAAAAAAGTAGAAATAGAGACATAAAAACACAATAGAAAACCATGAGTTGAAACCAGTCTCTATTTGCCATCTGATTTGCCATTTGCAAGCAATGGGAAAAAGAATCTGTATTCAACAAATGGTGCTGGGAGAAGGGCATAACCACATGTAAAAGACTGAACCTTCACTCACACATATCACCGCTTACAAAAATTGACTCAAGATAGATAAAAGATTTAAATCTAAGACACTAAACAATTTAATTCTCAGAAAAAGTGTGGGGAAAACTCTTGACAATGTCAGACTTGGGAAAGATTTTATAACAAAGACTACAGCAGCCATCACAACAATGACAAAAATTAACAAATGGGACGTAATTAACTTGAAAACCTTCTGCATATATAAGGATAGAACAAGCAAAGCAAAAAGACAACCTTCAGAATGGGAAAAGATATTTTCAGGGTATGAATCTCACAAAAGGTTGATAACTAGGATCTTCAGATAACTCAAATTAATCAACAGAAGAAAGGTAAACAATTCTATCTACCTCTGGCCAACAGACATAAACAGAACCTTCTCTAATTAAGACAAATATCTAACAAACATGTGAAAAAATTCTCATCTTCCTTGATTATCAGAGAAATGCAAATCAAAACCACCTTGTGTATAGGTGTCACCTACACCCAGTGAGAATAGCCCACATCATAAAGTCTCAAAGCTGCAGATGCTGGTGTGGATGTGGAGAGAAGGGGACACTTTCACACTGCTGGTGGGACTGCAAAGTAATACAACTCTTTTGGAAGGAAGTATGGAGAAATATCAAAGAACTCAAATTAGACCTCCCATTTGCTCCTGCAATCCCATTACTAGGCATCTAAGCAGAAGAAAAAAAAATCATTTTATCATAAAGACATTTTATTTTTATTTTATTTTTTTATTAAATCAAAGCTGTGTACATTAATGCAATCATGGGGTACAATGTGCTGCTTTTATATACCATTTGAAATATTTTCATCAAACTGGTTAACATACCCTTCATTGCATTTTATTAGTTATTGTGTTCATACATTTATTCTATATTTAATAAATTTAACATGTACCCTTGTAAAATGCACTGTAGGTGTGGTCCCACAAATTACCCTCCCTCCCTCTCCTCTTTCTCCTTCTTGGGCTATAGTTGGGTTATAGCTATCATGTGAAAGTTTTAAATTGGCTTCATAGTAGGGCTGAGTACATTGGATACTTTTTCTTCCATTCTTGAGATACTTTGCTAAGAATAATATGTCCAGCTCCATCCATGTAAACATAAAAGAGGTAAAGTCTCCATCTTTTTTAAGGCTGCGTAATATTCCATGGTATACATATACCACCATTTATTGATGCATTCATGAGTTGATGGGCACTTGGGCTTCTTCCATGACTTAGCAATTATGAATTGGGCTGCAATAAACATTCTGGTACAAATATCTTTGTTATGACGTGATTTTTGGTCTTCTGGATATATACCTAGTAGAGGAATTGAAGGATTGAATGGCAGGTCTATTTTTAGATCCCTAAGTGACCTCCAAGCATCTTTTCAAAAGAAATGTATTATTTGCATTCCCACCAGCAGTGTAGAAGTGTTCCCTTTTCTCCACATCCATGCCAACATCTCTGGTTTTGGGGTTTTGTGATGTGGGCTAATCTTACTGGGGTTAGATGATATCTCAAAGTGGTTTTGATTTGCGTTTCTCTGATGATTAAGGATGATGAGCATTTTTTCATGTGTCTGTAGGCCACGCACCTGTCTTCTTCAGAGAAGTTTCTCTTCAAGTCCCTTGCCCAGCCTGAGATGGGATCACTTGTTCTTTTCTTGCTAATACGCTTGAGTTCTCTGTGGATTCTGGTTATTAAACCTTTGTTAGAGACGTAACCTGCAAATATCTTCTCCCATTCTGAGGGCTGTCTGCATGCTTTACTTACTGTGTTATTGGCTTTTAGTTTGATCAGATACCAGTAATTTATTTTTGGTGTTGCTTCAATTGCCCGGGGGGGGTCCTCCTCATAAAATATTCTTCCAGGCCAATTTCTTCAAGTGTTTTCCCTGCACTTTCTTTTAGTATTTAGAAGGCATTTCTAGGCATCTAACCAGAAGAAAAAAATCATTTTATCATAAAAACATTTGTATTAGCCTGTTTATTACAGCTCAATTTACAATCAGCAAAGTGTGGAAACAACCTAAATGCCCTCCAACCCAGGAATGGATTAACAATCTGTGGTATAAGTATACCATAGAATACTATGCAGCTATTAAAAAGATGGAGAGTTTACATTTTTTGTATTAACTAGATAAAGTTGGAACACATTTTTCTTAGTAAAACATCTCAAGTAGAGAGAAGCAAGAATCCGATGTACTCAATTCTAATATGAAGGCAGTGGATGTCTATTACAAGGTAGGGTAGTGGAAGGAGGGAGCAGGTAGAGGGACATGGGGGGGGTCACAGTGTATGGAACACTTCTGTGGGCAGAACACAATTATAAGAGGGACTCTATTTTACAAATGCAATCAGTATAACCTAATTCTTTGTACGCTCAATGAATCCCAAACAACAACAACAACAACAACAAAAGAGTTCAAGGTTATGCACACCATTATGAGTGAGAATCATGGTGATTACTTGTTTAGCAGTTAATTTAACATAGCAGATATAACAGACTTCCAACATTGACACATACATAAATACAGACACACAAACACCCTTGAAGGACAGATCATCCATAAATGATGTGTAGGCTATACAAATTTATTAGGATAAATAAATTATCAATGAGATTATAAATAAGGAAAGAAAAGATCTTTGTAGAATAGATATGAGATAGACACAAAGACTCAACTTAAAAGAAGTCATGGCTTGGCACAATATTAGATATAAATATAGGGCTTTTGTGTTATTGTGATCATTGTAAATGTTGTTATTTGGGTAGAAAATACAAATTTAAATAGAAAACTCTACTCTTTGGAAAAAATATTAGCTTATTAAACACCTGTAAATGAAATATTTTATTTAAATTAAATCTTATAAATTATATTCTGAATCATTATGGCAGATGTTTAGGGTCAGAAAGACTTTTTTTATAAATAAGAGTGATGTACATCTTTCCCAGAAAAAAATGTTTTGTAAACTCAAACTCTAGAAATTAAAGGTGAATTTTAAATGCGAATAATTGTGGGGTATGATCCTGTGGCATTCACTTCTGAAATGAAGGTCTTGATTGGAATAAAAGTATGCCCTCCTATGTCTTGCAAGCAGGAGAATTGCCAGGGCTTCCTCTGGAGGGGATAACAAGGCACATGGTGCTAGAACCTGAGGCAATGGTGGAGTTCTGATACTAACCAGCATGCTGTACTGAGCAAAGAGCTCAGGGGGACAAGTGAGATCAAGCCAATCTGGGCCAAGAAGAAAGTAGGTGCCAAAGCACAACATTGGAAACAACACAAAGATTTTAGTTTGATATTTGTTTTGTTTTATTTTTACATTCACCCCAATGATGACTATGAATACCCAAATTTTACTGGGCAATTTTTATCCAAAAAGTTTATATTGCTTGTCTGTAACTACAGGGATATAATAACTTTCATCAAATAATTTTACATTACATGTATGCACCATAATACATACACGTATGTCTACGTTAAAATCCTCTCAAGGTGGGCCTGTGTATAGGCTTCCCCTTTTGTGTGCCAACACAGGGATTAAAATCAGCATCACATAATTAGAATATATTAGTGATTGATACTAGATGATGTACAAATATATCTGGCATATTATACCATTTTTGTTATTACATTTTTCACATTATTTATGAATCAATAGTTTACAAGATTGTTTACATGTGATATGTGTGTTTCAAACCAGTTCTATGTCTACCTGAGTTTTTAGTTGGGTTAAGAAATAAAACTAGGGGTTCATACCCAGCCCCGGCCAAAAACCACAAAAAAAAAAAAAAAAAGAAATAAAACTAGGGATGGTGCCCGTGGCTCAAAGGAGTAGAGCACTGACCCCATATGCTGGAGGTGGTGAGTTCAAACACAATCCCAGCGAAAAACTGCAAAAAAAAAAAAAAAAAAAGAAAGAAAGAAAACTAAATTTTCTCTGATAATATAATAGCTGCATTATTGAGTACCCTTACATGACCTAGAAAGATCTTATTTTTTTTTATCTCAATGAGAACCCAAGAGGGCAGACATGAAATAACCAATTTTATTCAGTAATTTCAGTAATAGCCATATCCTTATGATAAGAAAATCCAAATTCCAAAGGGAAACCAATAAATAAATAAATAAATAAATAAATAAATAAATCTACCTTACTACTTTTCTTCTTTTCTCTTCAATCTGCCAACACAACTTTATCACCCTGGTCAAGACCTTACTCTATTTTTATTGCAGGCCATCTTAAAATGGCCAAATGAATGGAGACGAATGACAGGGTCAGTGATGGAGCTTTAAATTATTCTGACTTTAATGACTTACATGGTTTAGTTTTCTTTATTCAGCATTCAAACTGCTAGCAGCTTAAAATATATAATTCATAATACCTACTTAATTAACCATTGATAGTCAAGTTAATAAAACTCATGCCGTAGAATAGAGGGCAATATCATTCTTTAAGAGGGAATATAATAAGTTGCTTTCAACTCCACCCCAATTAGTGGACAGGGAAATCATGTCTACTCTGAAGTGTCCATATCAGTTGGAACAAAGGGAAAAGTCCCCCTGAACTGAACAATGGACGATAAGCAGTCTCCTCTACACCTGCACTTTATACTGGCAAATAGCCCTATTGTTTCAAAAACTACAAGCAATTAATGACGTTTTACTTCTCTGCTCCAACTTCTCACCTTCCATTTACCTCTGTGTCACTATAACACTGTACAGGACTATTGTGTATATCATGATGCTTTATGATTTATTTGCTTATTTGTTTATCATCTCAACTAGATGAATTATTTAAGAGAAGCAAATCAATTTTAAACTTATTCATTTATCATGTCCTGTATCTGGACCATCCTGAAAGAGTAAGTGGACTTGAGGGAACATAATTTGAGTCTTCCCAAGATAATTATACTTAAAAGAAACCAGACACTGTTCGTATCTTCAATGCTACACTTGAATATCATTAAAGAAAGAAATTTGGAAATCAGAAGCAAAGCCATAACCCACCCTTCTAAGCCTTGGACCCAGAACAGTCTTTCCAATCCCCATACCCAAAATAAGACTTCTAAACAAAGTTTTTATTCAAATTTCAAAGCCACAGTTTGAAGGAAGGATAATATGTAAGTGGGTAATTCTATCATCCAAAAAAATGTTCCCACTCTCTCCTTCTGTGACAGTGGATATAAATATTAAATTTGGTTTGTGGATACTGTATGTCAGTCACCGCCAATGGAGTTCAAAGACAAAACTTGATACATTGAAGTGTTGAAACTAAAATTATTTTCTTCCTGTTATGGTCATAAAAAATTTTATACTAGAGAGTGAGATGGAAATTTTCAACTAAATGTCAGTGAAAATTTAACATGACTGTATTAGTTTGCTACTGGAACAAGTATCATACACTCAGTGGCTTAATACAACAGAAATGTATTTTTTCGCAGTTGTGGAATCTAGAAGTCTTAGACAAAATGCTATGATTTGAATGTGTTCTCTCCAAAACTGGTGTTGAAATAGAAGGGGGGCATTTGGGAATTGATCAGTGCCTTCACAAAGACCTGGGGGATACTAGCTTAGGCCTTGTGTGCCCTTTTACCTTTTGCCATGTGAAGATGCAGCAAAAATGCACAATCAGAAATAGAGACCGGGATTCTCCAGACACCAAATCTACCACTGCCTTACCTTGGACTTCCCAATCAACAGAAAAGTGAGAAACAATTTCTGTTAAATGGCCCATTGCAAGATATTTTGTTATATACACACAAATGAATGAATACAGAAATTGACACCAGAGATAGAGTGTTGCTATAACAAACACCTAAAAATGTGGAATCAACTTTGGAACAACGTAATGAGTAGAAGCTTGAAAAGTTTGAGGGCACATGCTAGAAAGTACCTGTATTGCCCTGAGTAGAATATTAAGTGCTCTTTTGATGAGGGCTCAGAAGAAGAGCTCTAGACAGAGCCTCAGTCTTCTTAGAGATTACTTAACAGGTTGTGATAAGATTATTTGTAGAAATATGAATGATAAAGACAATTCCGAAGAAATTGCTGAAATTAAGAATAAGGTATCGAAAAGAATAAAAAGGCCATCCTTTATCATAAAATAGCAAAGAATCTGGCTTAATTGTGCCTGTGCTCATGTCTTACTACAAGTACAGAACTTGTAAGCAATCATTAGATTATTTTTTTGAGGAAATATCTCAGCAGAGTACTTCATGGCTTTTCATACTTTAATATAGTAAAATGCAAGAAGAGAGAATCAAATTAAAAATGAAAGTTATAATCAAAAGTAAAACAAAAGTTGAAGATTTCAAAAATTCTCAGCCTGGCCAGGATGTAAAGAGTAGCAAGGAAAGTTTAGGAGAGAATACAAAAAAGTGTGGTCAAACACTTCTTGATGAAGAGATTTGTATGAATAGGCTTTTCAGAGATCTTCAACTCTGCCACTCCCATCACTGAACCATTTACTTTACGCATTCTAGTACAGTGCTTTTTGGCAACTTCAAGTATAGTAGTAGTCAACTCAGCTGTAATTGCAATTCTAAGAAATAAAAACAAATCTGGAAGCATCATGTCACCGGCCTTCAGGTTATACTAAGAGTATATAGTGATTAAAACATGGTACTGGCACAGAAATAGAGACATAGATCTATCGGATAGAATAGAGAACCTAGAGATGAACCCTGCCACGCATCAGCATCTGATCTTAGACAAATAAAATAAAAACATATATTGGGGGAAAGAGTCTCTATTTAAAAAATGGTTCTGGGAGAACTGGTTAGCCACATCTAAAAAAGTGAAACTGGACCTGCACCTCTCACTACTTACAAAAATTGACACTTGCTGGATAAAAGATTAAAATTTAAGACTCAAAATGATCAAAATTTTAGAGGAAAGTATGGAGAAAACAGTTAACAATATTGCCTATCTTACTATAGTATTTTGAAAGCAAGTAACTTGCTTGATTTCAGTGGCTCACAGGTGGAGAGGGATTTGCTTCATGATGATTTTTTTTCCCTTGAGTATCACTCATATCTTATTTAGTTGACACTCTGGACTTTAGACTTTTGAGTTGAACTGGAACAAATTGAGACTTTGAGGACTAATGGGATGGAATAAATGTACTTTGCATGTGACAAGGACATCAATTTTGGGGTACAGACATATAATTCTATGATTTGAATATATTCTCCAAAATTCTTAGGTGGAAAGTTTAAAAGGTCATCCCTTTCCAAGGTGAGTAAGTCACAAGAATAGAGCCCTCAAAGATGAAAATGAAGCTTTTCTAAAAGGGCTCAGGGGAATGTGTTCAGAGTTCTTTCCCTACTGTCATGAGGAGACACAGTGTTCCTCCCCTCTGAGGGATTCAGGAGCAAGGTGCCCTCTTAGAAGCAAAGATCAGGCCCTCACCAGGCTCTGAACTCTCCAATGCCTTGTCCTTGGATTTCTAATCTCTAGACTATAAAACATGAGTTTATATTGCTTCTAAATTATCCACTGTCTGGTATTTTGTGATAGCAGCACAAATAGAGTAAGATAACTTGTTTGCCTTTACCTGGCTGTCTTTTCCATGTCTTCACATTGTTTACCTTCTGTACATTTGTATACAAGTTTCTCCTTTTTAAAAGAACATCAGTCATATCCAATTAGAACCTGCCCTAAAAGTCTCATTTTAACTTTATTACCCCTGTAGACCCAACTCAAAGCATGATTACATTCTGATGTACAAGCGTTAGGACTTTAACCACACGGATTTTTGGAGAAACACAATTCAGCCCTTAACAATGGCTAAATCAGTTCTCCAAATGTTCTATATCGTGGATATGTTTTACTGGAAGTTTTCAGACATTTGAAATAGATCTGGGTGAGTGCTAAAGAAAACTATATGATTCTTTTCCCCAAAGAGCACATCTGCACAAGTATATCCTACAATGCCTATTCTTTTTTTTTTTTTTTTTTTTTGTAGAGACAGAGTCTCACTTTATGGCCCTCGGTAGAGTGCCGTGACCTCACACGGCTTACAGCAACCTCCAACTCCTGGGCTTAAGCGATTCTCTTGCCTCAGCCTCCTGAGCAGCTGGGACTACAGGCGCCCGCCACAACGCCCAGCTATTTTTTGGTTGCAGTTTGGCCGGGGCTGGGTTTGAACCCGTCACCCTCGGTATATGGGGCCGGTGCCTTACCGACTGAGCCACAAACACTGCCCTACAATGCCTATTCTTAATAGCTGTATTAGGAAGGCAAAGTTGCTGCTTTATGATATCACATTTCACCTCCTCATGGGTAAAGCCACATGCAAGACATTAGAAATACACTCACTTTGAGTAAAAGATCACAGTAAGGCTTCCAGTTCTGTTGCCTAACAAAAGTGTCTATATCTCCTCCACTTTCTTCTTACAGACACTTAACTTTTCATATTATCAACTGATATTTTGATCAGAACTGTCAGTTGTTCTTTGTAGAAGCACCTATGCTAAGTAATATGTATCCTTCTCAAATCTCATATCTACATCTGGCTAGAATAATACATTATAAATATCTAGGCTCATATTTATTTTACTTGCATTTCACCTTTATTTGATGGAAACATCGATTGTATTTTTATTTATTTTACTTGAATTAGATGCAGTAAAATGTTTTGAAATATTAGTTATCTATGTCCAGCCTAGAATGAAAGTTTCTGACTTAGAGAGAAATGCAAAATCTGAAGTATTTGTATTGCTTCTGCTATTTCAGATTTATTTATTTTATAATGTTATGAAACTCACAAAGGGCATATTTGTTCAATGAAAACAGACTTTTAAAATACCATTACCTAAACGTTTTTAAGATTAGTTTTAGAAGACAACAGCAGATACAATGCTTGGGACTAAACCTTGCGACTTAGCCTATTCAGCAATATGTAGAATGTTTTCCTATAATTACAATCATTCACAATCAAATATATTCTATGTTCGTATTACTAAAGTCAAAAAAAGAAAACATTTATGGTGTCTAATGTTTGACCATTTCACTGCTTTGACAAGTGCATAACTTACCCATACATGAACAGCTTTGAATATTTTTTTTTCAGATATTCAAAATTATCTCCTAGAAATTACACACTGTATAGACAAATGTATACAGTTTCTAAAAATTCATTGAGTTTATGACTTGTTCAGTTATTTTCCTGATATATTTCATATCGATAAAGGTTTTAAAGGTCAAACATATTTCTGAAATACATGCTTATACCAAAAAATAGAATCTAAAATGAAAAAAACATTACTCAGTAGGAAATAAACATTTATTGCCACAGATTATATTGAACAAAATATTCACGTGTGCACAAACATTAAAAATACAAACATTATTATGAAAAGTTAACTAAGCCCTACATAAACAAAGTTGTATGTAATGTTCATAGAAAAAAAATGCTGTATAATAAAGACATCCATTCTCCTAAACAGTCCTCACAATTCAATGCCAACTGCTAGCCCAACTGCCAGTGAACAATAATTGAATCTATTACATTGACGTATTAATTATTTGAATATATGTAGAAAAATAAGAGGTATCTTTTATCTAAAAGGCAGTATTTTTATAAATAAATTATATAGCTACTTGTTTGATCTGATTTAATAACAGAATATGTGACTGTCACCTCATTTTCATCCCCATTTTGTCTAAGCAGCATCATGATACATGAATTTCTGTAATTTTGGTTTCATTTCTCTAACATAAGTGATATTATTTTGCCAAAAATTTTAATGTCCATTTATATCCAATAATCCTGAAGACTGCAGCTACTCTAATTGTAACGATAATTTATAGCTAACAAAATAATGTCAGAAGAATTTTTATGAGCAAAAAAAGAGAAAAGGGGAATGTGAAGAGTCCATCTGCAATTTATTATGAGCTTGAAAATTTTAATTTCTAGCAATGAAATTTAAAATCTTGGCACAATGAATATGAAATTTAACCCTTCACAATTTTATCCAGTGACAATGTTTTCCAACCTCCATTAATTATAGCTGTAGACAATGTTGCCAATGTACCGTGTTAAGTGTATCGCTCTTCTTCCCCCTAAGCTTCCTTTCTTAGCCTCAAAGCATAAAAAGGAAATATTATTTTTGTGGTAAAAATAAGAGTTGGCATCGTTACTGCTACAAACCTATTGACAGAATTACACACATATTTCACTTACAAAATAATAAATTTTTATGGTTCTTATTTAATGATTTTTCTTTCTTTCTTTTTTTTGGCTCTTTTCAACATCTGTGGCACATACGTGTCTGTTATATGCCCTTGTAAACCTCATCTGTTGGTCCATAATAATATCATTGCTGTATTCGTGCATTTATCCTTAAACTATTGCTTGAACTAAGCATATATGATGGCAATGTATCTTTCATTCACTTATCAACACCTCAGAATTTTGTGCTTTTTACTCCAATAGTGGTAACAATATGTGTGTACACATAGGTACATGCACATATTTATATATGGAAGTATTATGATCATATATGTATTCATTTCATACATGTATGAATTAAATGATTCATTTCCTTTACAGTAATATAACTATACTTTGTCTTATAGGACACTCAGAATACTCAACTTTATAATTATACTATTTCTTATTCTGTAACTATTTTTACTATAAAAGTTTGGAAGCAGTTGACTTTTATCTCCTATTTTATTTTCGAGGCTTGCTAGGCATTCTTCAAGCTACCAATTCATTTCATGACCTTTAGTTAAGTACACATGTTTTTGAACTCATGTCTTCCATTTTACTCATTATTCTAAAATTTCAGTGAGGAAATTCTGAAATGATTCTATTAGACAAAGTCACATGTGATTAAATTACTACAATTGCAACACTGAATATCTTTATTTAGCTTTGGCACTTAGGTTTTTGTGCTCCAGGTTGTGAGAAGTGATATGTACTTTGAGAGGTCTGTTAAGCAAAAAAGGAGCTATGAAATTTTGATTCAAAAAATTCTGAGCATATTGAGATGACAAAAGATTCTAAGATTCAAAAATGCTTGCTAAAAGTGTAACATGAAGAAAAGGGTGAAGATATGGGTTACCACCTTTTATTAAAACATCAAAAATATCAAAGATCAGAGTATTGTCACTTAAAGAGTGTGCATCTTAGATCTTTTCATCTGTACCAGAGGCATCTGGAAAATGAAGAACAATTGGGTGTTTTTCCTCTGCCATCTAACCAGAAGCCAGAAAAAATGAAAGGATGTCTGTCTATAACGATTTTTTTTTTTGCCTATCCCACCATTTTATATTAGGAATGTTAGTGGATGATTATTGTCTTTACTTTTTCTGGCCTACAGATAGAGAGGAATTATGCCCCAAAGGGCACATTAATCAAATTTAGATGAGGTTATGGAATTTTGACCTGATAAGATATACATCATATTGTTGTAGTCTGAACTGATGCTGTAATAGGATGGGGTTTTTGAAGAAGTTTGGATTGGATAAATGGATTTCACATATTCAGTGGAAATGAACCTTTTTTGGTCAGATAGTAGAATACAGTAGGCAAAATTCTGGTGATGCCTTCTCCCCCAAATCTGTGTCCCATGGTTATTTGAACTTTGATATAGGTACAGCTGTGATGGGATTTAACGTGTATTTACAATCCCAAATCAATTAACCTTAACATATGAAGATTATTGGCTTAACCCAATCAAGTACCAAGCAAGTCTTTTGAAAGCAGAGAGTTTTGATTAGCTGGTAGCAGAAGTCAAAATATTCAAAGCAAAAGTGGGATTTAATACATGCATGAAGCTGCTGAGATAGAAGGGGTCACATCCGTGTGTAATGCTGAGATGAAGGACCTGAGAGAATCCTGTGAGATAAAAGATGGCCCTCAGATGATGGCTAACAAGAAAAATGGGACTTCAGCCCTACAATTAGAAGGAACTGGATTTTTCCAAAAGCCTGAATGATCCTATCAATAGTTCCTCCCTCCCCCAGAATCTCTATAAAACCTTAACTAGCCTACTCTTTGATTTAAGTCTTTTGAGATGAGCCAACCGAGGATTTCTGAGCCATAGACATATAGACATATGTAAAGGTTTGTGACAATTCATTACTGCAGCAATAGAAAACTAATACTATCAGCAACTTGAGAAGGATTCTTCCCTCACTAGAATTTTGTTTTAGTTACTCTCTCATTTACAGCTTTTCAATATAAGTAAAACTATATTTTTTAATTAATCCATTGTTTCCATTTATTGTATTAGTATCATACTCTATCACTACCAGTAGCATTCCACTAGAAGCCCAAGTTTGCATTCTTAAACATAAATGGACAGATAAGAATGAGAAGAAATATAAGTAAAACCAGTAGCATTAAAAGGGCATGGCTACAAGCAATTGAATTGAGAACTGGTAAAATAGAATTTCAGAGAACTAAAACACAATATAAAAAATAAAATAATAGGAACAAAAATTATGACTCTTATAATTACTGATATTAGAGCCATAATAACAAAAATACTTGACTTTATTTCTAACATTTTTATATTTTGTATGTATTAATTTAATAATTTATTTCAAGAAAATATAGAATGTTCACTGCTTTATCTGTGTTTATTTTTTATTTTATGGCAGTGTTTTTTTTGGCTGAGGCTGGGTTTGAACCCTCCAACTCCAGCATATGGGGCCAACGCCCTACTCCTTTGAGCCACAGGTGCCATCTGCTATCTGTGTTTTATAGATAAGAGAAATTCAGTCACAAGTCAAGGTGAATTATTTGCACAAATCCAGGTATCTACATAAAGCAGAGCTGTAACATGAATTGAAATAGTTTTATTCCAGAGCTACTAAGGATAATACACTCCAAAATAAAAAAATGTTCAGAAGAAACATCTTTACATATACATATATATATATGTACATACAAACATGCAATTCTGTGTGTCTATATAAAGAAATGTTAAAAATTTTCAAATGGCTGAAATGTTTATAGTATTAGGTTCATGTAGAATAATCAATAAACATAGGGGATTATATGAAAATTTTACATGTATATATTAAATACTATGTAGACATAGAAAAAGAGCCAAATAATATGAAAACTACAAAATTAAAAATATAAAAGAGTAAATCATAAAGACATAACCAAAGAAATCTTCTTAGATTTGAAGGTCATAACAATTTTGCCACATGGACTGAAATGGATAAATCATTTAGATCTAGTCCGATACAAAGATTTTAGAATGCTAGGTTAAGAAAAGGGTGTGGGCAGAACAAGATGGTAGATTAGAACTAGCTCCTTACTAGCCACTCCTGGTGAGACAAGGGAAATAAAAATCCATCTTCCTCTGGCTGGGGGAACTTATACAAGGACATCACCCCAAGGGCACAATAAAACAATGGTAGACTCCAGGGGCAGCAAGGATGTCTGGAGCGGAGGAAAGCTGGCACAGAATGCAAGTGTTTGCATACCATCAGGGACCATCCGAACAGTCCTCATGAAATCTAGGTATGGTAATGGGCTGTCCTGTAGTTTATTGATTTCAAATTAAAAAGCTCTAGTGAGCAATTTAAACTGCTTAAACAAGTGAGAGGACTTGAACAATGCCCAGTGGCCAAGATTGATACCAGGTGGGGTGGCTCCCCCATCAGCTTGGCTGCTGCTTGGGTGCTGCCATTGAGGAAAGGCCATGCCAGAGGGACAATTCACCGGGTCCTAGTGTATGGCCAGTCCTGGTGTGCTTGTGCCTGCTGAACCCAGGAAACTATCTTTAAGGTAAGCTGAGCAGACTCTGCACCCCAGAGAAGGTCATTTTGTTGTCAAGGGGAACTATTTGATGTGCCTCCTAAAGGAAGCTGGTGAAGGTGTTAGAACCCAAATCATATGAAGACTGAATGCTAACAAAGTGAACAACTATGACTGAGGGCAAATAAGTCAGGAAGACAGGACTCAATCTTCTCTGCAATTAGAAATTGATTTCTGGCTTCTATTTTATATACAGCAAAACCAGCATGTGTTCTCCATCTCCTAACACAACACTGCCATCTGGTGTCTGGGAAATATATGGCAATGTATAGACACGTTTCATTTTTTTCTCCTTTTCACAGATTTTATCTTTGTTGATTTTGTTTTCTTTGCTCTATTTGTTGTGGTGGTTTGTGGGTTTTTTGGGGGGTGTGTGTGTGTGTGTGTGTGGTTGTATTTTTAGTTTTTCATTATTATTTTCTTCAATAGCAAGGGTTTATGGTTTTTCAGCCCCCTTTATACAGCCTCCTTTTTACTTCTCTCCTTTCTTTCTCTTTAGTAGAGATTTTTGTACTTTTCTCATCATGCCCACATAAATTTCTCAAGCAATAGCTAAGATATACACCTTTTTTATCTTTTATAATTTTACTTTTAATTTTCTTTATCTATTTTTATTATTTATTATTTTTCTTCCTTTTCTTTGGGTTCTGCAGAGTCACAGCATTGGTCTGGCTCAAGGAGATCATAAGCTCATGGTTCAGGGTGTCCTTCCACCTTTGGCCTTTGGAAAGATGTTATTTGTATGCTGCCACTGAGACCTACTGCAGCTATTTTCTTCCTTTTTATTTTTCTTCTATATTTGGCATAGGTGAAGTCTTGCCTTTGTCAAGGCTGGTAAGGAGCTACTGATTCAAGGGACTGACCCAGCCTATCCCCCAAAGGACTAGATTTGCAGATATGGTGATAGCACCCTGCTGATCACCACTGTTTTCATGTAGCTACTTTTCTATCTTTATGTCATTCATCTTTCCTCTTCAATTCTTTTCTTTCACTCTCCCTTCTTATTTTTCTCCTTCCCTTTCTTTCTTTCTTTCTTTCTTTCTTTCTTTCTTTCTTTCTTTTTTTTGCTCCCCTCTTGCTCTTTACCCTTATCTTCCTTTTGGACTTATACCAAAAGGCCACTTCAACATCTAAGCTGTGAGACAAGATAATTTAAAATGAAGGAGGTAGTGAGAAAGAATAAGCATGGGGAAGGAAGTGAGCATGAAGAAAACATACATGAGGACAAACCTACAGAAAAATTCTGGCAACATGAGAAACCGAAACAGAACAACTAACTTCCCTAAGGGAACATGAAGCAGCTACTACAGAAGACTTGACCTATAAAGAATTAATGAATTTGAAGAAAGGGAATTTAAAATATGGATGGTAAAAGCAATAAAGTGTATTGATGAGAAAGTAGAAACACAAAACCAAAAGATGGATGAAAGATAAGAAGAATATAAAAAAAGGATATGGCATAGATTAAAGAATTGAAGAGTCAATTGGGGAACTTAAAGAGACAGTAGAAAGTATCAAAAATAGATTAGACCATGCAAAAGAAAAAAATCTCAGAGATAGGGCGGCGCCTGTGGCTCAAGGAGTAGGGCACCGGTCCCATATGCCGGAGGTGGTGGGTTCAAACCTAACCCCGGCCAAAAAAAAAATCTTAGAGATAGAGAATAAAACTCTTAAGCTAACCCATGCAGTTAAAGTGTCAGAAAAGAGAGAGAGAAAGAAGAAGTATTACTGAGAGAATTATGAAACGTTATGAAACATTCAAAAATATGAATTATAAGTATCCCAGAAGGGGAAGAAGAATGCCCAAGTAGAATGGAAGCTTTACTAGAGGATTTCATAAATGAAAATTTCCCAAGCGTCACCAAAAGATTCCAACACACTCCTTTCAGAGAGATATTGAACCCCAAGTCAAATCAACTCAAACAGAGCTTTGCCAAACACATTGTCATGAACTTGTCTAAAGTCAAGGCAAAGGGAAGATTCTGCATGCAGCCAGGAGTAAGGGACAATTGACCTAAAGAGGTAAATCTATCAAGGTGACACTGGATTTCTCAGATGAAACTTTCCAAGCCAGAAGAGACTAGTCATCTGCCTTTAACCTTTGTAAACAAAACAATTTTCAGTCAGAATTCTGTATCTTGCTAAGCTAAGCTTCAATGTTGATAGAGATGTCAAATCTTTTACTGACATGCAAACATTGAAGAAATTTGCCACAAAACAAATACTCTATAAGAAATATTTAGACCTATTCTCCACACTGAATATCACAATGGATCACCAACCAGAGTAAATACCCATAAACTAAAGTCCAAACCCCAGCTTCCACAAAGGTGCAAAAGTGCAAAATATACCACAAAGTTGCAAAGGACCAAACCTTCACATCACAAAGGTGTGAAGACAAAAATAAGCAGCAGACTGTCACAAAAATAAGATGAATAGAACTCCACCACACTTATCAATTCTCTCAATAATAATGCTAATGGCTTGAATTCTCCACTGAATAGGCACAGGCTGGGTGACTGGATTTAAAAAAAAGCACAAACCATCTATATGATGTCTTCAGGAAACAAACCTAACAAGACGGGGTAAATGATTGGAAAACAATATTTAAGGCAAATCAGAAGAAATGATGGTTTATAATGATTTTCACCTACAGTTGAATTTAAAGCAACTAAATTTAAGAAAGACAAAGATGGTCACTTTGTACTGGTCCATGGACCAATACAAGAAGAGGACTTTTCAATTCTAAATGTTTATGCACCCAGCTTAAATGTTCCCAGATTTGTGAAACAGACCTTGATTGGTCTCTGAGCAATAAGGTATCCCATAAAAACACATTAGCTGGGAACATTAAAACCTTTCTGGTGTAATTGGACAGAACCTCTAAACAGAAACTAAACAAAGATATGAGGGACTTAAATGTTACTTTAGAACATGTGTTGTTAATAGACGTACACGGAATACACCATCCCAAAGCTAAGAAATATACATTCTTCTTGTCAGGCCATGGAACATACTTCAAAACAGATCATATCTTAGATTAAAAATCAAATCTCAACAAAATCAAAAGAATTGAAATTATACCATGTATCTTCTCAGAACACAAGGCAATTAATGTGGAACTCGAGTCCAACAAAAATTTTCATCCTCACACCAAAGCATGGAAATTAAATGACCTTATGCTGAATGACAGTTGGGTTAAGGAAGACATAAAAGAGGAAATTGTTAAATTCCTCGAACATAACAACAATGAAGTTATAAGTTACCAAAACCTGTGGGATACTGCCAAAGCAATTCCAAGGGGACATTTGTTGCATTAGATGCCTCCATATGAAAAGCAAAAACAGAGCACATCAACAACTAAATGAATAATATTAGAAAATGGAAAAAAACGGGCAATCTAATCCCAAACATAGCCAAAGAAAAGAAAAAAGATTACATTAGAATAAATTAAATTGAAACAAATGAATGAAACAAATGAAAACAAATTAATGATTCAGAAAATGAATACAGGGTGGCGCCTGTGGCTCAGTGAGTAGGGCGCCGGCCCCATATGCCGAGGGTGGCGGGTTCAAACCCAGCCCTGGCCAAACTGCAACAAAAAAATAGCTGGGCATTGTGGCAGGGTCCTGTTGTCCCAGCTGCTCGGGAGGTTGAGGCAAGAGAATCACGTAAGCCCAAGAGTTAGAGGTTGCTGTGAGCCGTGTGACACCATGGCACTCTACCCGAGGGCGGTATAGCGAGACTCTGTCTCTACAAAAAAAAAAAGAAAAAAAAAAAGAAAATGAATACAATGAAACTTGGTTCTTCAAAAGTATAAGTAAAATCAATAGACCATTGGCCAGATTAACTAGAAATAGAAAAGTAAAATTATTAATAACCTTAATCAGAAACAAAATGGAGGAAATATCAACAGATACCACAGAGATACAAGAAATTATCTGTGACTACTAAAAGAAACACTATACCTAGAAGTTCGACAATGTGGAGGAAATGGATCAATACCTGGAATCACACCATCTCCCTAGACTTAACCAAGAAGCAATGGATCTCTTGAACATATCAATATCAAGCACTGAGATCGAAGAAACACTAAAAATTTTTCTAACAACAACAAAAAAATTAGACCAGATGGTTTCACATTTGAATTCTATCAAACCCAAGGAATAGCTTGTATGACTAACCCAGAAACTATTCTAAAACATTGAGAAGAAAGAAACCTTCCCCAACATGTTATATGAAGCAAATATCACCCTGATTCCAAAACCAGGAAAGGACCCATTAAAAGGAAACTACAGAATAATTTCACTAATTAATATCGATGCAAAAATATTCAGTAAAATCTTAACCAATACACTGCAGTTACACATTAGAGAAATTATGCATCACAGTCAAGTAGACTTCATCCAAGGGATGTAAGCCTGGTTTAAAATGCATAAGTTCATAAATATAAGGTGTCCATAATGTTTGCATGAAACTTAAAATAGACAAATTTTTTAAATTTCACATGAAATTTGTGGACACCCTGTATAATTTACCACGTCAATAGAAGAAAAAACAACCATATGATCTTTTCCCTTGATGCAGAAAAATATCTGATAAAATTCAATATCCTTCACTAGTAAAAACACACAAGAATATAGTCAAAGTTCACAATTTTCTAAGTCTAATTGAATCCATCTACATTAATCCCACAGCTAATATCATACTAAATAAAGTAAAACTGAAAGCTTTTCCACTTTGAACTGAAACAAGACAAGGATGTCTTCTATTGCCACTACTGTTCAACAATTTGCTAAAAGTTTTAGCTAATGCAATCCGGCAAGAGAAGGATACAAGGGACATCCAAATGGGGACAAATGAGGTCAAACTCTTGCTCTTTGCCAATAATATGATCATATAATTAGAGAACCCCAGAGACTAAACCACAGGACTCCTTGAAAGTGGTCTAGAACTAGGGTAATGTCTCAGGGTATAAAATGAATGTCCACAAATCAGTAGCATTTGTATACACCAATGACAGTCAAGTTGATAAGCTAATCAAGGATATAATTCCCTTCCCAGCAGCGTCAAAGAAAAACTTAGGAGTATATCTAACAAAAGAGGTGAAGGAACTCTACAAAGAGAATTATGAAACCCTAAGAAAAGAAATAACAGAAGACATTAACAAATTGAAGAACACACCATTCTCTTGGCTGGGAAGAATCAACATTGTTAAACTGTCTACACTACCCAAAGCAATCTATAGATTCAATGCAATCCTCATTGAAATACCAAATCATGCATTGAATAATTGGAAAAAATAGTATTTGATTTTGTAGGAACCAGAAAACCCCCTCTACAGGCAATGCAATTTTTAGAAATAAAACCAATGCCAGAGGCATCACTCTATCAGACTTTAGGCTATATTATAAGTCCACAGCATTATATTGGCACAAAAAGAGACATAGACATATGGAACTGAATAGAAAAACAAGAGATGAAACCAGACTCTTATAGCCATCTGATATTTGTTCTTCAAACAGGAACATACACTGGGGAAAATAATCCCTATTCAATAAATGGTTCTGGGAGAACTGGATAACCACATGTAAAAGACTTAAACTGGACTTGCACCTCTCATCGCTTATAAAAATTGACTCAAGATGGATAAAAGATTTAAATCTAAGAAATGAAATAATAAAAATCTTTGAAGAAAGTGTGGGAAATTTCAACAACAATAAAAATAAACAAATGGGATTTAATTAAACTGAAAAGCCTCTCCATAGCTAAAGACACAATTAAAGGAAATAGATGTCCTTCATAATGGGAAAAATTATTTGCATGTTATGAATCTGAAAAAGGCTTGCTCCTGGGATATATGGACAAGTCAAATTAGTTAACAAAATGAAGCAAACAATCCTGTCTATCACTGGGCAAGAGCCATTCATCTGTCTTCCTTCTCTGAGTGAAAGATGCAGATGCTGTTTGGCATGGATGCAGAGGGAAGGGATCACTTTTATACTCAGAGAAGGAAGAAATGCAGAGAAGTGCAAATCAAAACTACCCCCTCAGATACTAGCTAAACATAGTAAGATTAGCCCACATTATCAATTCCCAAAGTTGCAGATGCTGCATGCATAGGTGCAGAGAGAAGGGATCACTTTTACACTTTTGGTGGGACTGCAACCTATTATAACACCTTTGGAAAGAAGTATGTAGAATCCTCAAAGAACTCAAATTAGACCTTCCAATTGATCCTGTAATTCCACTACTAGGCGGCTACCCAGAAGAAAAAAAAATCACTGTATCATAAAGACATTTACACTACACTGTTTATCACACTTCAATTTACAGTTGCCAAGATGTGGAAACAAACTAAATGCCCATCAGCACAGGAATAGATTAGTAGACTGTGGTATATATGTATACTATGGAATACTATTCAGCCATAAAAAGATGGAGGCTTTACAAGCTTGGTATTAACCTGAATGGAATTGAAGCACATTCTCCTTAGTAAAATATCGGAAGAATGCAGAAGCAAATATCCAGTGTGCTTGATACTAATATGAAGCCAGTAGATAATCTAATATACACACATAGGGGTAAAACTCAATTCGATTCAAGTTGAAGGAAAAGGGAAGAGGGAGGGATGAAGGTAAAAGAAGGAGGGATTGGTGTACTCGCACTTAACGGGCACAGCGTAGGGGGATATGTCACACTTTTGGGGAGTGGGACAAACTAGAAGATGGAGTCTACTTAACAAACTCAAATATTGTGATCTGGTTGTTCATACCCTCCTATTAATCTGAAATTAAACAATAAAATAAACATGCTTAAAATCAAGAGATAATAAAGAAAATATAATTTTAGTAGACATTTTGTGGTGTTTATTGTAAAACAGTTTCCACCAAAATAAGAGAGGGGAGTCAAAATAAACTTTTAGAGATTAAAAGAGCAAAAACATTAAAAGGTAGAAAAAATCATATTTAAAAAATACTGGAATCAGGAAACTGCTATTAGGACACTAACAACATTCTCTTTTGAGTGGTCCAGAATTTGCAATGCTAGACTAATGTATGTTTATCTCTGTTGTGAGTAATGCATACACTATTATGACAATGTAAATGAAGTTAAATTTTTCTTTAATTTTTTAAATCAACTATGGCTAATACCCAGAAAATAGTTATTGTTATAAAGCAGAATGGAACTATTAATAAATAAGAAAATATTGAAAAAAGTGTGAAGGGAGAATGATTGCCTGGGGATGGGCATTAATGTCTTTACCTTTCCTAGAATAATTTATTATCAGAAATTCATGAATAAATATATATTATATAAAATTCAAATATAAACAATAAAGGCATGAGCAGAATAACTACATATGATTATGTAAGTGTGAAACGTACAGATGGAGTAATGGAGAAGAATGGAGATTTAAGTCAGTTATATCCTGATTTCTTGGAAGTAAACAGATATGTGCTAATCTGAAATATTAAGCAAAAGAACATAATCTAAACCTTTTTAATTATAAAAATAATGTGGATAAAATTCAGTCTTTAATTTTGGAATATGATTTCAACCAGTTTTATATAAATATATATATTTCAGATTATATAACTATTGACAAAGAGTTTATTAAAAATATTTTATTAATGTAGTATGGACAAAATAGACTTATACAGGAATTACTCAAAGGCATTTACACTGTAGCATTAGGTCACGGTCAGGATACTATTAATGAGAGGCAAACTGCTATTATCTTTTTTGAGTCATGAAAAATGATGTTTTCCCTCAAAAAGTGGTAAATGATCAGGAGTTTAAGACCAGCCTGAGCAAGAGTGAGTCAAGTCCCCAACTCTAAAAACAGATGGGCATTGTGGCAGGCACCTGTAGTCCCAGCTACTTGGGAGGCTGAAGCAAGAGAACCACTTAAACTCATGAGTTTGAGGTTTCTGTGAGCAATGATTCCAAGGCTCATCCAGGGTGAAAAAATGAGACTATGTCTCAAAAAAAAAAAAAAAAAAAGGTAAAAGAATATGCTAACTTTACATAAATCTAACCCTTAATTAGAATAGTACAGTATGGCTTAAGTAATCATTCATGTTTAAAAATAATGTTTTTAAATTAAATTCTCAGATGTTTCAAAAATACTTTTTTTATTGTCTTTACCAAGTAGGTACATAAAAAATGATTCAACTTCAAGCCAATTTAAAAGGAATAAAAATATAACGTGTTAAACACTGAGTATATTCTAAGTACTTTCACATCTTTCAAATTTACAATTTTTTGTCCTAACAACATCATGAAGTAAATGGGATTATGGTTTGAACATTATAATTGAGAAAGCAAGGGATTACATCAAATCTTGCTCTAATGGGTATTAACACTAACCAAACCATTTTTCAAAATGTGGAAGCTGTGAAAATAACAAAACTAACTTCTAAATCTAAGGGTTTTACATAAATTATCTTATTTTGTTCTAATGCAATAATCAGTTATATTGCAGTTTGCAAGCCAATGCAGTAGTTAACATCCAGATCCAAATTGTGTAGAGGAGAAATAAGGTCAAAATAAAGCCAATGTTACTCTAAATCCAGACAGGCTCTTTATGTATTTTTATGTTTCCTGGGCTATTACATGCTTACGATAGATTATTTCTTTCAAATAATAAAAGAAAAAGTTAGTTAAAATTCTTTTTCCATCGGAGAAGCCAGTCATTGCTCTCTGACTCTTTGAAACAAAGATAAGACAGTGCATCTGCTCCAGGTAAGGTGTAGCTAACATAACAGTTTTGCATTTAAAAGTTATATTCTTAAAAAAAAAAAACATTTATGGGGAAAAAAACAGTAAAAATGAACCATTCCAAAACCAATTAGATTAGTGTTTTGTGACATATGATATATTGGCTTCTTTTAGAACAGATTTCATTCATTTCAACTCATTTGTTCAGCCTTGAAAATATAAGCATTTTGTACCATTGTTTTCTAAAGGGCAGATCATGCCATTTCCATTTGGTTTACTATTTTCAAAATGTCACAAAATGGCAAAGAGTAAAGAATCCTAGACACCAAGAGAAACAAGTTTTGCATATTTAATTATAAAAGAGAGAGCAAGTAAATATTCCCAAGGTTTTTCAAATAATTTTATCTAAAATACGCATGAATATATCATTTATGGATATATTAAATAGAAAAATAATCATCTCTTGATTACCTGTGTATGGACTTTGCCCTTAAGTGTATTCTTGACTGAACATTTAGAAATACTATTTAAATGAGGGCATATTTAAAATGAACATTGTTTCCAAGTCTGTGCTCCTCTGTCCTTTCTTCCTCCAACCTATTAAGCTTGATGATGATTGATCTTGGTTAATGTAATGATATGATTGAATTTGGGAAAACTTTGTAATTTTCCTCTGTTTGCTGAAAAATGCTATTTTTCTGTATGTGATCTCAGTCATTCTCATGCTTCCCAGCAGGACCCAGGAAAAGTCATGCAACTCTACTGATGAAACTCAAGCTTCAAGGCCCTCTAATTTCTGCATAGATATATTAGACATTATTTTCGTGTTTACTAGACATTGTTACCTTATCATGCCACATGTAGCAGAAAGCAAATATGACCCAAACTGAAGTCTTCACTTTTCCTTCTTCCATCCTGTTCAATCCAGTGGCATATCTGTGGTACAGTCAGTTACTTTCAAACTGAAGGCCTTGGATACTTCATTTATTCATGTATTTCCATTATTTCCCATTTAACCAGTCTTTAATTTCTGTAGATTTCACCTCAAATATGCACTTTCTTCTTTAACTCTTCTGTCACTGAGTACACAGTTCACCATTTTATGATTAGAATTCTATACTATCCTGTTCACAATCAATATTAAGTTTCTTTCACCCATACTTGAAGACGTTAATATCTATCCTGCCTTCCCCACTTATTTCTACGGGAGTCATTTTCTGCAAACCATGCTAATTACACTATCATAGTCATTAATTATCGTCTTTAACTTATGGTTGCATTGCAAATGTTAACATGGCGTAAAAGCTTCATCAAAACTTAGTCCCAACCAAGATCTCAGTTTTTGTCTTCTGCTTCACCCATTTCCTTCATGAGTATTGTACCAGCATCTCAATAAACTTCTTACCTGCTATTAGTTATATAATTAGTTTAATGATTTTCCCTATCTACTGTGTTGTCCTTTGCCTGAAGTGACCCTTCCACATTCTTTCCCCAACAAAGCTGTCATGCTTTATGTTTCATTTACTTATGGTTTACTTATGCCTCATGCTTTATGGTTCATTTTATCTTCTATTGGGTGTTCTTAGCATCATTTTTGAAAAATCACTGAAAATTTGAGAGGACAATTGACCTTTGAGCAATGTGAGTTTAAGGGACCTGAACTCCCACCCAGACAAAAGTCCATTCATAACTTTTGATTCACCCAAATCTTCACCAGTAGTAATCTGCTGTTGACTGGAAACCTTAACAATAATATAAACAATTGACTAACACATATTTTATATGCTACATGTATATATGTATATATACATCGGTATCTATCTATGTATATATTATACCATATCATTAACAATAAAGTAAGCTAGAAAAAAGAAAATGTTACTTAAAAAATATCTACTATTCATTAGGTGGAAGCAGATCAGCATAAAGGCTTTCATTCTTGCCATCTTCACACTGAGAAAGAGGCTTAGTCCTTGAATGTGGTGTCTATCAGACCTTGAATTCTTCAAGATTTATGTCTTGAAACTCTCACATCCCACATTTTCTTATGTGGATGTGCCTTATCCACGATCTCTTTCATGATTTCTTTGTTTGGCTATGTAAAAAATTCTATCAAGTCAGGCACAACATCTGGTCACAGTTTTCTCTAGTGGGAATTTATCATTTTGATTTTAATGGTCTCTCAGATTTTTCTGTAACAATAATGGCGTCTCCATAGTGTCCTATTGCAGATTTTCATGATGTTCTCTCTAGTGGCATTCTGTCTATTGTGGTGAAAATCTTTCCCATTGAATAACATGTGTCATGAGCCTTAAAGGTTATTATGATCCTGATTTCTAGGCTGAATCAGAGATGTTGTCTTTAAGGGCAAAGAAATTACTTTGATATTTTTTCACATTGAATTCTTGGGATTCTGGGTGACCAGGAGCATTACCCAGTATCAAAAAATCTATAAAAGGCAGTCCTTTCCTGACAAGGTATTTCTTCTTATTCAGGAGCAAAGTATAGATGGAACTAACATAGAGAAAGGATTCTTGTTGTGACTGACAGGTGGTTTTTATCTTTCCCTTCAAGGCTCAGGGTTAGCAGCTTTATAGGTGATCTGATCACAAACCTGACTGTAGAATTATCCTATTCCTTCCTGTCTTAAATCCTGGTGCTTTCTTCTCTTCCTTCCTAACAGATGTCCTTTGTGCCATTCTTTTTTTGAGATGAGGGCATTTTTGCCTGTGTTAAAAACCTATATATTTTCTTGAGATTATAACATTCATCTTTTTTTTTTTTTATTGTTGGGGATTCATTGCGGGTACAATAAGCCAGGTTACATTGATTGCAATTGTTAGGCAAGGTCCCTCTTGCAATCATGTCTTGCCCCCATAAAGTGTGACACACACCAAGGCCCCACCCATCTCCCTCTGTCCCTCTTTCTGCTTTTCCTCCCCCCCATAACCTTAATTGTCATTAATTGTCCTCATATCAAAATTGAGTTCATAGGATTCATGCTTCTCCATTCTTGTGATGCTTTACTAAGAATAATGTCGCTCAGTGAGTAGGGCGGGTTCAAACTCAGCCCCTGCCAAACTGCAACAAAAAAATAGCCGGGCGTTGTGGCGGGCGCCTGTAGTCCCGGCTGCTCGGGAGGCTGAGGCAGGAGAATCACATAAGCCCAAGAGTTAGAGGTTGCGGTGAGCTGTGTGACGCCACGGCACTCTACCCAAAGGCAGTACAGTGAGACTCTGTCTCTACAAAAAAAAAAAAAAAAAAAAAGCCAAAAAAGGCTGAATAATATAACATTCATCTTTAACAGATCAATGTTTTACTATTTCATAAACAGATGGAGTGCACCTATCCTCTACGTTCCCACTATCAAATATTTTAGTTCTGTATGTTCTTAACTGAACACATGGTTATTTTATTGCTTTAAATCATGAATAACTCTTTAAATAAAAAAAAATAGATGGATATGGGATGAAATGAGTGTTCAGATATTCTCAAAGTATTAATTAATTAATAAAAGTATTAATCAAATTAATCTCAAATTAACCAAAGTATTAATTCTATTTTGTATCATGTAGTATAATACTCCCTATAGCCTGGTGCTCTTCCCTTAGCCTTGCTTATGTGGTTGTGTTGGCAAAAAAAAATTTGGAGGTTTTAATCCAATAAAATGTTGATTTAAATATTTCTTGGTAAATTTTTTTTCTATAAGAAAAAACCTGCATTCATTTCTATTTTATAGTATGCATTGTCTTTGCATTCATTCTCAATTGATTTCATTTCTTTATAATTATCCTAAATTGATTTTGCTTATTTTCCTATATCTCTGGGTAGATCTGTTGATCAATTTGGAAGCCATAAGGCTGTATGGCTTTGAGCCTGTCACACAGAGAATGGGAGACCTCAAATCTCTAAGGTTGTTCAGTTGTAGAACATGTGATGGAGCATCTGACTACAGGACAATGAGATGGCACCCGAGACATCAAGATGGCGAGCCTTTGATTGTGCCGAACTACAAGAACACAATATCGCTTTCCACCTTCCATCCCTAACCTCAAACTTCACTTATCTGAAAAATTCCCTGAAAAAAATTGCTTGTTGAAGAAGACTAACTTTGTGCTTGAGGTTCTTTAACATTTAAATCTAATACGCCAGAACAGAGTTGATGAAAATTTGGTTATTTCTCCAAATGGTGTTTTTCCCCATCTCATCAACTGGTGTGATGCTTGTGGGATCATTGATGTCCCTGCCTGGCCTTTGTTTCTGGGACTTGCATGACCCCTGCCTCTTGAATATGTCAGCTAAGACCACTGTATGACAGGTTAGCACTACTCAGATGACTCAGAGTGACAAGCTTGGTAACAAATGAACCCGTGTATTCCAAGGTGCCAATAATGTTCTAGTAGTTTTTATAGAGTTCCTCACATATGAAGAGTGAGAATAACTTGAAAGAGTAAGATAATGTCAATGAGATGGCTTTTTAGTTCTGGTGAAATTGCAGTTACAAAGCCATACTGCATGTCAAGTTTCCTGAACCCCTGGTATTTAGTTGTCAATTTTCTTATTTTATGTTTCAGTCAGTTTGAATACAGAGCTGCTTTTACACGTGGCTATTTTGTGTGGTTTCACGTCTTTTATTGTCTTTTGCTTGATGTTTGGTCGACTAAAATTAATATCTGAAGTAGTTTAACATCAGGAAGTATCAGTGAAAATTCTCAGTTTAGCCAGGGCAGAGGTTAAGTCCAACTGAGATAGCTGAAGAGCTTCAGGGAAAGAAGATTGTGCAGCCACACAGAAGGAATCGTGTCGGATCAGTTACAGTAAGATAAAGCAACAGTGCTGAGCAGGCCACACCAACCTGAGCCATCTTCAGAGCCAATCTGGGAGGATGCATTTTAAATTTAACCACAATATACTTGTGTGCTGCCTGAAAGAATTATTTGCCTGTAAGACCAGGGGAAGTGCTGCCTGATGTCCAACCTTTTCATAACCATGAATTCCATACTCACATAGAATTTTTGGGTTCTGTTTAAGAACTTAAGAAATATATTTTGTAGCTTTCTATGTGCTAACGTCCAGCTTAATACTCTTTATTTTGTAATTCTTGAAACTCGAGTGCATTTTGTAATCATCATTTCCAAATGGGCTTTGAAATGTGACGAGCAATGAGATTTAAAAGGTTCTATTAGGAAAAAAATGTTAGTACTATTTAGTCTACAGAGAGAGAGTTTTGGGTATCATGGTAACATTTTCTTTAAACATGTGAAATTACCAAAAAGGTAGCATCCTCCTTCTCAGCGATGGTTCAGTTCTACTAGTGAACTGAAACGTGGAAAGGCTATTACAACAGAAGACTAGAGGAAAATTAACTGTGGATGAAGAGTACTCTGACAGTAAGTGCCTTTGAAAATGAAATTAACTAATATAATGTATTTCCCCAAGAAAGAGGCTCAGATCACAGAAGAGTTGCAAGGAAATTTCTCTGAATATTTGATTAGGTGATCTTAGAGATCCTTTTAAATTCCTTAACTGCAGTTGTTGCAGTTGTGAAAAGGATAGCTAATGAACTAGATGCAAAGAGGAAAACTCAGTCCAAGGCAAAAAAAAAGGAATATTTCTAGTGCTATGTACATCTTAAAATCACTTCATTTCCCAAATGAATATATGCTTAAATAGTAAAAAAATAATATTTTGAATATTATATTTAGATCTACAAACAGACTCTGAGATTCTTTCACAAATAGTTTAAATGTCGTATAAAATATGCATTGGAGATTAAACATGGTTTTTGAAAATGTTACATTTTAACAATTTGAACACATACCATTGATAGTAGCAAAACTAATTATTAACATGAATCTTGATAGACTTAAATACATAGCATTTATCAGAAAAATGTAAACATGCATATTTGCTGTTTCTTTCCAACAAAATGTAATTGTTTAATATTGAAATAAAACAAAGTAAGGCTATACTTTGAAGAAGACAAGAATACAAAAAAATTGAAAATTAAAAAGAATATACTTAGATCAAGTTAAAGTTAAGTCTTTGTTATAATTAGGGCAAACTAAAATGGCTTAATATTTGGCTGTTATTTTTTCTGATTAATATCAACTCAAACTTATCAAAATAGGTTAGCAATTGTTTTCAAAACCAAAATTATGGCATCACGTGTAGTGATTTATACTCTTATTGACCTTCCGTGGAATAAAAGTCAAGTTCCAGTTACACTATTCCAAACTTAAAAAAAAAAAAAAGAAAGAAAGCCAAAGTGTATTCAAATTATTAAAATTGTAATATTCAATATATATTGATGAATATAAGTTACATTTAAGCACCTCGTATAAATAATTGCAGCAGATAAATGTGACCTGAGTATTAAAATTTTAATACAGTTTTTTTCCTTTCTTATAATGTGTATATGTTTTTTGGCACCTTCTCTATAAGTTTTTTTTTTTTTTATAAACAATTTTTTTTTTTTTTTATTGTTGGGGATACATCGAGGGTACAATAAGCCAGGTTACACTGATTGCAATTGTTAGGTAAAGTCCCTCTTGCAATCATGTCTTGCCCCCATAAAGTGTGACACACACCAAGGCCCCACCCACCTCCCTCCGTCCCTCTTTCTAATTCCCCCCCCCATAACCTTCATTGTCATTAATTGTCCTCATATCAAAATTGAGTACATAGGATTCATGCTTCTCCATTCTTGTGATGCTTTACTAAGAATAATGTCTTCCACTTCCATCCAGGTTAATACAAAGGATGTAAAGTCTCCATTTTTTTTAATGGCTGAATAGTATTCCATGGTATACATATACCACAGCTTGTTAATCCATTCCTGGGTTGGTGGGCATTTAGGCTGTTTCCACATTTTGGTGATTGTAAATTGAGCTGCAATAAACAGTCTAGTGCAAGTGTCCTTATGATACAAGGATTTTTCTCCTTCTGGGTAGATGTCCAGTAATGGGATTGCAGGATCAAATGGGAGGTCTAGCTTGAGTGCTTTGAGGTTTCTCCACACTTCCTTCCAGAAAGATTGTACTAGTTTGCAGTCCCACCAGCAGTGTAATAGTGTTCCATTCTTTCCACATCCACGCCAGCATCTGCACTTTTGAGATTTTGTGATGTGGGCCATTCTTACTGGGGTTAGATGATATCTCAGGTTTGTTTTGATTTGCATTTCTCTAATATATAGAGATGATGAACATTTTTTCATGTGTTTGTTAGCCATTCGTCTGTCATCTTTAGAGAAAGTTCTATTCATGTCTCTTGCCCATTGATATAAGGGATTGTTGGCTTTTTTCATGTGGATTAATTTGAGTTCTCTATAGATCCTGGTTATCAAGCTTTTGTCTGATTGAAAATATGCAAATATCCTTTCCCATTGTGTAGGTTGTCTCTTTGCTTTGGTTATTGTCTCCTTAGCTGTACAGAAGCTTTTCAGTTTCATGAAGTCCCATTTGTTTATTTTTGTTGTTGTTGCAATTGCCATGGCAGTCTTCTTCATGAAGTCTTTCCCCAGGCAAATATCTTCCAGTGTTTTTCCTATGCTTTCTTGGAGGATTTTTATTGTTTCATGCCTTAAATTTAAGTCCTTTATCCATCTTGAGTCAATTTTTGTGAGTGGGGAAAGGTGTGGGTCCAGTTTCAGTCTTTTACATGTAGACATCCAGTTCTCCCAACACCATTTATTGAATAGGGAGTCTTTCCCCCAAGGTAAGTTCTTGTTTGGTTTATCAAAGATTAGGTGGTTGTAAGATGTTAGTTTCATTTCTTGGTGTTCAATTCGATTCCAAGTGTCTATGTCTCTGTTTTTGTGCCAGTACCATGCTGTCTTGACTACTATGGCTTTGTAGTACAGACTAAAATCTGGTATGGTGATGCCCCCAGCTTTATTTTTGTTACAGAGAACTGCCTTAGCTATACGGGGTTTTTTCCGGTTCCACACAAAACGCAGAATCATTTTTTCCAAATCTTGAAAGTACGATGTAGGTACTTTGATAGGAATGGCATTGAATAGGTAGATAGCTTTGGGAAGTATAGACATTTTAACAATGTTGATTCTTCCCATCCATGAGCATGGTATGTTCTTCCATTTGTTAATATCCTCTGCTATTTCCTTTCTGAGGATTTCATAGTTTTCTTTATAGAGGTCCTTCACCTCCTTCATTAGGTATACTCCTAGGTATTTCATTTTCTTTGAAACTATGGTGAAGGGAGTTGTGTCCTTAATTAGCTTCTCATCTTGACTGTTATTGGTGTACACAAAGGCTACTGACTTGTGGACATTGATTTTATATCCTGAAACATTATGTATTTGTTGATGACTTCTAGGAGTCTTGTGGTTGAGTCTTTGGGGTTCTCTAAGTATAAGATCATGTCGTCAGCAAAGAAGTAGAGTTTGACCTCCTCTGCTCCCATTTGGATTCCCTTTATTTCTTTGTCTTGCCTAACTGTATTGGCTAGAACTTCCAGCACTACGTTGAATAGTAAAGGTGACAGAGGACAACCTTGTCTGGTTCCAGTTCTAAGAGAAAAAGCTTTCAGTTTTACTCCATTCAGTAAAATATTGGCTGTGGGTTTGTCATAGATAGCTTCAATCAGTTTTAGAAATGTGCCACCTATGCCTATACTCTTCAGTGTTCTAATTAGAAAAGGATGCTGGATTTTATCAAATGCTTTTTCTGCATCTATTGAGAGGATCATGTGATCTTTATTTCTGCCACTGTTAATATGGTGGATAACGTTTATAGACTTGCGTATGTTAAACCAGCCTTGCATCCCTGGGATAAAGCCTACTTGATCATGATGAATGAGTTTTTTGATGATAAGCTGTAATCTATTGGCTAGGATTTTGTTGAGAATTTTTGCGTCTATATTCATGAGTGAGATTGGTCTGAAATTCTCCTTTTTGTTTGGGTCTTTTCCTGGTTTTGGTATCAGGATGATGTTTGCTTCATAGAATGTGTTGGGGAAGATTCCTTCTTCCTCAATTTTTTGGAATAATTTCTGCATTACAGGAATAAGCTCTTCCTTGAAGGTTTGATAGAATTCTGGAGTGAAGCCATCTGGACCAGGGCATTTTTTGGTTGGAAGATTTTTTATTGTTTCTTTGATCTCAGTGCTTGAAATTGGTCTGTTCAGGAGCTCTATTTCTTCCTGGCTGAGCCTAGGGAGAGGGTGTGATTCCAAATATTAATCCATTTCTTTCACATTGTCAAATTTCTTTGCATAGCGTTTCTGGTAGTATTCAGAGATGATCTCTTGTATCTCTGTGGGATCAGTTGTTATTTCCCCTTTATCATTTCTGATTGAGGTTACTAGAGATTTTACTTTTCTATTCCTCGTTAGTCTGGCCAATGGTTTATCTATTGTATTTATTTTTTCAAAAAACCAACTCCTTGTTTCATTAATTTTCTGAATGATTCTTTTGTTTTCAATTTCATTGATCTCTGATTTGATTTTGGATATTTCTTTGCTTCTACTGAGTTTAGGCTTAGATTGTTCTTTTTCCAATTCCATAAGATCTCTTGTGAGACTGTTGATGTGCTCTCTTTCTGTTTTTCAAATGTAGGCATCTAAAGCGATGAATTTTCCTCTCAAAACTGCTTTTGCAGTATCCCACAGGTTTTGGTAGCTTGTGTCTTCATTGTTGTTATGCTCAAGGAACTTAATGATTTCCTGTTTTATTTCTTCCTGCACCCATCTGTTATTGAACAGAAGGTTGTTTAATTTCCATGCCTTTGGGTGGGGTCGAGCATTTTTGTTAGAGTTGAGTTCCACCTTTAGTGCCTTATGGTCTGAGAAGATACAAGGTAATATTTCAATTCTTTTGATTCTGTTGAGGTTTGTTTTGTGTCCCAGGATATGATCAATTGTGGAGAATGTTCCATGGGGTGATGAGAAGAATGTATATTCTTTATCTTTGGGATGGAGTGTTCTATATGCGTCTATCAAGCACAGTTGTTCTAGGGTCTCATTTAAATCTCTTATATCCTTGTTTAATTTCTGTTTAGAGGATCTGTCCAGCTCTGTAAGAGGAGTGTTAAGGTCCCCTGTTATTATGGTATTATCAGATATCATATTGCTCAGACTGAGTAAGGTCTGTTTCAAGAATCTGGGAGCATTTAAATTGGGTGCATAGATATTTAGAATTGAAATGTCTTCTTGTTGTATTTTTCCCTTGACCAATATAAAGTGACCATCTTTGTCTTTTTTGACTTTAGTTGCTTTAAATACACATGTATCTGAAAATAAGATTGCAACTCCTCTTTTCTTCTGAATTCCATTTGCCTGAAAAATTGTCTTCCAACCCTTGACTCGGAGCTTTAATTTGTCTTTTGAAGCCAGGTGTGTTTCTTGCAGACAGCAAATGGATGGCTTGTGTTTTTTAATCCAGTCAACCAATCTATGTCTCTTCATTGGGGAATTCAAGCCATTAACATTTATTGAGATAATTGATAAGTGTGGTAGTATTGTATTCGTCTTATTTTGTGAGTGTCCATTACTTAGTTTTATCTTTTGCATCAGTGTCGAGGTTTGGTTCTGTCCTTTAATTTCTGAGTTCTTACTTTGCTCCTGATCCATTGTGGTGGTCAGTGTGCAGAACAGGTTGAAGTAGTTCCTGTAGAGCTGGTCTTGTTGTGGCGAATTTCCTCAATGTTTGTATATCCGTTAATGATTTGATTTCTCCATCAATTTTGAAGCTTAGCTTAGCAGGGTACAGAATTCTGGGCTGGAAATTGTTCTGTTTAAGTAGATTAAAGGTAGATGACCATTGTCTTCTTGCTTGGAAAGTTTCATTAGAGAAGTCTGCGGTTACTCTGATGGTTTTGCCCCGTTAGGTCAACTGGCGCTTACTCCTGGCAGCTTGCAGAATCTTTTCTTTGGTCTTGACTTTGGACAGGTTCATCACAATGTGTCTTGGAGAAGCTCGGTTAGAGTTGAGGCGACCTAGGGTCCGATAGCCCTCTGAAAGCAGTGTGTCAGAATTTTTGGTGATATTTGGGAAATTTTCTTTTATAATATTCTCTAGTATGGCTTCCATTCCTCTGGGGCATTCTTCTTCTTCTTCTGGAATTCCTATAACTCGTATGTTGGAACGCTTCATAAAGTCCCATAATTCTGACAGTGAACGTTCTGCTTTCTCTCTCTTCTTTTCTGCCTCTTTTACTATCTGAGTTATCTCAAAAACTTTTTCTTCTACCTCTGAAATTCTTCTTCTGCATGGTGTAACCTGTTGCTGATACTTTCCATTGCATCTTTAAGTTCCCTGATTGACTGTTTCATTTCCTTCAGCTCTGCTATATCCTTTTTATATTCTTCATATCGTTCATCTCTTATTTGATTCTGTTTTTGAATTTCCTTTTGGTTAATTTCCACTTTATTAGCAGTTTCCTTCATTGTTTCCATCATTTCTTTCATTGTTTTCAACATGTGTATTCTAAATTCCCTTTCTGTCATTCCTAACATTTCTGTATAGGTGGAATCCTCTGCAGTAGCTATCTCATGGTCCCTTGGCGGGGTTGTTCTGGACTGGTTCTTCATGTTGCCTGGAGTTTTCTGCTGATTCTTTCTCATGGGTGATTTCTTTTATCTGTTTCCTTGCCCTAATTTTCCTTTCACTTCCTCCTGCTCTTTAAGTTCTCGTGCCTGTGGACTCAGTTGCTTCCTTTATTAGCTTGCCTTCACTCTCAGGCTTGGGTGTTGAATTCAACTCTGCTTTCTTCTGGCCGGGTGTGGTCTCCACGTTAACTACAGGCTTCTCCCCTTGCTGGATGCTTTTGCCTGGTTCTAGGGTCCCCTGCTGGAACTGCTGGGGCTGGGGCTGGAGCTGGACCAAAGCTTGGGATCCCACGCATTCTTCCTCTATAAGTTTTTTAAAATATATTTAACTGAATTTGACATGACCACTCCAAAAAGAGTAGTCAGATTCTACAAAATATTTCTTCCCAGCCAAAAATATTTGGATTCTCTGTTTGCACAGCTTCAGGATGAGGAAAACTATGACTCTACTTCCAAAGAAGAATTACTGTGATGGGCAGACTGAGAACACTTGATGGCAGTTGAGGGCAGATGTGGCCCCAGGTCAAGTCAGAACTATGATGTAAATCAACTTTGGTTAAAGAGTGCAGAGTTACTTGGCTTTAAATTATAGCTTTTAGTTTAACGGGAAAGACATGGAACTGGTATCAGAAGATGGTCTACTACAGTTCTGTGTAGACAGTTTTTAAAAGTACTGGTGTTGAAATAAAAGTGGTTTTGAAATTCACATCTACCCAGTTGTAGGATCTAAAGTTTACCTTATTTGTCCTCTTAAATGTTAGTTTAGTTGTGAAAATTTAATAAACCATGTAACATGGATAAAACAAGGTTTGCCATATTATAAATACTGAATTATTGTTGTTTACGAACAGCTAAATTTTACTCTCTGCTACACTAATGCTTTGATACAAAGTGATTATACTATATTGCAGAACAATATAAGGTAATAACTATCCCAATCTCCTTTAAAATTACAGTCATACAAGGAAAATGAGTCAGAGAGAGTTCATGTGACTCGCTCAACTTACATAGTTTGAAAGTGACATAGGTAGAATTTGAACGCAATACTTTACTTTTTAGATTTAAATTTTCATCATCCTGCATTTTGAGAACAGTGTGAGATAGGTAGAGATGACAGATAGATGGATGGATGGTTGAATAGACAGATAGATAGCAAATCATGTTGACAGATAGATAGCAAACCAGGTTAACAGAATAATAGAACATGGGCATTTGGAGAAAGTAGAACAGTATTACAGAATTCACACTAGTCCTCCAACTATCATTCTGTCTTCTCTTCAAAGATTTTAAGACCTTGTATACAAAGCTAATTTTCACATTGCTAAAAATTATGGAGTGCTGTGTTTTTCTCTTTATGGGCTTAATAATTTCATTGTTATTTCTTTGTAGTTCATCCATAATGTGATTTGGGGGGGCTATTTGGCTATGAGTAACTGGAAGTATTGCTGACATCACCACTAAATTACTTGTGGCAGAAGCTGTTAATTAATACAAATGTCTTTTCTCCAGGGACATGTTTCTCAAAATACACTATCAAGAATTAAAAGCTGAGAATTATTTATGGTCTATAAAGAAATATAAAAGACAACTATACAAAAATCCTTGTCATTATACAATTGTATTAATATTTCAGTTCAAATAGGAATTTCACTACATACTAATTTATAAATGATTAAAGAGAATTAATGATTTCATTCCAATTTATTAAACTGACATTAGGTATGAATAGGTGTGAATAAGAATGATACTTTTCACTTAACATACTTTCTTTTCTTTTTTTATTGTAGAGACAGAGTCTGACTTTATCACCCTTGGTAGAGTGCCGTGGCGTCACACAGCTCACAGCAACCTCCAACTCCTGGGCTTAAGCGATTCTCTTGCCTCAGCCTCCCGAGTAGCTGGGACTACAGGCGCCTGCCACAACGCCCGGCTATTTTTTTGTTGCAGTTTGGCTGGGGCCGTGTTTGAATCCACCACCCTCGGCATATGGGGCCAGTGCCCTACCCTCTGAGCCACAGGCGCTGCCCCATACTTAACATATTTTCATGCATTTACCTACATTAAACAACACTGTTTAGAATGTTCTTTTATAAGAGGCTTTCAAGATTGAATGATAAAAAAACACAGTCAAACTAGTACTTAATTTCTATCAAATGACACTGAATAAATGAATGAATAAAAGATCTAATAATCTTTTTTATATAACATAATTTCAATTGCTCAAATTCGAGTCATCCTATAATTTTGAAAATATTTGCATCATATAAAACTAATGTTCAAGAGCATAATCTTAATATTATATGGACAATTTATTCATTTGTTTGATTTTAGGACACCCCAAGTTTATACCTGTTGGGCTAAAACAATAACAGAGCTCTTTCCAGTTATGAAGTGTATCAATTAAGGCAATAAATTACGTAGTCACACCACTTCATATATATAATGTATCATCTTTATACATATTTTATACATTGGTTTTAGAAATGGATTGGCAATAACTTATAAATAGAAAAATATAATGAGTATGGTCAAGCATAGAATATTTAAACATTTTATTGGACAATTAAATTATCTTTCTGAATTATAAAATATCTCTTGGCCATGTCTTACATTGAGATCATAAAAATACCATATAAAAATTCCTTTTAAGTTGTATTTTAAATTCAATTTTAAAATATAAATATATATTCAAAGGATTAACTAATCTCTATAATGTAACTGTAGCATTAAAATTACAACAAGCCATATTGGTCTTACTTACAGTAATAAAATCAGTGACTTTTCACTAATCAGTTAAATTGGCCTATTTTCATACATACTGTATTCTTTCACAAATTGTGTGTTGAACTTGGCAATTGCATCTTTATTTTTAAGGCATTTTGAATATATGCATCTCTCTCAAACAAGCAATACTTTTTTTTTTTTTTTTTAGAGACAGAGTCTCACTTTATGGCCCTCAGTAGAGTGCCGTGGCATCACACAGCTCACAGCAACCTCCAACTCCTGGGCTTAAGCGATTCTCTTGCCTCAGCCTCCCAAGTAGCTGGGAGTACAGGCGCCCGCCACAATGCCCGACTATTTTTTGGTTGCAGTTTGGCCAGGGCCGGGTTTGAACCCGCCACCCTCGGTATATGGGGCCGGCACCTTACCCACTGAGCCACAGGCACCGCCCACAAGCAATATTTTCTTATGGGAACAATTAGGTTACATGGCCTTTCTCAGGCATGTAATATATAATTGGCTTCAAACAATAAGTATTTTTCTGTATGGGTTAGAGCAGAAAAATGCAGCATAACATTTTATATAAGGTACTATACCCTTTGATTAACGGAAGAACTGTTATACATGAGTCAGAAATATACATAAACAGATAATTTAAATTGATATCTGAGATTCAGACTATAGCCAGTTAACTTGTGATTTAGTTAATAAAATATGAAAATAGGCAACCTAGTTTATAGTGAAATGTTAGTGAAAAATAGACAAACAAAAAATACAAACTAAAAAATGTCTAGTATCCTTATGTGAATTCACATTTTTACTGTTTGCTTGAATTGACATTAAAAACACATTTCCTTTCCATTTTCTTTTAATCATGCTACTACATTCTCTTGCCAAATGAGCTGATACTTATTTTAAAGCCATATATTCAACTTGTATAAAATTAGTTTCAAAAACATTCAAAATGTATCATTTTAAAAAGGTACTCAATGCAGATTTCTTCAAAATAAACAGAGAACATTATAAATATAGAAAACATGTATGAATGTTTCAGTTTATTTTTGAATTGTATATTACATCAGTAAAAAATAGGAATATTTTGTTAACAGAAAGAACATTATGTATGTATATATATGTGTGTATATTATATATATACACACACACACAGACAAACACACACACATACCAGGAAATTAGGCAGAAAAATTCTCCTTCAATGATTTCAAATGCACATATTTTTATGCATTCTTATAATTTTAAGAAATGCATATTACAAGGAAATTGCATTTCTGGTCTTTCTATAGACTCAATGTTGTATCCTCAAAATTCATATATTGAAATCTAATCCCCAGTATGATGGTATTTGGAGGTGGAGACTTTGGTAGATGATTAGATCATGAGGGCAGAGTTTTCATGAATGGGAGTAGTGCCCTTAAAAAAGAGGTCCCATACTTGGTGTGTGTCACAAAAAAAAAAAAAAAAAAAAGAGGTCCCAGTTGCTTCTCTGCTTTTTCTGCACTGTGAGGACATTGTGAGGAGGTGATTGTCTCTGAACCGGGAAGTAGCCTCACAGATACTAAATCTGCCAGTTCCTTGGTCTTGGACTTGCAAGGCTCCAGAGTTAAGATAAATAAATTTTTGTTTTTCATAAGCCTATGGCATTTTGTTATACCAATATGAGCAGACTAAGACAGAAATTGACACTGAGAAATACGGTTCCTGTGTAAGAAATATCTAAAAATGTTGAGAATGGTTTTAGAATTGAATATTAATAATAATTCAATTTCCAGACTATTCTTTTCTACATATTCAATGTTATAGAGTAGGTTCAATATGTTTATGCTGATTTGAGCTGTATATTTTCCTCTTTTTTTACACTTTCATTTTTGGTGGGGAAATACAGAGTATGTTTCCTGATAGGCATTAAAGATAAATTGAAGAAGGCATAAAAATCAGATTTTTAAAAGATCTATATCTGTGGCTATTTTCCACTTCTTTCCTTGAGTTGAAATAATACGCGGTATATGCCTTTTTTCTAAGGGTTTCACTGTCTAACGCCTCATACACTGCATTTCAGTTAACTATTCTTCTATGGTCTGATATTTAATCTTGCGCGCATGATGTTACAATCAACTTTTAGTTGTAAAAGACTTAGCTTTCTTACTCTCTATTTTTTAGTATTCTTTGTTGATTTTTTTTTTTTTTTTCGTAGAGACAGAGTCTCACTGTACCGCCCTCGGGTAGAGTGCCGTGGCGTCACACGGCTCACAGCAACCTCCAACTCCTGGGCTTAGGCGATTCTCTTGCCTCAGCCTCCGGAGTAGCTGGGACTACAGGCGCCCGCCACAACGCCCGGCTATTTTTTGGTTGCAGTTCAGCCGGGGCTGGGTTTGAACCCGCCACCCTCGGCATATGGGGCCAGCGCCCTACTCACTGAGCCACAGGCGCCGCCCTCTTTGTTGATTTTTATGTTTGACTTCAGAAAAGAGTGAAACTGAAAGGAGCCTCTGTGAGAATAAGTAATGGCTAGGGGAGAGGTTAACATCCTTCCATGGATACCATATCTCATGTAAAACAAATTTTATTATTTGAAATAGAGGCCTGCTGGTCGGGACATTCCACACCTAAACTGACAACAATGTTCTGTCAGGAGTAACACTTTCCTATTTATCATATTAGCACCAACGTTTTTATATACAACTGTACTCATGGGTTTTTTAAATTGGCCACATTTTTGTGCAAAATTTCATGTCTTAGCTAAAAGTTTTTAGTAGAGTTAATATATTAACCACATACATGTTCCCTATATCTTCATTTTACGCCTTCAAAATAAATGTTATAATTTCTTAAGAGCTTTTGAAAAAGGCACTACTTACTCTGTTGCTCTGTGAAGAATTTCCTTCCCTAAGGGAGCATATCTATCATAAATTCAAGCTTTAATTAGGCGACCATCAGTCTCTTTTATATATTTGATGGATTTATGGCTCCCACTATGGAAGTGAACCAAACCATGCAAAGCCAATCTTACTAACAGGAATAAGTCTTTAAAACAGGACAAATGAAAGACACCTAAGTAATAGAGATTCCCTATGTTCTTCATCAAATGTGTGGGAGAGTGTTTAATCAATGAAAACTACCAAGTAATATTAAACAGAAGCACTCTTTTATGTATGGTAATACCTCGAAGTCTGACTTGCAGAAGTATGTAGATAGAGTATATAGGCCTAGCAATTCAATCCTGGCATTTCATCTTTAGTTAATTAATTTTTCCAAATTATTAGTGGTCACTATTCTTCTTATGATTATGTAATTTTTTCAACCCCTACAAAGTAAAATGTCATAAAACCCCAGCAGGGTTGCATAGTTTGTTAGTATTTCATATTTATAAGTCACATGAAAGCATTCAGAAACATTCTCTTCACCACATCATCTCTTTATTTTTTAAAAGAGCATAAATAGACATTGGGAATCAATGAAATAATTACCATGTGTTGAAAAATGGAGACTCCCTAGAAAACATTTTATGACATTTAAATAGTTCAAGGCTGAGGAAAACTTAAAATAATACTGGAGAGAAGATGCATAAGTCTGGAAAAAAATTAATGGTGTAGCTTTATAATTTGTATTTTTTCTCTTTAAATTTTTTTGTTCTGCTAGGCATCTTCTCAAAATTTAATACCCTGACTTTCTAAAAGTTTCCTATGAGAATTATCTGATATGTCTTTCATATGCTCATGAGTGTTGAAGTCACTAAGATCATTTTCTGTATTCCTCATGGCATTCATTTCTGCATAATCCCTGTTATAGTTCTTAATTAAAATTCCTGTCATTGACTTTTACTCACAACATAATTTGTTTTAATGGCAAAGTAATATTCTTTGATTTCCATAAATGCTTACATATTTTATTTAACTGTACTAATCTTTACATACTAAAGTTACCCATACATTGATTTCCCCTCACATAACTACTGGATATATTTTAGAAATGTACACTCAATTTTATTTCTGTGAGATTTACCTATGTGAGTATGTCTGTGCACTTCCATGCAGCAAGCTGTTCCTCATGCTTATTAATCTGTGGTATTCCATGGAATGAATTTAATGGTAATAAATAAGTCATTTCCTTTATTTGAATTAATACTACTTTTATTAATATTTTTAAAAGACCATATGTTCATTTATGTTGCCAAATTTTGTTTTATTTTTTCATAAATTTTAAGAATTTCAAGTTTATAGAAAAGTTTCAAGAATATTTGCAACATCTGTCTGCTTTCTTTCTGTCATTCATATGTCTATATTTTGCATACATATGTTTTGCTGAAGTTTATCAGCGTAGAAATAGACATTATTATATGTTACCGTCAATACATTAGTGTTTCTCAAATGAAGGAAGGCAAATCCTCGGCAAAACCACAATAGGATTATCACATATACAAAAATAGGGCTGTCAGATGCTTCTTTTCTAGTATATAAAGTTCATATTCAAGTCTTGCCAATTATTCAGTATTATCATCTTTCTTTTATAATTTTGTTGCTGCTTCTGTTTTCTTCTCTCTCCTGTCTTTCTCTCTGACTCTGTCTCTCTTTCTTGGTCTCTCTTTCTCTGGAGAAATAATACTTTCACCAAGCAGTGCAAGGAAAGGGAATGAACCAGAGTGGAAGTGGCAGGAATTGAGGAAAATACAGCACAAGAGAAAACACAGAGATGAAAGATGGGCTGGGGAGGTCTGACTGAGCTGATGGCTGCAGCCAGCACCAAAGCACGAAGTCACCTTTATTTTATAGTATCTCGGCAGGGTTGTCTACAGGGAAGTAGCCTAGACAAAAGGTATCTTTGTTCTTACAGTAGGATTGGAAAATATAAATAAGTTTAATAAAGACAGATCATCCTGTTAATGGTTTCTACTCAACTTGGTTAGCATATGAAAAGAAGAAAAAGGGAAAGATCACAAGGATCTCTGCATAGTTTCTAAACACGAACTAGACAAAGAAAGAGGTAGGTGATTTCTGGCAGAAAGGAATATGGCTGTTTTGGGAAAGGAGGAGAAGCAGTCAGGGTTCATTCCCTGAATGTTCCGCAGGCTGTGGGGGTCCTGCCGCCTCCCGGCCGCTCTCCTCATACTACTTTGCAGTTTAATGTGCACATTATACAGTCTCTGTCATCTGGAATTTTGTCTGAGATTTCTTATTTTTAGCCTTTTGCATTTGGTGTTTCAACATTTTTTTTTTTTTTTCACTTAGACTGAGTTCTCTCCCTCTTACTCCCCCCAACGGGAGAGAAGAACGATCATCGATGGCAAATGGCAACTGCACTAAAGCAACCCCAGGAGCCAGCCGCTTCGTGCTCAGGAGAGAACGCAGTGCCTCCTCCTGGCGGTTTCCAGTGCTCTACACATTCAGAGAGACTTCTCGGGTAAACGAATTATAGAAATGTTCCTGAAAGTCTAGTCTTGTGTTTCTACATATTTAATGTAAAAAAAAAAGGTAAAAGGAAAATTATAATGCCTTCTGAAAGCCAAGACTTTTGTTTAAGAAAGAGTTGCCCCATGAAAAGTCAAACAGTTACCTCCCTAAGAAGAGTAGAGAGAGAAAAAAAAAAAGAAGAAGAAGAAGAAAGAAAACCATGAAATGTATTGCTAATGACTTCTCTCACTGTGATAGCTGCTAAGTTAATGCCCTGGGTGCCATATGGGCTCCTCAGGTCACCAACGTCCTCTGTTACAGCACATGGTCTTTTTCTGTGTTCTGTAAGCTATTCCAGTCCAGTAACTTCAGAGAAGCTTAGATGACCTACGGGACTATAAACAGTCAGAGCTGATGAGCAGACCTTCTATAAATTATTTTATAAAATAATTTTAACACATTTTATAAAAAACTAGAAACTATATATATATTCAACATGCTCAATATTAAAACAATCAGTATAAATTGTAAACTTTTAATTATTTTTGTCCTTGTGTCCTTAGCATGATGTACTATTCCAGAAAGCACTGACTCTACTTTTTCACAAAGAAAATGTGGGCCTTTTTGACTTTCAGATAATCTCTGATTTTTCAGATGATATTACAGGAAAATTTAGGGAATGTCTGAGTCAAGTTACTGTATCTATGATAGGCTTTGCCTTCATTATGTTTTTATTAGCCTTTTTTCAAGACATATCATTCATTTTGTTTCTTCATAATTGTTTTATATTTGCATATAAGGGCCTTTGCTATTTTTTTTTTTTTCTGATTTCAAACTAATGTTCCAGAGAGTAAAAACAAATTCAAATCTTCTAATGAAAATTCATGTGAGCAATTTGTCATAAGGAGCATAAAGACATGGTATGATAGTTCTCTGTGGGGTGGGGGGAGAATTCACACTAAGATTGACTTTTTAATAGGATACATTTGAGTATTCTACTTTTACTTTATGTAAACTTGGCTGTAAGCTCTGTTTATTTTCCTGTAATTTGAATTACAGATTCTATATTAAGTCAAAAATAGGAGACAGTTTGGCATATAAAATAAAAATCCTGTCGTAGTTGAATGATACCCCACATGTCAATACAGCTACATCATACTTCCTGCTGTGTATGTCAGGAGTACACAAAAGTTCAGACAGAGAAAAAGCTGAGCTCTTCTAGCACCAAGCAATAGTGATTGCCTTTTTCAGGCAGGTGCATCATTTAACCTGTATGCAAGTTAACCATTTTATATGACATACCTGTAGTTGATTTAAGATAAGATTTCTTTTTGTATTTGAAGCCCACTAAAATTGTTTATGTTACAAAATAGTAAAAGGCATAGTGGTAACCTGTCATTAAATAGCATATGTGGTCTTGATGTTAAAAAAAGATATTCTTTCAAATTTTTTATGAAAAACAAGATTTGATATCTGTAATTTTTTAAAATATGTAGTACCATGGACCAAGAGGTGGTGATGGTAGGGATGAGATAAGATTGACCTGGTGTTGGGTATCATTGATTCTGGATGGTGTCTGCACAGGGTTTCATGACATTTTTACCTACCTTTGTAGAAGTTCTAGATTTTCTATTCAAAAACAAAATGGTTTGAAGACAAGAGAAAATGTTCCAGGTGAACAGGCTACAGTTTGGAGGTAGCTTAAAAGCTTCAGGTTAGAAAAGCTTCAGGTTAGAAAAGCACAGGCCTGTGTAAACCATCCTTAATTTTTCATACTTGCTCTTGATTCAATAGGTTTGTTTTCACTGACAATGCAAAATATTCACCACGATTATTCTTGAAATAACTCTCTTTGCCTTTAAATGCTGCTGTCTATTCTTGTCATCTTGCTAAAATAAGAAACAAAAATTTGTGGATTCAAGGGAGGGTATCCTCCCTGATAATAACACACTGAGAGGTCAGGGGAGAATGGAGCAATAGTCAAACAGCCGAGCACAGATTTTAGATAAAGGGGTCCTGGGGAAATACAAAGAAAGAAAACAACTATTCAAAAAGCAGAACAGTTACAACCTAAGGGAGAAGGGGGAAAAAGAGGGGAGGGAGGGGGGAGGGAGGGGGATTAATGGGATTACAACTGCGGTGCATCTTACAAGGGTATATGTGAATCCTAATAAATGAGGAATGTAAAGGTCTTAGCAAAATAACTAAGAAAATGCTACAAAAGCTATGTTAACTAGTGTGATGAAAATGTGTCAAATGATCTATGAACCAAGTGTATGGTGCCCCATGATCATACTAATGTACACAGCTATGATTTAATAAAAATAAATAAATAAAAAAAAGAAACACATAAATGAAGAAAAGAAAGTAAAAAACAAAAACAAAAACAAAAAAAAAACCCCAAAAAGCAGAACAGTCAGGAGAAGAAGTAAAATTGGGCAAACTTTGGCTTTTCTATGTTTTTCAAGTACTGACATCTGGCTCCATTCTGCCTATTTAAAAATTTGAAAATCCAACTTGTTAAGCTCCTGCACAGAGAGGTTCTGCCGGAATGGGGGGAATTATTTTGGTAGAGGTTTGAAAGGAAATGACATTGCCTTCTTAAAATGTAATTTGTTTCTATGAAATGGTTACACTGAAATAAAACATCCTTAGGAGAGACTTTTAAAAAAGATTTGCTCCCCCCCAAATTGAAAGACAAATTAGACTAAAGAATAAGAACGTCATCCTCTTTTTTGGTCTCTAACTCACGCTATACTGCCAATTTCATTCTGAATCAGGGAACACAGCTTCCCTATTCACCCTCAGGCTTAAAGTAGTTATTGCCTTATAGTAGGGGCTGATTCTAGAGGAGAGTCATGTCTATTTGAGAGTTATACATGTTGTAGCCATTAAGCTAAAGGCTAATGTCCCAGAATTTCCAAGACATCTGCTCACCTTATTAGCAGTCTCCCTCTCTCTCTCTCTGTCTCTGTCTCTCTCTCCCCTTGTTAATAGCCACCTCACTTCTGATCAGTATACATCACGGGTTCAGCCTACTCAATTTACATTTCGGCATCATGACTCCCATGGTAGTGCCCTGGCTGCTGTCCCAGAATGTGTTATTGGTGACCCTGTTGTTCTCGTCTTTAAACACAAAGTTAATTATAATTTGTTGGAGCCTCTAATAATATCTGATGACCTTTGAGACATCATATACTCCCTCGCTAAGCTTCTAACAAGAAGAACAGATTCTGAGAGAAAGTGTCCTCTACAAAAAAAATGCCAGATCAGAGTAGGGCATCACTAAATAATCTTTACTGATGAAGGGAGACTGTGGAGAATACATTGGTGAGAATTCACATTCTTGGGACTGGTTTGACTTTGGTGTTATTCCAGGAAAATGGAAGACTGCCAGCCTCACTTCTGGGTATAATGTGTTGAATTAAATATGAACTGGAATAGGGCTGAGAAAAGAGAGTTCTATGATATAGGCTAATGTTTTCTAAAAGGTTTATACAATAGCCAGCCTTAGTTTAGATTCATTTTAATTGTTAATTTGATTCAATTTTCATCTAGATGCATTCAATATCACAAACAATTTTAGGAAAATATATTACATTTTATTTTAGATTAAAATTGTATCCATGAATATGTATTAAAATATAATATATGTAATATATGTTTTTGGTCATGAAAAATATGTTTTCCTCTGGATTATGAATTATAGAATATGACACAGCAGTAAGTCTAACAAATGGATTCATATTCATGTGATATTTATAAGATTGTGATTGGTGAATTTCAGCAAAATATATATCATCTTATTCAATATTTCTCATAAATATTCATGGAATGTGATATTGATAAATGAAGATTTCTTGATGCAGTTCTTTTTTTATCTTTTCATAGAGTTATATTTGTCTTCAAAAAAGAGGAATGTATTTTTATTGATGATATTCCCAGATAATAGAATACAGCTATTTTATACTGAAATCATAAAAAAAATAAAAAATGCATTTTGGACCTCTCCATTTTATTAAAAACTAAGAAAACATATGATGCTTTTATGCATAATAACTTGAAATTTAGGTATACTTACCTTATATCCAAGACATTGGTAAATACGAATTTAGAATTTCATGGGTAAAGAATAAATATGCAAATAGTTGTTACTATATTTATCATAATTATGTTATTATTACTGGGGTACATATGTATAATATGCCTTTCTATGAATGAGAAATTATTCAATAAACTTGCTTCTCCAGGATATTGCATTTATTTTCTAAATAAATGAACATATTTCACACATATGTGTGTGAACACTTGTGTGTATAGATGTATATATGTGTATATATCTATATATATATGAATGATTCGGAACATTCAAGAAAGGAAAATGATGTAAATAAGATGATTACATTATGATGCAACTAAGGACAGTAAACAGACTGAGAACCGTTGAAACAACAGTGAAAAAAAATGTGTTTGAAAGACAACAGCATACTGAGCTGTAAATACTATCATACCACCTTCTTTCACCAACTAACCTTTATACTTTCTGTTTCAAGGAATCACTAGTTAGGACAAAAGTTCTATGAAAGGTATTAATGGTTTCTGTTTTCAAGAGGTTACTAAGCAAAGTTAGTTACAGCAGACTGGTCCTAGAAAGCACCTCCTCGGTTTAGGGTATACACTGTCAGTCAGCATCAGCAGTCACATTGCCAGAGGAGATTATGGTGATACTAACCCAGCTATAAGGAGTCTGAGATTATCATTTTTTGGAGGACTGAGATGAAGCACAGGTAAAATGAGATTGCTTTGTCATACTCCAGTTTTAATACGTTAATAGTATAAAGTATTTAGTACCAACTGGTTTGTGTGTGTCTTGGAAGCCCTAAATAAAAAGGCTGATATGGGCCAACTAACAACTCATTGCATGGTTTGGAAGGCTTCCACAGTTTGGAAGGCCTCTCACTAAAGTTTAGTGAGATACTCAATTTTTTGCAGCCATACAGCAAAGTGCTACAAATCAGGGTACAGATTTAACCATAAAGATGAAGAATTGTGATAAAACGATACAAAGACTTGACAGATGTCTTATAATAAAACCAGTCTGGTAAGGAATAAGTGAAAGACTTAGATGCATGTGAGACACTTAAATACTCAAATCCCTCCAACACTCAGGGTAGGCACAGGTGGCAGCCGCCTGGGGGATAGAAGAGAATACCCTTCTCTTGCCTGGGAGTCTTATAAAAACCTTCCCTAAGTCATATCCTATAAAAAGGATACCTATCCTACTCTAAATTCTCCTCTGTACCAATCATCACTCTAGACAAATAACTGGGTTTATTTCTTAGCAAAGCTCAGATAAAGAAATGTATATTCCTTGCTGTGAGGTTAGGTAGCTTACTTATTGAAAATTTTTTTTAGGACCTGACAAGTGTATACCAGCAGCTATAAGAGAAATATTTCTGAGAGTGGATCTTAAGATTGTTGGTCTAAGATAGGATGAAATATATGGCTGAATAAAACTGATTTTATGGATGTCTGATGACTTTGCTATGAGTTGAATTTTAATATCCTCAAATCCTCATAAGGACACCTGGAACTTGTCCTAAGAACCAGAACCTGGTAAGATGGGTAATTATGGCTTGGAAACAACAGTGCCCCATTCTATGTGAAATTATAGAAATTGTCCACTGTCAACTTTGGGGGGAGAAATTAAGGAAAACCTTAAGAAAAAAACAGATTTCTTATAAAATTATTTGACCATGTTCTCCAGCACAGCCCATGAAAACAGGAAAGATTTCATTAGGAGAGAGATCATTACATTATTAAATTCAGTAGTGACTGTAGGAAAAATTAGTGTGGAATTACTTCTAGATTTCAACTGGCATGATAGAATTCCAAATAGTAGATAGCAGGTGGCTGCACTTGCCTATCAAAGATGAGTTAGAATAATATTATAATGGAAAACAATGCCAGGGTGACTACCATGGTGATGTGTTCCACAAGGATTTATAGAGCTTAGCAATATACTGTAATACTCCTATGAGTAAGATAGATATTTGATAGATAGTCAGTTGTTTAAATTGTACAAGCAGAAGAAACTCAAGAGCTGTTATTGCTACCACAATAAAAAATAATGATCTCTCACTCAATTTCCTGATTATAATCCATTTTTGGAACATGTGCAATCACTTGAAAAGGATTATTATCCCAGAATATTCTTAGGCAATAAAAATTATTTTAATTCTTCCTAGAAAGCTGTGACTATTTACCTGAGTACGGTTTACTATGAAAATAAAATATATATATATATATGGTCTATTTGATGAGGTGATAAAGATACTAGGTTTTTCAAAGTGTCATCATACACCTACCTCAACTACCAGTTAGATTTAGGGCTAAAAAGGTCAAGTAATAAACAAATTCCAGGCCCTAGTCCATCTCACTATGTGTCCAGTGGTTAGGTGACCCAACGACGTGGCCATTTCCTGATTCTTGGGTATGCACGTAGTATCAATCTACTTAACATTGGCTAAACACTCACAGGGAACCTGGATTTGTGACAGTTACAACCACAAGAGCCAAGTAAAGTGCATGACATTTCAGTTTCCTGACAGGAGTATCAGAAGCCTTACTACACCATTAAACAAATTCAAAGATCAGAGGTACTCTCAAAAATTTACTATGTTTGTTACCATTGTATCAACACTTAATTCCTTCATCTTAAGTAGTTTTTTTTTTTTTTTTTTTTTGCAGGAATGGCTTGGAAATCCCTGGTCCTCAGGTCCCAGTACTGAAGAGTGGAGCCTGGGACCAAGTTGGTGACAGATCAAACACAGGTGCACTGAGACAGGCACACAAGCAGTCTTTATTACATAGGCAGAAAAACAAAGAGGAAGTCCAGGCCCAGAGAAGGATGGGTCTATCTCTGGGAGTGGGGAAGACCCTACGGTCTTAACTCATCTCTACTCTATGTCCATGGCTGAGGATACGCTGAGTGGTAGGAGGAATAGTCTTCATTTACATTACAAAGAGGTGGAGATTTCTTAGAACTCAGGGCCTTCCCCGTATCTAGACTTATAGAATCACTTCCTAGGATTGCCATTGCGATTATAATGTCCTGGCAGTGGTGGCTGTGGTTTTTACCATGAGGCTAAGTGGGAGGAAAAGTCACCTTGGGCTGTGAGCTCCCAGTTCTGCCCATGCTACAAGCCTGGACAAGTCCCTTAAGTTTCCTGCTATTGTAGGTTAAGTGCTAGATGTTCATGGATACTTGTTGGCCGCTTCAGTTTTTGCTTCCCCTCTGTGGTGACAGTGTTTACCCGTCAGCCTGCTTCCAAGCTGTTAGCCTGCACCTGCTGTCCCTAACAGTTTCCTCACACACATGTGCTGATCTTCACCAGTTGCACATATGACTGAGACTCTACAGATCTCTAGAGCCCTCTTTTTATTCACATCTCTCCTCTCCACTATTCCTTCCTCCCTGTGCAGGTAGCTACCTGTCTTGACTTCCCTAGGCTTATAGCTCCATCTACTTAGATTGAGAAGTGCTCAGAATTGTACCTGGGTTCTACACCTTTTTCTACTATGCACTAGAAATTTTTGGCAGCTGGGAAGCTGTTGCTGTCATAGGCCTCATCTGTCTCTCATGGATCACTGCCCTTTATCGCCTGATGCTATTTCACATTTTGTCCATTTTTCCAGTTTGTTTCACATGGGGTAGTGAATATGGTCTTTGTCACTCTATCTTGACTACAAGATAAAGTGGCTTATTGAGTTGATTTGATGTAAATAGGAATGGCTGTAATTGGTCCATGTGGTTGCCTACGTAGAATGCTTTAGTGTCCTGACAATATGCTCTCTGCCTAGGTCTTTGATAATTTTTGCTGTATGAGAGAGTCTCAGTGCATGCTAAAGCACTTCACTCAAGTTTCTGTCCATTCTTCCTGCTCTGGTACTCAAGAGATTTTTTTTTCTGAAGACACACCACCCACAAATGGAACAGTTGGGCAGTAAAAGGAAGTTATTGCCTTTCAGAGAAGGCAATTTATTCTCAATAAGTGGGAAAATGGAATTAGTGAAAAAGGTGCTTGTCCTCCATCCCTAAAAAGGATGAGTCTTTAATGCATTCTACAGAAGTGCTGGGATTCTGCCTGGGGATCGAAGCCTATTCCTCACAGTGGTTTCCAGCTCAATAGCCACACTTTGTCTTCCTTCTCCTCTGCCTTGCACTCCCAGAATTCCTGTTATTATTTCCTTAGATCATATCCAAACAAACTACCCAAATATCTGTCTTAACCTCTGCTGTTAGGGGGAATCCAAACTAAGATATCCCATAATTTAGTTATTTGTGTTATGGTGTTTCAAAAAGGACTTGGAACTTCTCTAAAATGGATGAATATCTCTCCAAGATGGATATTACGGTAAACAGAGCAATACAACTCATCCTTTTGAGAAAAAAGGGACCCAATCTTTATCATAGACAAGAGAGCACCTCCTACTTCATAGACAGGAAATAGTTGCCTCCTGGTAGGCTGAAGAATTATTGTGTTATTGTTATCTGGAAATTTAAAATTGCCAAAAGGCTATCTATGGATCCTCAATGGATAGAAGTGTGGATTTTCCTTTATTTTTTGCTGTCAAATCATCATCGTCTTCACCTTCTCCCCTTGGGTATTTTCTGAATTTCAGGGTCAAACTTTAGAGCTTCATTTCCTAGAGGCCTTTTCTAATATCATTCAGAGACAAAGTCAGTTCCTGGGAGGTTGTCAAACAAGGTTTAGTTGTCAGAAGATAAAAGATAGGACATTTAGAAGTCAGAAGAGAGGGCAGCGCCTGTGGCTCAGTGAGTAGAGCGCCGGCCCCATATACCGAGGGTGGCGGGTTCAAACCCAGCCCCGGCCAAACTGCAACAAAAAAATAGCCGGGCGTTGTGGAGGCGCCTGTAGTCCCAGCTGCTGGGGAGGCTGAGGCAAGAGAATCGCGTAAGCCCAAGAGTAGAGGTTGCTGTGAGCCGTGTGACGCCATGGCACTCCACCCAAGGGTGGTACAGTGACGCTCCGCCTCTACAAAAAAAAAAAAAAAGTCAGAAGAGAAATTGAATCCATCATTCTTCGTAGACAATTGCAGTTGTGCAGTTCACCACAATTTTTTGTCTGACAACTTGGGAGTATGCATACTGGTGCTCCAGACTGAGAATTTATTTATTTAATTTATTTACTTAGGAACTCTGAAAGTTTAAAGTTAACAATCGTGTCAGAGAACCATCAGAAAAAAGAACTGTGTTGGTGTTGCAGACTGAGAACATGAGTGGTAACTTTGCTGATCTCCGTTTCAACACCCACTGAGTAAATCTATAATCTCTTCCATTTAAGCTTTTCATGTCTAAACACCATAGAGGGGCTTCTGATTTCTGACTGAATGCTATGAGGGGCCATTCACAGGCCAAGCCTGTTCAGTTCACCAACCACCAAGGCTCACAGCTGTCCAAGATGTCTTAACATAACATTTTGATCCGATTATATCCTTGTAAAACCTCCCTAATAATACTCAGTTGGTTTGAGGATGGGATCTTATAGAAAACTGCCTCGCATCTCCTCTGTAGTCCATAGTGAGCCATTCTCTACAAGATCCATAAGATGAAGTTGCCCCATTTTCTTTCAGTTTTTTAAATACACTGAATTCCTTCCATCCATGAAACAACCAGCTTTGCTTTGTTTTTGGTAAGATTTGCTGTCTTTTTTATAAGATTGTCTTTACCACCTGTTCTTTTAATTCCTACTTGTGTTTTCTATCTCAAAAAATCACCTTCATAGAGAAACCTCCCTGAATAACAACAATATATAATTCCTGTTTTCCTGTACACTTTCATTGTATTTATCATACACAATTAAGTATAATTAAGTCTTTGCATATATTAATATTTTCCAAAGTTAGATAACTGCTTATGGAGAGATATGATATCATTGTGATTTATTTTTTAATTTCTATCATATGCTATCATATATTCTTTTTTAAAAGTATTTGCAATTGCCAAACAATAATCGTATATATTTTAGGGTACAATGTGATGTTATGATATTTGCGTACATTGTGGAATGATAAAATCAAGTTAATTAACATATCCACCTCATTTATTTGTTGTGGCAGGATTTAAAATCTACTCTTTTAGCAATTTCAAAATATACAAATCTTATTGTTCACAGTAGTTGCCATGCTGTGCAACAGATCACTAGAACTTATTCCTCCTAACTCTAGCATTGTACCCTTAAAGGCAGAATACAAATGTGTACCTACGATAACTAAGAAAATGCCACGAAGGCTACGTTGAACAGTTTGATGAGAATATTTCAGATTGTATATGAAACCAGCACATTGTACCCCTTGATTGCACTAATGTACACAGCTATGATTTAAAAATAAAAAAAAAAGAAATTGATGGAGTTTATATTGAAAAATAAAATTTATATTTTTTCTTTGAAAAAAAAAATATCTCTCCTATATTTGTATGTCCCCTTCCCCCATACCCTTGTGTAAATACCATTTCACTTTCTACTGCAGGGAAGTGCTCTGGGTGGCCTAGGGAGCCATCCTGGGCAAGGTTTTTGAGCTCTGGGGGACTAGACCACAATGAATCATAGGCCTCTTTTGTCCCTTGTTGCCTATTTCTAACTAATAGACTCAATTCATATATCTGGTTGCATATAATTGTACTGAGCCTGGACTCAGTCAAGTTGGCAACAAGTGCACAGACAGATCTATTGCTTCACATCTACTTTTATAAATTCAATTTTTATTTTCCACATATCCATGAGACCATGCAATATTTGTCCAACTGTGCATAGTTTATTTCACTTAGCTTCATCCAAACTGCAAATGACAGAATTTCTTTCTCAGGCTGAATATTATTCCATTGTGTTTATATAATTACATTTTCTTTGTAAGTTTTTAATCTATAAAATTTTCTTAAATAAATGAATGAATGATTTAAAAATGTCATCATATAAACAAAATCTGAGCTAATACAATTACCCTGAGCAAATGTGAACACTCAGGGATAAACTCAATATGCTTAGTAGGCTTTACGGGAATAGGCTGCAAATAATAAAATGGCCAAGAAAGGCAAGAGGTATAGGGAGAAGTAACATGAATAGCCAGGTGATGAATTCTGAATTTGAATGAAGAATATCAAGGAAGGTTCACTGAAGATATTTAAATAAGAAGGTTACTCTAAAAGAGTGAAAGCAGATGATGTATACATTTTTATTTTTCTGGTATGTCTAATATTGAGTATTCCACTTTTTTTTGTTATGAGTTGCCTCAATAATAAAATAAATGTGCAATTATAATTCAACCTTGGAAAGAAATAACCCTTGTCTATATGTTTTATATGGGTATAAGAAGAAGAAAAGTAAATGAAATCTTCTTAAGTAAGGTAATTTCTTTTTTACTTAAATTTTACAAAAGTTCTAAAAGAAGGAGAAAATGCCAAGTGAATTCATCAGCAAAAACCTAAAATGAGCAAATATAAATGAGTTTAAGAGGTTTTCCTAAGAAGAATAATTCTGAAACACACAAAAAGGCCATTGACATTATGTTTTTTAAAATATCATGACTTCTTAAATTTAATTTTTATTAAATCATAACTGTATACATTTATGAGGTACAATATGATGATTTGATAAACAATGTGGAATGCTTAAATCAAACCGATTGACATAACCATCATCTCACTTATTCTTTCTTTTTTTTTTTTTTTTTCAGTTTTTTTGGCTGGGGCCGGGTTTGAACCCACCACCTCCGGTATATGGGGAAAGCACCCTACTCCTTTGAGCTATAGGTGCCGCCCTCATTTACTTATTCTTTGTGGTAAGACATTTATAATATACTCTTGTTTGTTTTGAAATGTACCCTTGCATTGTGCACATTAGGTGAGATCCCACCAAATACCCTCCCTCCATGTGCCCTCCTCCCTCCCCTCCCCTCTCCTTCCTCTCCTTTCCTTCATTCTGGATTATATTGTTTTTTTGTCATTTGTATGAATGTGTAAGTGATTATATATTGGTGTCATAATAGTATTGAGTATCTTGGATACTTTTTTCCCCATTCTTGAGAAACTTTACTAAGAAAAATGTGTTCTAGCTCTATCTAGGTAAACATAAAAGATGTGAAGTCTCCATCTTTTCTAATGGCTGAATAGTATTCCATGGTATACATATATCACAGTTTGTTAATCCATTTCTGTGCCTTGGGCTGCTTCCACAACTTGGCAATTATGAATTGGTCTGCAATAAACATTCTGGTGCAAATGTCTTTGTTATAAAATGGTTTTGGTTCATCTGCATAGATACCTAGTAATGGAATTGCGGGATCAAACAGTAGGTTACAGTTCCTTGAGAATTCTCCATACTTCCTTCCAAAAAGGCTGCCTTAGTTTGCAATCCCACCAACAGTATAGGAGTGTTCTCTTCTCTCCGCATCCACGGCAACACCTGCAGTTTGGGGATTTTATGATGTGTGCTAAACTTACTGGAGTTAGATGATATCTCAAAGTGGTTTTGATTTTCATTTCTCAGATGATTAAAGATGATGAACTTTTTTTCATGTGTTTATTGGCCATTTGCCTGTCTTTTGAATGACTTTTTTTCAATGTTGACAAACTCAAATGTCTTTAGTGTAGACTTTAAATACTGTTTTATTTAATTTTTATATTTAGAGACTGCAGCAATGAAAAGCAAAAGACCAAAAAAATCCTCTGGAATAAAAGAATCTACTGTTTTTCTTCAAGGAGTGCCTGTAAGGAATTTGGAGATCATGAGAGATCACAGGCGATATTAGTTTTAGTTTTAGTGATCTCATTGTCAGCATGAATCAATGGACATGGTAACAGGAGGCTAAATGAATTTATATGACTCCACTCACAGGGGATTGATGCTGAGAAGGAGCCTAGAAAATCAGATAACATAAAGTGCCTCAAAGTCTCATACAGAAAGCAGGAAGAAGAGTCTTCGTAGAGGAAGTTCAGGAAGTGGGCAGTAGAAGGAATTGGAACCCGTCCTAAGCAGCAGTGAAAGCCCATGCAGGAGCAGAAAAGAGTGTATTAAACTTTTATGAATTTAGGTAGATATGTAAGTAAGTGAATTACAAACATATTATCAATAAACAAATCATAATTCTTGTTAATTCACTTACTATGGAAGTAAAACAATGTTTTAGAACTAATGTGAAACATATTTACAGCTAAAAAGAATCCCATAAAGTTTGCAATTATATTCTTCCATTTACTAATTATGAAACTAATTTTATGTGGCAGATTGTATTTGCAGAAGAAAAACATTTTGTAAAATTATAAAACATCCCTAGTGTTCAATTTTCAGGGAAGGCGTAACCCATTAATCATACACTTTAATTTCATTTTATTTACATTTGCTTTTAATATTTTGCATATTTGTTACCTTTAGTACTATTTCATGTGTCAAATTAATCCAATAAATTGAATATATTTTGAAAGAACCCTCATGTGTTAGAGATCACCGGGTAATCAGACTAATCCTAAATAAATCCTCTAACATTTCATTTAAATCCTTCTAGTTGATGGAGGCTAAAACAGTAATTTTCACACCCACCTATAATTGAAAGTTCAGAATCATGCCCATCTAAAGAAATTACCTATTCTCCTTCACCTGCTCAAGTTCTTTACACTCGATATTCTTTTTTACAGGGGAGATTTTGCTATCTACTATTTGTGCTTCAGTTTTCTACATGCCTTTTCACTTCTAGAGGGATCCTCTCTTACCACCTGTATCAACTAGAACTCTTCATTCCTAACCCACCATAATTGTCACTCCCCAGTTCCTGTTTTGTTTGTTTTTCTTTGGAGCACTTTTTAGCACTTGACATATTATATACCTTTTAATTTGCTTATCTCTCCCACTAAAATATAAACTAGCTACCAAAGCATATCTAGTTGTTCTCCAAGGCTCAGAACAGTATCTGACATAAAGGAGGCTCTCTGTGAGATGGCTGAATGAAATTAATTGCGTATTATATTTTAGCATTATTCCTAGTCAGAGAATATATTTGAAAAATATTTTTTGAAATTAATTAATATTAGCTTATACAATATATATGTACACAGCCAATATTAGTTAATGTAATGACCAATATATGTGTAATTATGGGTATAGATATACATATACACATATATACACCGATATTAGTTAATTTAACAAAATATTTTTAAAATGTATTCTCTGACTAAAACAGTTCTTTTTCTCTGAAATAAATAAGTTACAACTTCTTAGTGCCTTATCTAACTGCCAAAGTGTAATTGTGGTTAGAATAAAATGATAAAAGCTTGTTTAAAATTAAACACTGTGTGTTTTATGAATCTAAAGAGTCTCAGTAAACTCCCTATCATCTGTACCACGGTACAGCAAAGAGGCTATTTTTAAATCAAAGCTTTTATTATATAAATAGTAAAGTAAATCAAGTCATTTACCAATACAGCGCAAGTTATTGAATCTCTGTTGAAGAAAATGTCACTTCAATTAGAAACCTCTTTTGTAAACATGACACCATCAGGGTAACATTCAACTAACATAAAATGAAGACTTTCAGGAGTGCTGAGTGAATTTATAAATAGTGTTCATCCAAAAGAAAATATCATTTTATGAAAATGACAACAGTCAACAAGTTAGCAGCTATTCTGTAACCCTAGTAATCTTAACGATAACAGAATTGAGATGATGAGCTATCTGCAGGAGAAAGAAGAACAAAACAAAATATCAGAATAAAGAGAATAGGCAACCACAAATCAAATCTTTCAGTCCTGACTATAAGATAAACGTTGATGAAACATTAATCTTTTAAAATTGTCTTTTTGAAAAGAAATTACATTATCACATGCATATGTTACACTATTAGGGGCTGCATTGATACACTATTAATATAGTACCCATTGGATTCTCTCTTCACCCCAGCAACTTTAATTGCTACTTCTCATTTTCCTACTGTGCTTGAAGCTAGTATCTTGATGACGGTGTTATCATATAAAAAGAATATTCTTATATAGAAATGACAAACTGCCCTAGTAGATCACAGCACAACTACTCTACTCTAGAATAGTGTTAGAGCTATAAATAAAGTCTCACTTCTGCAAAACAAAGAACAGCAATGACATTAACGGTCCAGCTGGAAAAACACCTAAGTAAACATTCCCAAAGGACGTCTTAGATGATAAAAAAAAAAAAAGACCAGCCACTTCTTAAAGTTTATGGCATGAATTCAAAATACAACGGCGCAACTGTCAAGGGCAATACACATACTTTTCCCAGGTAAGTTGATTGTTTACATAATGCAAGTGAAGAATAAAAAAAACATTTTTATATGCTTTTTTAACCTATGAAAGAGACTTCAGACATTCCTGTTCCTAATAATAAAATCACATATGTTTTGAGATAACATGCATCTACACAATTTTTTTTCAAGTGCCATTTACCAAGGTGTGTGATTTTCTTTACCATTTGTGTGATTTCCTCAGCCAGCAAGATACAGAGAGAACTAGTACTGGTGAACTAAAATAAGTGCTCAAGTGGTCACTGAATTTTCCTTTTACTTAAGTTGATGTTTTATTTCACTTTGTGTTAATATAAAATGTGGGATTATGAAAAGAAAATTTTGAATCATTATATCTTATACTTTAGCAGATACAGCCTTTATTATTGCACAAAAATTTTGAGTACACTAAAACAAGAGCAGCAATCAGATAAAGAAGGGAAAGGGTAACATTATGAATAGAAATAAACCATTAGTGCAAAGAAATATGTATAGGAAGTTCAAAATTAGGGAAGGATATAACTGTGAAGATTGTAGAATTGGTTAAATTAACCTTCAGCTTACATTTTATATTTCTAAAAGTTACAGTGAAACATAGAAATTATCATTTCATTGGTTTTAGTAAAAAAAATAAAGAATATAGACACCTTAGGGAAAGCAAATAATGAATCTTTCACAAAGATCTCAGATAATATCACTACATTGTACCTCGTATGCTGAAATGAGGAGCATCCTGAGCAATGTTATCGAAGGTTTGCCATGACAAATTCAGGAATATATTGCTACAGGTGCCGAGCCCTTAAAATGCATTTAGATGTAAAAATATAGTACAAGTCTGGTATGCTGATGCCCCTGGCTTTGTTTTTATCACTAAGAACTACCTTAGCTATAGGGTTTTTTTTTCCTAGTTCCATACAAAATGAAGAATTATTTTTTCCAAGTCTTGAAAGTATGATGTTGGTATTTTAATAGGGATGGCATTGAAAGTGTAGATTGCTTTGGGAAGTGTAGACATTTTAACAATGTTGATTCTTCCCAGCCATGAGCATGGTATGTTCTTCAATTTTTTAATATCCTCTGCTATTTCTTGCCTTAAGGTTTCCTAATTTTCTTTATAGAAGTCCTTCGCATCTTTTGTTAGGTATATTCCTAGGTATTTCATTTTCTTTGAAGCTCTGGTGAAGGGAATTGTGTTCTTAATTAGCTTCTCATCTTGGCTGTTATTGGCGTATAGAAAGGCTACTGACTTGTGGACATTGATTTTATATCCTGAGACATTACATTACATCCAGGAGTCTTGTGGTTGAGTTTTTAGGGTTCTCTAAATATAAGATAATATTGTCAGCAAAGCCTACCAGATGTTAGGCTGTACTACAAGGCTATAGTGGTCAAAACAGCATGATACGGGCACAAAAATAAATACATAGACATTTGGAATTGAATAGAAAACTAGGAAATGAAACTAACATCGTACAGCCACCTATTTTTGATGAACCTAACAAGAACATACACTGGGGGGAAAGACTCCCTATTCAATAAATCGTCCTCGGAGAAGTGGATATCCACATGTAAAAGACTGAAACTGAACCCACGCCTTTCTCCACTCACAAAAAAAATGATTCAAGATGGATAAAAGGCCCAAATATAAGTCATGAAACAATAAAAATCCTCAAAGAAAGCATAGGAAAAACGCTCGAAGATATTGGCCTCAGGAAAGACTTTATGAGGAAGATTTCCATCACAATTGCAACAAAAATAAACAAATGGAACTTAATTAAACTGAAAAACTCCTGTACAGATAAGGAGACAACAACCAAAGCAAATAGACAACCTAAAAAATGGGAAAGGATACTTACATATTTTGAATCAGATGAAAGCTTGATAACTAGGATCTATAGAGAACTCAAATTAATCCACATGAAAAAAGACATCAATCCCATATATCAATGGGCAAGAGACATGAATAGAACCTTCTCTAAAGAAGACAGATGAATGGTTAGCAAACATATGAAAAAATGCTCATCATCCCTAATTATTAGAAAAATGCAAGGGTATACGTGAAACTTGGTAAATGTGGAATGTAAGCGTCTTGGCACAGTAACTGAGAGAATGCCAGGAAGGCTATGTTAACCAGTGTGATGAAAGTGTGTCAAACGGTCTGTGAAGCTAGTGAGTGATGCCCCATGATCATATCAATGTACACAGCTATGATTTAATACAAAAACAAACAAACAAAAAAAAAAAACACCCTGAGATACCATCTAACCCCAGCGAGAATATTCGGCCCATATCACAGAATCTCAAAATTGCAGATGCTGGCATGGATGTGGAGAGAAAGGAACACTTTTACACTGTTGGTGGGACTGCAACTAATACAACCTTTTTGGAAGGAAGTATGGAGAACCCTCAAAGAACTCAAACTAGAACTCCCATTTGATCCTGCAATCCCATTGCTGGGCATCTACCCAGAAGAGAAAAAATTCCTTTTACCACAAGGACATTTGCACTAGACTGTTTATCGCAGCTCAGCTTACAATTACTAAAATGTGGAAACAGCCTAAATGCCCCCCAACCCAGGAATGGATTAACAAACTGTGGTATATGTATACCATGAAATACTATTCAGCCATTAAAAAGATGGAGACTTTACATCCTTTGTACTAACCTGGATGGACGTGGAAGACATTATTCTTAGTAAAGCATCACAAGAATGGAGAAGCATGAATCCTATGTAGTCGATTTTGTTATGGGGACAATTAATGACCTAGTACACAGTGGGGAGTCAGGGGAAAGGGAGAGCAGAAAGAGGGAAGGAGGGGGGTCTTGTGTGTGACATACATTTTGGGGACAAGACACAAGTATAAGAAGGACTTTACCTAACAAATGCAATCGGTGTAACCTGAACACATCTAAACTTTCATTTATGCCTTGCAGTAATTTAAATAGAAGATGCATTTAAATAGAATTCACTGATGAAAGCCTGGAGACTAGATACTCTGCACTGTTTGGTGAGACCATAATGACTGAGGGCCATCCTTGTTAAATTAAGCAGCATCATGCTTAGACCTGAGGCTTAGAAGGAGAGCTGGATGGATTTGGTTAAGGAGGTGCTTTCTGACAAAGCAAAGATTTTCATCTCATAAAGAAATGTGGATCTGGTCTAGCAGAAAGAGAGTTGACTAATTAAATGTTTAAAATTATAGATTAGAATGGGTACAGGCTAAACCTACTAAAGGCAGAATACAAATGTCTACATACAATAACTAAGAAAATGCCATGAAGGTTACGTTGAACAGTTTGATGAGACTATTTCAGATTGTCTATGAAACAGCACATTGTACCCCTTGATTGCACAAATGTACACAGCTATGATTTAACAATAAAAATAGATAAATAAATAAAATTATAAACCATACAGTATGTTCTACATCATTTTAGCTTGACAATTTTTTAAATTTGTGCTGTTATCAGTTATTTGCAATGGCATAAATGTGAAAAAAATCTATAATACATCCATTGATGATTAATTTGTATGCAACATTGTATCTGAATGATTCCTGGAAAAAAATAGTTTCAAAAATATATGTGATTAGTAAGTGAAACATTTGGCCAGCTATATATATCATCTAAATACGGAAAACATGAAAAAAGTGATTATCAATTTTATATAGTTAATACCAATAACTTTTTATATTATGTCATAGCCATTGCTTATTTTAATTCATAGCTGATTTTATTAACTTCTAGGTAATGATTAACACAATATATAGGATTTATATGTCCTAGTTGCCTACCATGGATAGGACTAATAGTGACTGTGGTGCTGGTGATTCATAGGAGAGGGGGTGGCTTGAGTTATGATTTGCATATTTGCCAATTCCATGGTGGAAATACCCCTACCCCAGAGCCAATTTCAATCTATTGATATGTTGTTATTAAAAGTGGGCCTGGGAAAAGATGCTCAGTAGCACATTATTACATAGTATTTTGAGTATACAGATTTTAATATAGATTTCATCACCCAGTTACAAAATATTTAAATAATTCCAAGAATTTAGGTAATAGTAAAATGGACACAATCATTGGAAAGCTATGAATTTTGATTATTTATTTTGTAAATATGTTTCCATTTTTAATAAAAGCAAAGTTTAAAAACTTGCAAAATTCTTAAAAATTGAATAATCCATCTCACAAATACATTTGAGCATGTTCTAGCACACATATGAATACAGACCATCTAAAGCCAATAACTTAAAATTTTATAAAAGAATTTTTAATGAAAAGGACAAGAGGCAAATTATATATATATATATACATACATATATATGACTTTGTTAAATAGAATGGAAATACAAATTAGATATAAGATTTTTTTTTTTGAGATATAGTCTAACTACATTGTCCTCGGTAGAGTGCTGTGACGTCACAGCTCACAGCAACCTCAAACTCTTGGGCTTAAGTGATTCTTTTGCCTTAGCCTCCCCAGTAGCTGAGACTACAGGTGCCACCACAATGCCTGGCTGTTTTTTTTTTCTTGTTGCAGTTGTCATCTCTTTAGCAGTCCCAGGCCAGGTTCGATCCCACCAGCCCCGGTGTATGTGGTCGGCGCCCTAACCCCTGAGTATGGCCACTGAGCCTAGATGTAAGCTTTAATGAACCAGATTACACACTGCATCTAAGCAGCACAGACTCAAAAGTTCCTAACCAGAGTCAAAAGTCAAGAAATTTAGAAAGTAAAATCCAGAAAATGTGTATATGTGATGGTACGTGAAGAGAAACTTTTCATAAATCCACAAAGGTGAAATCGGGCGCAGCTTAGAGTCTTTACCTTTTAAAAAGAATGACCAGATACATCCCTTCATTACTTAAAAGAGTTTGTGAAATTTTTCCTGCTACTTCATCAAACCATCATTCACAAATTATATCAACAGACAATAGAACCCTGTTTAGATCTGTAGACCCAATTAAACAGTGCAGTGGTTTTCTGTTACCTCAGATACCTCATGCCCTGTAGCAGCCCGTACAGCCTCTGGCTAGGAGGAGTGAGAGTTGTAACACCTGTATAGCTCAAGAATGGAACAGCTTGGTGAAAAGGGCATGGGGAGGGATTTAGCTCTCCTAACAGGCATGAGAGCTTGTGAGAGGAGAGCATTAATGAATTGGCAGTCTCTACACCTGTGGTGTTACGAGGCAGGAGAGCAGCTCTATATTAGGCTGCAGGAGAAGGCAAGCAGGAGCATGCACATCCTATCACAGACCCATTTACTCTGGCTCTGTCCCTTCTCCTGTGTGCAGAACGCCAGCACCACGCCTCTCTGCTGAGGATTACCAAGCTCTCCAATAGACTGTTAAAGCTCTGTTCTTCTAAGACTGCTTTACTCCCTGGAAGACTGTCTCTCTCTCTCTGTGTTCCTTTTGCTGAAGCAAATAGCCCTAAGAGCAATTGTGCCTGAGTGAAATAACAGCATAGCCATCCTGTCTGGAACACAGCTAGATAAGCTGGGGTCTGAGACCTGGCCGGTCTGGTCCCTGACAAGTGGTGACCACGAAGGGACCTCGACAATGCCCGTTTTCTTTTTTCTTCTCAAACTAATAGATAACAGGGGATAAATCTACCAGACCATTGCAAAAGCAGGCATCTAATATGGGGCTAACTTGCCCGCATCCCCTCCTTTGTAGGTTTACACTTTCCACAATTCCTTTCACTGTGAGAAACAAGAACTCACACATTCGGCCCACACTCAAGAGATGATTGCAATAGCATTTGACGGGTAAAACAAAAGGAATTTGAATTTTCTTGTCTTCCATACTGGTCTTCAATACAATAAAAGGGAGAGGGCTAACTCTGAGAAGGAGAGAGGGAAACAGAGTGAATTACACGGCTGCAATTACTCCTGTTCGAAGTTCCTTTGATCAGGCTACTGAATCTAAAGTTTGAAAATGGTTGAATTTGAACTTCATGGATTATTCTATGTCCAAATTGTCTAAAAACCAAGAAAATTTTCTAGTATCTAATTATGTGATAGGAAAAAATGATCTGATAGCTCCTGGATGAATACAATGATTATGAAAAAGTATATGCATCATTTATACTCATATGAATTAAAATTCGGTTTATGAATTTCTCTTCCAGAGCATATAATTTATTCTGTTAAGGTATAAAAACTATATGTTCCTTATATATTGTAGATTGGCCTGACACAAACTAATCATTTAGACTATGTTAGAAATAAAGTGAAACTGAGGTAGAGTCCAGAAGCAGAAAGGTAACATATCTTGAAAATAATAGTGACAAGTACGCCAAGCCTCTTCACTCCAGGTAATAACTGTGTATTCCTCTTGTCTCCACTTCCCAGAGCCACACTTCCAAAACACATTTTCAGAAATACATATTTTATTTCCATTTGATTCAAACAGAAAACCCTATTTGAAATATTAATAATATCCCCTTTACTATCCAGAATTAAAGCATATGGTCATTAGACTTACCTAAAGACACATTTGGAAAAAAAATTAATATAATGCTTTAACTCTAATATAAAGAAGAAATTATATAAGAAAGTAATTTATAATAAAATAAGGCTTATTTCAGTTCACAAGAGGTGATAAATCACTAAAAGAGGGAAAGGTACAAAATTCTTACATTTATATGTAGAATCACCAAAAATGTTATAGTCACATGGGCTGACACGGGTGGTATTACATAGCTCAGACACCAAGAACAGCATTACCTTTGGGGATAAGGGTTTCCATGATAGTAAACCATTTGATAACATTTTTAATCTTTCTTTGTTTTTAAAGTAAATTTTAACTTTGGGGAAATGAAATTATATATAACTTGGAATCTCAAAAAATTATTTGTATGAATTTCTCTTTTAAATAGGTTTCAAGACAATTAGAAACACTGTTTCACTGATTTGGGTGCTCACTGTCGTTTGAGGTTTGAGTAGAGAGTGAGGCAGCACTGCCTTGGTGATGCTCTATCCTTAACCGCCCATCCACACTAAAGGACAGCAGTGTTCTTTAATCTCTGTGACAACTAGAAAAACTGCATAAATGGGCAAGTTATTCCCTACCAGCAAAACTACTGCCACCAAAGACCACTGGTAACAGGAAATATAATAGAAATCAACATACGTGGGCTTTGCTTCCTCGATTCTATTAAATGGCACTGAATGCCTCTATTAATCTCTTACCTAAAAAAATAATTCCTAATATTAAAATTATGATTTTGATGTGATACAACTAAGGAAAACCAGAATATCAACAAATTATAAGAAGACATTTCTATTTCGTCTTAGGAATTTTCAGATGCATTTCACTTAAAAATTGTACATAAACCCTAGTTTCACTAGCTATATAGTACTTTTATGAAAGACAGCCATGACATGCTATGGTGATTGTATTTCTACAATCTGTTGAAGTTATGTCCCAGAAACCCTTCAGAACCGCAAAAGACACAGATACTAAGTTCTATAGGCAAATCATTTTTTGAATGTAAAGTGTTGCTAATGTGATTCTCACTACTTTAGTAAATGAAATCTTGCAGCATACTAATTGTTACCTTGGTTAACTGATCTCACATAAAGTTTACCACCAAAAGAAACTAAAAGAAGTAAAGGACAGAATTACATTTAGAAACATAAACATAACCTCTGTATCATCGTAAGCTTTCTCTGATAACAAAATAAAACATGTAATTTCCAATAGTTTGTAAAGCAATGGTGTTTCCGAATAGGCAGTTACATTCAAGCAACATTTGCAAATACTTCACACAAATTTAAAAACATGTATTTTCTTCATAGATGTACAAGTTATTTCCATTTCACAAGTCTAAAGATTTTTAAACTGTGCAATTTAATTGTTTTTACCAATCCATCTGATACAAGCAGGCAAAATGCTTTAACACGTATATTCAGCCTTAGACATTGTGCCGCAATTATGCTGTATTGATCAATGGATGTTTAACAGACAAGCCCAGATATCATTCCTTTATCAAGTCTCACAGTCTCATGGTGGAAGCAGATTTATAAGCAGATAATTTGAATACAAAGTGTTAAAGGTTCACAAGCTATCATGGAATCATAGATTAGGAGAATATATAAGGTAAAGTAGCACATGTGGCTATAAAAGCTGAATACTGTAATATCTATGTGTGTTCACATAATACAAGCTTCTTTTTCATTCACATAAATACCTGACCAGGAAGGTCAAGGGTGGTGGAGTCCCTTGCTCCACTGAGTCACTCAGGAACTGCAATCTTCAGCACTGTTTCTGGAGTTATCCCAGTGATGATTTTCAGCTAGCGGAAGTGGGGAGGGTGGGTAAAAATAACATACCTGCTTCCCTAACAGGCTTAGACTAGAAGTGACATCCTTGTTTCAGTTTGCTTTTCATGTTTCACATACATTTCTAATTGCAAGAGAAGCCAAGAAGTCGATGCTACCTGAGAAGGAAAGAGAGGGACAAAAGAGAGAGAAAGAGGCAGAGGGAGAGAAGAACTCTGTTTGGGGGATTATATACCCCGTTTCCCCGAAAATAAGACATCCTCTGAAAATAAGACCTACTTCAGGAAAGATAAGACGTCCCCTGAAAATAAGACCTAGCGCATCTTTGGGAGCACACCTTAAAATAAGACACTGTCTTATTTTCGGGGAAACAGGGTAGTATTCATTGTCCCTTTCCTTGGTGGTAAAACTAAAAATAAAAGTAAAGGGAAAAAAAAAGAAAACAGCTGGAAGCAATAGGAGATTGTAAAGATGTTTCCAGGCCGAGGAGAAGTAACAGAATCAGTTGCACATTGTCCATAGAAGACTCTGCCCCCTGTGTGTAGGACGGGACTTGTGGGGGGTGCACTTCTGGTAAATTCCATTTTCAGTCATTGATTAACAGCAAGCCTGAACCAGGAGAAATTAAACGTAGCATGGGTACTCTCAGATAAATATCCTTCAACCGAAGAAGTGGATGTATAATAAAAAAGATAATTTTAATAGTGGCCTGAGATTTCCATATGATTCTGCTGCTTGATGTCACCGAAAGCTCCTTCCAGGAGGGCGCTCTTTCTCTCTGTGTGTGTGTGTCTCATGTTCTCTCTTTCTGTCTTACTATCCCATTTGTCACAGAGGTAATGGCCTGAAAGAAAATGACAAAAGGTAATAAAATGTTTTCTTTCTCTTTAAAACTTTCCCCACTCATTTTGGGGACTAAAACCCTGCATCCCTGCCTCAGGCTAGTGGTCTAGAGGGGCAGGAACTGGTCGTTTGTTCTTATTTCTGCAGGAGATGGCTCAGTAGAACGGTCTGCAGTGGAGACCCAGGTGGGCAAAGGTCTGGGCACAGGTTTCTCTGAGACTCCCAGCTGGATGGAGGTCATGGGCTTGAGATTCTCTCCCAGGAGATAGGATGATTAAGATTAGAATTATTAACTGTTGTTAAATGGCAGTAGTCTAGAACTGAAAACCCTCCCTTTAAAAGCTCTGTATTTCTGCTTATGTTGGGATGATGACATTTATTTATTTATTTATATTCAAGAAATAAATTGTACTTATAATCGATTCCCTGTTTTTTAAACTTATTTTTTATGTCATCATAGCCATACATTTTTGAAGTACAATGTAATGATTTGAGATACAATGTGGAATGTTTCAATCAAACTAATTAACGTAACAATGACCTCACCTACTTATCTTTGTGGTAAGACGTTTATAATATACTCTTAGTTGTTTTGAAATGTACCCTTGCATTGTGTACATTCAGTGAGATCCTGCCAAATACTCTCCCCCCACCAACCCTCCTTCCTGCCTCTCTTTTCCTTCTCCCCTCTTTCTTTCTGGATTATCTCTGTATTTTACCATTCATATGAATATGTAAGTGTATCTATATTGGTTTTATAATAGCATTGAGTACATTGGATACTTTTTCTTCCATTCTTGAGATACCTTACTAAGAAGAATATGTTCCAGCTCTATCCATGTAAACATAAAAGATGTAAAGTCTCATTTAAACTTAAGACAGGAAACTATAAAAGTACTAGAAGGGAGTGCAGGGAAAACACTTGAAGATATTGGTCTGTGAAAATATTTTAGGAGAAAGACCCCCTGGAAATTGAAGCAACACCAAAAATACATTACTGGGATCTGATCAAGCTAATAAGCTTCTGCACAGCTAAGGGCTCTATAAAGCAAACAAACAGCCTTCAGAATGGGAGGTTTTTGCAGGTAATGTTTCCAACAAAGATCTGGTAACTAGAACCCACAGAGAACTCAAACTAACCAATAAGAAAAGAACAAACAACCCCATTTCTTTGTGGACAAGAGACTTGAACAGAAACTTCTCTGAAGATGACAGGCTCATGACCTATCATTTTAAAAAATCAAAAACATTTGCACCAAAATGTTTATTGTAGCCCAATTCACAATAGCCCAGTTATGGAAGCAGCCTAAATGCCTATCAATCCATGAATGTCTATTATTACATGATTAGATTTCATGAAATAATGAACTCCCATTAAAATAATTATTTAAAAAGGAAAACTGAATAATTATATATTCTATAAATAGAGGTAAAATACCCCACTATGATGAATAAGTATATGAGGCTCCCTATATTATACTAAGAAATAAAAAGATTGATTTTAATAAGAAAATAAATTTAAACTATGAGGAACTCTCTAACATATCTGCAAAGAATTTTATATAATTTGAACAATTAAAAAATGACTATTGTATATCTTAAGTAAGACTTTACATTCCTTTTATCAGGAAGTTAGTAAATGCCAAATGATAAATATAATTTCATTACAGATGCCAAAGTGTATTAAATGCCAGCTGCCTGGCATTCAGAAAAAAAATGTTACGTAAAAACGTGGAAAACAAGCTGGAAAAATTTTTCCACATTTCCATGTTATATTCAGAAACATCTACTCAAATTAAAATATTCAATGGTTTTCTAGAAAATCGGTTATAGGGCCTATGAAAATCACCAGTATGACTTGTAGGATAGCAGAATTAATGAAGAATTGGTACCAGGCAGCAGGGAAGTTATTAGCATTAACCAAGGTTGACAACTATGAGCTACAGAAGGAAACAAGACAGGGTGCCACCATGGCATGACCATACAACCCCCTGCTATCCCATCTCATGTTTCTCTTTTTATATATTTTTTCTTTTTTAATTTTTACTTTTGAAATGTATATTAACATGAGGATACATATGATTGTGTACCTGATCAAGTTAAAAAGTTTCTGCATAGCTAAACACAATAAACAAAGCAAAGAGACAATCTCCAGAGTGGAGAATATATTTACATGCTACAAATGCAACAAATAGCTACTACCCAGAATCTACAAGGAACTCAAGAAAATCAACAAGAACAAAAACAGCAAGGAAAAAAATACATTAAAATGTGAGTGAAAGACATGAACAGAATCTTTTCTCATGAGGACAGATGAATGAATAGCTAACAACTCATGAATAATCACCTGATTATTGGGGAACTGCAAAGCAAAACTGCTTTGAGATATAATCTAATCCCAGTGAGAAGGGCCCACATCATACGGTTCCAAAGGAAAAGATGCTGATGTGGGTGCAGAGAGAATGGAATATTCACACGCTGTTGGTGGGACTGCAAATAGCTATTAACGAAAGAAGCATGGCAAGTCTTCAAAGAACTAAAAGTAGACCTTCCACTTCATCCAGCAATCCTATTACTAGGAGTCTACCCCAAAACAGAAGTTATTTTATCAGAAGTGTCTGTGGCTCAAAGGAGTAGGGCGCCAGCCCCATATGCCGGAGGTGGCAGGTTCAAACCCAGCCCTGGCCAAAAACTGGAAAAAAAAAAGTTATTTTATCGTAAGAACATTTTCACTCAAAAGTTTATAGCAGCCAAATTTACAATCACAAAGATGTGGAAGCAACCTAAATGCCCTTCCTACGATGAATGGATTAATAAACTATGGTAAATGTACGCCATGGAATACTATTCCACCATAAAAAGATGGGGATTCTTTTACTACAGAACACTCTCCCAAGTTAAGTATCACGGGAGTGAGAAATCAAGCATCCCATATACTCCATACTAATTTGAAACTTACAGATTAACAACAATGAGCACACGACAGAAAAACTCAAATTCAAGAAGAGGGTGAAAAAGTTTGGTAAATTCCCTCTGAATGGGTACAATGTGTGGATGAATGGCTGCTTCTACGTGAAGGTCACAACTGGGATGATGACATTTAGAAAGGAGTCTCTGTCCTCCCCATTCACTGGAAAATTAATAAATTCCTCTTTCCTTCCTCTCAAATATCTTGTCGTCATTCTTCAGCGGCAGCCTCACAGACAAAACACAGGTTCATCGTAACACCTTCTCCAACCTGCAGACTCCTCAGGCAATCACAAGGTGTTACTTTTCTTTTAATAAAATGTGAAATACTTCAGTAAACGTTTCCAGATAATGTTTGCTATATTGTTTCTACCCCATAAGTTTGTCATTTACACATGGCTGCCATCTGCCTTGGGGGCTGTTTCTCAGGACATCTGCTGCCTATCAGATTCCTTGTTTATGGATTTTGGATTTTCTCCTGCTATTGTGTAAGGAATCGTGGAAGTCTATTTTATAACTTTACTGAACATACAAATCCAAATTCTCAACCTTGTGGGCCCGAGGACATCCGGCATCTCTATCCTATCTGTGCATCGCAGATGTTAAACTTGGTTTCAGAATAGTTTCTTTCTCAAGTGAATTGTTCAACGGAGCTCCCTCTCTGGCATAATCATGGGCCTGCTTCACTCTTATTGCCCATCCACATACCTGTTTGAAAATCAGAGAATAACAATCTTTTCAATTACCCCTGACTCATTACTTGGTGTCATACCTAGTGTGACCACGCCTGGAGGGTACTAGATTTGCCCCATTTCACAGCAAGTTTTCCTATTTAATTATTCAAATTTTCCATTTTTAATAAAGTTATCTTCCTAATAGTTGCAGTAAAATAAGGAATGGTGGGTTTGTTGAACGGAAGTTCTGCCAGGATGTCCTCTGTTAGTGACTGAGAAATGTGTGCAGTGAATAGATAGCTCAATTAGAAATGTGTCCCAGCTGTGTAGTGATAATCCGTCTCTCTTTTGTCAGTTTTTTAAAGTTGAAGTAACTGACTCTTCTCTTTCAAGTAGGCACACATCATGTTTACCGGTGAAACAAGGAACTCTCAGTTAACGAATAGCAAGACAGCCAAGGCGTCCAGCTTGTTGGAGTAGTGGGAGAGGTGGGCTGCACAGCTTTCCTTTCTAGACATTCGTCCAAGCCAATCTGCAATGGTTTCTCCAGTGCTGTGCAAGTTTTCAGGTTGCCAGCCAGTGAAAGCCAGTGAGAACGGGAAGAAAAAAAAAACAAAAAAGCATCTATTACATGAATATAAAGTATGTGTAGGAAATGGAGGATGAACGTGTTTCTGTGGAATGAACAGAGAATGTCGTAACTACTCTTACCACATTGTTTTGCCCGTTACAAACCTCCTCTGCTGCATTGCTTGGAATATTTCTAAAGTTTGTTTTCCAAAAATTGTTAGATAACAATTAGCCCCACAAAAGTTATTGTGCATGCTAAATATAAAACTCCATGCTAAGATTGTTTCTTGAGAAAGTCCATCTTGAGCATTTAACCTGCAGAGAATCTTCCTTGACATTTATCATCCACCGTACGTGTCAGACTGATAACTGTGAACCACGTGAACGCCAAAAGAAAGATGTGTGGGTTTCTACTTTAAAAGTTAGTGTTTAAAAAAGCTTGAGCCTAAAAAATAAATAAGTAAATAAAATCTTGAGCCTGAAAAAGATAGTTAAGAAGAAAATCTAGCCACATAAGACAGGACTGCATATCATAATGCGAAGCAAGAATTTATATTTAGAACAAATCAGTGATCTTATAAATAAATGTTCTCATTTTTTTATTCTAATACTCCTTTGCACATAAAGAAATAAAGGGAGAGTTATTAGAATGCTATGTTCTTCAGCAAAACTTCACAGTTACACAAAACTCTTAATATCATTAGGTGCTTAAAATAAAAAATCAATTAAGTAAACTCCAATAATAGATTACTTTTTTATATTTGATTTAATGAATCAAACTAATTCTAAAACTTTAGAATTTGTTCTATCAACAGTGAACTCTTAGGCATTATATCAAATGTTATCATAAATTGTAAACAAAGGTAGCATGTCAGGATTGAAACTAAAATCATGAATACCTCAATTAACATTACAAATGGTAGATCAAGAAATCTATAAGAGAAATGAACTTAGAATTGATTATAGCAGACACATAATTTACATTGTGACTAAACCAGCATTAATATTTTGCTAATCAAAATAAAAGCTATTGTCAAAATGTATTATATATTTAATAAATATACATATGTCGAGTATTGAGCTATAAAATTTTCTTGGAGCTAATATCAAATGCAACAAAAGTTTTTAGCATTGCAAATAGCTTCCTTTTGTGTCTCTTCGTTAAGAAGCAGACTCTAGAAAATGTGATGAACTACTTTGTAAATCAACCTAAATGTCCAACTAACAGTTTTGAACAATATTGTAAATGAGTCCTCTAATTTAAATGCCATTTTGTTTTTCTAAATTAGTTGTAAATTTTTAATCAACATATTCACTAAGCGTAACATCACAAAATTTCCATTTTTGAAACTGTTAGAATAATTCAATTACTGAAAAAATGTTTGCAAACAAGAACATTTAAATTTATTCCTACAAAAATAAACTAAAAGAGAATAATAGCTTGGTCTGTGGCAAGAACCATGGACTGGAAATCCTATTTTTATATGCATTAATGTATATACTGTCTAACTAAAATGAAATTAAAAACAATTTTAACAGCTTTATTTGGCAATGTGTTCAAAGAATAGAAATAAATTATTTGAGATGCTTTGTCTAGAAAAAAGTATTTATTGAAAGTGTTGCTATGACAAAAGACAAAATAGTCTATATTATATTTTGACTGAAAAACTAATATTGTAAAATGAAAAGTAGTAGAATGGGCAATGTCTACTGGCAGACTTTTCTATGAATTTATCAGGCATCCGAAATTCTACAGGGGGTAATTTTTCAAATTAAGTTTCTATATTTAGAAAATAGAATTAATTATGTATAATGATTTTAAATTTATTAACCATGAAATAAATAAAACTTTAATTATTTTTTAAAATATTCTTCCAAAAATACCTGTGGCTTAGTGTTATAGACAAATGTAGCTAAAATTATTCAAATACTTAAAACATGTGCAGAATAATCAATGTTATAATCAATGTTCAGATAACTTTTTAAAATTTTAGTTTAACATGTAGATTTTATATCTACTTTATATATCTATTTTAACAGAAATATTTATTGATTTCTCTACGTTTTTGAATTTATTGGTATATGCTTGTTCACTGTAGTATCAAATGATCTTGTATTTCTTTGGTATCTGTTTTGACATCTTTTTCATTTCTCATTTTATTTGGGGGGGGTCTTCTCTTTTTTACTTAGTTACATACTTTACCTACTTTCTTAGTACTTTATATACATACTTTGCCAATTTTGCTTATCGTTTTCAAAAAACAGATTTTTGTTCTGTTTATTTTTTGTAGTTCTTTAGTTTCAATTTTGTTTATTTCTCTCTTCTGATCTGTCTACCTATCTCTGTATATAATATATGATTCAATTTTGTTCATTTTTTTTCTTTTCCCTTCTCTGATCTTTATTATTTCTTTCCTTCTCTAAATTTGGGTTCAATTCATTCTAGTTTTTGTAGTGTCTTGAGGTTGTTTATTTGAAATATTTCTAGTTCTTGGACATAGGCATTTATTTCCATAAACTTGTCTTTTTCTTTTCTTTTTTTTTAAGCGACAGAGTCTCACTTTGTCACTCTCTGTAGAGGGCTGTAGCATCACAGCTCACAGCAACCTCCAGCTCTTGGGCTTAGGCAATTCTCTTACCTCAGCCTCCCAAGCAGCTGGGACTACAGGCGCCCACCACAAGGCCTGGTTGTTTTTTTTGTTGCAGTTTGGCCGGGGCTGGGTTGGAACCTGCCACCCTCGGTATATGGGGCCAGCGCCCTACTCACTGAGCCACAGGCATCGCCCCATAAACTTGTCTCTTACTGATGATTTTCCTGTGTCCCATTTTTTAGTATGTTACGTCTCTATTTTCACTTGTTTTAAAAAATCTCTAAGTTTAATTCTCTATTAATTCGCCTGTTGGTCATTCAGGGACATGTTATTTAATTCCAATATATTTGTATAGTTTTTAATGTCCTTCTTGCTCTTGATGTCTAGTTTTATTCCATTATTGTCACATAAGTTCCTTTTTACAATTTATATTTTTAAATGTTTTAAGACTTGCTTTGTGTTTTAACCTATGGTCAATCAAGGAAAATATTCCATGTGCTCATGAGAAGGTATGCATTCTGTAAATTTCTGAAATGTTCTATAAATGTCTGTTAGGTACATATGGTCTAGGATGCAGTATAATATGATCTTCCTTTGTTGCTCTGCTGTCTAGATGATTTGTCCAGTGCTTGGAGTAAAGTACTGAAGTCCCAAACTATTATTGTACTGATGTTTATCTCTTCCAGTATAGCCACTAAGGAGAACAGTAGGAGACTTCCTCAAAAAACTACAAACAGAAGTGCCATTTGATTCAGCAGTCCTGCTATTGGGTATGTATTCTAAGGAATGGAAATCAGTATGCCAAAGGGACATGTGCTCCCTCATTTTGTTTTGCACACTGTTTACACTAGATAAGATATGGAACCAACACAGTTGTTCAAAAGCAGTTGAATCAATTATAAAAAGCGATGTTTGCATCAGGGAACACTATTCAGCCTTAAAAGAACACAACCTATCATTCATTGCAAGATGGATGGAACTGGAAGACATATATGTTAAGTGAAATAAGCCATGGACAGCAAGTTAAACACTGCATGTTTTCACTCATATGTAGGTGGAAGCAAAAAAAAAAAGTTGATCATATAGAAGTAAGAAGTAAAATATCAGATTCTAGAGTCTATAAAGGATAGAGGAAATGGAGGGATAGAAAATATTTGTTATATAATACAAAACTACAGCCAGATAGAAGGAATAAATTCCAGAGTTTTATACCACTGTTGGATGAATTTAATTAACAACAACATATCATATAGTTTCAAATAGTTAGAATGAAGTAGGACCGGGTGTGGTGGCTCATGCCTGTAATCCCAACACTTAGGAGGTCAAGGCGGGTGGATTGCCTGAGCTCACAGGTTGGAGACAAGCCTGAACCAAAGAAACACCTCATCTCTAAAAATGATGTAGCCTGTAGTCCCAGCTACTTGGGAGGCTGAGTCAGGAGAATTGCTTGAGCCCAAGAGTTTGAGGTTGCTGTGAGCAGTGATGACACAGCACTCCTCTAAGTGTTAGAAAGTGAGACTGTCTCATAAAAGAAAATAAATAGATAGAAGGCGGATATTGAATGCCCTCAACACAAAGAATAATCAATGTTTGTTATGACAGATATGCATCTCACATTGTTCCTATTATCAACATTGAATTTGACTAAAAGGATAATATTCATCTCAATATACTTGGGTATGTCTGTGTACCTTAAAGTGGATACAATTTCATCTTATAAAAGGTTGAAATGAATATGTAAGTACCAGTATAGTAATTCACTTATTAATTTAGCCTATTTCACAATGTAGTCTATTTGATATTAATTACAAAAACACCTGAACTTGACAAATATATTTGTTTTAACAGGTGAATTATTGTTTAGGGCTACTGCAATAAAACTCTCATAGTTGTATGACTTAAACAATAGACATTTATTGTCTCAGTTCTGGAGGCTAAAACACTAAAATTAAGGTTTCATCCAGGTAAAGACTTTTATGTCTTTCAAACCTCCAAGAAAGGATTCTTCCTTACCTCTTCCTAGCATCTAGTGCAGGGGTCCTCAAACTATGGCCCATGGGCTACATGAGGTGATGTGATTGTATTTGTTCCCATTTTGTTTTTTTACTTCAAAATAAGGTATGTGTAGTGTGCATAGGAATTTGTTCATAGTTTTTTTTTTTTTTTTTTTTTAAACTATAGTCTGGCCCTCCAATGGTGTGAAGGACAGTGAACTGGTCCCCTGTTTAAAAAGTTTGAGGACCCCTGATAGTGGTTGCTGGCAATCCTGGGCATTCCTTGGTTGGTAGACACATCATTAAATATCTCCTTCCATCTCAAGTGGCCTTCTTTCTGTGTCTCTGTGTTCATATTTTTCTCTTTTTGAAAGGACACTGACTAGTGTCTTCAGTTAGGTCTCACTCTAAGCCTGTACAACTTCATCATAACTTATTCATATCAGCAAAGGCCCCATTTCCAAATAAAGTCGCATTCACAGGTACCAGGATTTAGAACGTCTATTATCTTTTGGAGGGGATATAATCAACACAGGTCAAGAGATAGCACAAACAAGGAGGAAAAACATACATTGTAGGAAAGGCTGAGAGTATATAGCCAGAGAAAGAGGATGGAAAAGTAGAAAATAAATGAATATTCTGGGAAAGTCGAGGAAGGAAATCATATGTCAGGTGAAAAAGATGAGAATCAGGATTTGTGCATTTTATATATACATGAAGAAAACAAATAACAGCAGAATTGTAGAAAACTTTAAAAAATCCATCTTTATTTCAACCCAAGAATGGAAAAAGAAAAGTCTTTAGAAAAACAGCTCTGTTTGTGCCTTTGTAGAGACTTATGTTCCCATTACCAGTAACTGCAATCTTGGGAATCTGGTGTCTAATCAAAGCCAAAGACAAGTGGTTCTTGCTTTTTGAAAATCCACTTAGTTAGCGAGAAATATCTCAAAGACCCGGGGAGTTTTTGTGGCAAATTTAATTGTGCGTCATGAATTTAGAGATGTCTGAAGAGCCATATATAATATCATTGCTTTTCCTTCCCTTGTAAAAGCACAGATGACAATCGCAGCCACAGAACTTAAGGAGTATCCAGAAAAAAATCTCAAATATACAATAAAATAAGTAGTGTACAAGCTTGTTGGACTGCAATCCAAATGGTATGCAATTTTTATTAAGAAAATGGCTTCGATTTTATGACCAATGTGACATAAGAAAAATACATTATGCTCATTTAATACACTAATTTGTATGTGCCTATAAACTCAGAAAATTTCATGTCTTATTCAGTTTAGGCTGCCTTAACAAAATACCATTAAACGTGTCACTTATAAACAATGGACATTTATTTCTCACTATTTAGGAGGCTAGTTAGTCCAAGATCAAAACATCTATAGATTTGATGTCTAGTAAGGTCCCAATTTTTCTTTCAGATGTGGCATCTTCTTACTGTGTCCTTAGATAGTAGAAGGGTAAGGAAACTCTCTCCACTGCCTCTTTTAAAAAGGCATTACTATCCTTTTTTATGGCTCTTGCCTAATAACCAAATCTTCCCCCAAATATCCCATCTCCTAATACCATCACATCGGGAATTAAGTTTCAACATATAAAATTGGGGGGAACAAACCACTCACGACCATAGCACTCAGTACAATTCACTTTTTCTGTTTTTACCATGGTTAGGGAATAAAATTACATTCTTCAAAATTCCTTTAAAAATTCAGAAGATAAATATATAGTTTATATATTGATATCAGTTAAATTTTAAGTAGATCATTATAATTAACTTTTCTCTTGTGTCAGAGAACTCATGTCAGATTAATAAAAATGACAAATCATATATGCCCTAGTGAAAATAAAATCAAATGAAAATATGTCCTATATAAATGCCTGTATTTATATTTCAGCATGTTTTTACCTAAAGCCATATGTATTTGTGTATGTACGCATTTGTGCTTCTGTGCATATTTCAACAAATACTGAGCTTCTTCTTTTTAGAGTCCTGGTTGCCTATAGAGAAGGGGCGTATTGCTCTCTTAGCTCACCATGCAGTAAGCCACCTGCTTGGGAGAAGGCCTAGGAAGCCCTCGGTGTTCAGTGGGACTTATAACATGATATGTGGGTGAATTCGTATAAATCAGGGAGGTATCAAGTATTCAATTTATAGGTTGCACGTGTAACTTTGTATTTTCATTACACGCATCTCCCTTTATTCACTGTTTGACATTCCACAGGTCTGGTTCTCCATGATCAGCCATAGTCTGAAATTGGGACAGTACAGTACAATAAAATATTTTGAGCAAAAGTATGAGGGAGGGGGATGAGAATGAGAGAGAACATACTTACTTAACTTTTATTATAGTATATTGTTATAACTTTACTATTTTATTATGAGCTCTTGTTGCCAATCTCTCACTGTGCCTAGTTTATAAATTAAACTTTATTGTAGCCAAATATGTATGAAAAAAATGTAGTATATGTCAGACTCTGTGCTATCTGTGCTTTCTGACACTGACCAGGAGTCTTAGACTGTATAACCCACAGTTAAAAGAGACCAGTGTAGTAATAAAAATGACATTTAATTTCCATTCTTCTGAGTCCTGGGTCATTTTCACAGTACAGTGAAGAAAGGTATAATTTATCCTGCGGGATGCCAATAATAAACACATGTATTTAATGGAATACAAATGCAGATATGTTGACTAATCTATGTCAGAAATCTGGAATATCCTGGGTTTCTTTTCTTACCTTCATATTCATGCAACTCAGTATTCAGTCACGTGTTGATTTGACCCCCAAAATAGATATTTTATTTAGATTTCATCAATAGTTTCTTCATCCTCACTGCTACAATTTTGGCTTGACAGTCTATTGAAATTACTTCCTTCCTTGCAATCTTGCCCTTATTCATGTGTTTTACAGACTATTTATGAAACTAAAATGTAATTATGCCACTTTCCTACTTAAAAATGTTTTATTGATGCCTGTCTTAAGTGGAGAAGGTTCAAATATCCTTGAGTGATATTTGAGGACTTTCCTGAGGCTTTCCACACTCATCTCCTGCCCATAACTTTTTCACATCACTCTATCTAGCAGTGCTCCTTCGAATTTCTTGATAAAATTATGCTTGCATTTGTTTTTCTCCATTTATTCACCTAATTCATACTTATTGTTCAAAACTGAGGTCAAGATGTTCTCAAAGAAGTATGTGCTGCTTCCCAGCTCCCATATACCTCTATAGATGTTTCAAATGCAGCATATATTTTATTCTAATGATCTATTTACATATTTATATTATCTCTCAGGGGAAGGAAAATAGTTGAGCAAAGATCTGTCTTATGCATCTATGTAAGATTCTATTCTAGTTACAAAACATCTAATATCAGAGGTGCTACCTTACAAATATTTTACAACTGAAATAAACTACATTTTGATTCCTAATTTGGGATTTGGGGACTCATAAATGAAAAACATTTATAATTTTCAAGATGATACGTGTTTATTCCAAAGCAGAATCAATTGGAGTAATTATAGGCTTTTGTTTATTTAACTATCTGACAGCGTGACAAAGTTAGCTTTAAATAAAACTCTTTTTTAGAGAACTTCCTTTACTTTTGAAATGTCATGATGATGAACCCAATAACTTCTCTTAAAACAGGTTATTTCAGGTCTCTACTTAGACTTACTGAACCTTTATTTACTGAAAATTTAGAAGAAGAAAATCTATATTAATCAGAGTGTGTTAATTCTCTAGAATTCCCATGATTCCTTTAAGTGGGATATACACTTATCTATGTCAGACAAGGACTGAGGTGGTACAGTGGAAGATGAAAGCCAAATAGAAGCTCGGATTACCAGTTACAGATGAAACACGATGTTTGCAAACACTTTGGATAATGGTGCTACAGATACGTTAGACACAACATAGCTGTCCTGGGAAAGGTAAGGAGGCTCATTCTTTGTTTTACACACATATACATACACACAGAAACAATCAAAGGGTCTTAAACAGGTTGGGCAGTAATAGTCCTAATGGTAACATTTAATCAAAGCACACAAACTCCCTTTAAAGACTTCGTTAAGATATTTGCAGAAATAATACATCCAATTTTCATATGTATGTATATATATATATATATACTTTAAGAATTATGCTTACTAAAAACCCTAGATTTTTAATATTTATCACCCTATTTTCATGCCATGTTTGCAGTAGATGGCAGTTTCCACCATCTCGTGCATTACATTAAATCACAGGGTTTTCATTAAATTTTTCTCCAGTTTTCATGCATAGATGCACATTTACACACACACATGTGCATAGACTCTATGAAATCTTAATTTTCCCTTCAAAATCCTCTCACTTCCTCAAATAACATGAACTATTTTAACATCTCTCACAGCTCTTTGCTTTCCCCTTCTGGGACAGCTGAACTACTTAGAATCCTTTTAGAGCAAAGTATCTGTTTTAAAGTATACTGTATAGCAAATGCTAACTGGTACCTTTTAAAAAGCTATAAGCATTGTGTTCTCATTAGAAAACAGTTTCAGTTTTCCCAAGAGCATAGTAATCTCAAGGAGGTCTCTCACTTGTCCTCTGGCATGAAAAAATATTCTCTTAATGATACCAATTAAGAGGTGTGAACGTCATTTCTACGTCTTTGTTCTGTCTCAGGTCAGCAAGTCCAGGACTCAAAACAAAGTCATAACAACCTTGTTGAAGTTTGTAGACTTTTGCAACATTAGATTGGAAAGGCAGGTATTTCAAAATAAGTGCAAATGCAAATGTTTTATGATATTCTCAATAAGAGATGATTTATACACTATTTTTTATTTATCTTTATGTTCTCTCTATAAAACAAAAGAAGAAAAAAAATGTGTGGAAAATGCCTTTCTCAACTCACCTGACATCCTCTTGGCGAGTTAGTACTACTTGTGAGTTTAACCGTAAGGTGTAACTTTTGTTAAATCTCTGTAAATAAATAACGTAATTTTTACATAGCATACTTTTGATCACCCTTTTAAAAACGACAAGGAGTGTTCTCCATATATCTTTCCAAAATACTATGCAGCCTTAAAGAAAGATGGAGACTTTACCTCTTTCATGTTTACATGGATGGAGCTGGAACATACTCTTCTTAGTAAAGTATCCCAAGAATGGAAGAAAAAGTACCCAATGTACACAGCCCTACTATGAAACTAATTTGGGACTCTCACATGAAAGCTATAACCCAGCTACAACTTAACAATAGGGGGAAGTGGGAAGGGGGGGTGGGTAGAGGGAGGGGGATCGGTGGGATCAAACCTGTGGTGCATATTACAGGGGTATTTGCGAAACTTGGTAAATGTAGAATGTAAATGTTTTGGCACAGTAACTGAGATAACGCCGGAAAGGCTATGTTAACCACTGTGATAAAAATGTGTCAAATGGTTTATGAAGCGAGTGTATGATGCCCCATGATCATATCAATGTATACAGTTATGATTTAATAAAAAATATATATATATAAAAAAAAACAAGGACAGCCATTCTTCTGTACTTTCCTTTTGACCTCTCATCCAGAAATCTTGATTCCCCCCACTCTTTAATGTTTACTTGTGCTCATTCAGCAATAATTTGTCACTTCTACCTGGATCAGATTGTGTCTCAACTGCCATTCAAAACCTGTTCAGCTCAATGAGGCAGCAAAAGTCTATGACTCCTGGAGTATTCGTTCTGGCTAGAGTTCCAAAGTGAAGTATGGAAGGAAGGAGGTATGTTCATTTTGCAGGTGGGATTTCTATCCTGCAGAACCAATAAGAACTTTGCCATCCTGCAGTAAAAGGCCATGGTTTCCAAGCACATAAAATTCATGTTTCTAGAGTTGGACAAAAATACTCAAAAATACTTGAGTATTTTTATATAAATAAAAAATAAAATAAAAATAAAATACTATACTATTTTTTATTTTTACTAAATAAAAAATACTCAAGTATTTTTGAGTATTTTTGTAATTTTTACAATAAATTTATTTAATGTGCTTTACCTAAGCTAATTTTATGGCACATAGTTTACATAATTTTACAATGAATTTATTTAATTAGTTTTACATAAGCTGATTTTATAACACATAGTTTAGTTAGATAATACTATATGTTCATTTTTGCACAGCAATTAAATGGTTTTTTTATTTTTTATTTTTAAGGACACAGTAAAGCTAAAACAAAACAGCATTTGGATTTTTATTTACCCTGGGTAATATTAGTATAAGTGGTATTGATTATGTTAGGTCAAAAAAACTCTTACAAAGAGTTCAAGATCAACTTACTTTCCCAGCAGAGTTGAACTATGTAATCAATTTTCTAAAGCAGTTTTAAAATTCAATAGTTTGAATTGTAACACTTTTTAATACATTGGGTTATCATTCCCACTTTACATATGAGCAATCTGAAGCCCATAAGCTTTACATGATTTTCCCAGATCACCAGGGAATAAACAAACAATTCTGAGGCCCAATAAACATCAGAGGCATTATGTTTAGGTTCATTGTTAGCCTAAAAATATAAATGGAATATTTTCCAGGGAGTGGGCTGGAAATAATTTTTCAATTATTTTAATAATTTTTCAATATTCTTCACAGAAGCCACAATAATCAAGCCAGATCAAATTTTCAGTAGGGAGGTTATATTCATTATTTTGAGCAGAACTGTTCTGGAGTATATGTGCATGTCCTGATTTATTCAGTTTTTTCATCATTAAAATTGATGCAGGTATGGTGGCGCCCCAGCCAGCTCCTTGGAGCTGAGAGAAGGACCTGCCGTCTCAGCCCTGAGGGTGTTGGTGCAGCAGCAGCAGCAGATGAACCAGAGGGTTGGAGGGTAAGGGGGTGGGGGCCTGCAGGAGCCTCCAGTGGCCAGAGGGGCTGGACAGCTGCTGAGGGGACACCTTCAGGTTGCCACCTCCGGGAGCACCGTAGCAGTGGTCTCCCTCCCCCTGCACTTGAGGCTGAACTGGGAACCCCCCATTTCCCAGGCCTGGTCAATCTCATGTTAAGTTTTCTAGGCCTGGGAACCAAAGGGATTGTATCCATTCACTTGTTAGGCTGTATATACACCTCTAGACAAAAGACCCAGGAGGTGATTTTTTCTGACTTGAGTTTTCCCTTATGACAGAAGCTCTGGTGCTTTCTCTGTGATACTGGAATTTCATCTTCAGTAGGTTCTTGGTCCCCGTGATTTGAAGAATAAATCCACGGACCACAGATAAGTGGTAAGGCAGGACTGATTTAAGAAAAGAATACAAAAACACCAAAGCTCCTGGCAGGGAGAGAAAACCCAAGTCAGGAGAGAAAAGCTCTCTTTATCTCTCTCCGTCTCTCTCCCCAGACTCTTTGTCTAGGGGTATATACAGGTGCATGGGTTCCTTGTGTATGAGGCCAGGAAATGAATGGACACAGTCCTTTCCGCTGGGGCAAGGTGAATGAATGTATTAATGAAGGGACACAGTCCATTCATGGAATTGAGGCCTACCAAACTTGCATGAAATTGACCTAGCCATAGGAAATGGGGGTCCATATTTAGTCGCAAGTGCAAAGGGAAGGAGACACCAAGGCAACGGTGTCTCTAGCAGTTGTCCGCCCCTTTGGCTATTGGAGCCTCTGGTAGGGGTGGGAGGACGCCCCCCACTTGCCCACCCTGCAGCCCGCTGGTTCCCCTGCCGGCTGCCACCGCACCAAGACAGCCAAGGCGAGGCGGGAGGTCCTCCAGCTCAGCTGGCTGAGCTGGCTGGGGCGACACCTGGACACCTGTCCTGTATCATCTGTATTCTTTTCTATAAAATAAATCCTTTCTTAACCACTGATCTGTGGTCCATGGATTCATTCTTCGAATCCCTGAGACCAAAGACCTACTGAAGAAGAAATTCCAGTATCAAAATCACTTTTCTTACTAAAGTAAAGCATAGGCATAGTAAAAATGTATATTTTATAATACAAAGTAAAGTTTTGTCTTTGGCACAAAGGTATCAAGTCCACTTTTCTGTAAGTGATCAGGCCTAAAATTTTCTTATGTCTTTCTGTCATTAGATGGACAAAAATATATCCACGTGTGTGTATATGTATATAAGCACACTCACAAGAATATGTGTGTATAGATATATTTGTTATCTGCATATCTACTTATGTACTTTGATTATTTTCTCTTCAAGCAATCATACATCTTAAAGAACTCTCGATATGGGCACGTATAATTTTATCTTACTTTTTTCTAATGATAACCTAGTATTCTATTGTCTTTAAAACATTATATATAGCAATTGCTTATCCGATCACCTACTAGTGATTTATTTAGATGTCACACTTACATGCATATAACGCTATTATATTTCTGGAAGTAAAACTTACAAACTAATGACTAAGTGTATTTTGTATTTTGATAGATATTATCATTGTCCTATATAAAGTTTGTTGTAATTTACACAATCGCTAGACTGAAAAAGTGACTATTTCATTTCAACCTTGCCAATATTTACCGTTATCAAAGCTCATGTTTTCACTAATCTGAAACTTGTTAGATGTGGATGTAACTTTGAATGCCCCCGAACCCTTACTTAGATTAGCCTACTGTTGACAGCAAGCCTTGTCAGTAGGTATAAATGATTGATTGACACATGTTTTATACATGTATGAATACTGTATGTATGTACAGTATTCTTTCATTTCTTCCGTTCAAAGAAAATCTTAAGAAACACAAATATATTTATTATTAAGTGGAAGTGGAACATTACTTAGATTAGCCTACTGTTGACAGCAAGCCTTGTCAGTAGTATAAATGATTGATTGACACATGTTTTATACATGTATGAATACTGTATGTATGTACAGTATTCTTTCATTTCTTCCATTCAAAGAAAATCTTAAGAAACACAAATATATTTATTATTAAGTGGAAGTGGAACATCAGAAAGTCCACAGTGAGTAAGATGAGATGTAGGAAGGGGGTCCTGCTGTCTCAGGGTGGCAGAGGTGGAAAACACATCTGTGTCAATGTGGTCAGCTGTATACTCAGATTATGTGAACTACCTAATTAGTAGTTTTTTTGACATGTATTCAATAATGAACAGATTTCACAGTAATACATTAATTCCCTAATCATTATTGACCCATATTTCTTTAATGTTTCTGATGCTTGGGGTACGTTAGACTATTAGGAATTTTTGTAGTTTCTTTCCTGGCCTTGACCTATTTGTAAATCTTGGGGCTCTTTTCTTGCCATAGATGCTCCCAATGACAAAGCACCATTCATTTCTTTGTATTTGTTGTTTCTTCTTCTGGCTGAAGCATTTCCACATGCAGAGACGGAGGAGAACAGCCCTGCTGGATACAGGCCCCTGCTCAGCAGTCAGTTTGCTGGGATCTGACTTCACATTTCACGGTTCAGATTACTCTCAAGAAATGAGTTCAGAAACCCTCAAACGAGTTTCGATGTCCCTATTCTACCACAGGATTTACCATACATTATTGATATTTTCAGCTTAACTATTTTTTTTTCATTTCTAGGAATTTTAGGAAGGAAGGCAGAAAATGCTTCTGTAACACCAGCACTTAGCACAACACTTGGTACATTCAGTAGACGGTTGCTGTTCTCAGCAAAATCATCATTGGATTAAATACATTATAAAATTTTCTTATACATATTGAGCAATTTAAAAAACTGGAGTATTGAACCTAAATTATTTTATTTCTTCATTCAAATATATATGCCTGTATTCATTCCATAACATAACTAATCATATATCATAAATTTGACATTAAAAATAATGAATACCGCCAACACTAAAGTATTGTGGAAATGAGTTTTTTAATGTACTACATCCTTTGCATGCATTTTGCATTAATTCTTACAAAAATTAATTGAACGGTATGATACGCATTATAGAGGTATTTATAAATGAAAGTGAAATTAAGAGAGCTTAAATGTTATGTCAATATTATAGATCTCTCAGGTATCAGAATCTGGAAAACTGAATTCCAGAGGTGGTTGTTTCTAATATTTAAATATTTATCTATCTCAATAAAAAGACATTACTTTTATTTGTGAATAACTAACAGAAACTCAGTTATGTGTAAGATAATTGGTAAAATATTTCCCATTACATGCATTCCATCTGTAATATTTTTATATTTTCTTTTTCTTCATTTATTGAAGCAATGTTATGATTTATTTATTTATTTATTTATTTATTTTTTAATGTTGGGGATTCATTGAGGGTACAATAAGCCAGTTACACTGATTACAATTGTTAGGTAAAGTCCCTCTTGCAATCTTGTCTTGCCCCCATAAAGTGTGACACACACTAAGGCCCCACCCCCCTCCCTCCATCCCTCTTTCTGCTTCCCCCCCCATAACCTTAATTGTCATTAATTGTCCTCATATCAAGATTGAGTACATAGGATTCATGCTTCTCCATTCTTGTGATGCTTTACTAAGAATAATGTCTTCCACTTCCATCCAGGTTAATACGAAGGATGTAAAGTCTCCATTTTTTTTAATGGCTGAATAGTATTCCATGGTATACATATACCACAGCTTGTTAATCCATTCCTGGGTTGGTGGGCATTTAGGCTGTTTCCACATTTTGGCAATTGTAAATTGAGCTGCAATAAACAGTCTAGTACAAGTGTCCTTATGATAAAAGGATTTTTTTCCTTCTGGGTAGATGCCCAGTAATGGGATTGCAGGATCGAATGGGAGTTATGATTTATTTTTTAACTCTGCAAATGCATTCAAATGCAACAATTAATTTTGGAGTTTTAAGGGGATTGGTGGGATTATACCAGCTATGCATCTTACAAGGGTATATGTGAAACTTGGTAAATGGTCTGGGAAGCTAGTGAATGATGCCCCATGATTATATCAATGTACACAGCTATGATTTAATAAAAAAAAATTTTTTGGAGTTTTGATAATTTAATTCTTGAAGTAAAACTTTATTGGTGATAATTTATTAAACTTTCCATATGCTACTGAATTATATTTGCTACTATTTTGTGCAAGGTTTCTCTATCTGTGTTCATGAAATTTTATTTTTAAATTTTATTTAAATTACAAAATTTTATTTTGTAAAAATGAGTTGATGAGTTGAGAAGTATCTCCTTTTTAATTTCCTTAAAGAATTTATAAAATTTTGGTATTATTTTCTTTTAAAATATAAACATATGAATATAAACATAAAATGATACTTTAAGTTTTCTGTAGGTTCATGTCTCCCTGGTTACTTCTGTTAAATACACCCACATACCCTGGAAGTAATGCCACAGACAACAAAGGGAGAACTCAGAAAGTACGATAAAGTTGGACAGATTAGAGACTCCAGGACTAAAAGAACAGCATAGCCTTGGGATATCTTCTGAATCACCAGCGAACAGAAAAATGGGAGTCAAGCCTGATGTTTCTTAACCCCAAAGTAGGAAGATAATGTCGTAATGTAAGTTCGTCTTTCACTTACATCAAATTGTACTCGGTCAACAATAGCAGGTGAACTGGAAAGAGGGATGGATGCATCAAAACACATCTGACAAATACCAACAAAGGAAGTGCCATCTTTACCCACAGACTTGAGACTCCACTCCCTGCCACAAAAACACCAGGCATCTGGGCATCATCAGCAAGTGGGATCTCACCAAAATGAGCCAGGGCAGAACTCTCTGCTCCCTATAGGCAAGGGAGCCCCACTGATGCCAGAATTTCTTCTTCAGTAGGTGCTTGGTCTCAGGGAATGGAAGAATAAATCCATGGACCACAGATCAGTGGTAAGACAGGATTTATTTTACAGAAAAGAATACAGAGAAAGCACCAGAGCTTCTGGAAGAGGGAAAGATTTAAAGTCAGAAAATCTCCTCTCTGCTTGGGTTCTTTGTCTAGGGGTACATGGAGTCCTGTGGGTCCTGTGTAGTTTATACACTAGGCCAGGAATTGGTAACAAATAAATGGATACAGTCCCTTCCACTGGGGCAAGGTGAATGAGCCTGTTATGAGTGGATACGGTCCTTTGATGAAATTGTCCAGGTCAAGGAAATGCTCACAGGGGAGTAGTGCAGCCAGAGGAGGGCTTTCTAGGTTCAATGGTGGCTCTGGGGTTGGCACTAGCAGCAGTGCGGGCTGTGCCGTGGTCTCCCTCAACTAACTAGGGACCCTCGGGATTCCACTGCTGGCGCCCTCACTAGATTCTCCTGCTCTGCCTCCCCTAGTCCACTGCACCAACACTGCCCCAGCAGAGATGGAGAAGGTGCAGCGGGTCCTCCCTCGGGCTGTGCCCACCCTGTATCATCATCGCAGGGAACTCAACGTAGAAAGACTATTTGCCCTTGTGGGCCTAAATCTCTCCTGTGTTACCCAGAGATACTGGGTAGCCAGGAGCCACTGGCAAAAGGGATCTCACCACCAGAAGTAGTACAGCTGAGGAAGTGGTTTTTACCCTCGTAGCCCAGACACTAATCATGGCCCAGGCCCAAGGTTTATTCCCTTTTGTCCCCTTGGGACAAAATAGTGGTGATCAGTGGGAGCCCCAGTAGAACCAAATATCTCAAGCAGACAAAACTGCCCTGCAAAGGACAAATGGGCCCACAAGGACAAATGTAAGTTAGAACCTGTGCTGAAACTTAATCGAGGTGATAACCTGGTAAAATAGAAGATTGACTGAGATTTCAAGTCTTCCGGCAAAGTAGTTATAATGTCCACAATACAATTTAAAAATCACCCATAATGCTACAAATCAAGAAAAATCACAACCTGCAGAGGGGGAAGGCCTTCACATACCACCACCATCAAGATGAATTAAGTATTAGCATTATCTACCTAGGATTTTAAAGCAACAGTAATTAAAAAAAAAATGCTTCAACAATTAATCACATATTCTCTTGAAACAAATGAAAAAACAAACACCAGTAAACAAATTAGACAGTATGTAAAAGAACAAATGGAAACTATATATAGAAATATATAGATAATAATACATAGGAAAATATCTTGACCGTAGTATAGAGGAAATAATAGAGTGTGGAATTATTGGACGTGAAGAAAGAGCAATAGAATTGACCCAATACGAACAATGGAGATAAAAAATTAGAAGAAAAATAGAGAACATCAAGGACTTGTGCAAAAATAATTTATTATAGTGCCCGAGCACATAAATCACATGACTAGTCTCTTTAGCAAATGTCTGTCCGTTGGCTCTGTTTCCAGAAAATTCTATCTGGATCAGTGGAACATTCTTCAAATCAAACACTAGCTCCTTTTTACTTAATAAGCCCTTGTTTAACATACCTGTTTCATCTCAAAATTTACTACGAGCAATCATGCTGCATTTTTCAAACTTTGCTTAAAAATCTCTACTAACATCCTGGTTTATCACAAGTTCTACTTTCTACTCAAGAGCAATACACAATTAAGCCACTTTCCCCACCATTTTATAATACGGATTTCTGCAGTGTCCAGTAACAGGTTCCCCTCTGCCTTCTAAGGCATCACCAGGTACACCTTTGAAGTTCGTATTTCTACCAACATTCTTTTCATGATAATATACGTATTCTCTAAGATGAGAGAACATTCTCTGTAGCTCTCTTCATTTCTTTTTGAGCCCATACAAGAACCACTTTTAATCTATATTTTTCCCAACAGTCCTTTTGTGGGAATCTGCCTTTTTTTTCTTTTAATCAAGCTTCTCAAAACTTTTCTAACTTCTATCCATTATCCAGTTCCAAAGCCTACTTCCTCATTTTTAGGTATTGTTTATAGAAGCATTCTACTTTGCACAAAATTTTGTACTACTTTGTTGGGGCTGTCACAGTGAAGTACCACGCTGGGATGTCAGCAGTGCTGAGCTCTCTCTTTTACTCCCTTGCTTCTTCTGGTGGTTGCTGGCAAACGTGGCTTGCAGGTGTTAACACTCCAACCCTTGCCTCCAAAGTCACATGGCATTCTCCCTGTGGTTTTTCCTCTGTGATTGTGTTTTCTCTTTTCATAAAGGCATCAATCACTGGATTAGGACCTACATTAACCCAGTAGGATCTCACATTAACTTAAAATTAGTTATGTCAACAAAGACCAAATTTCCAAACACTGTCACAATTGGTGGACATGTGTTTCAAACACTATTGAATCCACTATACTATTTTTCTCTTCATGCGTTTAAAATTTATTTAATTATTGAAACAAATTATAGCACTATCTTATACTTAAGGCATTATTATTTAAAAGTAGGGAAGGTAAGGAAAATTAAATGCTAATAAGGCCTTCATGCTGCCCTTCAAGTGTTAATGTTATAAAGGAAGGATTTTTGAAGCACTCTGGAATTGGGATATGTTTTCATGGGACTCTTTTGATTCTTAGTTTTTAATAGATATATGGCTCATTACATGTCTTCTTGTTTCTTGAATTAGTTTTGCTAAATTGTATTATTTGAGGAATTTTTATGTTTCATCAAAGTAATTCAATTTCTCTTATCAAAGAGCTTTACTTACTTTTTAATATTTAAGTGGCCAGTATTGATAGTCTCTCTTTTATTCCTTATTTTGATAACTTGTGTTTCTTTTCTTTGCCTACCTCTTGATTAAGCTTGCTGTTGGTTTAGTAATTTTTAAGCCTGTGAAGAACAAACTTTCCTTTGTTATTTTTTATACTTGTCTTTTATTTCAATGATTTCTATTTACACCTTTCTTTTTTCCTGCCTATTATTTTTAGTTTAATTTGTTATTATTTTTTGATCTTATTGGGTAGAAATTTTTATAGTTGTTTTCAAAATTCATTCTAATACAGACATTTAAAGTTACAGTTATGCCTCTAAGCACTGCTCATCCTGTGTACTACAAATTTAGGTATTTTGAGTTCTCTTTATTTATTTTGCAATATTTAAAAATATTTTGGGAATTTTGCTTTGATGTGTGTGTTCCTCACTAATATATAACTCTCAAACATTTAAGAATGTTCTATTTCTTGTTTTATTGATTTCTAAGTTAATACTATTTGGGTCAAGTAAAATATTGGGCATAATTTTTATATTTTGAAACATGTTGAACTTTATTTGATGAACCAAGATTTTTTTCTTTTTATGTGTGTATGTATAAAGTCTGCACATTTGCAATTATTGGATATAGTATTCTATAAATGTAAATGAAGTTAAATATGTTGATAGTATTGTTCTGATCATATGCATAGTAGTCTACAATATGCATAGTAGATTTTGCCTACTTATTAGATTAGTTACTGGGAGAAAGATATTAAATTCTTAAATTTCATGATTTTTCCATTCCTCTTTTTAATTTTGTTTTTTTCAAGTTTTTTTAAATTCTATTTTTAGGTGCATACATATTTGGAACTACTACATCTTTCTAATGATCGGCCCTTTGATATTATGAAGTGCTTTTCTTTATTCCTTGACTCTCTATTTTTGTAATATAGGTATTGAGCTTATTTTGCTTACTATTGGTGTGGTATCTCCATTTACTTTTAATTATCTCTCTAATTTTAATACCTATATATATATAGATATATGGATATTGTCCCACCTCCAAAGTCATAGCTTATCCATTGTCTCCTACTTCAGGGACTCTCTCCCCTCCACTTGGGCTAGAACTACTATGACCCCCAGTGCTGTCTGACCCCGCTCATCCCTGCTCCTTTGCTCTCAGCTTGGTTGAACCTGCCCTGTTGCAAGCTTTATGCAGTTATGCTCTGCACGTGCTCAGTAAAGCCCTTCATAGTAAGAAGTTCTCATAGAGCTTTTTGGCTCCCTCTCCCCAACTATTTGAAGTTACTTCCTTTCAAATGCCCTGCCCTGGAGATTGCTAGTCTGAATCCTGTTCTCCACTTACTGGGCTCACTAGTAACACCCTGCTAAGACTCTCGCTGGTGCCAGATGGGGGGAAATTGATCATGACCTTCACCTCCTAAGTTTCCTTTCCCTCAATGATTTGTTGCTTTTTAAAATTTTGACTGAAGGTATTTGTTTACTGTGGGGTGGCAAGTCCAGTACCAGTTAATTGTCATAGAATCAGAGGTTTATAATTGTCGTGGTTATTATAGGTCAGGCTTTTGGCTGAGATCTTGCGTCTAATTGTTATGGTTGTTGCTTAATTTCGTATTTTCAATCTTGTATTGCACGTGGGAAAATAGCTTTGACTCTCAGTAAGGTCTTTGACATCTTGCTATCCTCCAGGGGGCGCCAAAGCATAAGTCTGCCTGTATAGTGCACCTGCATCTCTGAGCTTCTGCTCACCATGAGGAGGTTTCACAGAAAATCTTACAAAGAGATGCCTTAATTTTCTTTAATTACAGTAGATACCTTCATATTAATCAGAAAACACCCTAGTTAAGGGAGTATTTCCTCACAAAGATGGGTGTCTGGTCAAAGTCACATCTGTAAAGATGGTCTATAGCTTCAGAGGTGTTTCAAGGCCTCAGGACTTGAGAAAAAAATGTTGTATCTTTGAAGATAACAGTGGAAAATCCATTATTTGATCATGTTCTTCAAACAAACTCTGGCAATGTTTTAATAGGATCATTTGAATGTTTCCTATGCAATAAAAGGATAAGAAGGCCATAAATATGGTGAGTACCTATATTTTATGTAGAACTATTTAAGTTCAGGGTGTTTGCTCATAATCATTTTTTACTTTAACTTGTTTTCATTGGCTGAAATTCACTTTAAATTTTTAAAACTTCAAACTACTTTGCGTATTTTTCTAATACTGCCCTTTCCGTTTATTTATATAGTACATCTTTGGTTGTTTGTTTTCGTTTTTATATCTTAATCTCACTCCCAAACTCTGGCTCTATGATTCTGTTCATTCCATCTGATTTTGATTGTGAACAGAAGTAAAACTGCGAATTATAAAAAGTTGTGATAAAAATGGAAGCCTACTCAAAAGTGAATAGTATCTTACTTTTTTTCCTACAGTCATATCCTAACTTGTCTCTCCAATACTAATTGCACTTTTAAAAAAATCTATCCTTTGTATTTTGCCCATGCATTCTTTCTAGATATAGTCATATTTAAGTCTCTTCCTTGCATCAAATCTAACAGTGACTGACCATGACATAAATTTCAAAAATGAATTTCTGAACAAGGCATGATGGAGGCCCTGTGTATCCATTAACCTCTCTCTAACCTGCTCTTCTCTGCACACCCTGTGCTCCAGGCATTCCATGAAGTATGTTAAATTCCACACTGATCTATTTTCTCTTAACTCCGCTTTTTTATTCATACTGCCCCTCAGGCTAACATTCTACCTCCAACCATATGCATCCATAAAGTGCTTACTTCCCTTTTTATTACTTTTTAAAAAGTGTCACCTTCTTTATGACTTTATTGACACTCCCTTTTCCCTCAAGAAGTTCATCCCTCCCTCTTTTCCAGTTCTGAACCAGCATTCTCTAGGCATTTCTACTGTAATAAAGCATAGAAGTTATTTGTGTAATTTATGTCTTTAAGTCCCCATATAGTGTGCTGTTCTTATCTCTTTATGGACAAAGTCCCCTATTACTCTAAAATTCTCAAAGTCTAGAACTTAGTTTTATTCTTTTTTATGTTCCAAATACTTTTCCAAATGACCTGATGCATAGCAGAGGACCCGGATGTGGTGAAAAAAGAAAAAAAGAAAGAAAGAAAATATGAAAACATAACTGTTCATACATAAACATACTAATAGAGGGTCACTGCACTACTAAAGCCCAATTTTAATCTACTACTAATGAATAAAAACTCAAGCAAAATGTATTATTTCTTTTTTTTTTTCTTTTTTTGTAGAGACAGAGTCTCACCGTACCGCCCTCGGGTAGCGTGCCATAATGTCAAAGGACTTACAGCAACCTCTAGCTCTTGGGCTTCCGCGATTCTCCTGCCTCAGCCTCCTGAGCAGCTGGGACTACAGGCGCCCGCCACAACGCGCAGCTATTTTTTGGTTGCAGTTCAGCCGGGGCTGGGTTTGAACCTGCCACCCTCGGTATATGGGGCCGGCACCCTACTCACTGAGCCACAGGCGCCACCCAATATATTATTTCTTAAATCATGATTTTGTTCCCAGACATAATAAGGAATATTGGTGGGGGAGGGGAGCTATATACAGGTGTATTGAGAAAACAATAGAAATGTCTCTGAAGATGATTTCCTTTCCAAGTCAACACTAGAACAGAGACATGGCTTCAATGGACCTAATATTCTTCAGAGACAAACACCCTTGGCTGATCTACTTGATCCTACTATGCAAAACTGTTCTCCAGAACCTCAGCGAATTGACACATTCTTCACATGCACATGTCTAAATTTAGATTTCTAAGCACATGTTCTTTGATTTTTTTGTTGTCATTGTTGTTTCTCAGGAAAAAAAATAGGTATTACTGAGCACCTCCTGGCCCATTCAACAGATAGTATCACTGAGTGGAAAGAGGGCCTGTTCTCTGTGTTGGGGTACTCTCAGTCCCACATCCTGGCCCAGGCATGCTTCTGTCCGCTGAAATCTTAGCAAAACTGCACAAAGTACAATTATGCTCAACCTAGACCATGTAATTAGTTAAGAAAATAATGTAGTATGCTCTTTCCCTGCTAACAAGCTTCCCCAATAAAATGTCTTATCTCCACCATGAGACACCAGTAGTGTCTTTCAGTTTCAGCCTCAGAAGACACCTGACACCAACATAGGTGACACCCATCATGTTGTTATTTTCTTTGTTGTTTATTCATATTTTAGACATATTCTACTGAGCCATCTCATCCCTCAGGGAAAATAACAAGTATTTTAGTAATCTGTGACACCAGGTTGGGTGGAGTGCCAGCAAAGGCCCTCAGAGCCTTAGCCACCATCATTACCAGGTAGATGTTCTCCACTGGACTCAGAGACAATCTTTCCTACTCCTCTGGTCCACTGTCAGAACAAAGGGACCCTTGTTTTCAAGTCTTGATGCTCAAAAGTACATTCTAGGGCAGCGCCTGTGGCTCAAGGAGTAGGGCGCCGGTCCCATATGCCAGAGGTGGTGGGTTCAAACCCAGTCCCGGCCAAAACAAACAAACAAACAAACAAAAAAAGTACATTCTAATTCGTTGGTAATAGAGTTTGCCTCCAAGGAAGACATACTCAATATAATACAGTAGTCATCATAATAAATAGACAGGCTATATAAATATTTACAGTCTCCAGTGATTTTCTTAATGGTCTGAATTTCAAATGGTGTTGGTGGCTATAGATCCTGCTGCCCAGATATTTATTAAATATTTATTAAAGCATACCTTTCCACAGACCCCTAGATCAAAAATAATGGCCTAATTCCAAAGTCAAACTACTGGGCCCATAGGAATATATTAGGAATGACACACCCAGATGTTACAATTTGCTCATGAACTTAAACTGTATATTACTTAAAGAAAAGTTGAACTATTAATATAAACTATGTTTATGTCTTATACTATTTCATTCTGGTACATATAAAAGCTATATGGCATACCTTCTGAGTGCGGGACCCACCTAAAACAGGGACTTTACCTAACAAATGCAAACGTTGTAACTAATCATTTGTACCATCATATTAATCGCAAATAAATAAAATAAAATAGAAAATAGACCCTCCCCACAAAGTTGCATAGCTGAAAGGATTTTATTATTTGGTAACTATACCAGCATCCCCAAAGGGGGACATTTATAGGTCCAGTCAATCTGTAAAGTTACTATAAATGTGTGATTCTTTACCTTCGCTGCATTTAGAGGGGGTATAGAAGAATTTGAGGACTGTCTTAGTAAGTTTGAGCTAACGAAATTTCACAGACTGGTTGGGTTATAAACGAAAGATATTTATGTCCTCCCAGTTCTTGAGACTGGAAGTAAGACCAGGTGCCAACATGGCAGGGTATGGGCCCTCTGCTGGGTGTTCACTACTAAGTGTTGTCCCCACAAGGCAGAGAGGGGAAGCAAGCTTTCCAGGACATGTATAAAGACTCCAATCTCATTTATGAGGGCTCTACCTTAACGACCTCATCTAATCATAATACTTCCCAAGGGCCCCATCTCATACTACCACTGCATTAGAGGGTGGGCTGTTAGCAGATGCATTCTGGGAAACACGGGAATTTAGTCCATCACTGACTGTACTTTTAGGAATCTAGATTTTTGGTCAAAAAAGTTTGCGAGATCTTTCAGATCTACCCACAATCAAAAACATATAAAAACTTTACCCAACAGGCTTCAAAGTGGAAAACTGCCCTCCTCACACCACACCTGGTGCACAGCCAGCACATTGCAGTCTCTGAAGGGGGACTCAGGACTCAGTCTCTCCTGGCTAGCTAAATGTTCTCACGCACAGCTATTTGCCTAGGCCTGGTGTCTTCATTTAAAGCCTTCTTTGTCATGGATCTTCAGCCAAGATTTTTTTCAGGTGCATCTAAGGAGACCTCATTACTGGGGAATAGGGGTCCTTGAGGTCACTTTTGTCCACTTGCACTCAGTACTTAATACTTTTCTAATCCTATTCCTTCCTGATTTCTCCCCTTGCTGGCCCTCAGGTTAATAAAACTACAAGAAAGATTTGTTTGGCTCTGTACCCGTAGTTCAATGGGTAGGGTGCTGGCCACATACACCAGGGGCTGGCAGTTTCAAACCCAGCCCAGGCTTGCCAAACAACAATGACAACTGCTGCAAAAAAATAGCAGGGCATTGTGGCGGGCACCTGTAGTCCCAGCTATTTGGGAGGCTGAGGCAAGAGAATTGCTTAAGGCCAAGAGTTTGAGGTTGCTGTGAGCTATGATGACATGGCATTCTACCGAGGGTGCCATAGTGAGACTGTCAAAAAAAAAAGAAAGAATGTTTTGTTTATGACTCGCAAGTGCCCAAGATAAGCAAAGCTGGACAGCAGGTAAAAAGGAAAGGAAGGTTTTGCTCAGTAATGCTATTGCATTAGGCACATGGGTCCAAAGTGAATTGAACTCAACTTCACTGAAATAATAGGCTAGAGACATTTTAAAGGCTGAAGTTTACCAAGGAAAAGGCACTGAAGGAATTAAAAGGGCTCATCCATGTGACTAGGACATTTGTTAACTGGTGCTCCTCCGAAAGGGAGTAAAAAAGAAAACTTCTCTTATTTTTATGACAGGAGCCAATGATGGTGCAACATGAAGCAAGGACCCTGTTCTGAAGTTATATGCTGTCCTCAAAGAGAAAGACCAAGTTATTTTTCTGGATGTTTGCTTTCAAAGAGATGGCCCTCAGATCCTTAAGGAAATAGTTTGGGGTAGTAGCTTTACATCTCAAATAGGCAAGAAAGGACTCCTAACTGTTAAGCTCCGCAGAGAGTGTGTAGCAGCCCGTATAGCCTATGGCTAGGAGGAGTGAGAGTTATAATAAACACCTGTAGCTCAACAATGGCACACCTTGGTGAAAGAGCATGGGGAGGGTTTTAGCTCTCCTAACAAGCATGAGAGCTCTGAGAGCATTAGTGAATTGGCAATCTCTACACCTATGGTTTTTGAGAGACAGGAGATCAGCCTTATACAAGGCTGGAGGAGCCACAGTCGGGAGCATGTGCATTCTATCACGGACCGCTTACTCTGCCTCTGTCTCCTCTCCTGCCTGCAGAATGCCAGCATGGGGTCTCTCTGCTGAAGATTACCAAGCTCTGCTAAAGACTAAGATCTATTCTAAGCTACTTCACCCTCAAAAACTCTCTCCCTCTCCCTTCTGCTCAGGTAAATAGCCCTCAGACACCTAAGAGCAATTGTTCCTGAGCAAGATTAACAGCGTAGTGCTCCGGATCCAGAACACAGCTAAGTAGGCTGAGGCCAGAGACCAACCAGTCCCCGGCCCTGATAAGTGGTGTCCACAAAGAGACCCTGACAAGAGGGGACATTTGCGTCCCCCTGAGATGCATACACTGCTCCCTCATCCTCGTTGTGTGACAGTGTTAGGAGGTGATTGTGTCATGAGGGTATAGCCCTTATGCAGGAGACTGGAATCAGCATTAAATAGACACCCGGGAGCCCTCTTGTCCTTTCCACTACGTGAGGATACAATAAAAAGACTACAGTCGGCACCACGGCAGTGGGCCCTCCCCAGAGCATGGTCATTCCGGTGCTCTGACCTACAACTTCCAGCCACCAGAACAGCGAGAAATGAATTTCTGCTGTTTATAATCCATGCAGGTTATTAATAGTATTTTGTTGGAGCACAATGAACAGACTAAGACACAAGCTGTCTGAAGTAACTGCTCCAAGAGGATGCTCGGCAGCCTCTATCAGTAGGGTTTGAATGGAAGAAATAATTCTCCATGCAATGTTGAGCTTTTCTAGGCAGACATTTTAAGAGAGGGAAAGGGAGGCCCTGGAGAAGGTCAGGAGGAGCTGGTCATCCTGGGGACACAGCCTGATGCTGCCAGAAGCTTGTCTAGAGTCCATCATCTCTCAGTGTAGACGTTTGGATGGACTCATTATGTGCAAGAGCTTTACAGGTTCCACTAGCCAGTGAGACAGTCCTAATGTACGAACTGTTCAGCCTGACCCACCACTGGTGCCCGTCTTGAGGAAGAAAATAGAGGGGGATGGCTTCTGCTTCCACTGTGGAGACAAGTGATGAAGGCCTATTGGTTACTGGCTTGCACTGTTGCCTCCATCAGCTACTCCTGTCCCTGGCAACACGGCTCTTTCCTACTCAGTCGGGCTCCTGCCACTCCTCCCTTTCCTAATTTGTGAAGTAACAGTATAATTCCTTTCTCTTTAGGGTAATATAGTCCTGTTATTTTTTGTGCAATTCGTGACCTCTGAAATTTGAACAGTTAATTCAGCTTCCGTTTTGATCTAAGTGGGTGAGTAGTCAGATCTGATGCTCAAATCAGGAACATCTGACATGATCATACATTCGAACACTGTTTCAGTGGTTCTCAGACCACCCTCCTCTGTCCCCCGAGACCACAGCAACTAAACAAAGAAATTATCACTTCAGAAAACTGATAAACCCTGCACCCTTTTCTCAAGAGATCATGGCAGAGTTAAGATATTTTGGCATACACTTGCTCATACCAGGGAACTGAGGGGAAGGGTTGGGAGTAAGTAACTGTCTCTTTTTCTGTTGTCGATGTACATAAATATCTCCAACTATCCAACAAGGACCACTCTTGGCAATGGTTCATATTCAATTCCTCATAAAGTTGGATAAGCTCCTTAAGGTTGCTCACATAATGTTGTAGCTATTGAGCACACCACACCCCACTGAGGAAACGGCACTACCCCCAGCCAGCGCTCTGAAACCCAGCATGCTGTGGCATCAATCAGAAGCAATTATGATGCTTTTGTGATCCCGAGTGGATGGATGTGCTGATGAGGACCCCATCTGGTGGCCTGGAGGCTCACTTCCTTTCTCCCTTCTTTTTGTTTTGGTCAAAATTGGCTCACTTTTAAGAGACAAAGTTCTTTGATGTCAGCATTTTTGGCACACAAGCCCATTGCCTTGATAAATGCCTTGTCACTTGCAGAAACTAAGTATTCTCTTACCCTCTCCCTTAGGCTACTCTATAGACATAGAGCACTCTGGAGAGGGGAGTTCGCACTAGAAGTAGATCTTTTTTTTCACATTGGGTTTGTTCAAGTCTAAGGCAGGCATCTCTTTTGGAACCTTGGCTACGGCACATGCAGAATATCTATATTCAACCTAAACTGTAAAGCAATTAGAATTAAGAAAACAGGATCTGTTCTGCTACTTTGCTAGTACATATTCCCAGTAAGCACTGGCTCTATCTGTGTCACCTGGGCTCGTCTTTGTACCTGAACCACCCTCCCACACCATACAAACGAATTTGCAACCACGTTTGTGTAAGTTTCAAAGATATACTCTCCACTTAATATATATGAACATGTACAGAATAAATTAGTCAACCATTTTTATTCAATGTTTGCAAATCTTAGGGTCAAATGAGAAACTCATTCAAATTTGTAATAATATGACATGGCAGATAATTGATTTTAACATATCACCTATCATTAAGTTAACTGGCTAGAAAAGTATATGCACTTCCACATTTTAATTTGACTAATGTGAGAAAATTACATAGCAAATTATTCAGACACATGTGATTAGTTAACAAGTGTTATTTACTGATGACAAGTGTCAAGATACAAGCTCTGGAAAATGCCCCAAAGTAGAGCTGTCTGTGAGTTCTCTCTGATGCTGTGCAGCATGGTAATGACAAAGTAAAATATTTAAATAATTTTCTGTGGATATTCAGTGAGAAAAATGAACTCTGACAGCAAATCTCTGTAGTAAACATCCAATTTCCACTGATAAAATACTTCTTGACCTTGACAACCCTTAGTTATTCCAAGTTTTTTGAAGCTACACATTTCAATTGCTTGAATCAATAAACTAGAACTATGTTTACCAGAGGGGAGAAATTTTATGTTATGCTGGAGTTGAGACAGAGGGACTTCCTCAGAGGTGTCTCAGGATCGATTTCCAGGTAGAACAGTCCTTGACAAAAAATAACCATGCCACAATTTTGTACGTACTGGGATGATGATGCTTTACTAATATCCAAAAGGATTTCTGGTATGTAAGTTTGGAGCAATTTCTAATTATAGGAAATCTCATAATCCTGTATTAAGTTTCATTGTTTTTATTGTATAGTTATATTACTTTGTCAATGCTCTAACTATAAATATGTATATTAGTAATCATTATTACTGATACTTACAATATTAATTCATTATATTCATTATAATGTAGTATTTCATTGTGACTTATTATACTAAGTCTAAAATAAAGGTTTTATGAAACTCAAAATTCTGTTGATCTTTTAAAGAACAAGCATTATAAATATATTTAAGAGAGAAGCAGTTATTTTGTTCTTCAGAAATAGCCTTGATCTAACTGTAAATCTAAAATGTCTATGACCTTGTTTTGCACATGCAGGTTGAAACAAGCAATTACATTTGTCTCTAAGCAATTGCTGTCCATCAAGTCCTTGGCAGCCAAAGCAACATCATTATTGTCCCTACTGCTTCTTAAGCTCTTCAGATCTCTGTTTTGAAAATAACAGTACCCATATGAAACATCTCCATCTGGATTCATAATAAGAAATTTCATAATATTTATAAGATGTTTTGTAGAGCATTGTGAAATTATAAAATAATAAGGGTGAGTTGCTTCAGAAGAAAATAATTTTGTTAGAAATAGCGCCTGTGGCTCAGCGGGTAGGGCGCCGGTCCCATATGCCGGAGGTGGCGGGTTCAAACCCAGCCCCGGCCAAATTAAAAAAAAAAAAAAAAAAAAAAGAAATAACTTCCTTTTTGAATAGTCACATTTTTCCTCCTCTTTTAGCTTCTCTTAGAATTTTTAAATACCCAGTATGCTCAAATGGAAGAAGAACAATTACGCCAGGAGCTATAAGGTGTTCTCCCCATGCTTACTAGAAAAAAGGCACCTGCACGGCATGACAGTTATCGCTAGATTTACTACCTGTCACCAGATGCTCACAAAATGAAAATGTTCCCTGAACTTGTGTCATGCCTTCTCGGTGCCTTTCCTCCTGGGGGAATCATAGGGATAAGAATCTCTCCCTCTTACAGCTAACATTTCAGAGCTCGCTGAGGAGCATGTCTTTTTCCCCTCTCTGGGGAGTCATTTATCTTCTTGGAGGCACAGTTTTTTATTATTTTGTTTTAAAGAGTAAGGTTTGGGTACCCATAACCCATTCAGTTATTGGGGTCAAATGCAATTGTTTCTGGCTTCCAGAGTGCATGCCTTCCCCACACGATGAGGGGTTTATTCATGCTGCACTGTGTGATTTCTGGCTTTGCCACCCATCCACTTAAAGAAAACCATTATTCATTGCAACGCAGACTGCATGCATTATAAAAACCCAGTGAAAATTACTTTTACTGACACTATCCCAATTAGATGAACTGGAGAGAAAGGAGATAGTTGTAGAAAAAAAGAAGGTAGAACAAACACATTTTGTAACCTCTCCAGGATCCTGCTCTGACATTTTGTTCAGAAATTGCCGGCTTAGTCTCTCCTATCTGCTTCCTGTGCGTTACCCATCTTTCTCCCTATCCTTCGCCACATTCCCTGTTCACTAATCTATCTGTGGATTAAGGCGGATTAAGGGGTGGATTAAGGTGTTACAAAGTTTGATGGTGTTGAAAATATAACTTGCCTATGGTAACGTAAGTAAGTCATATTATACTTCTATTACTACTACTGACAACAACAAAAATACTTGATATTGGCTCGGCGCACATAGCACAGTGGTTAGGGCACCAGCCACATACACTGAGGCTGGTGGGTTCAAACCCGGCCTGGGCCAGCTAAACAATGACAGCTGCAACAAAAAAATAGCAGGGCCTCCTGGTGGGCATCTATTGTCCTAGCTACTTGGGAGGCTAAACTGAGGCAAGGGAATCATTTAAGCCTAAGAGTTCAAGGTTGCTGTGAGCTGTGATGTTACAGCACTCTACTCAGGACAACACAGTAAGACTTTGTCTCAAAAAAAAAAAAAAAACAAAACAAAAAAACAACTTGATATTTATAACAAAACTGTGAGGTAGGCAGAAAGTGCAGATACTTTTATCTTTACTTCACAGAGTATAAAATTAGCATTAAACTACTAACCCAGTGCCACAAGATGGGAAAGAATAAGAGATCAGATTTGATCCCTCCTTTCTGACTTGGATGGATTTAAAAAGGTTGCCTCCTTAAGAGCACTCAAATTGACACGCATTCTACAGTGGTCAGAAATTAATCTTCTGCCATATATAGTGAAGTTTATCATGGATCACGCCTTTCTTTTTTTCATTTGGTACTTCCAAATCTCACAGTACATGGGCATCTAAAGTAAAAGATTGCATCCATGTAATTCATTAGGAATAAAACCTGGAATACCTGGTTCCTGGGAGGTTTCAAACGCACCCTTGTTGAGAGAGTACATCAAAGCCATCTTTTGTGCCAAATTCTCCTTTCAAAATATTCGCAGTATATACATGATATGGTGAGTTTGACACAGCAGATGTTTGATTATGATTGGCTGGCTGATTAAATATTGGCAGTCTTCTGTGTATATCCAGGTTGTATTTTAAAAATGAAAAGAAAAGATAGAGAAAGAAAGCACTGTGCAACCAGGCTCTTTTTGTGTTTAATACGTTTCCTCATAAAATGTATTCTAAGCTGTATTTATCAAGCTAGAAAAAAAATTACATCAAACAAAAAGCAAATATTTTATGTACATTACTTTTCCAACTCAGGCAATGTGCATTTATTGTGAGTTGTGCACGGAAAAAAAAGTCCAATAATATTTGTTAAAGTGTGGTAAGGAAGAATTTATTCAAGATCATCATGATGGGTTGAGGAACCACCATTGCTATGGGGTGGTGAGATTGCTCAACTTCAAGGGCAAGAGGGAATTCATAGCCAAGCACTAAGGGTGGGGGTGGGTGGATGGAGAAATACTAAGAAGAAATAGCCAGTGGTAAGGGATGATTCTGTGTACATAGCCCTAATGGGACTCTTGCTGAAGACAGACATCAGGGTCGGTGGTAGATGAAGAACCTGATGGAAGGTGATCAGGTTTCAAGAATGGGGAATTCTTGCTAAACTGACTTAAGTCAGGTTCTTGCACAGATGGGCTTACCAGAATGCTTGGAAGACTGATGAACAGTTCCTCCAGCAAAGAATATTTGTGTTATGTTGTCAGAAACTTTATACTTTCTTAAGATAAATATCTATTATAAGTCAACTCTCACTGCATATTTCAATGAACTTTCTTGGGATCAATTGTCAAAAGGCTGTGGGAGACACATTGTTATTATATTTTGATTTATCGCAAATATCTGTTAGGACTTGGAATACTCGCTGTACCTATGGTTATGCACAGGTTAGATAGCAAGCATTGTTTTAGAACAAGTATCACAAAAATGCCCCATTCCCTGGGGAGTGAAGAATATACTACTCTTTTGTTTTTCTATTTAAGTACTTGGATTTTTTTTTCAGGAGAATCTCCAGAATTTCATTCACAAAAAACTCTCTCTTCAACCACACACACAACTAATATTATAGCATGTGGAACACCAGCTCCATAAGCTGGTTAACAGCGTTTTGGCAAAGGCTTCATTTTACTTCCCAGTGCAGAAAGAAAAAAGAAAAGTAGCTATGCCCACACGGAAGAGTTTATCCAGCACCTGGAAGGTGTGAATATGTTTAGTACAGTTACGGTTCAAAGGAAGTCTCCATCAAATAGGCTGCTTTGATAACTTGTATCCTTTAGAATATGAGACCTAACATATTTCAGCAAACCCACCAGCTTCTACTGATGTCCCGGTCACATTCACATGCTCCGTCAAGTCTTAATATAACGTTATTTTAAATAGTCTTTGTTCTCAAAGCCATTTAGGTTGTCAGAGAAGTTCATAGAGCATTGGTAAAACTTGAGAAGAGATGCAAATTAGAAGAGGAAGGGCCATACATTATTTGGATTTTAGTTAACTAAAATAAATATTTAAACAATTTTCTATTTCCTCCGTTGTTATAGCCATCCCCACTTCCTAAGCAGCCTGATAAGAAAATAATTCTTGTAAGGTGACAGACAAGGATTTAAATGGCTGAAAACAAATTGCTACAAACGTGCAAACATGTGTCATAACGTGTTTCTACATTTGTCAATGAATTTTGAGCAGTGGGAAAACAGACAACTATGTCAACGACAAATCTAAATAAAGTTAAAGACACAGATGTAATGTTTATTTTTTTCAAGATTACCTAATTAAACTACATATCAGTATAAATATCTAAGTCTCCAGCAGTCACCTGGTTTTTGTGCAAACTGCTTAGTATTTGATTTAGTATTTAGCATTCTAAAATAAAGTATCTGGAAACAGAACTCAACTAGTTCTTTACCCTCGCTTTTTCCTCTGATTCCTCTACATTATCCTCTGTTGTCAAAGCACTATATATCTAGTACCTCGATGTTTGCACTTTGTCCCAAACATGAATGCATTTTTTTTGTTGTTGTTACTCAAAATCATTCTATCTCATTTCTCCTATAAATTCTGATCTAATTTGATCTATCACACGGCAGTAGAAACTCAAAGTGTGCATGTGTATGTGTGTGTGTGTGTGTGTTTAATCCATTTAGAAAATAAGTCTCCAGGGGACATGTGTTTGTGTCTGTGCATGTGCTGTAGGATAAATAACAAACCACTCTTACACTAACCTTTGACTTATAGATAGAACCTAAGAGTTCAATTTTCTCAATGAGTCTAAGTGAACTACTAATACACCTGTCAGTGGAAAGAGGAGGATGCCTTCTGACATGGAAAGGAAGAAAAGGAGAAAGAGAAAAGAAAGTGTAATGAACTGAGATTCCCACATAAAAAATACATGATAACTTATAGAATTGATATATTTTTAGAATTTTACCAGATATATATTTTAGAATTTTACCAGAATTTTACCAGAATTTTACCAAATTTTACTTTATTTGCTTGTTACTATTAAGGAAGCAGCCAATATCAAGAAAAAAATGAAGCATGATACTAACTAAGGATAATTTATCCGCTTTGTCTCTTTCCTAAAGAATTCTTGAAGACTTTTGTAAACTAATAGCAAACTATCGAATTTATTTACTTCCAAGCTATATGAATTGTTGAAATGATTCACCTCTGAATTACATAACAACAGTGTTTCAAAATTTGACAGTTGACCACCTAGTGCACATATGAAGTAAAACTCAACAGAAATCAGATAGGTGGGAGAGGGGAGGAGGAGTTGGGTAAATTCACACCTAACTGGTACAATAACATATTCTAAGTAAAGGGTGCACTTAACAATTTTAAAAGCACAAAAGCCAATTATGTAAGCAAAACATGCATACCCCTGTCATATTCTGAAGTTACAAAAAGTGGCTAAAACTTATTCTACTTCAATTTTGTGGTGAAGTTTTGTTTTGTCTTGCTTTGCTTCCTTTAATAACCTGGGGGGATCATCCTTAGGTTTGTGCAGTGTCTTTATGAGGGGCCTCACGGTCCTTACCACGCCATCCCCTGATTAATTAATATTATACCTTCATTGGGATATTACACAGCTTGTTAATTGCCTGGAAATTAATAAAGACTTTACCTCTTAAGTTTCATTCATTATATGAGCATAATATTTCATCTCAACATTTGAAATTTTAACAAACGCTTGGAAAGTTTTTTGTTCAGAAACAGAGGCTGGTCTGACAGGAACACATTTTTAAATGTTCTTTTCCTGGTCATAGTTGCCAAGACACCTGTGAACTCAGCCTCTAATCAGTCTTGGAAGTTCACAATCAATTTCATAACATATATAAGGCAGAGTATTTATCCCATAAAATACTAGCAAACATATGAAAAAATGCTCATCATCCCTAATTATTAGAGAAATTCAAATTAAAACCACCCTGAGATATCATCTAACCCCAGCGAGAATGGCCCATATCACAAAATCTCAAAAAACTGCAGATGCTGGCGCGGTTGTGGAGAGAAAGGAACACTTTTACTGCTGGTGGGACTGCAAACTAATACAATCTTTTTGGAAGGAAGTATGGAGAAACCTCAAAGAACTCAACCTAGACTTCCCATTTGATCCTGCAATTCCATTACTGGGCATCTATCCAGAAGGAAAAAAAAAACAAAACTTTTTATTATAAAGACACTTGTACTAGGCTGTTTATCGCAGCCCAATTTACAATTGTCAAAATGTGGAAACAACCTAAATGTCCTTCAACCCAGGAATGGATTGGTAAGCTGTGGTATATGTATACCAAGGAATATTATTCAGCTATAAAAAAATGGAGATTTTGCAGCATTTGTACTAAGCTGGATGGAGGTGGAACACATTATTCTTAGCGAAGCATCACAGGAATGGAGAAGTATGAATCCTATGTATTCAATTTTGATATGAGAACAATTAACAATAATTAATCACATGGTGAGGTATGGGGGAAGGGGAGACCAGACAGAGAAAGAGGGAAGGGGTGAGGGAAAGGAAAAGAAGAAAAAAAAATACCAGAAAAGAAAAGAAAATAGTCACTAATTCTCACATAAATTGGATTTAATTTTGACCAAAGTACATTACTTAAACATTAATCTTTAATTCAACTTGTTAATATATTGTTTAGGATATTGCATCCTCATTTATAAGTGACATATGTTTGTAATTTTCCCTTTATAATAATATTTTTTTCTCCAATTTTAATATCAGGTGTGCCCGGATCAAGTAGAATGATTTTGAAGTATTTCTTTTTCTATTGTCTATAAGAGTTGGCATGATCTGTTTTTTGAAATTATCTTTTACTTTTATTTATAAATATTAATTGTCTATTTTTTGAGAATTAAAAAAAAATAAGAAGAAGTTAACTGAAGACTCCAATACTGAATCTCAGAGTCAAAGCATTCTAAAATAGACATACTCTTATTTGACAATGTGAATGTTACTTTCTTTGCATTATTATTATTATTATTGCTTAATATTTTGATGTAGCAATTGTCTGCTCCTTTTCTGAATGTATTTATGTTCGTTCATTCTTTACAAGGTTTTTGTTTCTAGTCCTTATTATAAACGTTGTTATTGTTATTAAAAATTTAAGCCTTTTTAATTTTGTGAAGGCAAAATAATCAAAACCTAATAGCACATGTATATGTAAAAATAAATAAATAAATAAAGACTACCTCTTTCCAGTCTTTAGATCCAGCTATTTTTTGGTCCTTCTATAAACTCATGTTTATGCCCTTTTCATTCTACCCGGAAGAATATATGAGAAAACTATAGCAAGTTCTTTCTATTTCATTTTCTACTTGTCTTATTCCTGAGGGAAGATTTGCGTAGGGCAGGAAAGACTGAGTGACTGGAAGAGGGTCCCTGTGAGATGGGTCAGCAGGAAACACCACAGCCTCACAACTTTCCATCAGCGTACCACATGTCCTGGGAGAAGGGAATGGAACCTTGCACGTAAATTTCATGGCACCATGGAAATGGGTGAGGGGTCAGCTGGAAACTGTCCATTCCCACATCACCTCTATCAGGAGCAAGCACAGTGATTGGTACAATATAGAATCCTTACTTTGCATATAGAAAGAGCTAATCCAGAAAGGGTTCTGTCTGGGAAAATATAAATGACCCTAGACAAGGAGCTCCTGTGACGACTGCTGGGGACCCCCTCCACTGTGCCAGAGGCTTTGCTTTCCTTACTTTGCAATAAATTCTCTTGTTTTCACTTACTTGCAGTCTGTGAATTCATTCTTTGATTCCTGAGACCAATGACCCAGCAGGAAAATCCCAGTGTCAGCCCTCTCAGTGATTTTTTACCTTGGCTGCTCCTCTAAAACTTTGATAGTTTAGTATACAGTTTTGGATAATAGTTATGATTGTTTTATGGAATTTCTCTTCCTGAAATTTTAAATTGATTATATTTGAAAATAATTATTAGGCCACATTTTAGGATAGTTGTGTGGATGCCTATGTTTCTTTATAGCCTACCACACCCAGAAGCACACTAGATAAGGGATTCTGGGAAAGGAAATGTGGCCCAGCCAAGAAGATTGACTTGTGAAAGAACGGAGCTTTCTCAGCGTGTCAGTCTCAAGGCTTCTCCCTACCCCCATCTCAAACCATTCATTCCTTTCTCTTAGGGAAGTTAGGTGGAAAACAAAAAGAACATTTTAAAACTCATTTGTACCTTAAAGTGTAGTCCCTCATGAGCAGGCTTTTACATCACTTGGAAACTGTTCAGAGGAGCAAAGTCCCAAGCACCACCCTCTCAGATTTACCAAATCAGAAGTTCTGGGAGTGGAATTGAATGATCTCCGGTCTAACCATCTTCCCTGGTAATTCTGAGGCACACTAAAATCTGAGCAGCACTGTCTTCTACCCCAGGCCTGCTTGCAACTCTGATTTCCAAACAGTTTGCTTCTTACACTCTCAATATTCTAGCCACAGCTTCAGCTCTTACACCTTCAGGATAAGAAATATTACTGTTTTGAAGAAAAATCTTGTCTGTATTCTCCCAGTTGCACAACTCTTACTCGGCAGAACCTGGGGTATTAGTGCCTCGTATCTCGTTCCAGCTTCATCTAAATTTCATTGAATCCGGCTGCCATTTCACACTGTGTGGGATGATGATGGGAACTTATGTAGTGTTACTGTTTTTACTGTAGACGAAAGTTTCATGTCTATTTTATTGTGATTTATATCACTTTTAATGTCTGTCAAACAATCTTGGGAATATGTACCAACTGTCTTGGAAGTCTCTCAGTGCACTGCGTATGTATTAGACACTAACGTCTAATGGAATGTAACTTCTTTGTGTTAAAATATAAACTTCCTCGCAATGTCATGGTTTCAGGTACACCCGAGAGCTATTTCAGTGCATCATTATCTCCAATGAGATGGAACCAGTATCTGGGGTTATTTCTCTCTAACAGCAGAGAGGTGTACCAATCATGCTGGAGAGTAAAGTAGATTGTCCCCGGTATTGACTGAAAAGAAACTGGTATTTTAAAAAAGCATAGTTCCACTGCTTATTAGAAGGCTCTGAAGAACTACTTTTGTTTTGCTATCTTGATAAAAATTCAGATCACACATTAGATTCTCACTGGTGCTCTCAATAAAGAACAGCATGCCAAAGGAAACCGACTACTGAGGTTAGGAAAAAAGAAATGTGTGCAAACCTACAGTTTGTAGAAAAACAACTACTTTGGCAGGCAGGCAGACCTAGAGGAATTACTACTCTAAATGCTATGTTTCTGAGGAAGAAGCATAAATCTATGCAAAGGAAGCAGTCAAATGGAAAAGCGTTATCAAGTTAAAGAAAGGGTGTAAAGGGAGACGTAAAAAATTGGGGTTCTTAATGCAACCAACATACTGTAATTACATAAAGCCAAATCCAATCAATTACAAGGGAAAAATATTAAACCCTCTACTAAGTGAAGATATTTTAACACACTTATTTTAGTAATTGATCCAGCAAGAAAAAATAAATGAAGTATCTAAATAACATAATTAACATGCTTGGACATTTGTACAAAGAAAGAAACACAATCGCTTTTTTTCTCAGCAAATGTGAGTCATTTGTCAGTTTTCACAGGCACGAGGTCATGAACTAAACCTAAACAAAGTTCAGATAACTGCTTTCGTTCATTCTCTACAATTAATTAAATTAAAATGTACAGAAATACAACTTTTTAAACTACGTAGAGTTTACTTAGGCAAAAACACTTCAACACATTCATGGTTTAAAAAATTCCCACTGGAAATTAGACCTAATGTAGAAGTAGCATTAAATAATCAAAAGAGTGAAAAGGCAACCGATGATACAGGAAAAATATTTACAAAGTGCCTATCTGATAAGATGTTAATATCTGAAATATATGAGGAACCCCCTATCTCTCAATAGGGAAAAAAAAAACATTTAACTTGATTAAAATGGACTCAAATAGAAATTTCCTCAAAGAAAACATACAAATTGTCAACAGGTGTATGAAAAGAGGCTCAGCATCAGTAATGATTAGGGATATGCAACTTAAATCTTCAATGATACGTATCACCTGGGGCTTGGAAACAGTTCCATGCTGCACTGGTTATCAGCGGGCCTGAGTCTGGTAAGAGAGAACACACTCTGGGTAATATGTGAAAGATGTAGATTTGTTACTTACAGATAGTTAGTATAGGATAAAAGAAGCCTGGGATTTACGTGATTTGGTTTCCAAGGTGCACAAAAGCTGCCCTGGGAGACTGGAGTTTTAATGGTGTGTGTTCCAAGCGCACCTTGAGTGAGAGACTACGGGCTACAGCCTTCTACGGCTTACATCACCTCAGGGAAGTAGGACGTGATGAACTGAGGCACTGAGGAGAATCCCATCTCTATGCGAGAACCAGAACAGAGCCTGAGCTACGCTGGCCACTCCCTGCTCCTCTCGGGATGTTACCTTCCCTTGTACATCTGCAGTTACTTTAGCCAAATAGAGAGAAGAGGGGAGCAGAACTGGAAGGCAAGGCAGAAAACTGCCCCACATATAGTTAGAATGGCATATTATAAAAAGAACAAATAAAACAAGTGCTGGTGAAGATAGGGAGAAATGAAAACCCTTATGCATGGCTGGTAGGAGGGCAAAATAGAAAATTTCACTGTCAAAAACAGTATAGAGCTTTCTCAAACATTAAAAAGTAGAACCTTTGTATGATCCAGCAATACTACTTCTGACTATCCAAAAGAATTGAAATCCGGATCTTGAATAGATAGCTGAATTCCACGTTTCTTGTATCATTATCCACAGTGGTAAACAAATGTCTACTAGCAGATGAAGGGATAGAGAAAATGTGGAGTAGAATCGTTATGAGAGGCTAGGAAAGGAAGCAGGGAGCTGGGGATAAAGGGGAGATGGTTCACGGGTCCAAAGTATCGTTAAATATTTAGAATAAACGAACAATATTTGTTAGCCCACCAAAGTGATTATGGTCAACCATAAGTTATGATATACTTTAAATGAACAGAGTGGAATTGGAATGTTAACACACACACACAAATAAATGCTTGAGGTAATGGGTACCACAATTACCCAGAATCGATTGTTACCTATTGCATGCCCATATCAAAATATCATGTGTCATATGAATATGTGAAATTATGTACCTATGAGAATTAAATATTTAGAAAGCCAAAAAGGGAAATGTTTAATATGCATTGCAAAATATACATTCAATACATATAATGGAATATTATTTGTCTTAAATAAAAAAATTCCGCCATATGTGATGTGATGTGATTGAAACTTGAGTCATCATGCTGAGAAATAAGCCAGTGAAAGAAGGACAAATACCCAGGATTTGACTTACAGGAAGTATCTAAATAAGTCAAATTCATACAGGTAGAGAGTGGAGTGGTGGTTGCCTGTGGTTGTGAGTAGAGAGCAATTACTGTTCCCCGGGTATTAAGCTGAGGGGAGTTACTGGTCAATGGGTATTAAGCTTCAGTTGTGCAAGATAAAAAACTTCTGAAGGTCTGCTGTAGAACATTGCACTTATAGTTAATAATAATGTACGTTAAATACTTGCTAAGAGGTTAAATCTAATGTTACACATATTTAACCACAATAAATAAATATAACTTTCATAAAAATGGCAAAATATGGAATATGCAGGTAATAAGTATTTAAGCAAAATTCTACTTACATAGTTAATTTAGAAAAGAAGACTAGATTGGTATGAACAAGTTGAATAACCAACCTGGAAAGATTAGAAAAGGAACAAAGTAAATGTGCAGTAGCAAAAAAGAAGAAAATAAAAACAATCTAAAACCTACGGGGGTGGAGATTAATAATTATAAGAGAAGAAAATGAATAGAAATCTTAAGTTATAGGAGACTATTGAAACAAAAATGGAATATTTTAAAAACAATAAAATAGACTAATCTCAGAAATTACTACATAAAAAGAAAAGAGCACATCTACCTTTACGAGTAATATATACAGCAGAGATTTAAGAGACAGTGGATATAAAATAATACTTTATACAGATACATTTGAAAACATAGATAAAATGTATACCTTCCTAGAAAATTAAAACTCACCAAAACCCAGCTCAGTATTAAATAGGAAACCTAAACAGTTCTAATAATTTAAAAGCACTGACCCTGGAATTGGAAATCTTTCCTTAAAAAATATACTCAGAAGGGTTTGCAATTCAGTTTTATTTAGAATTCATAGAAAAGATAAATCCACTATTACAGAGTTTTTCATAAATTATAAAATGAATGGCATGAGTCTGGTGTAAATTTGAGACTAAGGGAAATTGTGTAGGTTTTTCTCAGACATTAATGCAAGAATAATATTTTCTAGGCTTATTGCATTCCAAGCTGGGTAATTCCTGCCTAGATTCCTGGCTCACCTCCTTTTTTCTAGCTGTTCAAGAAGTATACTAGGTATCCTGACAAGGTATCTATTTTGCTTTGTTTTTTTTCTGAGTTTTCAACATATGTTGATTCTTTTCTTATAGTCTAGACAAAAAGTGTGGACATTTCGGCTATAATACTGGTGCAATGGACCTCCAAACTGGCTCTCACTTGTTATATGTTCCATTATAAAAACACATATCATTAAGAAACTGGAAGGTTATGTATGCTATAATACATATTTTACATTTTTTAATTTTTAAAGTATAGTGACAATTCTAATAGTGTATTTAACTTCTATATTTTAATTTTTGTCTTATTTAAATAAGAAAGCACATTTATTTCTTCATAATATTTTAAGACTTGTTTCTAATACTTGAAATTGAACAGAAGTAGGTTTATTTTATTCATGTCTGTGGAAATGCCCCAATGGGAATAGACCTTGATACAATAAATAATGTTATTTGGGACACTTCACTGATTGTGTTATTTTGACACTTACTTGTGACATTATATTTCTATTTAAATAATCAAAGAGATTATCTGAATATTCAAACTGATCTTACCCTGCATATTTGCAATTTATTAAGCACAGCTTTTATCCATTTAAAAAAATCAAGGTTGGTATGGAGATTGTGATTACTCAGTAGACAGAAAAGTGGAGCTATGGTAATTATTTGGTTAGCTGACAATCAATAGGAGATTATAAGCACTAAAGTGAATTGAGGGTGAAGGTGGAGCTAAATTGTCTGGTTATGTGTATCGATCAAGTTAATAACATAATTGCAGAATCCCTATTTCCTTCTCTAACATATGCATCCAATTCCAAATGTTTTAGTTCATTTGCTCCTTCAAGTGCAAAAGTTCATAATCATCATTTCCTCTTCAAAGCTGTCATTTTTATGTGTTTTGTTAAGAGAGGTTTAAGATTACTGTATTCTTTCACATTTAATACTTGCTTGTTCCTTATTGTTTCCTATTTTGCTCCATTTCCCCACTTTTCAGTTTATTTATTTCTTCCCTATTTAGATCCCTTCTTTACTTTATGCTGAGTTTCATCATATTTTTTATTAAATCATAACTGTGTACATTAATGCATATGGGCTACAGTGTGCTGATTTGATATACGATGTGGAATGCTTTCATCAAACTGGTTAACAGAACCATCACCTCACTTACTTATTTGTGATATTTATACTCTACTCTTAATCGTTTTGAAATGGCCCATTGCCTTGTGCACATGAACACAGCCCATCTTGTCCGATTTTCATCATCTTGTCCTTACTGTTTTCCTTTTATTCTGACGTGCTCCTTGTTTTCACACAATTATAGTTTAGTGAGAATTCATCGCAAACAAAAGGAAGGAGCCTGTCTGGATATTTTGGTTACCACTAAAACCTGCCACATCCTGGGAGCATTCAGCTAAAGATAGACCTCAGACTGTTGCCTGAAAATATACTGTTATTCCTACAGTTTTCATTTGCAAAATGGAAAGTCAAAAATTTCTCAACACTTGATTAAAATGGAGCCCAGTATTATAGTTACAACAAAACTTCTACGTGACTCATGAATGAGTAACATACTTGAAACCCCGGTTTTGCCATATTTTACTCTACCTCTGTTCAGGATTTCTAAGCCTCAACTCCTGCCAGGGAGCTTCAAGTCTACTTGTCTACCTTACAAGTTCTGGAACTGCCAGTCCTTACAATCATGTAGGCCAATTCCTATAGATAGAAAGGTGTATGTGTGTGTGTGTACTGTATATATGTACTGAGGGTGCCAAAAAATGTATTCACATTTTTAAAAAAGAAAATAACTGTAAAATTGTAATATAAGATACTGAAAATGTTTGTTATCTTGTGTATTATTATCTTGTATCTCCTGTAAATGTAGAAGTTAAACATGAATAGTTCTGTTTCTAAAAAGAACCCTGGTTTATGTGTGTGGATGTATACATAAAATATATCTTATGTGTATTTTATATACACGGTGGTCAATTATGTGTATTTTATATACACGGTGGTCAATTATTGAGGTAATAATTGACCACCTTCTTACATTGACCACCTCCTTAAGCTGATCAGACACGTATCACATGTATGAATCAGCACAGTAGGCCTAGTTCCTTATGTTGACCACCTTTGTATACTAACCAGTTTGTTACAGTCCCTTGGGTGGTCAGCTTATACAGGTTCTACTGCGTGTATACACACACACACACATATATATATACATGCACAGTTAGCTTCACCCTTTTGTTGAGTTTGAATCTCAACTCTCCAATTAATTATCTGTGTAACTTGAACATGTTACACAAGCCTTCTCTGCCTGTGCTTGAGTTACTTAAGCTTCTTATCTTCAGAACAGGAAGATTAACATTCTGTATCTAAATGAATCAATGTTTAGAGCATTTGAAATAAGATTTTCACAAATATAGTATTTAGGAAATGTTAATTGTAATTTTTATGTCATCTTTAAAATATTACCCATGTAAGTACAAAATACCACGTTAGATAGTGATAGATATATTGGGATTCATCTTATTGATAATTTCCGAGACAAGTTGAGGCATTTATTTCTCTGCCCAGTTTCTCTAGTTCTCCAACACCCAAGAAGAGAGAGAATTGTCTGGTTAGTTCATGGTCCTAAAGCAGAGCTTCTCAACCTGTGGGTCGTGACCCCCTTTGTAACAATGAAAATACATCCTGCATATCAGATATTTACATTACAATTCATAACAGTAGCAAAATGACAGTTATGAAGTAGCAATGAAAATAATTCTATGGTTGGGGGTCACCACAACAGGAGGAACTGTATTAAAGGGTCGCGGCGGTAGGAGGCATTAGAAGGTTGAGAACCACTGTAAAGTAACAAACAGCACATGAGCTGCAGATTTCAACTGCTTTACTTTAGGTTTTATTAAAAAATAGATGAATGTAAGCTGGGGATATAGTAAATTAAAAAGTCCCTTAGCTTGCTTTTAACTTCAGAAATTGTACATTTAAATCAATCTGTTCTTTATTTCTACACCACAGGTCGGAATCCCTGATGTCTCATTTCCACATAGTGCATGGAATTAGAACTCACAATGTTTTAAAAGCCTTATATTCGATTGACAAATGTTGTATCAGAACAAGGAAACAGTGGGTTTTCACTTGGTTTATAAGGTTATTTCTTTAAAACAAATTTTAAGCACTTGCATCGCAATTAAAATGGCAAAACAATCCCCAAATTAAAAGAATGTGGTGTAAAGTTGATTTTTCACCAAATAACAATCTTCATATTCTGTTCTAACAGAGGTAGGACAATCTCTAACTCTTGAGAATAGAAGATTCTATTCAAAGTGATGTACTAAAATAAGTTGTGAGTTCTTAGATTTCTTCATTTAAGAAGATCTTTACACCATGATAGAAAAAGCAATATATTAGAGCTTATCTAAACAAACCTTATAGTTTAAGAAGATATTACATTTTACTTGAGAAGGAAAAAATGTAGTGTATAAACCTGGATCTTCTTGAGTTTATGTTTTTCCTTTCCCTCTTTGAGATGTTATCTTTTTTGTAGATTCTGTTATAATTCATACATAAATTCATGAGATTCCCAAAATCTTTATTGATAGCTCCATTATATGCAATGTGATTCTCTCTGTGTTTCAACTGGAATTGCAAAACTCTATTTTTTGGTTTACTTAAAAATTTGCCTGGAGCACGCTATTAATGCTTTGGCTAAAATTGCCAACTAACCCCAGAAACATCTAGCCATAAAAGTGAACGATTTCTCTGGTGACCAATGCTATTACTCCACCACTTCAATTGAATCTGCGGACAATTGCTATGACTACTTTCTACATATTTTTATGGATTTTTTAAAATTGTATTTCACCACTAAGTAAAGCACAGTCTTAAAATAAAACACACCTGTATATGTTTAAATCCTACTTCTTACATTTATTAGCTATGCTAGTATGAGCAGTTGCTTGTTTATTTTAACAATAAAGTGAAGATTCTAATAATAACATAACCCAGAATTTATACTGAACATTTCCCTGTGTGGTAACTATATTCATGTTATATTTTTGTTATTGTTGATATTTCAAGTAACATTGATGCAACTCTCTCAGTTTTACAAATTTGGATGTTTTAGGAAAATAAGAGATTAATATGATGAAAAAATTGTGATATCCCAAATTTATTCTCCCATTTCTGGAAAGGTGTTACACATAGACCAAGACTTACAGTCTAAAAGAATATCCGTGTTCATAGAGAATACTATTTTAAAATAATAAGTGGCATTAGTGAGCTCAAATTTTGAGGCCACGTTTTTCTCTTAAGAATTTGGAGATATATGTTATATACCTTTCCCATTTCTTGATCTAAGTACATTTTTACTGCATTAAAACTGATTTTACTGATCTAAGTACTAGTTCCCATTTCATGATCTAAGTACATTTTTACTGCACTCATGACACTCTAACCCTGGAAACCTTTGTTGGCTGAGAAGATAACTTTATAAACAATGACAACAGGAAAGCAGAATGTTTTACTGGAGAAACTTCCCTCCAACAAAGAAAATCTGGCTTTCTGAAACTGTGTGACAAGAAGCAAGTTATTTCTTCTCTAAGAGCCTCAGATTCCACCTAAGTAAAATGGAGATAAAACTGTTACTGATAGCTGTCTATTGCTAAATTCTCACTGATTTGTGAGAATTGAACATAAAGTAATTAGCCGGTAACCAGCAAATGTTTAGGTTTCAAGAAAGTTTAGCTATTATTATTATGTAAGTGCTATTTTTATTATTAAAAAACATGAAACAATTTTATACAACCCTCATGTTCTTCCGCCTCTGTACCTCTTACTTTGCTCTGTTAATTTTAAAGCATACACTAGACCTAAGGAATAAGCTTCTTCCAAACACACACATTGAAAATCAACAGCTTTTCTTATGAGGACCCCTTGATTTCATATCTCTTTGATCCTATTTAGGTTTATCTGTTAAATGCAGGTTAGATAATCTTGAGTATTATTAGATCACTCCATGATAATATCTTTAATTTTTATTATTTCACTGCCATACTTTACATTTCTTGGAGGAAGGCAGTAAATCTACAAAAATATAAGTCGACTAACATCTGTTATTAATATAATATGAAGACATACACCCTTGGGGAGGTAGATTTTCACCTGTTTCTTGCAAAGTAATTTGTTTTGCTTATTCTGTTTGCAGTAGGAACTGCAAATCAACCTTATGCTAATGAAAACGTAGAAGAGGCACAGTACTCCTTGAGTCACAGGCGCTGCCCTATAAGCTCCATTGCAGGCAAGAACGTCAGTCAATACAACTGCTAGAAAACAGGTAATACTAAATGTGTGCAAGGGAGTGATGAACGGAAACGTCAGAATGGTGATTACGGCTGGTGGGCGAGGCAGAAGGAGTGGCTGGGAATGGAGCACAGAAGGATGAAAGTTATTCCGGTTGCACAGTCCACAGGCACGAGAACTGAAAGAGCAAGAGGAAGTGAAAGGAAAATTAGGGCAAGGAAACACATAAAAGAAATCACTCATGGGGAAGAATCAGCAGAAAACTCCAGGCAACATGAAGAACCAGTCCAGAACAACCCCGCCAAGGGACCATGAGGTAGCTACTGCAGAGGATTCCACCTATATAGAAATGTTAGGAATGACAGAAAGGGAATTTAGAATACACATGTTGAAAACAATGAAAGAAATGATGGAAACAATGAAGGAAACTGCTAATAAAGTGGAAATTAACCAAAAGGAAATTCAAAAACAGAATCAAATAAGAGATGAACAATATGAAGAATATAAAAAGGATATAGCAGAGCTGAAGGAAATGAAACAGTCAATCAGGGAACTTAAAGACGCAATGGAAAGTATCAGCAACAGGTTAGACCATGCAGAAGAAAGAATTTCAGAGGTAGAAGACAAAGTTTTTGAGATAACTCAGATAGTAAATGAGGCAGAAAAGAAGAGAGAGAAAGCAGAATGTTCACTGTCAGAATTGTGTGACTTTATGAAGCGTTCCAACATACGAGTTATAGGAATTCCAGAAGGGGAAGAAGAATGCCCCAGAGGAATGGAAGCCATACTAGAGAATATTATAAATTAAAATTTCCCAAATATCACCAAAGATTCTGACACTCTGCTTTCAGAGGGCTATCGGACCCCAGGTCGCCTCAACTCTAACCGAGCTTCTCCAAGACACATTGTGATGAACCTGTCCAAAGTCAAGACAGAAGAAAAGATTCTGCAAGCTGCCAGGAGTAAGTGCCAGTTGACCTACAGGGGCAAATCCATCAGAGTGACCGCAGACTTCTCTAATGAAACTTTCCAAGCAAGAAGACAATGGTCATCTACCTTTAATCTACTTAAACAGAACAATTTCCAGCGCAGAATTCTGTACCCTGCTAAGCTAAGCTTCAAAATTGACGGAGAAATCAAATCATTTACGGATATACAAACATTGAGGAAATTCGCCACAACAAGACCAGCTCTACAGGAAATACTTCAACCTGTTCTGCACACTGACCACCACAATGGATCAGCAGCAAAGTAAGAACTCAGAAATTAAAGGACAGAACCTAACCTCCACACTGATGCAAAAGATAAAACTAAGCAATGGACTCTCACAAAATAAGATGAATAGAATACTACCACACTTATCAATTATCTCAATAAATGTTAATGGCTTGAATTCCCCACTGAAGAGACATAGATTGGTTGACTGGATTAAAAAACACAAGCCATCCATTTGCTGTTTGCAAGAAACACACCTGGCTTCAAAAGACAAATTAAAGCTCCAAGTCAAGGGGTGGAAGAATATATTTCAGGCAAATGGAATTCAGAAGAAAAGAGGAGTTGCAATCTTATTTTCAGATACATGTGGATTTAAAGCAACTAAAGTCAAAAAAGACAAAGATGGTCACTTTATATTGGTCAAGGGAAAAATACAACAAGAAGACATTTCAATTCTAAATATCTATGCACCCGATTTAAATGCTCCCAGATTCTTGAAACAGACCTTACTCAGTCTGAGCAATATGATATCTGATAATACCATAATAACAGGGGACCTTAACACTCCTCTTACAGAGCTGGACAGATCCTCTAAACAGAAATTAAACAAGGATATAAGAGACTTAAATGAGACCCTAGAACAACTGTGCTTGATAGATGCACATAGAACACTCCATCCCAAAGATAAAGAATATACATTCTTCTCATCACCCCATGGAACATTCTCCACAATTGATCATATCCTGGGACACAAAACAAACCTCAACAGAATCAAAAGAATTGAAATTTTACCTTGTATCTTCTCAGACCATAAGGCACTAAAGGTGGAACTCAACTCTAACAAAAATGCTTGACCCCACCCAAAGGTATGGAAATTAAACAATCTTCTGTTGAATAACAGATGGGTGCAGGAAGAAATAAAACAGGAAATCATTAACTTCCTTGAGCATAACAACAATGAAGACACAAGCTGCCAAAACCTGTGGGATACTGCAAAAGCAGATTTGAGAGGAAAATTCATCACTTTAGATGCCTACATTCGAAAAACAGAAAGAGAGCACATCAACAATCTCACAAGAGATCTTATGGAATTGGAAAAAGAAGAACAATCTAAGCCTAAACTCAGTAGAAGAAAAGAAATATCCAAAATCAAATCAGAGATCAATGAAATTGAAAACAAAAGAATCATTCAGAAAATTAATGAAACAAGGAGTTGGTTTTTTGAAAAAACAAATAAAATAGATAAACCATTGGCCAGACTAACGAGGAATAGAAAAGTAAAATCTCTAGTAACCTCAATCAGAAATGATAAAGGGGAAATAACAACTGATCCCACAGAGATACAAGAGATCATCTCTGAATACAACCAGAAACGCTATGCAAAGAAATTTCACAATGTGAAAGAAATGGATCAATATTTGGAATCACACCCTCTCCCTAGACTCAGCCAGGAAGAAATAGAGCTCCTGAACAGACCAATTTCAAGCACTGAGATCAAAGAAACAATAAAAAATCTTCCAACCAAAAAATGCCCTGGTCCAGATGGCTTCACTCCAGAATTCTATCAAACCTTCAAGGAAGAGATTATTCCTGTACTGCAGAAATTATTCCAAAAAATTGAGGAAGAAGAAATCTTCCCCAACACATTCTATGAAGCAAACATCACCCTGATACCAAAATCAGGAAAAGACCCAAACAAAAAGGAGAATTTCAGACCAATCTCACTCATGAATATAGATGGAAAAATTCTCAACAAAATCCTAGCCAATAGATTACAGCTTATCATCAAAAAAGTCATTCATCATGATCAAGTAGGCTTCATCCCTGGGATTCAAGGCTGGTTTAACATACGCAAGTCCATAAATGTTATCCGCCATACTAACAGAGGCAAAAATAAAGATCACGTGATCCTCTCAATAGATGCAGAAAAAGCATTTGATAAAATCCAGCATCCTTTTCTAACTAGAACACTGAAGAGTATAGGCATAGGTGGCACATTTCTAAAACTGATTGAAGCTATCTATGACAAACTCACAGCCAATATTTTACTGAATGGAGGAAAACTGAAAGCTTTTTCTCTTAGAACTGGAACCAGACAAGGTTGTCCTCTGTCACCTTTACTATTCAACGTAGTGCTGGAAGTTCTAGCCAATACAATTAGGCAAGACAAGGAAATCAAGGGAATCCAAATGGGAGCAGAGGAGGTCAAACTCTCCCTCTTTGCTGATGACATGATCTTATACTTAGAGAACCCCAAAGACTCAACCACAAGACTCCTAGAAGTCATCAAAAAATACAGTAATGTTTCAGGATATAAAATCAAAGTCCACAAGTCAGTAGCCTTTGTGTACACCAATAACAGTCAAGATGAGAAGCTAATTAAGGACACAACTCCCTTCACCATAGTTTTAAAGAAAATGAAATACCTAGGAGTATACCTAACGAAGGAGGTGAAGGACCTCTATAAAGAAAACTATGAACTCCTCAGAAAGGAAATAGCAGAGGATATTAACAAATGGAAGAACATACCATGCTCATGGATGGGAAGAATCAACATTGTTAAAATGTCTATACTTCCCAAAGCAATCTACCTAGTCAATGCCATTCCTATCAAAATACCAACATCGTACTTTCAAGATTTGGAAAAAATGTTTCTGCATTTTGTACGGAACCGGAAAAAACCCCGTATAGCTAAGGCAGTTCTCTGTAACAAAAATAAAGCTGGGGGAATCAGCATACCAGATTTTAGTCTGTACTGCAAAGCCATAGTGCTCAAGACAGCATGGTACTGGCACAAAAACAGAGACATAGACACTTGGAATCGAATTGAAAACCAAGAAATGAAACTAACATTTTACAACCACCTAATCTTTGATAAACCAAACAAGAACATACCTTGGGGGAAAGACTCCCTATTCAATAAATGGTGTTGGGAGAACTGGATGTCTACATGTAAAAGACTGAAACTGGACCCACACCTTTCTCCACTCACAAAAATTGATTCAAGATGGATAAAGGACTTAAATTGAAGGCACGAAACAATAAAAATCCTCCAAGAAAGCATAGGAAAAACACTGGAAGATATTGGCCTGGGGAAAGACTTCATGAAGAAGACTGCCATGGCAATTGCAACAACAACAAAAATAAACAAATGGGACTTCATGAAACTGAAAAGCTTCTGTACAGCTAAGGAGACAATAACCAAAGCAAAGAGACAACCTACACAATGGGAAAGGATATTTGCATATTTTCAATCAGACAAAAGCTTGATAACTAGGGTCTATAGAGAACTCAAATTAATCCACATGAAAAAAGCCAACAATCCCATATATCAATGGGCAAGAGACATGAATAGAACTTTCTCTAAAGACGACAGACGAATGGCTAACAAACACATGAAAAAATGTTCATCATCTCTATATATTAGAGAAATGCAAACCAAAACAACCCTGAGATATCATCTAACCCCTGTGAGAATGGCCCACATCACAAAATCTCAAAACTGCAGATGCTGGCTTGGATGTGGAGAGAAGGGAACACTTTTACACTGCTGGTGGGACTGCAAACTAGTACAACCTTTCTGGAAGGAAGTATGGAGAAACCTCAAAGCACTCAACCTAGACCTCCCTTTTGATCCTGCAATCCCATTACTGGGCATCTACCTAGAAGGAAAGAAATCCTTTTATCATAAGGACACTTGTACTAGACTGTATATTGCAGCTCAATTTACAATCGCCAAAATGTGGAAACAGCCTAAATGCCCACCTACCCAGGAATGGATTAACAAGCTGTGGTATATGTATACCATGGAACACTATTCAGCCATTAAAAAAAATGGAGACTTTACATCCTTCGTATTAACCTGGATGGACGTCGAAGACATTATTCTTAGTAAAGCATCATAAGAATGGAGAAGCATGAATCCTATGTACTCAATTTTGATATGAGGACAATTAATGACAATTATGGTTATGGGAGGGGAAACAGAGGGAAGGAGGGAGGGGGGTGGGGTCTTGGTGTGTGTCACACTTTATGGGGGAAAGACATGATTGCAAGAGGGACTTTACCTAACAATTGCAATCAGTGTAACCTGGCTTATTGTACACGCAATGAATCCCCAACAATAAAAAAAGAAAAAAAAAAAAAAGAGAGAAAACGTAGAAGAGTGACTTCAGTTTCCTATGGTAAATCATCAGTTCTGGCAGGGTCCATGACACAGTCATCCTCCCACATGAGACAATTAGCACTATATTTGAAATTAGAAAAAAAAAATTCTTGGGAGTTATGGAAAACAAAACTTGGGGATATAAAACATAACATATAAATTTTCACTTGCATTGTTTTGCTTAAACATTCGTAAACATTTTTCACCTTTGTTGTTGTTGTTGTTGTTATTGTCATTGTTGTTCAGCTGGCCCAGGCTGGGCTTGAACGCGCCAGGCTTGGTACATGTGGCCAGTGCCATAACCACTGCACCGCAGGCACCAAGCCTGTAAACATTTTCAAATGTCATAGGACTCTACAGTATAATTGTAAATGCTGTATAATAGAAAATCAATTTTGTGAATATTCATTTAATGAAAGCTGTTATTCCCTCTATTTATTTTTATGCTGTTATAATTAACGTATTTGTGCATATAATATTTACTTTTCTAAAATTTCCTTAGGATAAAATCTCTGGAATTGTGGTTACGAGGCTATTATAATTTTTACTACTTTTATTAAGAGGTATCTTTCCAAAGCTGATGGAAATTTAAGGCATATATGTTGTTGTTCAACAAGTTGCTTTTAAAACATTTCCAAGACCTCAGGAAAACACAATTATACTGTTTTATTTCACTTGACCCCCAAAATATGCTTATGGTATTTAATAATATTTAATCTCATTGTGCGTAATAGAGTATAATTATGACACATATTATTTGGAGAACATGCATAAGCCTGAGGAAAAGATACAATTCAAAAAAGAAAGAAAATATAAAACCAAATTTGAAAAATTAAAATTAAAGTTATTTTCAAGATAAAAACAGCTAGAAGGAAGATTCCACATCTAAGTTGCCAGATTAGAACTTTCATTTTATTTGAATTGAGTTGAATTTCCATAGATTGCAGTGTTTTTTAACCTTTCTTATCTTATAGCACACTTGAACGTATAGCTAAACTTCCACAACATACTTAATTTGTGTTAATCAAGGGGAAAAAAAGAGTTTTTTTTTTAAAAAGAATGTATTTCCTGTGCTTTGAATTTCTTTTAAAATAATGTAATTAATGATCTTTAAAAATTGTCATGACACACCTAAGACCCTCTCCCAGAACACCAGAGTGCCACTGTACACTCCTTGAAAATCTCCAGTCCATTGCATACTAGGCTAAGACTCAGGTAATATTTTCAACACTAATTCCATTGTGACTAAAGAAGACTCTCAGTTTATTTTGATTTAAATCTTGTGTAAAATTACCAACTTACTTTTGTGATTTATAAAGATCTATCCACCAGGGTGCTGAATGTCTGTATATAATATTTCCTCTATATAATTCTGAAAGCTGATTGAGGATCCAGAGAGACACTTTACATGTCTAGTAGCTTAAAATCCAGTTTGAAAAATACAAATTTTTAGTTAAAGTAACTAGTTATTTATTGAATAGATTTATGAACAAAAAAGTAAAAAAATTCTGCTAGCAATGCTAGACAAATGCAAATTATAATAATGCAGATCATAGGATGATATCAGATGTGTATGTATTTAAGGAGGACTTGACTAAATAAAAAATCGTGTCTAAATATTAAATGTGTCACCCTTTAACACTGAGAGTTTGAAAATGGAAATAAATAGATGTGACAACAAACATAAAACCTCAGAAGTTGGGTTACAAAGGCTCCTGTGTCGGTGATTCAACATCGCTTTAGAAATGAGTGTGCTTATGATTGAATTTTGAATTTGAGTTTAGAAATGAGTGTGCTTATGGTTTGAATTTTCATGGAACCAGAGGTAGAGACATAAGCTCACAAATGACAGAAAACCAATAACAATAGGCGATATTTGTGTATTAAGTGCATTCTCTGTAACAAGTGCTATCATAAATAGTTCACATGAATTGTCTTACGTAATTTCACAACAACCTTTTGAGTGTGACATTTTCAAACTGGTTTTATAAATGAGGAAACTGAAGCTCAGATGCATAAACTAATTGGGCCCAGGATTAAACTGTGGATAAATGGCAGGCTGGTACTTTGCAGGCATTTGTCCTACTACTAGTATTAGGATTATAAACCAGAGGGGACAGGTCTTTTCAGAAGCGCTAATACTGAAGGGATCCACGTGTCTGTGAATGTTAGGAGAAAGACCACCTCGCTCTAAAGGAGAAACACTTTGAAAACTATGGAATAAGAGACTCTCTTTATACACAATGTTTTCATATTTTTGTACTGTTTGTAATACAATTGAATTTATAATTATCTCTTTAAACACACATGCCAAACTTTCTAAGTTGCTACATTATTAACCTCTCTAGAACCATGTATCATTTTATATACCAGGATAATTTGGAATGTTTACTGTGTTTTGTCTTAATTTTGTGCAAGTTAAAGTTAAATAAAAAATATAAGCGGGCCATGATAGTCTAGGCATGGCCAAATAATAATTAAACACATTTATTCTGTTTTATGTTTTCCCCAAGGAGCCGAGTCCTTCAGGAATATTACCTAATGATTTAGGCCATCACTCTTTTTACAAGTAAAAAAATTAAGCTAATGCCACGTGCAGTGACAGAGCTGTTTCTCTGAGGAAGACTGAAATATCTCTTGCCTCACCCCAAAATACAAAACAAAAACCAAAACAGAGTTGAACCTGTGTTGTTGTTACAGAGATAGAGCCATGTTTTCATTTTGTTCTCTAGTGAGTTTGCTGTAGGAAATTCACAGTAACGACTCTACTGTGTTCAAGTACAAAGGTCTTTATGGGTCAAATAAGTCTCCGAAATTAATATGCACACTTATACTTGGTTTGGAATTGACTAGCACGTTCTGGTTTGGTTTTCAAAATTAATATTGGAAAGCTGGTTGTAGGTTGTAATATGTGAGGTATTTGATTATGCAGCAAATACTCTGTGAAACTTGTCCTGTATTCACATTTAGAGCTTGGTAAATACGATTTTTGAATTATTTTCTTTTAATATAAAGTTGAAACATTGAAATCATAAATTCCCCCAGTAGGAAATCTGTGATGAACACCATCAAACCACAGGTTAAAAACAAGCCTCATCAGAGATCTAAACGCCTTTGTTGCAGGTTTAAAAGACAGACCTTACCTTAAGTTTTGGGACTTGTGGTTTGAATTTGATGCAATACACTGTATCTACAGTAGCCTATTAAAAAGCCTAGATATTTCATCAAATGTATTTGCTATTGAGCTTAAAATTTTACATTTAAAAAATCAGTAACTTCAAGAGTGTTTTACTCAGTGAGGTTATAAAAATCTAAAAGTGTGAAAGATTACATACCACAGGTGTGTGGCATATTATATAATGCTGTATAAAAGATTTTAGTAGGGTAATAAAGCTATAGTTTTACAAACCAACACTAATGGTTGTGGTAAAAAGGATGTCTACGTGACTCAGAAATACTGTAACTTTTACTTCATATTAAGTTAATGAATCTCAATGAGGAAATACAATCTCTCAGCCTTTACTCTTCTGAAAGATATGCTATTTATGATTCTGAATTAAAGGCTACATTTGTATTTTATTTGTATGAAAGATGTTAGCAAAAAATGTAAAATTGAAGGAAAATGTGAACATTGCACCATCTTTATTTTTACTCTGTAAAAATTTCAGTTTGACAAAATGTTAAAAGAGCTATGTAAATATCTCCTTTCTGTGCTTTCATATCCATCTTGATGTTAACAGGGATATGACAACATCTAGTGATTTTGTCTCTTCCACCTCAGTAAGAATCTGTAGGACAGAGTTTTATAAGAGTTGTTTTAAACTATTTTAAAATGAACAGATTTTTAATAAACAGGTGGTTATGAATTTTCACTTCATTTTCTTTTTCTTTAACTCTTATTTATATTAACTGAAAACAATTCTCAATTCTTTTTTGGTTTTTTTTTGAGACAGTGTCTTACTCTGCTCACCAGGATACATCCAGGATAGAATGACATGGTGTCAGCCCAGGTCACAGCAGCCTCTAACTTCTGTTTTGCGTCAACCTCCTAAGTAGCTGGGATGACAGGTGCTTCCAATGGTGCCTGGCTATTCTATTTTTTAGTAGAGATAGGTCTTGCTCTTGCTCAGGCTGTTCTCCAACTCCTGGGCTCAAGAAATACTTCTGCCTAAGCCTCACAAAGTGCTAGGATTATAGGTGTTAGCCACCCTCATCTAAAAAAATTCTAATCAAATAAAAATTTTTCGGTTAAATTTTTTATTTAAACTTAACAACTACCTTGTTTATTTGAGGTTGGTATGCTCTTAAGTTCATTCAGTTTTACATTCTTGATAAAAACCAATGTAGTTATTTTGCACAGACAAATAGAACCATAACCAATTAATTATTATATTATCTTTCTACTTGTTTTTCACCTGATGACCAGCAACTCTATGAAGAAAAAAAAGTGTGGAGCTTGGGGACAGAAAAAGTGACTTAATTAACATCATTTTATCACTAAGTAGCTGTGTAACTTTATGTAAGTTGTATAAACAATACACATTTGATATTGATGAGTATCAGATAAGAAAACAGATGAATGCAGTTTACAAAATACAGTTATTTACAAAATTGCTTATTATTGTACATTCAGAAATAAATGTGACTATATTTGTAGTATTAAGAAAAACTAACATTATTAAGATATGTTAATATTAACAATACTTTGAATTTAAAAATTCTATTGTATTGGATTTAATTGTACCTGGCCCTAATCAATATTGTCACTCTTATATGTATTCACCAATTAGACTTTGGGACTTGATCAAGTTAAAAAGCTTTTGCACATCTAAGGGTATAAAGCAAACTGACAGCCTTCAGAATTGGAGAAGATTTTTTGCATGTTATGAATCTGACAAAGGCGTGTTCACTATAATCTACAGAGAACTCAAATTAAACAATAAGAAAAGTGGAAAGTGATTTAAACAGAAACTTCTCTGAGGATGACAGACAAATGGCAAAAAAACACGTGAAAAAATGCTCTTTAATCATCACAGAAATGCAGATCAAAACCACTCAAAGATATCACCTAACCCCCGCAAGATTAACCCACATCACAAAGTCACAAAACATCAGATGCTGGTGTGAATGTGGAGAAAAGGGAACACTTGTACTCTGCTGGTGGGATTGCAAACTAATACAGCCATTTTGGAGAGAAGTGTGAAGAATCCTTAAACATCTAAGTGTAGACCTTCCATTTGACCCTGCAATCCCATTTCCACGTATCTACCCAGAAGAATATAAATCATTTTACCACAAAGACATTTGCACTAGAATGTTTATTGTGGCTCAATTCATATTTGCCAAGTCATAGAAGCAATCTAAATGCCCCTCAGTCCATGAATGGATCAACAAACTGTGGTATATGTATATGTATACCATGGAATATCATGTAGCCATTAAAAATGTTGGAGACTTTACATTTTTTATATTTACCTGGTTGGAGTTGAAGTACATTCTTCTTAGTAAAGTATCGCAAGAATGGGAAGATGGTTATCCAATGTATTCCATATTAATATGAAATCAATATATAAACAGTTACATGTTCTTAAGAACAATGAAACACTATTTTAGTTCCCTTTTAGGGATAGAGGGAAGTGGGGAGGGGGAGGATGTATGACGGACAGACGGAAGGCATGAGGTGGGGATCTCACCTAACGTGCACGTTGGGAGGGTGTAGAACACACCCCTGGGTGAGGGGCTCCTCTAGAAATGGAACTTTGCCCTGGAAATGAGAATAATGTGACTTAAATATTCTACCCTCATAACTTTGAATAAAGTTAAAAAAAGAAATAAAAGAAAAAAATTCACAGGGGTCCCCATTTCTATATTGTTTTATTATCTCAAAGTTTAAAGATGTTCAACTGCTATTGTTGTTCTAACTGTCCAGTGTATTAGCACATTCCCAGAAGTGCTTTGGGGGTTGATCCCCGAATTTCTTAGACTTTCTGATGTAATTGATTTGGGGTGTCTGCTTAGATAGTGAACAGTGATGATGTCTAGTGATGATGTCTAATTTTCTTGCTATGTCTCTGGCTTGATGCTTAAGACACAATTCTTTTTCAAATCAAATGGAATTAGTTATTACATTTTCCAAATGAAATCAGTTTTAGTTCTTTAATCGATTTTAAAGAAAAGAAGCCATAACATAAACTATCATTATTTTTACTCTTGAGTGTTAATGAATGAAAACAGGCTAGAGAGAGGTAATGTTTAATTAGTGATGTTTATTCTCAGTATGCTTAATATGAGTAATGTTTTTTTTTTTTACCTACTTTAAGATGAATAATGTTTATTGACTAAAGATGGGAAATGAAGTTAGGATACAAATTCTACTTCAAGATCTTTGAGTATATTTTGCATCGTACAATGGATTTCATTTTTCATGAAATGCCTTCATTTTCCTGCCTACAAAATAAAGGCAGTGATAAAAAAAAAAATGAGGAAACAACCCAATTCTTGATCCATTCATGGATGAATAAATAAAATTTGTTATATCCACAAAAAAATAAAACAGCACCCTATTGTGTAGTGTGAATTTTTGGTATTTGTGAACTTGCCGTTATCCACTGTCTGTGTTTAGGCCAACAGATCCACATCTCTATAAGAACTTATAATAGAATACGAAGTTGCAAACTTTATGTCAAAGACCCCATCATGTCTTATACTTTGTCAGCATATGGCATCTATTGCATTCTGATTATTACTATCTGTTTACTTATTTATTTTTTCAAACCTTTCAAAATATATAAAAACAAAAATGCACGAGGGCAGCATAAAAACATGCTGTAAGTTGAATTGGGGCCATAGACCAGAGTTTGCTAATTCTTGGTGTGCTGTCACCTAGACCTACTTCATCTTCATAGGTAGGAAATTAGATGACAGTTGAGGAAGGTGACCTGCTTATCTAAGGAAAGGTGTCATTAAAAACAAGCTAAGTCAATCCACATATGTGTATGTACATTCATTTTCAGTTTATTTATTTATCTTTGAAAATTATATTTGACATGAAAATTTCAGGAGCCAGTGAAGATGAAATAAAATTAATGTTGGTTGTTGAAACTATGTAACTTAATGGGTTTCTTGAGGCAATGATCTAAGATTTGTGAAAGAATCAATTACCACCTTTTAGATGTCTACCTAAGTGTTTTCTCATTCCAATTTCAAGTAATTTTTAACAATATCATCCAGCGAGAATGCAGGCTTTCTATTCTTGTGTGCACATGGAAAAGAACTAAAATGATTCCATGCAGTGTTACCATAGAGGAAAATGGCAAAAGTTGGAGCACAGCACCCTGTTACGTCGAGGTGATATCTGGCTTTAACTGCCCATAAGATGCTAATTTTAACTCCATCCCATATGGTGTTTAAATTAATGAAATCTTTCATGTGTATTTTAGAACTTCAGAGAAGCCATCTGGCCACTGACTGTCACCTTAATTTTTAGTGTCTTTATTGTGAATTTTACAGTTCAAAGTACTATTTTAATGCCAGGGAATGTTTTACCATCCATATTTAATGATTAAGTACCTAAAATCACTGACATTTTGAAACCAGACACTATAAGGCAGATTACAACCAGGCCCAAATATGCCAAACAGAGTGATAAAGAATTCTTTGCAATTCAAACCAAAAGACTATTGACCTGAATCAGGCAGCTGTCTTAGGTGGAACTATCACATAATTTGCATTATGTCTATGGTGGGATAATCCCCCCCATTCACTATGTGCATATAGACTTAGTCATAATATATATATATTATTAAGTTCCTTTCATAGAAATCCATAAGCGATAATGATTAGGCAGAACATAAAATAGACATATTTAGGCCAACAATTGAGAAAATTTCCTGACTTGAATATGAGTTTGTTATTTGATAATAAATTATAGATAATGAAGAATTCAGCTAATGTGAATGCTATGCTCAAAATCTTTACGAATGCTATGTGGCTTGGGTATGAATTAAAGTAAAAAATATGTCACTTGTATTTTATGATTTGTCTTTTTAGTCTAAATAGGAGGACATATTTAGAATGGTTCCACATGCACAGAGAGAAGTATGATTCTTTATATTCCTTAATCAATGTCTATAAAGGAACACAGTGGTTTGAAATTTTATGGAAGCCTTTTCTATCTCTATGTTGTTTATATACAAGACAATTCTTCTCATGAATTTTCGTGTTTGTTAAGGACCCCAGTTTTTTTATTTGTTACATTATGAAAGCATACAAAAAAAAAAGCTTGCCTTAATTGGAGTGTGCGAAAAAACAGTCTGGTGTACAATGGGGCCTGCGTGTAAGTATATGGCAGAGAAGTTGCACAGAAGACCATTCCATTTTCCTAAGCAGTTAGTTGATATTACATGGAGCTTCACAGAGAAGATGTGAATATGCACTTCCTTATAAGGATACGTTCACCATCAATTGACTCTTTTATTACATGAGGTCCACACTCAACAAATTTTAAGTGCACAGTGCAGTGATGCGAACTACAGGCATTGTGTGGAACAGAAAATCTCTAGAACTTGCTCCTCTTGCATAACTGAAGCTTTATGCTGTTGAACAGCACCTCTTCTCTCCCTCATCCTCAGCCTGTCTCTGTTTCTGCACATTTAGCTTATCAGAGACCTCTGTTGTTTATGCTGTGTATGAGCTACAATTAAGGCATATAAAACTCAGTAAATAACAACAGTATGTCCTTTTAATAAAAATGTCTCATACCATGGGGCGGTGCCTGTGGCTCAGTGAGTAGGGCGCCGGCCCAATATGCCGAGGGTGGCGGGTTCAAACCTCAGCCCCGCCAAACTGCAACCAAAAAATAGCCGGGCGTTGTGGCGGGCGCCTGTAGTCCCAGCTACTCGGGAGGCTGAAGCAAAAGAATCGCTTAAGCCCAGGAGTTGGAGGTTGCTGTGAGCCGTGTGACGCCACCGCACTCTACCCCAGGGCGGTACAGTGAGACTCTGTCTCTACAAAAAAAAAAAAAAAAAAAATGTCTCATACCTTACTTCCTTCAGTGTTAAAGGTGGCAGTGTGTTCTGGTGGCTCTTCTCTCTTGTCCCCAATGCAGATACATCCTCATGTATTAAGATGTTTTGCTCAGACATTACCTTAAAAATTAGAAGGTAAGTTATGAATCTAATATAGTCAAATAAATGTAGGAGAAGGAAGAAGGCTGTGGAAATGTGATCCTAGAGGTTGATTATAAATATCAGGTTTCAACAGGGGAAGGATTTGCTGAGAGGAAAAGCTAATGTAGTGATGAGGCCACTCAAAGTTTCCTTCCATGTAATTATAATGTCTGTGTAAACTACACATGTCCTTTCTGCGAACTTTATTTTGTAGTTTAAAAAGAGACACTATATACGGAGGATATTATTTTAAAAATGTCTAAAACAAATAAACATTCAGAAAAGGTAAATTAACCATTATTATTGAGTGGGAAAGCAAAAGCCCAAAACACATCAGCCAACAAAACCCACACAGAATTTTATTAGAGTAACTCCTGAAATTTTTTCTCTCTCTCTCTCATTTAGTTCCTTTGATTTCTATATAGCTTCACTAAACTTTAAACATTCCCATTTTCTCTGGAGTGGGGAAGTCTACTAACTAAAGTGGTAGAATAATTCCAACGAGAACAGAACGAAAGTAAGAAAGATAGACTTCATTTTCAATATAGTATTAATATGAGGATATGTTAGAAACTGCCCACTCTTTAAAAATACTTCCTCACGGGGTGGTGCCTGTGGCTCAAAGGAGTAGGGCGCTGGCCCCGTATACCCGAGGTAGCAGGTTCAAACCCAGCCCCAACCCGAAACTGCAAAAATTAAAAAAAAAAGAAAATACTTCCTCGCTTGAATTGCTTGTGACTCCTTCTTCCTCATCTTTATCTCTTCTTCTCCCATGCTGCTCTCCCAGTCCCCTATTTCAGAAACTGTCACACTACCACAATTATAGCAGTTGAGTAATATTTTCAACAACTTAACTCTTTCCAAAACATTCTGATCCCCACTGTCCAAATCTAAAGTACTATCTCAAGGTATTTGCCTAAAAAAGGAAAGAATCTTTAGTTCCAACAGATGTATTCACTACATCTGTGCCCAGACACATAAGCATGAAATGGGCAATAAAGTTTTCTTTGCCAAGTCAATGCCATCAAAAGATCCCTCGATGAACAGATATGACAGGCTAGGTTAATGCTTTTGCTGGTAGACCTAGATCTGTGAAAAAAAAAAAAAAAGGAAAAGGAGAGCTCTGGTTGGCAGTAACCACCAGTTTTCACCAGTAAATAAACCCACAATGGCCAATGTTAGTTACTAATGTGATATCAAGGAGCTTAGAAAATTCTAAAAAATGTAACAATTAGCTCTGGTAATCTAGCACAAACTGCACAGTAGATTAAGAGCTGGGGATTTTGGGTGGCTAGTTTTGGGAAATTAGTTGCAGAGAAAAAACAAATAGACCCCAGAAAAGCTATACATGAACTACTGCTAATGCTTCCAAGTTTTTGATGGCAAAATACTAAATTTCAATTCCACAAATTATGGTAAAACCAAGACCATAAACTGTTTTTCAATGCCATAAATTTAGGAAAGCAGAGATAAGCGAGTGATAATTGCGTGTTCTTTATATGCCAACAAAAAGCAAAATTTCTATAATGTCTCTCCTTGTTCAATATTATGGGACCCCATAAAGAGGAAATATATGTGAAAAAGGTGTGTTCAAAAATAGTTTATTCCATGCCCCTTCTGGTGCTTTTTAATCTAGAAAATCTATCATGCTGTGGAGTTCTGTCTCTTAAAAGTGTTTTTACTAGTATGAGTTGACATTTAAAGGGACCCTAAATTTGCACTTTTTGTCTACTACATAAGAATGAGTGCTCTTTAGTTGTAGAAGTTAGAGTGAGAAATTGCTTTCTTTGGTCAGGCCCATGCAATAGACAGGGATATCTGAACATTAGGAAGATATGGATTGTTGTTAAGTTTTTATCAGGTCTAACTTAATACCATTTTTTATACTTGTCAATAAGGTCAATTTTATGATTCATAAAGTGATGAGAAGGCTCTATAAAAGCCTCATATGTTTTATAATTGCTTGCAATTATTGCCATGTTATTGCCGAGAATAATTTGCATCACAACTATCAACATTAAACAAATGTCTTAGCAGAGATGTCTAGGAGTTGTTACTTGTAAAAGAATTCAAAGGAAAAGAATTCAACAATATTTTCAAGTACATCACTGGTTTCATTTGCTGTGCATTTTTCAAATTGGCTGAATTACCATTGATTTAGCATGTGTCTTATATAATTTAGGATGACATAATACATGTTGTTAGGGAAATACACTGCATTTGTCACACATTAAATTAGACTATCTCCCAGTGTTTTAAATAAAGCATTAAATAAAATGAATTATTGAATATATTTATGGAAATGATGTAACAATGTACACAGGATTAAATCTTTTAGCCAAATCAGTATCATATGCTGGGTTATACGTTTTGGTTAATTTTATGAGCTTTTAAGGTTATAGCTTTCTGAATTGAGAAATCTCATATTGTGGAGATTTATAAATACAACACATATTTTCTGTGTCTTACAGTGAAAGTGTCATTTGTAACACTTTTCAGTGGTCCTAAATGTTTATTAATATTTCCTCTATTTGTAAAATTGAACATATGGAGTGTATGTTCCTCCCAAATATAGATACTGATCAGAAAATCGTCTTCTGAGGCTTTCACCAGGTAACATCAGCTGTGTAACATGAGGTTTCTTATGGATGGATTTTTGCCCCATAAAATTAATATGCTTAAGCCCTAACCCCCAAGGTGACTGTATTTTGAGGTACGCCCCTTACAGAGGTAGTTAAGGTTAAATGAGACCATACAAGTGGGGCCCGGAAGACAGGACTGGTGTCCTTTTAAGAAGAGTCACCAAGTGTCTCTCTCTATCTCCCCCCTACACTCTCTCGGTGGACAGAGGTCATAGAGAGGAGACTGCCTGCAGGTCATCAGACACCAGCCAAGTAGACACCTTGACCTTGGCCCAACTACCCACTGGTTAAATGTATTTTGCACACAGATTTAGAGTGGTATAGGACACTTTTCAAGAATTTTGAGATGAAGTAATATATGGTTGCATTATACTAATTAACCACCAAGTAAAGTTCCCATTATCTTCTCTAACAAATTTCCATCCTATCTTCTTAATATGTAAAAAAAAAAAAAAAAAAAAAAAATCACACACCTTCAGTATAGTTAGATATTCTTCACCTTTGAGTCTATGTGGCTACATATGAATTATAGAGGACAAAGAATTCTCAGCAAATCTTTCTGACTTTAACTTTTAAACAGAAAGAATTTCCTTCCCCATATTCAGCCGCATTTAAGTTCTGCTTTTTGTTCTAATGACTTTTTCCCCTCCCAGTAGTACCTAGAGAGATGTAATGGAGCTGATTCTAAAAAAAAAAAAAAAAACATGGTGTCATCTCCTAGCACGATCTTGGCTGTTTCTTTATTGAAAAGACAGGAAGCTTTTAGAATTTTCTCTCAGAAGGAAAAGAAACTATGGTCCACCTCTATATAAAAATACCAAGAGATTGCTTCAGTGAGAAGGTCATGTCCAATTTATCTGAGTTATTTTATAAACTTCAATGGTTTATTTTCTTTTTGGGATTCTGTAGTCCTTTCTCTTTGTGAAAAATCTCTTGACAACCATGATACATAACAAAATCCCTGGCCAGACAACATGCTAAGGATCTTCACATCTAGAAAAAGTGCTTTCTGGTGGGACATGAATACAGGGTCATGGTGTAAAAATAACAAAAGCTCCTGGAACATAGAACAAATATAAACCTCCACTGACTCATTCAGTATAAGTGTGGTTAAAAAATAATTTATCAATTTGCATTTTAGGACAAGAAGTAAACATGGAATCAAAGTATGCACACAACTAGAAGGCCAGTATTGTAGATTTAGACGTCCTGGGGTGATTTTGTAGAAGAGAAGGAAAAGCTAGATTACAAAAGTAAAGCATTTTGAAAATGAACTGTTATTTTCTCATAATTATATATTTCCTTCTCCCTCTTGCCATGCTTCCTTGGGGGAGTATACACCCTACTGTATTGATTCTGGGATTCATTAACTGATTTTGTTTGCTCAATTGAGTGTAGGCAGACACTTTGTAAGCCACTTTCAATTGAGAGTTTTAAATGCACTATGTAATTTGTCTGCTTCCTCTTCCTCTTCCCCTTCCAGCTTCTGTCCTCCACCAGGAGACTATTTTGCTCATTATGGCAACTGCTCCTTCATCCTGGGTCCTAGAACAAGAAGACACTAAAATTATGGCCCAGCCCAGCCCCACTACAGGATAAACATTTCTCTCACTTAACATCAACAAGTATATAGTATAATCTACAATGTTTCAATAACTATTTTTTGTTGAAGTCACATCTTTCTACTATAGAATTCAGAATTTAAAATAGTGAAGATTTTTTGAATGTATGTGTTATAGTTTATGAAAAGAAAATGAAAAATATAACACCCAAGAAGAAACAAAACAAAAAAAATTAAAAAGGGTCTGTGATAGTTGGGAGAAGCCACTGAATCAGTGTTATGGCACATATAAAAATTAAATTTCCTAGAAATGTAGGGGCACTTGTGACCCAGATAAATAAAAAATATCTTTAAAAGGAGAAAAGTCATAATATGAATTTGAAGGTTGAAGGTTCTTTTACCTTCAAACTGGCATGACTTGCCCTAAGTAAGCACCTTGATTTTAACCATTTATGTTCTTAATAAAAAACATAAAGAAAACAATTTTATCTGTTATCTGAAAGGATAAAAAACTATAAAATATTACAGCCTTTTCCTTCTGACTTGTTACATTGGGGAAATAATATCAGCCTTAGAATTCTTTTAGTTGACAGTCAAATGGGTCAATGTATATAGAACAAGATATTATTTGAGGTACTAAATCATTTACTGACATTTGGAGCCATACGTTTAACATCTTTCCTGACATAATCCACACCCCAAAAGCCACGGGTCCCCCCTTCCTTCCCACCAGCATGCTCCTGCACTCTGAGAATCTCAGCTCCTGAGACATCGCTCCATTTTTCTGTTGTGAAAGCCGCACACTCTGCTGTCCTTGGACCTTCTCTTTCTCACACATGTCTAGTTTTCAGTGATCAGATTGACTCTGACCTCAAAATACACACCACATTGACTCTGACTTCAAAATACACACCAAATTCAACCACTTCTCACCATGCAGTCACTGCATTCCTGGTGTGAGTCACACAACCACTCTCTGGGTTTGCTGTGAAGTTGGGTCACCAGCTCCACATTCCTGCCCTTCTCCTGTCCACAGCATTCTCAGTGGAGCAGTCACAGGGCCCACGTTGAAGCCAGTAAACAAGCTCACGTTCATTCCTTACTTAAAATCCTCCGGCGCCTTCCCGTCCCATGAGGGTGAAAATTCAAGAGTCTTTAGAGTTCACAGGCTTGTGAGTAGCAGGTGGAACTGCTCAGTCTTCACCACTTTATTCCTCTTCATCTCCTGAACCGGCCTCCTTCCACTCTGACTCTGGTTCTGCAGGAGACGTCAAGGTGGCTCTTGCTTCTGGTGTATCACTACCAATAGAACTATCTCATTTTCAAATCTCTACTCAAATTTGCCCTTTTGGAAATCCTGTCTAAAATTTCAATGTCATTTACCCATATACAGACACACACACACATATTTATATAAACACACACACGCACACATACATACATATATATATATATTCTTCATATTAACTTTTCTTCTCATTTTTCTTCTTTATCACTTAATCACCATGTAGTACACTATATATTTAACTTTACATAAGTTTCTAAATCCAAAGAGGACAGAATTATTTTTTCTCTTTTGTTTATTCTTAGTAACCAGAATACTGTCTGATAATGGGCAGATGTGTTGCCTAAGAAATGCTAAAAACTAATGCTGGTAACTTTATCCCGTCATCTGAGCACAAGTGAAGATCAAGAGGTGAGGGGAGGTGATTTAGGGGTGGGAGAGGACTCTGTGAGTATGTTATGCAGGCTGGCTTTATAGAAAGGCAATTGTACATAGCTGATCTTTGGAAAAATATCTTACTTATCAAGAAAGAAGCTATCTGGTAAAAGTTCAGGGGATGGAGGGTCTAAGAAAGCCACAAAAAGCACTTTGAGAGAAGGAACAAGCTCTACTTCTTTACCAAGCCAAGGCCAGTTTCCACCTATGCCTGCTCTATGGTCAGGTGAAATTTCTTCTAATCCTCATTCTGTGGCCCCACGTGTGTGTGTGTGTGTGTGTGTGTGTGTACATGTGGGCCATGCGGTGGGGGTAGTCTGTGGTGCAGATCATAGGCTGACCATGCCTACTGCTCCATCCCCCCTCCCTGAAGCAGGACACAGTGAGCAGATGGGAAATGATCTAACATCTCGGATTCTTGGCAGATTCTCAATTCTATTTCTGGGCTAGTTGTTAATATTAGTGAAAGTGTAGATTATCTGGCAAAGTAGAGTTATAAACCATGTGTACTACAGTTTAGGGGGTAAAAACAGACCAGTATTCACTAGAAAGTGGGAAGGGTTTAATGAAGGAGAGAGAGAAAATTGTCACTGCTAAGATACATAGAAAGAAAGAAGATTTGATATCCTGGATGAGGACGGGGGATTAGGACGATTCTACTGGTGACCAGAAACAACGCAGGCATGGAAGGAATAAAAATGTGTTTGTGGTGAACTGGTGGACTGAGGATTTTGATATTTTTAAGCTGAATTTCTGTGGCTATGTTCAAGAACCTCATAAGTTCGGAATCCAAGGATATTAGGTTGTTATATTTAAAATTAAAGAAACAGTAAATCAATGATAAGTCTACAGCTTGAACAATGTTTATGGTTCTGGTAAAAATAGTCTATACTGATTTATGAGTTGATCTAAGTGCTGGGACTTTATAATTGTCAGGGCATATTACATTAATCATACAATTTATGAACAAATAGTATGATTTAATCTCAATTGCATCACCAAGAGGCACCATTATATATTTTTTAAATTGTCTGACTTATCTTACAAATCGTGCCTTTTATAAACTGACTGGGTTTGAATTGGAACTACATAAAGAATATTGAAATATCATTAATCTAGAGTTAGATACCAAGTTAATGACCATTTATGATAATTCACAAAATAATTCAGTGAACAAGAATATATATTTTTATGCCCCCTTTGTAACAGTATGTACAGGGTATAATTAATCCTTGCAAGTTTACTCAGGAAACATATGCCAGGTATACATAAAGACCAGGAGTAATCTTTGTTATAAGACATGAGGAAAACAAATACACTAATTAAAAATACATTAAAATGACGCTGCAACTCGTGACCTGTGCCTGCGGGGCATCCACATGTCCTGACCAGGAATTACAGGAGCCGTGCAAACCTGCATCCTCTCTCTCATACCCTCCCTGTCTCCACACCAGCCACTCGTCTGGACTCTGGTAGCTGCGCACCCCCCAGAGCCCTCCCTGCCTCTGCACGGAGCCCTTATCCTGGCCAGAGACTGCTGGAGCCTTGGGCTCTCTGTGCAAAAGTCACCAGGTGCCAGGCACTCCCAGAACCATGTGCACCACCCCCCAAATTCTGGGGCTGCTCCCACAACCAGAACTCCCTAGCTGGGGCAGCCCCAGAGGAGCTACACAGGGTCACTCCCTACAAAGATCCAGCAACAATAGAGTGATCTCGCTGGGGTCTAATCTTGGAGAGACACCTCCCCAACTCTGAGGACATCCAGAGGCAACAGTGAAAAACAATCATGAGGTGAAATCAATAAAAAAACTCTGGCAATATCAATAATCAGAGTACATCAACTACCCCAAGGAACAATGAGACAGACATAGCACAAGATCCCATGCACAAAATAAAAGGTGAGATATCAGAAATCGAATTCAGAATCTGGATAGCAAATAAGATTGAATTAGAATTCCAAGCAGTAATTCAAAAGATGTCTCAAGAATTCAACGAATTCAAAGACCAAATGACCAAAGATTTTGACACATTGAGACAAGAAGTTGCAGCCCTCAAAGATCTGAGAAACACAGTAGAATCCCTCAGTAACAGAATGGAACAAGCAGAAGAAAGGATTTCTGACAGTGAAGACAAAGCTTTCAAATGCTCCCAAACTCTCAAAGAGGAAGATAAATGGAGATCAAAACAGATCACACTCTCAGAGAGCTCTGGGATAATTCGAAGAAAACTAATATTCTTCTTATAGGGATCCCCAAAAGTGATGAAATGGCTTCACAAGGCACAGAGCCTCTTCTTCACAAGATTATGAAAGAGAACTTTCCAGACATACCAAGAGATTCTGACATTCAGATAGCAGACAGTTTCAGAATTCCCACATGACTCAACCCGAATAAGACATCACCCAGACACATCGTAATCAATTTCACTAAAGTTAATATGAAGGATAAAATTCTGAAAGCAGCCAGACGAAAGAAAACCATAAACCTACAAGGGGAAGAATATTAGAATAACTGCAGATCTCTCTGCTGAAAACTTTAAAGCTATAAGAGGAGGGTCATCAACTTTTAATCTCCTAAAACAAAATAACTTTCAGCCCAGATTCCTGTACCCAGCTAAACTGAGTTTCATTTATGATGGAGAAATTAAATACTTTAATGACATTCACATGTTGAAAAAATTTGCCATAATTAAACCAACTCTCCAGAATATTCTAAGACCTATCTTGCATAAAGACCAGCATAATCCTCTACCACAAAAGTAAACCCACCCAGAAACTTTTGATCAAATTCCAACTTCCACGCTTGCAAAAGGATTAAAAACGTCCACTGGACTCTCGAAAGGCTCATCAATATTCTCAATTAATGTGAATGGTTTAAATTGTCCTCTAAAAAAGCACAGATTGGGGTGGCACCTGTGGCTCAGTCAGTAAGGCATCGGCCCCATATACCAAGGGTGATGGGTTCAAACCCGGCCCCGGCCAAACTGCAACCAAAAAATAGCCGGGTATTGTGGCGGGCACCTGTAGTCTCAGCTACTTGGGAGGCTGAGGCAAGAGAATCGCTTAAGCCCAGGAGTTGGAGGTTGCTGTGAGCTGTGTGAGGCCATGGCACTCTACCGAGGGCCATAAAGTAAGACTCTGTCTCTACAAAAAAATAAAAAAATAATAAAAAAGCACAGATTGACTGACTGGATACAAAAACTCAAGCCAGATATCTGCTGCATATAAGAATCTCTTCTTACCTTAAAAGATAAATATAGACCCAAGGTGAAGGGATAGTCATCTATACTCCAGGCAAAAGGAAAATAGAAAAAAGCAGGCATTGCAATCCTATTCGCAGATACAATAAGCTTTAAACCTACCAAAATAAGGAAGGATAGGATGGACACTTCATATTTGTTAAAGGTTATACTAAATATGATGATATTTCAATTATTAATATTTATGCACCCAACAAGAACGCACCTCAATTTATAAGAGAAACTCTAACAGACATGAGCAACTTGATTTCCTCCAGTTCCATAGTAGTTGGAGATTTTAACACCCCTTTAGCAGTGCTGGATAGATCCTCCAAAAAGAAGCTAAGCAAAGATTTAAACTTAACCATTCAACATCTGGATTAAACAGACATCTACAGAATATTTCATCCCAACAAAACTGAATACACATTCTTTTCATCAGCCCACAGAACATACTCCAAAATTGACCACATCTTAGGCCACAAATATAACCTCAGCAAATTTAAAAAAAACAGAAATTATTCCTTGCATCTTCTCAGACCATCATGGAATAAAAGTTGAACACAGTAACAACAGGAATCTGCATACCCATATAAAAACATGGAAGCTAAATAACCTTATGCTGAAGGTTAGATGGGTTATAGAGAAGATTACAAAGGCAATACCAAATTTTTTGAACAAAATAACAATGAAGACACGAATTATTTGAACTTCTGGGATATGCAAAGGCAGGCATAAGAGGGAAATTTATAGGAATTCAAGCCTTCCTCAGGAAAACAGAAAGAGAGGAAGTTAATAACTTAATGGGACATCTAAAGCAACTGGAGAAGGATGAACATTCCAATCCCAAACCCAGCAGAAGAAAAGAAATAACCAAAATCAGAGCGGAATTAAATGAAATTGAAAACAAAAGAATTATACAACAGATCAATAATCCAAAAGTTGGTTTTTTTAAAAGATCAATATAATAGATAAACCTTTGGCCAATCTAACCAGGAAAAAAAGAGTAAAATCTCTAATTTCATGGATCAGAAATGGTAAAGATGAAATAACAGACCCCTCAGAAATTCAAAAAATCCGTAATGAATATTACAAGAAACTTTACTCTCAGAAATATGAAAATCTGAAGGAAATGCACCAATACTTGGAAGTACACCACCTACCAAGAATTAGCCAGAATGAAGTGGAAATGTTGAATGGGCCTATATCAAGTTCTGAAATAGTATCAACTATACAAAATCTCCCTAAAAAAGAAAAGCCCAGGACCAGATGGCTTTATATCAGAATTCAACCAAACCTTTAAAGAAGAACTAATACCTGTATTACTAAACCTCTTTCAAAATATAGGAAAAGAAGGAAGACTACCCAACACAGTCTATAAAGCAAACATCACCTTGATCCCTAAACCAGGGAAAGACCCAATAAGAAAAGAAAATTATAGATCAATATCACTAATGAATATTGATGCAAAAATATTCAATAAGATCCTAACAAACAGAATCCAACAACACATCAAAAAAATTATACACCATGACCAAGCAGGATTTATCCCAGGGTCTCAAGGCTGGTTCAATATACATAAATCTATAAATGTAATTCAGCACATAAACAAACTAAAAAATAAAGATCATATGATTCTCTCAATTGATGCAGAAAAAGCTTTTGATAATATCCAGCATGGCTTCATGATCAGAAAACTTATGAAAATTGGTATAGAAGGGACATTTCTTAATCTCATAGAGGCCATCTACAGCAAACCCACAGCCAATATCATATTGAAAGGAGTTAAATTGAAATCATTTCCACATAAATCAGGAACCAGACAAGGTTGCCCATTGTCTTCATTGTTCTTTAACATTGTAATGGAAGATTTAGCCATTGCAATTAGGGAAGAAAAGGCGATCAAGGGTATTCACATAGGGTCATAAGATATCAAACTTTCACTCTTTGCAGATGATATGATTGTATATCTGGAAAACACTAGGGATTCTACTACAAAACTTTTAGAAGTGATCAAGGAATACAGCAATGTCTCAAGCTACAAAATAAACCCCCATAAATCTGTAGCCTTTATATATACCAACAATAGCCAAGCCGAAAAAAAAGTCAAGGACTCTATTCCTTTCACAGTGGTGACAAAGAAGATGAAATATTTGGGAGTTTATCTAACAAAGGACGTGAAAGATCTCTATAAAGAGAACTATGAAACTTTAAGAAAAGAAATAGCTGAAGATATTAACAAATGGAAAAACATACCATGCTCATGGCTGGGAAGAATCAACATTGTTAAAATATCTATACTACCCAAAGCAATAAATATTTGAATACAATTCCTATTAAAGCTCCATTGTTATATTTTTAAAATCTTGAAAAATAATACTTTGTTTTATATGGAATCAGAAAAAACTTAAATAGGCAAGACATTACTCAGAAATAAAAACAAAGCAGGAGGAATCACGCCACCAGACCTGAGACTGTACTATAAATTGATAGTGATCAAAATAGCATGGTACTGGCACAAAAACAGAAAAGTAGATGTCTGGAACAGAATAGAGAACCAAAATATGAATCCAGCTACGTTATTTGATCTTTGACAAGCCAATTAAAATCATTCAGTGGGGAAAAGATTCCCTATTTAACAAATGGTGCTGGGTGAACTGGATGGCAACCTGTAAAAGACTGAAACTGGACCCACACCTTTCACCATTAACTAAGATAGACTTTCACTGGATCAAAGATTTAAACTTAAGACATGAAACTATAAAAATACTTGAAGAAAGTGCAGGGAAAACTCTTGGAGGAATTGGCCTCAGTGAATATTTTATGAGTAGGACTCCCCAGGCAATTGAAGCAGTATCAAAAATACATTACTGGGACCTGATCAAACTAAAAAGCTTCTGCACAGCCAAGAACATAGTTAGTAAAGCAAGCAGACAGCCCTCAGAATGGGAGAAAATATTTGCAGGTTATACCTCCGATAAAAGTTTAATAACCAGAATCCACAGAAAACTTAAATGTATTAGCAGGAAAGGAACAAGTGATCCCATCTCAGGGTGGGCAAAGGATTTGAAGAGAGACTTCTCTAAAGAATACAGACGGATGATCTACAGACACATGAAAAAAAGCTCATCATCCTTAATCATCAGAGAAATGCAAATCAAAACTACTTTGATATATCACCTAACCCCAGTAAGAGTAGCCCACATAACAAAATCCCCAAACTAGAGATGTTGGCATGGATGTGGAGAAAAGGGCACACTTCTACACTGCTGGTGGGAATGCACATTAATAGATTCCTTTTGGAAGAATGTTTGGAGAATACTTAGAGATCTAAAAATAGACCTGCCATTCGATTCTATAATTCCTTTACTAGAAGAAGACCAAAAATCACAATATAACAAAGACATCTGTACTAGAAAATTTATTGCAGCCCAATTTATAATTGCTAAGTCGTGGAATAAGCCCAAGTGCCCATCGACCTATGAATGGACTAGCAAATCGTGGTACATGTATACCATGGAATATTATGCAGCCTTAAAAAAGATGGAGACTTTACCTCTTTCATGTTCACATGGATGGAGGTGAAACATATTGTTCATAGCAAAGTATCTCAAGAATGGAAGAAAAATATCCAGTGTACTCAGCCCTACTATGAAGCTAATTTATAGCTTTCATGTGAAGGCTGTCACCCAACTATAGCACAAGAAAATGGGGAAAGGGCCAAGGGAGGGGAAGGGAGTGGGGAGGTTGGGGTAGAGGGAGGGTAATGGGTGGGGCCGCACCTACGGTGCATCTTAGAATGGGTACAGGTGAAACTTACTAAAGGCAGAATACAAATGTCTACATACAATAACTAAGAAAATGCCATGAAGGCTACGTTGAACAGTTTGATGAGAATATTTCAGATTGTATATGAAACCAGCACATTATACCCCTTGATTGCACTAATGTACACAGGTATGATTTAACAATAAAAAAAGAAAAAAAAATAAGAATTAATGTTTTAACTTTGCAAAGATTGTCTTAAATAAATTATTAATATATACTAAAATACATCGAGCACCTTTATATGTTTGTGGCAAAATGCCCTTTTTGTAACTGTACTTGTCCCTACTAATCATGAAGCCCCTGCAGTGCATAAATAATCTTGATACAAATTTCGAGAGAAAATCTCCTTGTGTGCTAGGGATTCAGCGTTAAGGTGCGTATTTTAGTTATGTCGCATAATAACAACTTTATCTTTGTCAGGGAAGAAGTCTTAAGAGTCTAAGTCATTGTAGCTGTAGGAAATTGCTCTCACTTGGAATGTTAACAATACAATTTGAATGTACAAATAGACCCCCCAAATTATTACAGAATTAAACATGAAGACATTTTGTTTCATGCATATTTAACATTAAGCTCCAGGTATGTGCTGTGTTCTCAATTCTGTTAGCATATTTGCATATTTAATTCTTGTTAGAACTGGTTCATGAAGATATCACATGATGCAGTATAAGAGTTGCTGTATAACAACAAATCATGTCCCCATGACGCATCATGATAGAGTATTACCAACATTCTAATTTTATGTTTTTTTCTTTGCATCATTGGTAATGATCTTAGTGATCTTATTTTTCTTTCATCAGCTAAACTTATTTTATTCACCAGTGTGAATGATGGCATGTTCTAAATGGCAAATATTCAAAAGTATACTGCAGTTGTACTGCTGATGAATAGTTACAAATTCTCATGCTTATATAGAGGGCCGGGAGTTATTTTCTACGTGTTACCTAACATTGTTTGTTAAGACCAGCAGGTAGATAATGCAATTCATCTTTGAGACCCTACTCCCAATTGGGAAGCCCATTCCTCTGGTCATTATTAACAAGGAATTTTCCTTTCCTCCCTCCCTCTCTCCCTCCTTTCCCTCCCTCCCTCCCTCCCCTTCCCTTCCTTCCTCTCTCCCTCCCTCCCTCCCCTTCCCTTCCTCCCTCCCTCTCTCCCTCTCTCCCTCCTTTCCCTCCCTCCCTCCCTCCTTCCCCTTCCCTTCCTTCCTCCCTCTCTCCCTCCCTCTCTTCCTTCCTTCCTCCCTCTCTTTTTTCCCTCCCTCTCTCCTCTCCTTCCCTTTCTCTCTTTCTTTGTTCATCATGGAATTTCTACTACTATTGGATCACAGTGACAGCATAGATGACAACACAGCCGTACTCATCTGAAGCCTCCATAAAGTAACCATCATTAAAATTTATTCATTCACATTTGTAAAATGAGATCCTTTGGAAATTTGAACTATTGACCTCACTTCTAACAATCTAAACACTGTCTTCAAATTTTGAATGTTATTTATTTATTATAATGATGGTACTAATACAATTTGTTTGTAATTTTTGAAGAGAAATGTGCTGAATTGGTTAATATAGTTAAAAGAAAGTTTAACAAATTCTTAAAAATTGCTGATGCTGTTACTAATTATATTTATGAGTTTTAGTGTATGAGATAAATATATTTTGGAATAAAGAGTGCTAACTCTTGCAAAATTTCTTAACGTTAACATAAGATTTTGAAGTTTAGGAATAGCCTCTTGACAGTATTAAGCCAGGGGACTTTATTTAATGGAAAAGATGCAAAGTTGCCAAAATTTGAAAAAAAAAAAACAAAACCTTTCTGACATAGCTATCATTGATTCTAAAACAATGAAGGCCAACTAGAAGTGTTTTGGCTTTGCTTTGTTTTAATTTAAAATCTTGGTCATCACTTTTAAATATAATCATGCAGTAGGCTCATGTGCCAAAATCTGAATTTTTAACCTCAACTAATTAGCTCTCAAAGGATTATAATTTAATAGGAATTACACTCCACATCATTCTCTACCACTCTTAAATTAATAGCAAATGGAAAACATATTTATTTTATATTTTGAGAACTAGAAAAATATACACGAGATGTTTCTATTAATACTAGGCATGGCCAGCGTAGGCATCAGTAGGAATTTGTTTTTATTAGCATACATTTGCGTGCATATGACAGAAAACCCTATAGATCTGGCTTAAAAAAAATAAGTAAATCACTCTGTTATAAAACGAGAAAACTGGAGAAAGAAGGCTTTAGAATCATGAACTTACAGCTGACTTTCTTCCATAATGATGAGTATACCTTTAAAATTATATGCTGCAACTCTAAGTTGGCTTGTACAGGGGATAGTGCTTCCCAAGATCACAGGAATCCTACATCAGTGCCAAGCCACATGCCCAAATGTTAAAAGGGCTAGCATATGTGAAGGGGAGATTTAAAAAAAAATAAAAAAGACAGAAGTATTTCCCAGAGTTCCCGGGGAGCATGCCTTTTCACCAGAAAAGGACAGAACTGTTTCACAAATCAATGCCTAAATCCATTATTGGGAATGAGAATGAAGCCAGAATCCCTGGTTCAAAGGAGCAGGTATTAAACCTGAAGCTGGAGATGAGTGACTATTTCTGAGGTGGTGGAGGGAGGACACAAAATTCTGATTCTGTCAGAAAAAAAGACATATATATCTAATAGACAGCCATAAGTTTCTGCTACTAGTTATTAAATATTTTCAGAGTTATATAATTTTTTCACCTGGATTATAAGGAGAATTGATAAAGCAGCGCCCTGTTTTGTTTTGCTTGAATTTTGAGTGGACACAGCCAACACACTTGCAGTATGAACTGAACTTCTTAAATTCTTCCATCTAATTTGATTATTTTTGTAATATCATCACTTGCAAAGTATAAGTTGGGGGTGGGCTTTCAGATGTCCCCTAAGAATGAACCTGATTGCATTTTACTCAACTAATTTAAGACACAGAAGTCAAGCAGGCACTTTTTGGAGGGTTGAGGTAGAAGTTACCGTCATAGGTTCCTGTGGCAGGAGAAGGGAAGATAAGTGATGAAGACTAGAATGATAAATCACACTAGATGAGTAATCAGCTTTCTATTTTCGGTATAATCTTCCTCAGTCCCAGGAGATCTCCTGTTTGTCACTATTCTCTGCATGTTGTCCATCTCAAAGGATATAAATCACTAGTTAATCATGTTGCTTTTTCTGATCCCCTAATAGATGAGCATGCATTTTCCACTGCACTGGTCCAACATGATAGGAATATTAAATCAAAGGACTTTAGGAAGTTATGCTCTCTCCTCTGGTACCCTTGACTGATGCTGTGCTTGGCAACATGGAATTCCTGGTTGCTCCTGGGACAACAGGCACAGAAGCCTGTGATAAATCAGCCTGTCATCTAAAAATAACACATTTCTTTAAAATCTAGACCTAGTTTAACATACATTATTAAGCCACATTGATTATGTGGCTCAGCACGGCACAGTAACATTTCTTTCTCTCAAAATGTCCATTGTCTATGTTGATATTCAGTCTGCCTATTCAGTTTGACTAACATCGGAGAAACCACACTGAATACATTTTATCAGTTAGCAATCGAATCTGGCCAAGAGGAACAATGCTTAACACAAATTTACAGAAGAATTATTTTATTTATAGAGACTTTAGAGAAGAAAATCTAAGACAGATGGTGTAGCACCAACATATTTTCAAAGCGAAACAGTCCCTTCTGTCATGGTTTATTGTCAACCATTTGTTAAGTTCTCATTGTCACATTTGAAAGACGGCTGCCAGAGATGCAACCATTTCGTTGATATTTCATAAGTAAGAAGACAAAACACAAAAGTGGCTTGTGTCTAATCCATGAGTTCTCTTTGAAGATCTGGAGTAACTTCTGCCTTTATCTCGTTGGTAAAAACGGTGTTACATCACAATAGCAGGTGCAGGGTAAGTTGGAGAAACTTCTTTTGGGACCGTGGGGGGAGGCTTGCTAATGCCACAGTAAAGAATTTCTATACTTAGGAGAGAAGAATGAAAGGATATTGGAGTGGCAGCTAGCCGTTTTGTTACGTTTATAAGCATAAGAGAAGGCTGCTTTTAACAACTTGTTTACTGCCCCCCCCATAAAAAAGAGTCATGTCATATTTAATACCATTCTTCCTACAAGCAATAGAGCTTCAAAAATTTTGTTGCAATTATATTAGTCCCTTGATAGAAATTGTTCAGAAATCATAATATAGTTAAAAAACCTTGCAAGAATGTTCTAGTCTCTCTCTCTCTCTTTTTTTTTTTTTTTTTTTTTTTTTGTAGAGACAGAGTCTCACTTTATCGCCCTGGGTAGAGTACCCTGGCGTCACACAGCTCACAGCAACCTCCAACTCCTGGGCTTAGGTGATTCTCTTGCCTCAGCCTCCCGAGTAGCTGGAACTACAGGTGCCCACCGCAAGGCCCGGCTGTCTAGTCTCTTACTATTAATAATATCATGCAATATACCAGTCTTAAGTTCTTAATTTCCTATTGAATAATAATTCATCTGATAGCCTATTTACCAAAAAAGTCTTTCTTTTACATCTTGCTCAAACTCTTTCTGTCTGAGAAACACTTCCTAGGTATCTGTTCACATTTTAATTATTTTCAATTCCAATTTCAAATGCAGCTTTCTTCATAGTAACTTTTTCCCCCATTATTCAGCAGGTTGCAACTTTTCTTATTTCTTACATTAGTTCAGGACAAGTTCATCAATGGTGTTGGCCAACTTAAAAGAAGATGAAAAGAAAGAATAGGTATAGGGACTAGATGTATGTAGTGGTTCATGGCTGTAATCCTATACCACTTTGGGAGGATTGCTTGAGGTTGCAATGAGCTCTGCTCACGCTGATGTACTCCAGCCTGAGCAACAGAGTGAGATTCCATCTCTAAACAAACAATAAAATGTGCTAACAAAGCAACATCCTAAAACGCAGGCCCTTTTCAAAAAAGCTTGACTCTCTTCCCATCCTTCCTAGAAAGGGATGTCCTGAAACACCTAGCCGACTGCTTTTGGAGTCTCTTGGTTGTGGTGCGACCAGGAGCATGTGATACAAGAGTCCACGCACACTGTATTTGGGGGACCAGCTTGCCATGAATCCTAGGCATCCACTGTCCCTTACTGCCCCTCTGTGAGTAATAAAGTTGCTTTGCTTAACTTGGTGTTCTGGCTCATCAGACTCATGCAAGTAGTAAAAAATGCAGATCAGTAACCACTGCACGCTGAACCTGCTTTATACTTAGTATCATGTAGCATTTAATTTGGTAACTTTCTCATTCCTGTGATTTGATATGGTTTTATATTCCCTTCTGGATTGTATATTCTGGGGAATACTAATTGTTATGAGATATGTATCCTGGTGCTAACCACAGTAAAGAAATGGGATCCACTTATGCATCCAGGAAAGAAAATATGGACATTTATATATTATGAGTGAGGTGTGCGGCCTCATGCATGTGATCCAGGCTCAATATCAGAAAATAATATTTACTCTCAGACCACAAAAGGATTACTTTTATGTAATCTATACCAGTGTTATTAAAACTTTAATGTTCACATGAAACGCTTAGGAATCTTATTAAAAATTTAGATTCTAATTGTGTAGTTCCTTGAAAGGCCCTGAGACCCTGCATTTCTGATGAGTTTCCTGTGATGCTATGTTCCCGACTCCATGAATAAACTTGATAAAGAAGAGAAATAAATAAAGGAACAGTTTGGAGAACATTCTTAATTTCTATTTTCTATGTCTATGTCTGTTAGAACACTAATACAAATGATTTGCAAGGTTGGACAATTTAATTCATGAACTTATTATCCTTGAAAAAGTCTTAAGTACCTCATTGCTGAATATCACTATGGTCACCTTCAAAGTCCTCCCCTTGGCCATTTGGTGACCATGGTGATAATCAGCAGTCAGGAATGTAGCACTTTTTGTGTGATGAGTTTGCAAACTTAGTTATCATACCTTGTATGAAGAGAGCTCTGGGGGGCCTTCCAGAGAAAGCATTTCAAAATGGCTTCCGTGTGTAGCTTCCCAAAGGGAGTACTTGGAGGGTGACAGCAGTGATTCAGCAATATGTGGCACCTTTTCTACCATGTGTCTGTGAATGTAATTGTCTGACCTTCTACACTTCATGTTGTTATACATATTAAATTAGATTATGGCTAAGAAAAATTTTTGGAAACACATAATTGTGTAATTCTTTTAATCAACATACGTATGCAAACATACATACACATTTTTTCTTTAGAGGACTGAAGTTACATATGTTGACATATAAACAAATTACAGATTTCTTTAATTGTAAGCATTTAAAAACAATCTTCTACTGTTATTTGGAGACCTCCAGAGGATCTTTCAAGTTGGACTTTTTGATCTGATATTTGCCATCTGAAGTCCCTACAAAGAAACGAAGCAAGAAGTTTAGAGCTGTGCACCCCAGGGACCACTGTTCCTGAAACTATTCTAGATTACTCCATAAATTTCTATTTTGTGTAGGTTTTAAAACAACTCAGAAAACTCACATTTTCTTTCTAAAATGATTCTAAATTACTCTAAATTTCTATTTTATTTAGGGTTTTGGAACAACTTTGAAAACTCACGCTCAGGACAGAGCAAGATATATATAGCTAAAAACAGAGTTTATGTCCATGGAAGCATTGTCAGTATGGCAAACCAGCCGAGCCATTTAGCAATTAGCACTATCGTCACAAAATGCCAACTAAATCCAGAAGCATATTCCTCTCATCAAACACTCCAATTGTTTATATTGATGCAAGGCTTAGTCAGAGACCAGGTGCTGTGAGCTTTAAATGTGAATTCATTTTCTGAAATTAAGTCTGAAAAACCTAATGAAAAAAGCTGACTGTAATTGCAAAGGATACATTACATCATGACAATAGCCAGTTATAAATGATTCAAACTGCAGTTGAATATGCCTCTAACTTGTTTGACATGGGTAGTGGGAAGAAATTCCTTTAGCTCAATTTACTTTTACAGCTGCATTTCTCAGGAATATAGAGCCCATTTCCACAACTAAAAGGCCAATAGATTTTCTTTATATAACACTCCATCGCACTGCCTAACAGCAGCAGGCATCAGCGTTTATCCTATTAAAAAAAAAAAAGGTTTTTTTTTTTCATAAAAATCTCTCTGACATTGCAGTGAAAATTGTAGTAATTGTTGGTAAAGATGATTTCTGTTTTGCTTTTTTACTAAATGAAATGTTTCTCTGTAGCCCAGCATGGTAGCTTTTGTAACCTTTTCGATGTAAAACTGAGCTATTTACTGTTTACTAGAGTGTTTCTTTTGTAAGATAAATGAATTCAGTTGATTAAATTGTGGTAAGCAATGAATTCACCCACAAAAGTAAGAAGTGTATGTGTTCTGTTTTGCATGTGAAAGAAATTTTATGCTCTGAAAAACTTTCTTCAAATATGGTCTTTATGTTTATCTTAAATAAATGAAGACACACACATTAAGTTCTTTAATTACGAAATAACATATTTCATAGTAATTTGATGAGAGGAAAAATATTACAATTTGGTATGAATTAAGAGTTGTAGACACATTTGTTGAATGACTACTTTATGACAGGCACTAGTCTAAGTGCTTTACAGGGAGTTTTATTTCACTATCTTTTACCGTACTCAAAGAAACCCTTTCTGGAGATCTTATCACTATTAATTTTTTCCATTTTAAAGATAAGGAGTTGAGTCTCAGAATAAACTACCTAGATGGAATAAACACACACACAAGATATACGTACTACTTCTCCAAATAAGAAGGACTATTTTAAAAATCAATATATCCAATTTTATTCATTTGCCTTTTTTGAAGAATATTTAGATATCTTATGCTACACATGTTGACATATTTTCATTAATGCAGTTTTATTTTTAAAGTTAATCATTTGCTTTATACAGAAGGAAATAGGAATGTTTTTAAAAATCAGAATAAATATCTAGCAAAATATAAATTTTAAAGTAAAGTAATAATACCTCCCATTATAACAAAATACATGAAAATTATAGTTAAGTTTTCAAATGTTGGCAATAAAAGCATACCTTACAAATAAATTTTATAATACCTTACAAATAAATTTTATAATAAAATTTTATAATTGTATTAAATCCTATAGTATCAAATCCATGCTGTTCAATTTCTATGTTCTTAAGTACTCTGTAAATAATATAGAAGATAAATCAAGAAGTTGAGTTTCTGGGAACTTTAAATTGATAACCAGATTTTGAATTTCTTTTTAAAACTAGAAGATGTGACAACATTTATCATATCATAGTATGTATATCCCGCGTATATCACCTAGCAAGCAAGTGATATGTCTCAACAAATGTTGTCTCTCAAGAGGAAACGCAAGCTGTCCAGTTTCATCGTCATACATTCTGCCTGCTCCTTGCATTTATATTTTCTGTCTTTTTTTTTTAGGAACTGAAATTTCCTCATTTTATCTGAGAAAATAAAACTTAGCATTTTAAGAGTAGAATTTGGCTTTACATTTTTCAGATTTTTGTTATACTTCCTAGAACTTTTGAATAACACGAGGAAATAGAATTTTGGAAGCTATTTTTTCAGTTAAATTACTTATCCCTAGGATCTAAATTATTATTTTTTTCCTGTTCCCATCAAAGAAAGAAGAGATATGAATAATTACAATCAATGTATTCTCACATAATCTCTATCCTTAGTTGGTATCATTCTCAGAAACTGGAAAATATGAGTATTAACCTAAGGCTGATTCATCTTGTACGCAAGTAGGACCATGGCAGGGCACTAGTGTGGACACCAAAAATGGAAAAGTCCACGTCTCTGTGTAGTTTACATTTTGGTAATAAGACCGAAAAAAACTATATTAAAAACTAGTTTTCCTTCTAATTTAAGATAGCAAATGCTATTTTAAACATTAAAAGTAGGAAAAGAAATGTTAGGATTTGGGAGATGTGTATTGTAGGAGGGATGGCTATGGAAAGACCTTCTTTGATGACACAGTGAGTAAGCGGTGACCTGGAGGCAGATAAGGAGTCTGTCTGTCTTGTGCCAGTTCCGCAGAAAGAACATTCCAGGCAGAGCTCTCAGGGCAGCAAGGTATTACCTAGGTAAACAGCCAATCGTGGGACAGTCTTATTTTTATCCTAAGCATCTCATACAGAGTGTGGCACAGCACATATCAAACATCAGTGATGGAAACGATATGACTCAGTTCTGCCCAATCCTCAGGGAAAATCTGTAGAATCACTCTAATTATTTAAGGAGAAAACTTGCATATCATTTTACAGGAACTATTGTGGCAAACATTAGTATATAATTTGGGAGACGTTACCCTTTAACATTGGTCACATCACATTCTGGAATAACCAGGAATAAGTAATGAACCAGGCAGAATGTAAAGTAGTAACTATTAAGGGAAATAACCCTAAATTATGTCAAAGTTTTGTCAAATGGAAAATCTAGATACTAGGATGATATGGAATGAAATCAGTACTGTCTTGGGGTAGGAAAAGCAGAAAGAGGGACGGAGGGAGGGGGGTGGGGCCTTGGTGTGTGTCACACTTTATTGGGGCAAGACATGATTGCAAGAGGGACTTACCTAACAATTGCAATCAGTGTAACCTGGCTTATTGTACCCTCAATGAATTCCCCAATAATAAAAAAAAATTATTTTTGACCATTATAGGTACATTGTAGTTGTATATATTGATGGGGTACATCTGATGTTTTAGGGAAAATATTTATCTTCTAAACTTTGGATACATTATGTGTATCCATAGAAAACTATGGATACAATATTTAGGGGAAAATTTTATCTTCTTTGAAATAAAGAAAACTTTGGATACATTACGTGTAATCTTTGTTTTTTTCTCTTCAAGTTTTTGCTTTTGGCAGTGGTTAATTTTATGTCCCAAGCAATAAAAACCTATAGTTGTCCCATTATATTTATATTCCTTCTGTCAATGGTAAGGTATTTTAAAATCAATAAATATATTCTAAAATTACAATGTGAATAATGTGACATTATGAATCAAAAATCAAGGCATCTTCATAAGAAAATGGTGCATCTTAGATAATTTTATACAAAAAACAGCTGATCCCATTATCCAATGTCTGACTTGTACAATAAAATTTCATTCTAAATCTATGACTTTGATTGAGTTTTGCTAAATAGAGTGAAAATAAGGAGAAAAAGAAATTCAAGAATAATCCATTATTCATTATGTAAAGACAGAAAAAGTTAGTTTTAAACTACGACTATACAAAAATAGAAAAATATGTGTTTAGATAATCAACATGTACATTTATATTTCAACATGTATGTTCATACAGAAATATGTATAAATTTGATATTAACCTCATTGGATTTTTGAAGAACTTATTAAATGGAGTTTAATTGAAAATTAGTGAACTGTAAGACTAAAAGAAAATGCTGAATAGATACTTAAAAACATGAGAAAATAAAATAGAGGATAAGAAATACACAATATTAAATTAGAACAATGTGCAAGCAATGGAGTTTCAGATGTGTAACATATTCACAAGTTTGGGATCTGTGTCTGTGTACCCTCCATTCCACCTCATTGCCAACTATATCTAAGTCACAATCCCAGGAGGAATACAAATCACAGCCTCTTTTTCAGTCTGTTCAGAGTTGAAAACCCTTCTCAGAGGTTGCTTTCAAGAGGTCATCAAGATCCCACATTGTAGAGACCACTTTTAATTCCTATTACCTTCCCAAATTCTCATTTCCTTTTTCCTCTATTTTCTGACACTGAAATGAGCAAGCTTGCTTATTAATTTATTTATTTCAAAATATTAAAGGGGAGGGAAATGCATATTAAAACCACGATGAGATACCATCTTACCCTAGAGTGACTTTTATTAAAAAGCTTACATATTTACATTCACTTATAGCACTACTTTTATATTTGATTTGACCTAAGAAGATGTTTTGGAGAAAAATGAATGAAAGGTTCATGAACACACACACACAGATAAACACATAGATATTCATATATTCACTCCTTGGGAGTGCATAATTGTTTTAAAATAAAATTTTGTTATAAATTAAAAACAAAGATTTTTGTTGCATATGATGAAAGCTAAAAAAGATTATTATTAGCAGGTACACATTGCAGGCAATATTAAAGGAAGTCTCAAGCAGAAAAAATATACTATTAAATGGAAAGGTGGGTTTATCACTAAAGAATGAAGAGCACCAGGAAATGAAACCACATGGATAAATCTGTGAACTGTATGTCTTATCTAATTCTATTTAAAATGTAATTGACATCTTAAAGTAATAGGGCATTGTGGAGTTATACCAACATAGTACATGTCAAATGCATATATATGTTGTATTAATATATATATATGTTATAAGCACACACATTATATATATTATCTGTGTGCTATGACATAAAAGAGAGAGAGAGAGAGGAGAGAGAACATATATTTATATTAGTAGTTGTGTTTTGAAGAAGTCAAAAGTTATAAGCAAATTTTTGACTGTAGAGGGGGTGCAGTGATATTCAAGGGTGATATTGAATTGATATTGAATTGAATATCAATATTGAATTGATATTGAATTGAATATTGATATTGAATTGATATTGATATTGAATATCACTAATCCCTGTGATATTCAAGGGTCAAATGTGTGAGAACATTTTCATAAAGACCTCAAAGAAAGAAGAAAAAGAACAGTAAGTCCTCACTTAACATCAGTGGTAGGCTTTTGAAAACTACAACTGAAATTAAAATGGCATATAAGGAAACCAATTATTTTTTCTCCCCAGTGTTGAGATGTTGAATGAAAGGATATTTTTTCAGAACTTGCTGTATGTTGTCCCACTTAAAGTGGCAGTTTCCAAGAACATATTGATGAGTGGGGACTACCTCTATAATAATTAAAAACTATTCAGATTTGCATAATACCTACTGTATGTAGACTGTGATAAGTTAAAGCAACCATCAAAATAAAAAAAAGGATATAACTAGGCTAAAGAGGAAAAATGTGGATTTATAACAACACTCCATTAATTCATCTTTAATCAATACAAAAGATGGTGGAAAATGGGAAAAAAGTGAATAAAGAAAAGTGAAGCAAATAGAATATAAATAGTATAATTAATAGCAAAACCTGATTATTCTAATAACACATTACATTAGTGCTATAAATATTTCATTTAAAAGGCAGAGATTTTCAGAGTTAAAAATAAAGCTCTAATTATCTGATGTTTATAAGGATTAAAAGCTATGAATATAAAACCACAAGGAGATTAAAATTAAAATGACTGAAAAATATAAATTATACATTTATATGTATAATTTATGAATGAAATGTATATAAAATATACATTTATATGTATAATTTATGAATTTATGAAATGAAAAAGATCATTTCATCCAGAGGACATAGCTTCAGAGTACCTGAAACAAAAATCGATCTACAAGAAAATCCACAAATATTGTCAGAAGTTTTAATCCTTCTCTTCTAACAACTGAGAGAACAAATAAACTTAAAATCAAGAAGGAAGCCTGGGGAACATGGTGAGACTCCATCTCTACATTAAATAAAAATAAAAAACAAAAAATTGCTAGATATGGTGGCACATAAATGTAGTCCCAGCTACTCAGAAGGCTGAGAAAGGAGGACATATGAATGAAGATGTGGAGGACTCAACACTCTCATAATTAATAATTATACAACAGTCCTACCAACAACTGCAACATTCTTCTGTAAGCATGAACTATTCCCTGAGTTAGACCATAAATCAAACCTAAATGAATTCAACAGGATTGTCATCCTAGAAAGCATCTTACGAACTGAATTAAAGGATAATAAGATAGGCAAATAATTGAAAAATCCCCCTACCACATGGAAAGAAAGTAACACACTTCTAAACATGCTATGTTTCAAAGGAATTGAAAATGAAATTAGAAAGAATTTTGACCATAATGGTAATAAAAGCACAACATATTGCAATGTGTGTAATACTGTTCAAGCAATAGTTTCAGGGGAAGTCATGACATTAAAGAAGAAAACTCTCAAATCAGCTCTCATGTCTTTGACGTCAAAATACGAAAATAAGAACAATAAACGAAACCCCAAATGAAAGCAATAAGAAGGAAATAATAATGATCACAATAGAAAAGCTTGATTTTTAAGGTAGCAGAAATGCGGAGGTGTTCCTGTGAAAGGAAGCAAGGCCCTTAACTCCCCGGGTGGGTTCCTGGCTTTACGTAGGAATGAATTCAGAGCAAGTCAACAAGCTACAGGATGATTTTATTGAGACAGAGACCAGATCCTACTCCACAGACAGAGGTCCTTTCCCAGGCAGGAGAGGGACTCATGGGAAAATAGTAATGTTTTATGTGTTTAAAACCCCATTAGGAAAGAGCTGTCCTGACTAGCTCTGTCTTGCGGTCAGGCTGTAAGGTTAATTGTAAGTCGTAGCCCAGAAATTTGAGCACAATTTGTAAGATATCTGGCTGAGTAATTCATCCTTCTCCTTGTGGTCCCAGGACTGTGACTCGCTGGCGACTTCCTTGGCCAGGGTGAGGGTTTGGATCTGGTACTGGTCAAAGAGGCTGTATCCAGGCTCTTGTGACCTTTTCTTTCTGCCTTACCCCTCAGTGACAGCCCTTTTGAATGTCGACCTTCACAACTATATAATAATACATTTGTGATTTTAAAGTGAATTAACGTGTAGTAATTTGTTACAGTAGCAACAAGCAAATAATATACGAATGTTTGCAACTAACATCATAATTAATGATGATGTCAGTGGTAGATGCTTTCCCACGAAGATTATGACTAAGAGAAAGAGCTCATTTCATCAGGTAATGGAAATGTTAGCCAGTGAACAAAAGCAAGGGAAAAATATAGATGACATTCAGATTCTAGGCAAATAGGAGAACTGTCTTCCTGTTCATAGAAAGCGTAGTTGCCTCTAAAGAAAATCCAATGGAATCTGATAAAATCTAAAAAGCCCAAAACCAATGCTGGTAGAATTAATCTGTGATTCCAGAAAGTTTACAAGGGACAAGACCAATCTACAAAAATCAATTGTTTTCCATATACTAGCAACGGGCCATGAAAATTAACTTAAAAAACTCATTTATAAAAACTTGAAAATACGAAATGTTTAGGAGTAGATCTGACAGAATAGGTGCATGACCTTCCCAGAGGAAGCTCTAAAACACCACTGAGTGAAATAGAAAGAGACATAAAGAGATCATGAGATTCTTTGACCACAGCTCAGAACATTCAATCCCCTCTCCCACACTGGTGGGTCGATGGATTTAACGCAATCTCTAAGCCCATCAAAGTTTTTTGTCGTTGTTGTTGAAGTTATCAAGCTAATTCTAAAATTCATTTGAAAATCTGAGAGACCTAGAATAGTCAAAATAAGTGCATAAAACCCTGACTAAAGAATGAGCTTTTGAAGAGATAGAGACCGCCAGAGATTTAGAGCGTTATCTCCCTGAATGAAAACATTTCCACTTCAAAGAAAGAGAAAACCCAGAGCTAGTTATATGGTATTTCCAGGGAATTAGTTCCAGGACTTCTGTGAATACGAAAATCAGGAGATGTTCAAGTTTCAGACATAAAATATCTTAGCATTTCCACATAACTATGCACGTCCTCGTACATACTTTAAATCATCTCTACATTACTCCTAATACCCAGTACAATGTTGACGCTACCTCAATAGTTTTTATACTGCGTTATATTTATTTGTATTATTCTTAATTGTATTAATTTTTCTTATATATATATTTTTTAATCCATCTGCAGCTGATGGAATCTGAAGCTGTGTAACCTAGAGATACTGAGGCCCAGTGAGTATATGCTGATCTCCCCAAGGGACTGTAAACTAATGAACACTCCCATCTCTTTCTAGGGGTGATTTGTTTCTATCAGGGAGATAAGTCTTTCTGTTTCTCAGTCTCTTCGTCTTAGGATCCTTTTTCTCTTCTTCTCTCACTTCAATATAAATCTGAATTTTACAGATATAACAAAAGGAACTACAAATCACTCAATATGTTAGTTCTAATCAATGCATAAAGTATAGTTTATACATGTGACAAAATGAATTTCAGACACAAACACAACCTTATTGCCAAAAATATGATGGAAGCATCATCCAATCTTTCAACATGTTTTTATTGAGACATGAGTATGTTATTGTAGTTTTCATGGAACCAAGAATACATCAATAAAGAAAAAAAACAGTCTAAGGCTGGGTGCGGTGGCTCACGCCTGTAATCCCAGTACTTGGGAGGCCGAGGAGGGTGGATTGCCTGAGCTCATGGATCTGAGACCAGCCTGATCCAAAGAGAGACCCCCGTCTCTGCAAATAGCCAGGTGTTGTGGCGGGCACCTGTAGCCCCATGTACTGGGGGAGACTGAGGTAAGAGAAAAGCTAGATACCAAGAGTTGGAGGTTGCTGTGAGCTGTGATGCCATGGCACTCTACCAAGGGCTACAAAGTGAGACTCTGTCCCTAAAAAACAAAATAGTTATCTGTCATTCAACATTTTTAGAATGAAATGACTATAGACCAGGACATCCAAAGTAAACAAGCAACAAACAAACAAATAAACAAGAACTTACAGTTAAATAAATTGTGCCTTATGAAATTCTGGAGTTTAAACAGATGGTACTGGCCAGCAAAATAAAATTGCTATAAAACAGAAATTCAAGGGTGTTTCTTCTTTTAGATGGAGATCTGTAGCCCATTCAAATGAGAGCAAATTTGTGCTTTTTGCAAATTTTAATTGGGGATGGGAGAGGAGAAGTATATCAGCTTATCCACAAAATAGAAATAAAGGAGAGAATTAAAATTAGGAGCAAAGAAGCAATAGGTAACATAATGCCCAAATACTACGAACTGGTATGATGGCATAAAATGGTTCACAATGGATCTCAATGAAAATCGCCAGATTAAAACTGAGACAGGAAATAGCAGTGGTAAAATAGCAAACGGTAAAAATGTCATGACAATTTAGCATACTTCTGAACTGCCTTATGTTTTTTTAGTTTCCATAACATTGAAAAAGCAACAAGGGCTGTTATTGCACTAGACTAATTTTTAATAACAAACATGAGTTCGCTGGTAAAAATCAAAGGAAAATGAAAGCACTGTAACCTGAAATTAACTGCATCTGGGGAACAAAATTTTATAATAATTTGAATAGGTATCTTATATTTTAAAGAGAGAAATCACAGTTATAAAAACAATAAACTTTTTTAAAAACAATGAACTTTTTAACATCATAAAAAACGTTAAAAGGTTTTTGAAGTTTATATTCTAAAAACAATTTAGAATGGGCAAAATTAGAATAAAGATGTGAAATGATTTTATGATGTTAACATATCTAACACAAAGGTCCACAATTAAAACATCTAAAGGTTAAGTAAAATGGACAAATAGTCATAACCAAGAAAAATATAAATGTTTGGAACCTATATAATTAGTGTTGGAGATGTAATATTATTTCTATATGACAACTTGACTGCATCATAGCATGTTCAATATTTGGTCTGAGTATTTATGTGGAAGTGTTTTGGGGTGAAATCAATAGTTAGATCAGTGTACTGGGCAAAGAAGATTGCCCATTCTACAGTGGGTGAGCCTGACCCAATCAGTTGAAGGTCTAAATGGAACAACAAGTATGACCTTTCCTAAAAAGGGGGGAATTTATTCTTCTTGATTGTCTTCAGGATGGAGCATCAGTGTTTTTTTACCTTCAAAATCCACTGAAATATTGAATCTTAGAATTTGAGCCTTCTAGCTTTCAGACAGCAGTTACACCACAGGCTTTCCTGGGCTTCCAGCTTGCTAAGTCACCCTGTAGATCCCGGGATTTGTCAGCTTCCATAGTAGTGAGAGCCAATTCTTTCTATCTTAATAAGTAAATTAATCTCTCTTTCCCTCTCTTCCTTTCTTTGTCTCCTCATATGTCTCCATTTCTCTATGTGTGTATGTGTGGCAGATAGATAGATAGATAGATACATAGATAGATAGATAGATAGATAGATAGATAGACAGATAGATGTAGATAGATTGATGATGTATCTCCATATCTATGGGAGATATACACATATATGCACACACATGCACACACAGAGTCATGAGTCACTTAGCAACAGGAATACATTCTGACAATCACATCCTTAGGTGATTTTGTCACTTTGGGAACACTGCAGGATGTATGTAAACAAACCTAGATGATATAGCCAACTATACACCTAGGGTATATAGTACAATCCATTCCTCCTAGGCTGAAAACACATACAGCACAACATTGCACTAAATATTTGAGGCAATGGTGGTACAATTATATTTTTGTATCTAAACATATTTGAACATAAAAAGGTACAATAAAAATATTAGAAAAAAACAAATATACTTGTATAGGCCAACTCCATTATAATCTCATGAAAACACCATTTCATACATGGTTTATCTTTGAATAAAACATTGTTATACAGTGAATGGCTCTGTGTGTGTGTGTGTGTGCGTGTGCTCTGATGAACCTTGAGTAATACAGAGACTTAAAGCTTATAATATAATTATTATTTGCAAACTACACAGCAAAAGACCAGGTTTTTGTAGCTATACCTAGTGGGAGAAAAAGAACTGTGAGGTTATAGGTCTGGTCAAAACCACACTAAAACATGACAAGATTAAGTCTTTAATTGTTATTTTGGTTGCATTTTCTCTGTAATTTGAAACCAAGATTAAAATAAATTGCTAAGGAAAAAAATTAGTAATGCATGAATAAAATGTATTGAGAAAAATTATAGGAGAAATACTAGCTTACTAAATGTATTTAATACCAATGGCTCAGACAAATTACATCTCAGGTCAATGAATAAACTTTAAGAAGAGTTAATTAAACTTATGTCAAATATCTGCGAGAAATAACGGGAAGCAAGGTGAATATAGAAAAATATAGACTGAATGTTTAAGAGAGGAAGAAGACTAAGTCTAGACTCCAGCCTAGATAGAACTTAATATTGATTATAGTCAAGATTACAGAAGTTGAATCTTGGGTACCTAGATTAGAAAAGAAGTGATGAAAATTCCCAATGCTCCCAAATATGGAGTACTTGGAAAGGTCATGACCTGAGTTTAATAAATTATAGTGTTTAGAAAAAGGGGGTTCATAGCTACACTACTTTCTGAGATGGTCTTGCTCATCAAAAATGCTGTCCTATTTTCTTCATGAAACATATTAAGAAAAATATTGACAACCTAGATCAGCTCATTTGTAGATGTATAGCATAATGAGGAGAAGAATTAAAGCAATGAAAGTTAAAAATTGTGGGGTACCTGACTAATAAAGCTAATGAAAAGAGACACTTAAGAACAACAATTACAGGTACATACCTAGGTGAAGACATGGCATTTTGGTCAGGGACTTGGAGGTAGCTTGCATAGTTTCAATGAGAAAAAAAAAAATAAAACAAAACAAAAGTCATACAAGAAAAAGCCTTCCACTAATTATCCCCTGTCTCCTCATGGATCAGGTTGTCTGTTACTGAGTTATCATTAGATTTGAAAATGGAGAGGCTGAATTTGGATTCTCACTCACCATAGGTGTTTTGTTCAGTATAGGAGAGCACGTGTGAGTGGGGGCTCAGAGAGCACTGAGCTTGCAGACCGCTTTGAGCTACAGGAGAAGCACGGGCTCTCTGAGCTTCTTCTGCCCTCTTGTTTCTCTCTGCCTCCCCCGACCCCAAGGCTTAGAGAGGAACTTTCTGATCTGCCTAAAGATAAAGAAAAAGTACCCAATGTGCTCAGCCCTACTATGAAACTAACTTAGGGTTTTCACATGAAAGCTATGACCCAGTTACAACCTAAGAATAGGGGGAAGGGGGAAAGGGAGGGGAGGGAGGGGGATTGGTGGGATTACACCAGCGGTGCATCTTACAAGGGTATATGTGAAACTTGGTAAATGTGGAATGTAAGTGTCTGGGCGCAGTAACTGAGAGAATGCCAGGAAGGCTATGTTAACCAGTATGTGTCAAACGGTCTGTGAAGCTAGTGAATGATGCCCCATGATCATATCAATGGACACAGCTATGATTTAATTAAAAAAAAAAAAAAGATAAAGCTTCCAAAAATGAATTCAATGGTCATGAGTGTCCTCTCAGGAAATCTCTTTAACCAAGAAGATTAACTAATGGGCATGAGTCATCAGATCCAGGTATACTTTGTTATGAACTATCTTCTATTCTTTTCATCTCTTCTGAGAGCACTTTTATTATTTGAGAGACTTCATATCTGCACAAGAAAAAAATTTTTTCAACATGCATTTTTTTCCTCACTCTGCCATAATTTGCGTCACCAACACCCACAGGAGACACAAGCCCCTATTCCTATCTTTGGATCAGGATGTCATATAAATTTCACTCATCTGGCACTTTTTTGAGTCTCATATATTGTGGAACTCCTGAACATCTGTCTAATGCTAATTTATTTCAAAGGCTGAATTATTAAATCTTTCGAGGGTAGAGAAATGTGTTCCCCCCTTTAAATCTAAAGGAAATAGAACTGCTGATCTTTGTTTTTTTTCTGTTTTTATTGTTAGGGATTCATTGAGCGTACAAAGATCCAGGTTACACTAATTGCATTTGTCAAGCAAAGTCCCTCTTATAAATATGTTCCTCCCCCAAGAAGTGTGCCAAACACCATGACTCACCACCTCCCTCCTTCCCCTTCTCTGCTCCCCCATTCCCCCACCCCACATCATATACTAGCATCAGTTGTCCTCATATCAAAATTGAGTACATTGGATTCTTGCTTCTCCATTTTTGTGATGCTTTACTAAGAAGAATGTGTTCCACCTCCATCCAAGTTAGTACAAAAGATCCTAAGTGTTTCTTCCAAATCTGGTTGTATGCTGATAGCCCCAACTAAATGCTAAACTTTGCAGCTTTGAGAGAAGAAAATATAATCTGTTGGGTGGGCAGTCTGTTCTCAGTTCTCAGTGTGTTCTTGGCTGAAGAATGATCATAAACAACAAAAATAAGGCAAGTGCAAAATGAAGTTTATTGAGGAAGAGCAAGATGTATTTCTAGAATAAGATCACAGTTGGCGAATAGGCCCCCATCATAACAAGAGGTTCTGGCTTTAGTCTGGGTCTTATTTTGTAGTCTCTGCATTGGGCCCTCCTCGTGGTTCAGATAATACCATCAAACCACTTTGGTGGACAGCTGATGACATGACAATTAGTCTTAAGTTACTGTAGGTCACTTTCCAGATCCTGGTGTGTGTGGGCCCCTAGCCTGTGGGCTGGGGAATTCCCTGCATTCTGCTGCAAGTAAGCAAGCTGTTTCTCCTTCTCTCAGGCATGGCAGTTGCTCAGAGCAGGCTCACGGTGGGGCAGTACCCGGGTGTCCACGCTTGTCTTGTGGCAATTGCTGGCGGCAGCCCCAAGTCAGAGCACTTGCTTTTGTGAGGAGAAGAGACAGAAGTCACTCACTATCCACGTAATAAAGCTGCATATTTCTGTAAAATTACTTTACTGTTTTTTAATAAAAGCTTTACTCTATGAGGCTATTTATGAAGAACTTCAGAATATGTCATTTTTAACTGAAAAAGGTCCTATCAAAAATAAACTGTAGGGAATCCCCTGTGTGCCAAGGTGTTGACCCAGATGTTGCCTCAGAACTGTAGGGAAAAAATGCCTGGCACAATTAAAATATGTAGTGCATTACTCTAAATATGTATTATGGTCATTACATTGCCAAGTGCAAGACATTCTTTTCCATTGAATCTGTAAATCTCTGTAATTAACGCTGTATTCATTAGAGGAGTTATGTTTCATACATCATCCAGCTCACAGGATTAAGCAGCAGAGTTGCCAAGAGTAAGTGTTTCGCCTCTCTATTAATGGAACCAGAGCATTACATAATTTTACTTATAAGGTATTTTCTCTTAGTAAATGAATGAACATATTTAATTTCAATATATAGGGTGCCAAAAATGTATATATATTTTAAGAAAGGAAAAACCTATATGAAAATTGTAATAATATATACCAATAACAAAAGATGAATACAAGTCACTTAGATGGCTTCTTGTAATTTCAGGAGTCAAGAGTGACTTGAGCATTACAAATTTTATACAATTTTACAGTTTTTTTCTTTTTTAAAATATGTACACTTTTTGTCACCCTCTGTGTGTATACATATGCTTGTTTGTTTATTTATTTATTTTTCACTTAGAATATATCAGTCATAAATGTTGAGGGTTATGATTTGAGATCATCACCCCTTTTCCCCACCCTGAGTGTATAAAGATATTAGAAAAAAAATAAAGTCAAATATTTAAAAGAACAATCTCTTTTCAACAAATATATTCTAGTACTAAAAATAATATAAACACGAAACAATAAATAGGTTTAAATATACAATCTTACTAATTGAAGAGTTAGAGAACAATAAGAGGAAAGAAATGAAGTCTCCTTTGGGGTAATAAGAATTAAAAAGATTTTTTGAAATGCAAGACCTTGGCTGACTTTTTCTAACCAAGATATGAGATTGGCTTTCTATTCTGAAAGAAGACTAAAAAAAGTCATAGTGCCTGTTTGGACTATGACTTAGACGGAGCTGATGCTTCCTGAGGTGGAATGGAGCAGACATAGTGTACAGCCACTCTGTTGGCTATGTCATGTGTCAGAAGATCTTACATAGTTGGTTCCAAGTCCCTTATATGGTTGGTTCTGAGTTTGGCAGAGTATCGTGTGCTGCTATAAAGAAATAAAACATATAAGAGTTATAGAAACAGCAAGACGAATCCCACTAAAACTACACTGGCCGAAAAGATGGATCTCAATCGAAACTTGCTATATAATTAATTAGTTCACATTTAAACAATATTGATTTCAAACAATATCAATTTGAATATTCAGCACAAATTTTCCCTACTCTTCAAATATACTACCTACCCACCCCCAGCCCCCCAATCCTGTGACATATCCAAAAACCTGTAGTTTCCGTCTAGGTTCATTTACTTCTTGGAAAAGTCAATTCTTACCCTTATTAAAACAAAGATCTGTGGGGATTTTCTTTGTATTTGTATCTCAGAATATAAAACACCATTAACAGTGGCTATCTCTAGAGCCTGGATTAGGAAAAAACATATTGCAGCTTCTGAATTTCTTAACCCGAGGGTGTTAAGAAATGACAAGCTGTGTAGGGCTGTCTTCCAGTTGCTTCTGTGTATTTTCTTTCCGGAATTCCCGACCCTGTTTCGTGCTATGTGGAGCTGACCCTCTCTTTCTTGTGTTCTGGAGTTCCAGTTGGTCTCAGTGAGATGCTGAGTCAGAAGAGAGAGGGAAGACTGCAGTTAGAGTGTCCATTCCCCCCCCTCATTCCCTCTCGGAGGGGTTGTTGTGAACTGTATACTCACGGAGACTCTATTCTATATTTTCCTCTTACCTGGTTATTATCATTGCTATATCTTCTTCAGGACTGTGGCTTGGTGACTCTCCATTGCTACTAAGCCTGGGTCACAGTATAGTCACTTATACTGCATCCACGTCTGTGTCAATAAACTCTACAAAATCTCTCTTAATTGGAGCACCTTCTGGTTCTTATAGAAACCCTCAGAGTCACATCGTGCATTAAATGTATAATTTTTTTAAACTGCCTTAGGTATTCAAATACTAAATGGAGATACAGTCCTGAGGTGCTAAATGACAGGGATATGTTCTGAGAAGTGCATTGTTAGGTGATTTTTGTCCCTGTGAGCACAGCACTGAGTGAACAGACACATATTTAAATGGTACAGCCTTCTACACACCAAGACTGTTGGGGATAGTCTATTGCTCCTCAGTCTACAGACCTGTAGAGTATACTAGGATACTGAGTTCTGTAGGCAAGTATAACACTTACCTAAACACATTTAAACACAGAAAAGGCACAGTATAAATAGGGTTGAAAGATAAAAAATGGTATACCTGTACAGACTTTTATACTAAGTAGGGATTGTGGGACTGGACGTTTCTTTGGGTGACTCATTTAATGAGACGTTTATGAATGCAAAGGCCTGGGACATTGCTGTATATTACTATGGTAGACTTGCTAAACACTGTACACCAAATTATAAGAATATTTATCTTTCTTCAATAATAATTTTTCCATAGATCACTGTAACTTCTTAGCAAACTTATATTTTCTGTTGTTTTTCACTCTTTTTTAGTAAGACTTAGCTTAAACTACAAAAACATTGTGCAGCTGTACAAAATATTTTCTTTATATCCTTAGTCTATAAGCTTTTTACTATTTTTATTTAGTAAAAACACATAGTCCTATGGAGATTCAGTCATCAATTTCACTGTCTTCTACCTCCACGTTTTGTCACATCGGAAGGTCCTCAGGGGCAATAACGAGCTTGAAGGTGACATCTGGGATAGCAATGCCTTCTTCTGGAATATCTCCTGAAAGAACCACCTAAGGCTACTTTCAGTCAACTTTTTCAAAAGTTAAAGTGCATTCTAAAATAATTATAAATAGTACAGTATGGTAAATACCTAAACTAGTAACATAGTCATCCATTATTATCACCAAGTTTCATGTACATAACAGTATATACTATATATGACTAGCAGCACAGTAAGTTGGCTTACACCAATATCAGCACAGATATGTTGATAATGCATTGCACTAAGACATTACAATGGCTATGATGTCACTAGGTGATGGAAGGTTTTCAATTTGTTTACAATCTTATGGAACCACCTTCATATATGTAACCATTGTTGACAGAAGCCTTGGTATGCAGATAATGACTGCACTTTATCCTTTGTATATAGAGATAGAAGTCATCATTTAAAACCTTTTCCTCTGTCTTTTTGGCTGTCTTTACGCTAAAGGACTTTCTTACAGCATAGTATCTTAAAATACAAAGACAGGTACTTATCTGCCTAAAGGAGTTTTCTCCTCATTCTGTTTTTTGCCAAAATCAACCTTCCCTGACAGAGAGTGAAGAATGATGAAGTGTGTCTTCCCCAAATTTTTGTGAATGGAAACAACTCAGTTCTCATAAATGAGCTGCAAGGGAAGACTATTTGGAGGATAGAGGGATTTGGAGAAAGATGTTCTCTTTTAATAATTGGAGGTGTTGAAAGAAGATGACTTTCTACTATATTGCTCTTTTTCCTGCCTGGAATGTTTTCATGCTTTTATCTGAGTCTTACGGGCAAAAATTTGACTTTTGACAATGAGAGAAGATATTGAAAGAACAAGGAGGATAAAAGACTGAAAAGCCTGAACCTGGGTCCTCCAGGACTTATTGAGGGTCTGAACCAAATCTGAAACTGTTGATGTTTAGACTTCTGGTTATGTGGGATAATTGAATGTTATTATTTTATAAACCACTATTAGTTGTTCATTCTGCTACAGCAAAAACAACAATATTGATACTGTCAGTGAGTTGCAACTTTAATTATGTAAAATGAAAACACAAACTTTTGAATCTATGTATTTCGTAATGAATCAAAAATATATCTCTATTCTAGATACATTATTAATATTGTATATATTTATTATTTACAACATAATGTTTGAAATATGGAACATGGTAGATACTAAGCTACTTAAAATATGCCTTATCTCACACACCGTTTTTCAAGAATGTAATACATTGTTATTAACTACAGTTATTTACTTTGTACAATAGATCTTTTGACCTTATTCCTCCTGTCTAATGGAGATACTGTATCCTTTGACAAATGTGTTCCCACTCTGCACCCCCATCCCCTGATAATCGCCCTTCATTTCCCTGTCTTTGTTAGTTCAGCTTTTTTAGATTCCACATGTAGGTGAGATCACACAGTACTTGTCTTTCTGTGTCTGGCTTAATACACTTAACACAATGTCTTCCAGGTTCATCCACGTTGCTGCAAAAGACAGGATTTTCCCCTTTCTTAAGACTGACTAGTATTCCACTGTGCATACGTCCTACATTTTCCATATCTATTCATCCATCACAGATTGGATGGGAAAAATAGGTTTGTTTTTTTTTTTTTTTTTTCCATTTTTTGGCTATTGTGAATAACATTGCAATGAACATGGGAGGGAAAATGTCTTTGACACATGAATTTCATTTTCTTCATTTTGTTTTCTTTATATACTCTAGAGTGCTATTGTTGCATCTACTGTTTCTACAGAAACAGTAGAAAGAGTCCTCAAAAAATTAAAATAAAACTAAGTGACATTTGCCCTGGCACACATTCCTTTTTTTTTTTTTTAAACCTATGTCTTCATTATAAAAAATTTACTTTCATGGACACACCTACTTCCTTGGCTGTGTAGTAAATGTTACTATTTGTTTTCTCTGGTCAGTAATATATCCAGAACATAACAAAAGTTTTGTTATAATAAAGGAACAGAAGGGGATTAAGATCTTCTTTTATTGCTATTGTTGTTGTTGGAGTTTATCAATGTGGCCTTTCAAATATCAATGGACTCACTTCTCTGGTGTGATACAAATCCTCCCCGTTTCCAACAAAAACAAAACAAAACAAAACAAAATTTCCAGCAAGTTCCCATATGGAACACTATTGTTAATTTTTTTTTTTTTCCTACTGCTTCAATGTCGGTTAGAATGTTATATGTACCAATGATGACTGTCTCCAAAGCAACTCAATTCTCTTTTATCTACGCTCATAGCCTCAATTCTTTTTCAGTGTCCCCACTCTACTAATATGACTTTATCAATTTTGATTATAAGCAAAAATTATAATGGTCCCAGAGTGGTGGCATCGTCACTGGCACCTGGATGAACCTGGTGATGGGCATGTTACTGAATGCTCGCGCTGAAATATGAAGGCAAGTCAGAAGTGGTGAGAAGGTCGTTAGGAATGGGTTCTTATTTCTTAAAACAGCAAACAAAAGGAGTTAATAATCTCTTTTCTGATTTGGATACTAGTGTGTGATGAGATGTTTGGAGGTGTGACAATTGTCTGTGACCATGACAACAGCTATTAAACACTCCCAGAATGTTAAAGCTAAGATGTGAAAAGAAGCTGTGAGCTACTCAACTGCACGCCTCAAAATTATTGCTATGAAATTAACTGATTTTGGTAATGTTTGAGTCACTTTATTTAGGTACTTGTTTCCAACTAGTGAAAGCATCGAATACAGAAGGCTCTATTATTAAAACAGTTCTGTTACACTGAGAAGTAAATAAAATTAACCAAAGTCAAACGACATGTAAAAAATGTCCTGGTACAGTTACTTTTAAAGATCATGGTTCTTTTCAATAATGCCAATATGGATAATTCCTTCTAGTATTTACTTACTAAATACATTTAAATTGTTGCTTATTTAGATTTAAGAATGTGTATGTTTTGTTAAATTTGAAACTAAGATAAAGAAATTAAAATCTGTACAATTATTTTGTACTTTTGTGGAATTAATATGGTGAGAAAAAATTCTATTTCTCCTCACAGATTTTTTTTGGTATTTTGCAAGAGGACTATTGGAAGCCCATTGTATTCCAAGTTATTGAATACTATCTTTAAAAATAGTTTGTTTCATTTCAAATTACATTCACAGATATTTTTCATGTGAATTTGGTAAGTTTTTTTGAGAATTTACTTATTTTATTATTATTATTTTTTGAGACATATTCTCACTTTGTTGCCCCAGTCTAGAGTGCTATGCCATCAGCCTAACTCAGATCAACCTAAAACTCCTGGTCTTAAGTGATCCCCCTTCCTCAACTTCCCTAGTAGCTGTGACTACAGGCACCCATCACGATGCTCAGCTAATTTTTCTAATTTTTGTAGAAATGGGGTCTCATGTTTGCTCAAGCTGGTCTTGAACTCCTGAGCTTAAGCAATCCACCTGCCTCAGCCTTCCAGAGGGCTAGGAGTACAGGTGTTAGCCACTGCTTCCGGCCTGCATTTAGTAAATTTTAAAATTGACTGTTATCCTTAACTCTACATGAATTAGCTGTATGATAGTACAGTAATACAATAGCACATGGTAACAAAGTTCTCAATATTAAGTGTTAGGACTAGATAATCATGTTATTAATAATATGTAATATACTCATAAATTTAAATTTTATTAATAAGTATATAATAAGTATAAATTAATTATATTATTTTCTATAACCTACATAGAGAAATGATAAGATTTCAATCATCAATTTTTTTCCATAAATATAATTACATTAATTATACCGAGAAAATAAAAATATCCACCACCAAATGTAAGGATGACCTTTCTAATGAAATCCAAATGTCTGTCTTTCTTATTTCATTTTCTGCAAATATTTACTTTGAAATACTGGGAAAACATCATTACTTTTTTTTTTCTTTTTTTTTACATATAGATGTGTTTATTAGGTTTCCACATTTTTGCCTTCACAAAATTAAAAAGGCTTAAAATTTAACAACAATAACAAGGACTAGAAACAAAAACCTCGTAAAGAACGATTGAAGATAAATACATTCAGAAAAGAAATCAGGCAATTGCTGCAATGAAGTATTAAGCAATAATAATAATAGTAATGCCAAGAAAGTAACATTCACATTGTCAAATAAAAGTACTTTTTTTTTTTTTTGCACAGTAATGATAATAAAGTCCACTGTTACTTCTCCCAGAGCAAATTATTCATATGTTACTTTCCTTATTTTCATTTCTATTCTGGTTGTCACTCAAATCATTTGTGTCTCAAGGTCCTTCATATTTTTTATCTGAAATCTAATTCACAGAGAGTATCTTCATAATGTTAATTGTATGCCCCGACATAATCTTGTCTGAATTTATTTTATGAATACATAAGTACTCCTTTCTTACTATCTACATTAATGAGGCAACATAATCTGTTTAGAAACAGCATCTTTTTAGCATAAAATATAAATTTACCCAAAGAATAATATATATCTTAATAATTAAGTGGTTCCAGTATAAAAAGTCTTTAGTCTACATTTGGCAAAACCTGAGACCATTTTTTCTTTGAAACACATTCCAGTTCATTCCACGGTTTGGGCCTAGACCAGGTTTGCATAATTATCCTGATAAAATCATTCCAGAGATACTAATGAATGAAATGAGAATATATTTTTCTTTTCCAGATCAAGACACGATTCTGTTGATAAAATCCTGGTAGTTGCCAGATTGAATCAGATCCATTGTCTTCCAACCCAATGTCCCATACAAAAAAATTTGCCTGTAATTTCATTTGACATAAAATGTAACTGCTTGGAATGAGAGTCAGATATGATAAACAGGGTAGAAATATCATGTGGACTTTCAAAGTCCACATGATATTTCTGATTCAAAGTCTCATCTGCCTTTTACAGGAATATGAAATCATTTCTGATTAATTTTGGAAATTAGAGGATTTGAGAGCTTGCTCCACTAATTTTTATTCATTGTTGTTTATGTATTATTGATATCTATTGCTAGTGCTTACTTTTTCTTCCAAACTGTTTAGACTCTTAACAAATGGCATCATTCTTATCCTTGACTGAGTATCATCTTTTTCTCAAAACAATAATTGTATTAAATAGCTTTCTTTTTAGATGAAAGTACTGAGTTGAAAATTAGTTTGGTGAATATATGAATGTATAAATATATATTGTTATCTATGCAGTTACAGTTGTTATTAGTTAAATTTTATTTATAGTGTTTTCATTTATTCTATAACTTCACTAAATTTGTCTACTTTTCCCATCACTTACCCAATAACATGGTGAATTTGTCAGTATCTTCTTGTATTTTTATGTTGGTGTCATGTAGTTTGAAAATATAGTGTTAGATGCATAAAAATTGGAATGTTTGTAAAATCTAGCATATCGAATGGTCCGGTTGATATTTTATTTTATTTTTTTTGTGGTTTTTTTGGCCGGGGCTGGGTTTGAACCCGCCACCTCCGGCATATGGGACCGGCGTCCAGCTCCTTGAGCCACAGGCGCCGCCCAGGTTGATATGTTTTAATAGTCTTTCTTATTAGTTTTTATTTTGTTTGCTCTTTCTTATAGCTATTATTAATAGCTTGACAATTTTCTTTTGCTAGTATTCTATTTAACTATTTCTTCTATTCAATTTTTAAATTTTGTGTATTATTTTTAGGTATATTGTTTGCCTCTTTTGCGCATAGCATACCACAAACACATACACACACAGCTAATATAGCAGGTTCAGCTTCAGAGGACTTTAAATTATCAATGTAACACATCAGAAAAAAACTGAATGTTTTTGCTGAATGTCCCAGAGTTTTGTTTTAGGATTTTTACTTGACTTTTACAGTAGCAACTAAATGCATTCTCTTTATTGCTTATTTCTCCATCCTCCACTTCCCTGCTTGTATTCACGCAAACATCAAATGTACCCAAATTCTTGTATCATCATCTCCTTCTAGGAGAACCAAAAAGAGAAATAAAATCTTTTAATTTTTTTGGTAAAACTAGAGAATGTATTTATATTTACATTTATTGTGCTTTTGTCATAGTGGAGTTTATTTTCACTGTTTCATTTTCTCTTTATAATTTCCCCATATTTATAATTTTCTTTATCACTTGGAATCCACAAAGGAACAACCTACTTTATTTCAGAACTTACTTTTATCTTTATTTTATACTCCAAAGGAAAGGAAAGGAAGCTTGATATTAACTGTAGGTAGAAAATATTTTTGCAATACAAAAAGGAGAAAAAAAATCTGTATATGTTAAGTAAACCAGGGCAAGTTGTAAAAAAAAAATTATTTTAGAATATGATTTCAAATTATTTGTTCAAAAGACAGAAAAATAGTTGTAAATTGCTGAAGAATATTTTATTCTCAAGAATGTCCTTGCATCATTAAAAAACAGTTACAATTTTGAAATATTATGTATTCTATAATTTTGAAGGGGAATAAATTATAAAAACCAATTAAGTGTAACAAGAAGGACTACCATTTATCAAATGCTTACAACAACAAAGATTGTGTTCAGAACATTTCATACATCCCCACTACTACTCACCACAACCCTGGGAGTTGTTACATGGTTATCGCCGCCTTACAGATATGAATCTGAACTTTCTATTGACTCGGTAAATTCACCACAAGGCACAAAGTATATAAGTCATTCTCATATACAGGGTGGCCATAAAGTACATGTGAAACTTATTAACTAAATAGTAGGAATTTTTAAGCCTGTTGGAAGAGGATAAAGTTGAAGCTATTTTTATGAGGCAAAAGTTATAAAAAATTGAAATATTCCATGCTGTTCTGTAGTACATTGCTCCCTATGATGATACCATAATAAAAAAAAAAACCTCTAATTAACAGAAGCATCTTTGTAAACTTTTGAGTAATATTATGACATTTCAATAGAACTTTCATTGCTTCATAAATAAGCTTCTCAATCTAGACTCCAGACATATTTGATACTAGATGTATATTCTACATTCAGAGGGTGCCAAAAATGTATAAATATTTTAAGAAATGGAGAAACTGTATTAAAATTGTAATAATTTATATGGTAACTTTGTTATTTTGTATATTGTATCTTGTATCTCCTGCAATTGTTGGCATGAAACATGACTTGAGTATTACAATTTTAATACAGTTTTTTCCTGTGTTAAAATTTATATACCTTTTAGGGTATCCTCTATAAATATATTTGTATTTTTCATGTATACATGTATTTTCCATATATTTTATGTGCCAAAATATGTTCTGCTTCTCGATGGACTTTTCATGAATAAATAGGCTGAATCCTGCAATTATTACGGAATGTGATAAATGTTTCTAATATCTTTCTTCGCGTTTTTCAAACTCTGTATACCTTAGTGAAAATACTATAAAATAAAGCAAATATTTTAAAAATGAAATAGCAATCATGTTTCAGAACAAAAAGTAATACAATTACTCAAACACATGTAACGTTTCTAGTCTCCCCATTCATTTAGCAGTCTTTGGTTTGGACTTTTCATATTTCATGGTCTCATCTTTTCTCCTCATGCACATAACACTATCTCCGTATTTTTCACAAAGTTGTCGTAAAGGTCAAATGAAATCAGGGCAAAATGTTTTAAAAACTGCCATCTGCTATTTAAAGGAAAATAACTAAGGTAATTATTGCTAAAAAAGTAACTACCATTTAGAGGAATTTTTCATTTATAGTCTCCACTGATGTTTCTCTGATGGAATGTTTTGCCTTAGCCACTTAAACTATGTCCACCTTAGATAACCTTTATCATCCTGACTTTTTATAATGCTAAATAATAAAATCTGTGTTCATCATTTTGTTAACATTATATAAACTACAAAACCCCAAAGCACTGACCTTGCCTTTATTTCCTGATGTTTGTTGCATGAAAATGTGCCACTTGCCAGAGTATGTCCCTGTGGGAATTCTGTTGAAATGTTTGATGAGTTTAGTGTTAACATAAAAGATCCTCCTTAGAAGTTCAGAAACTGCTTCACGTGCAATGACCTCATCCTTCAGTAATCTACTCTGTGGTCATGCCCTAGTTCTTAACATTTCCGGCAACCACATTTCTCCCTTAACGTCAACATGTACCATCTCACTATCCAACTATCACTTGTATCTTTGTAATCAGGAGGTGTATTACTTTAGAATTCCAAGAACATTTTTTTTTTTATTCTACCAGAGCCTTCTTTAATCCATTGACCTATTGTTATCTATCAACTCCATTCAGACTTTATTTCCTTGGTTTCTACAACCTGTCATTGTTGTCACTCTGTTGCATGAACTTGGGAGTTTTCCTCTTCCCTTTTCCTTCTGCATTTTGGTACCTGAAAAAAAGCCCCCACCTTGATAAAGCTTCGTCGTTTATCTGTTCTATGCCCTCATCTGAGTAGTCGAAGAAAACCACACATAGGCACTGACTGATCTTGTTTTTACCTCCCGACAAGTTACCCTAATTTGCTCCCTGCTCATGGACCCCACTCCAGGTTTTTTAAGTGTTCACTCTGCAATTCTGATCTCAAGGATTGCATCACATCTTCTTTCTTTCCTTCCTTCCTTCCTCCCTCCCTCCCTCTCTTTCTTTCTTTCTAGAAAGAGTCTCACTTTGTCACCCTTGGTAGAACGTTGTGGCGTCATAGCTCACAACAACTCAAACTCCTTAAGCGATTCTCTTGCCTCCGCCTCCCAAATAGCTGGTACTACACATGCCCTCCACAACGCCCAGCTATTTTTATTTTTTTAATTTTTTTAATTATTAAATCATAGCTGTGTACATTAATGCAACCATGGGGGCACTATACACTGGTTTTATAGACCGTTTGACACATTTACATCACAGTGGTTAACATAGCCTTCCTGGCATGCCCGGCTATTTTTAAAGATAAGGTCTCATTCGGACTCAGGTTGGTCTCAAACCTGTGAGCCCAGACAATACACTTGCCTCAGCCTTCCAAGTGCTGGCATTACAGGCATGAACCACCACATCCGGCCTACATCTTATTCTTTCTTCTCAAATATTATTTTAAACTTAAAAATTATAATGAACCAGAAGTACAGTGTACTAGTTTTCCATAATCTATCTATATATCTGTGTTTTAAAATTTAACCTTATTTTAAAATAGTAGTACACATGGTACCCAATGGGTAAGATTTTGTCTTTCATTCCCCTCCCAGATTCTTTATTTCCAATGTCCTTTATACCACTTTATGATCTCATGTGCTCATAGCTTAGCTCCCTCTTATTAGCGAGCAAATGTGTTTGTTTTTCCATTCCTGAGATAGTTCACTTATGATAATGATCTCCTGTTCCATCCAAGTTGCTGAAAATGACATTACTTCCTTCCTTCTTATGGCTGAGGAGTACCCAATGGTGTTTGTATACCACATTTTCTTTCTTTCTTTCTTTTTTCTTCTTTTTTTCAGTTTTTGGCTGGAGCTGAGTTTGAACCCATCACTTCCAGTATATGGGGCCAGCATCCCACTCCTTAAGGCATGGGCACCGCTCTACCACATTTTCTTTATACCTGCATTTCTGCTCTGGTTTTCCACCATGTTAAAAGTTTGTCATCTGTATTATAAATAAGGCCAAAGGCCATATCCTCAAACTATACAATTAAATTATCTCCTCTCAGACTATTTTGTTGTATACTTTTTTTGGTATTTTTAACTTAATGAACTAATCATCAGTCCAAAAAACTCAGCTCAGAATAAATTTCAAAATATTTTTGACTACACGTCTTCTTTATCACCCAATACATTGTTTTCCACTTTGTTGTAAAACTCTCTCAACAGTTGTATATATTTATTGAATCCAACATTTCTTCTCCAATTCTCTCTTGTACTCAGTCATATCATAAAACACAGTTGTAAAATCCTCAAAGAAATTTATATTTAAATCTGCTGAACAATTATTTTCCCTTGTTCTACTTGAGTTATCAGAAGCAATTGGCAGAGATTATCATTCACATCTCAGAAACATTTTTTTCTTTTGACTTGGTGTGCAAGACCCATGTCATGTTAATTATCCTCCCATCTCACCTTTCAGTCTTGTTTGCTAGTTCCTCTTCTAAATTTGCCATGAATAGAGCTCATTCTTGAGTCCCCGTCTACTCTCTGTGTATAAAAGACTTTCTTACTGATCTTATCCAGTTTCATAGCCTTAAAAATCATATCACTGTTGAAAACTGTATTTTTTCCTCGGTCTAGATTATTTATCGGATACATGCTTGCTCAAAACATGTATTTTCATTCTTCGGAGTCATCCCAGGCTCAGCATGTTTTAACCTGTGCTTTGATTTCTACTCACCCCTGATCTTACTTCTTTTTCACGTGTCCCCAGTCAGTCAAAATCCATTCAGTTCTTTCCATTACTCAGCCCCAAACCTTGGAGTTTTCTGGACTCATCTCTTTCTCTCTCATTCCATACTAATAGTAAAAGCTAACAGTGATTATTACATGACACACACACACACAAACACGTATATGCAAGGCATTTTCACAGCTATCTAAGGTAGATAACATAGTCACATGTTTTTGTAGATAAAGGATCCTGAAAAGTTTAGGTAGCCCTTGGTGATAGAGTAGAAACAGGTGATTGTGACATTTAAACCAACGTAGTCTCGCTCCAGAGTACATACTCTTAACTACATTATTATACTTTGAAAATATAATTAGAATCAAATCAGTTTCATAGTGACTGACTTGTGCTGAGCCACCACTGTCTCTTAATTGCAGCTTTTCTAGCACCACCGTCTTCTTATCTTACAGGCCCTGCTAAAAACCCTCCTGTACAGGCCTCCTCATCTTGCTCTCTCACTTCCCTCAGATCTGTTCAAATGTTACCTTATCAAAGGGGTTGCTTCTCTTCGTCCTGTAGAAAAAAAATACTAGTGTCCTTCTTCCTATTATTTGGCCTTGGTTTCTTCACAGCTGAATAATATAAAATAAAATATCAAATCATATGTTATTATTTTTAATAATTATTTCATCTTTTAAGTTTTAATTTCAACATCTGTTTTGTAGATATTTTATGAAATACATATCAGCATACATAAGTATATAAACTATTTACTTATATATGTAAGTATATAAAAATTTACTAACAGAGGTGTAATTGAAATGGTTGGCACTGAAAGGCTCAAAACCTACATATGGTATTCACAAAAATCTCAAACCACTCATGAATGTTTTTTATTCAAGCAATTGATTAATTTGATAAATATTTAAACTCCCTTACAGAGACTTGTACTATTCAGAAAAAAAATGAATGATTGCATTGATTCAAAAAAACACATATTAAAAAGGAGAATTTTTTATTTTATTTTTTTATTATTAAATCATAGCTGTGTACATTAATGCGATCATGAGGCACCATACACTGGTTTTATAGACCGTTTGACACATTTTCATCACTCTGGTTAACATAGCTTTCCTGGCATTTTCTTAGTTATTGTGTCAAGACATTTATATTCTACATTTACTAAGTTTCACATGTACCCTTGAAAGATGTTTTACAACATGTGGTGAAGTTAGAATAATTTGTCATATTACATAAACATAAGAGAGGACTCCCAAATGTTACATGAAAAATAAAAATAACAAAAATAAAAATGTGATATTTTCACATAGCAGTTATACCACTGTTTATGAATGAATAAACTCATATTGATTTCCAAGTCTAAAATTTTATTTTTATAATCAATTGGTATATTTAACATTAAAACACTATATAATTTATTTAATACAGCATTAATCACTAAATACTTACTAATGAATGCTTACATCAATGTGAATTATATTGCCCTTGATTGGAGAAAATGTAAACATTTTAATATAATACAACTTTGTTTCTAAGATATTAAAATATTGTTCCTGAAATACGTAATTTTCATTAAGTTTTAATTAGATAATAGGGTATATTTTAAAAGATATTTTGATGAACTCAAAAAATCAGATAAATTTTGTATCGCACTTACAGTTAAGTATTTAAAATTAATATAAAATGTGTTTTTGAGAAATAATTTATCCATATGTTGTCTTTTAAAAGTCAATAGCATATTAAAAGGAATCCCCCAAATAGTTAACAGCAAATCATGCTGTCATATTACCGTATTGTATTCAAATAAAATAAACTCCTTAAACTTCCCAGTTAGAGTTAACATATTTAAAATTATTTTAGAGGGGAATAAAATTTTTAAATTTAATTTTTTAAGTGGGAGGAATAGTATAGAGATGAAATTGCACATTTAGATATCAAGCTTTGTAGGAGTACAACTCTGTAAGTTGACTGCCCTGGAGAAACTGTAACAAACTGGTTAACTCACAGAGGCAGTCAACATAAGGAACCAGACCTACAGGACTGATACGGCATGTGGTGCATGTCCAGTCTCTGAAAATTAGGGCACCTCAAGGAGGTGGTCAACTATGGAGGTTCTACTGCTTAGAAAAAATTTTATAGCATGTTAACATATATAGTATTTAAATTATGATTTCAATTTTGGGGGTGGGAAATAGTGACTTACTTTCAATTACTTACAGAGTATGATTTTGATTTTGATGTTTGGGGATTCTAGGAAAGAATCTTTTAGGAAAAACAAAGTCCTTCCTGAGAACTTGTGGAATTTTATTAAACCTACTATTTTTTTCTTCTTTTGATATAGAAAAGTAAAAGAGAATGACAGAAAAGTAAAGAAAGAAAGTGCCAATCTTTAAAAAATTGCTTCAAATAGAGAAAATTGCATAATAGTTCTATTTCCAATTCCCAGGCTCAACTGGTATTTCAATTAAATATGAGGTAGTCAAGGAGGGTAGTGGAATAAATACAAGATAATGAAAAGATGAAGAGCTCTTGATGTAATCACCCTCAATTTAGAGCGCAGATAATAAAGGGAACTAACTGATGGAAAACCCAAATGCAAAGCAGTCCAGGCATTAATATTTATCATGTTCAAGAGAAGTTTAACAATGGAACTAACACGTAAGTAGCGTGAAAAATTTTAATACCTTTGAGACACAAATTGCTTTTCTGTAAAAATGTTTGCATTATCTAATAATCAGGAGCCATTATAATTCACACAGCTGTAATCATTTGACCCTCAGATAAAACTTCTTAATAGGAAGACAATGCTGTGATTTGGGAATTAGGACATGGCTCCTCCCACATCTAATAAGTCAACTAAGCCAGTCCGTCTTCTCCTCTAAAGCGTCTGTCTCCACAGTCTGTCTTTCTTTGCCATATGCAGAACACTGTAGTCCCATTTTGGTGAAATGATACCATAACTCAACGTGCATATTAAAATATCCCCCTTAGTCTTTGTCTTGGGTTCACACCAGCAACCACTGTCACATCCTAAGTATTATTTCCTAAAACAAACACATGTGATCCGGGCATCCCTGATTAAAATAACACATACTAATAATAAGACTAGCAACAAGCAAGCCCAAACTTGTTAACTATCTATTGCCTTCCAGGTAAGTTTATGATCCCAGCTCCTGGTTTTTTCCAGCAAGGTACTACCCAATCTTTCTCCAAACTAAGACTCATCACACTTAAAGCTCAGCCGTCTTCCCAGAGCATCCTTGCTGCTATAAACTTTTTTTGTTTTTCCCACCCCGCTGCTATAAACTTTTGATTGTCTCCCCAGGAACCATATGACCTTCACAAATTTAAAGGTGAAAGAAGAATGCAAGAAATAGATTGTTTTTGTACAGTCTAAAAATACCTTTATCAAAATGTGTATTTATTATTGCTGTTGTGTGTTTAATTTATATTCTCAAATATGTTGATATTCCTGTGTCTAGTAGTGAAGCTTAAAATCTCCTCCCAGTGACCTTAGATTACATGTAAAGTTTCTGCACAGGCAACTTCAGAAATTTATGATAGGAAATATAGGAGGCTTTGATATACAGAAAGTTTCTATGTATTTGTAAAGAGCCATAAAATCAGTCATCATGAACTTTCTGACGTCTTAAAAATTTGCATTGTATATAACTTCACATTTTCTATATAATTAAAGCAGATAAAATTATAACATATACAATGAAATTACTCAAAAATATATTGAGAACTCTCGATTAATCATATTTTTATAAGGATTAGATTTTTGATTTCTTGGTAGTAAGATAAAAACTAAAGCTACTTAAAGACCTGTGTTTTCTTCTCCAAACTTAAATCACATCTTGTGTAGAGGCTATTGACTTTAAGAGAGCACAGGCACAGTTTTCAAAAATTACTTTTCAGAGAAATTTATGTAATCAAGGTAAGAATCTGTTTCAAATCTGCCTAAAACACAGGCCCACGAGCACACGCAGTCCTATTTCCTAACCTCAAAAGCAACCAGTCAGTACAGACAGATGCTAATGGACACTCAAAAGACCATCCAGTGGGAGCCTGCACAAATGTGGTAAGCTGTATAGTAGTAGCTTATTTGTAGTAGCATTTCAAGAGTTTTTTTTTTTATTTGTATTTCTAAATAAAAGTAATATTTTACTAAAATTCATTTCCTTTTGCTTACTCTCCTCATTACTCTATGTATGACTCATTTCTATAATCAGATCACCCTGTACTTCCTCTCTCTAAGCTAAACAAATCTAATTCACTTAGTATCTCCATTTGCCGGAAGGTTAATTATCTTTGTTTCTCTCCTCTGACCATCTCCTATTTTTCTTGCTTTTTTAAAAGGTCAGTATCTAAATCTTGACTCAATTATAGAAATCTGGTTGATACAGAGCAGTAGAAAGATTTCTTCTCCTTTTTCCATAATTATTTTTAATACTTGTAGTATCTTATTAGATTATATTTATAATGGCATGCCACTGTAGATTTCATCATAGACATGCCAGCTTTACTGATTCTTTTTTTTTAACCTTATATAGACAGCATTCCCTCCCACCAAATTTTTCTCTTCTCAATTCATTTCTACATCAAAAATGTTGTGACTCCGACTATATCTTTTATCCTTGCCTCTCTCCTCTCCAATCTATCTCTCTTCCACCATCAAGTTTCCTTAAAATAGCATCAGTTACCCCCATTCTGCAAGAAACTATTCCTTGTTAACATTCACAGCAAGTCTAAGGTCTGGTGAGGTGGAAGGTTTTTCCTATTCCATCCCTAGACTGATGTCTATGCTGGGTTATATGGCCCTGAAGATTTCTTTCAGGGTCTCTGACATTTTGTTTTCTGTCCACTACATTAGAAGAAGAGTTGTCTCGAGACACATATTAAATACACAAACACTAACAAAAGCTGATAAGCAAAAATATAAAATAAAAAAATCTGTGCACAATTTTTGTGATATCCGCCACCACAGATAAGCAAAAATCTCTTGCTCTATTAGCCTTTGTAACACTTTAAATTCTACTGAATTATGTCCCTTGCCCTACTCTAAACACAAATGAAGCAATTCACCATTTTATCTTTTCTTTCTTTCTTTTTTTTTTTTTTTTATTAAATCATAGCTGTGTACATTAATGCAATCATGGGATACCATGCTCTGGTTTTATATACAATTGGAAATATTTTCAACACACTGATTAACATAGCCTTTCTGGCTTTTTCTTAGTTATAGTGTTAAAACATTTATAATCTACATTTAGTAAGTTTCGAAGATACCCTTGTAAGATGTAGGTGTGGTGCCACCAATAACCCTCCCTCCACCCATCCTTCCCCTCCCCTCTCCTCCCTTTCCCCTTTCCTGGTAGATGGAGACTTTACCTCTTTGACCATTTTATCTTTATATAGCCTAATGGCCTTGAGTCCTGTACTAATACTAAGATGTTGAATTCATCTTTGTTAGCTGAATAAATACATAAATTAGTTAACATAAAAAATAATACTGTGAAAATATTAAACTAACATATTTTAAATATTTTCATAATTCATGTTTCTCTGCAGTTCTTCAGCCATGTCTCAATCAGAACTTTCATCTATCCCATAAAAGGTGGAAGCCTGAATGTTATCTCCAAAAAAGAAGAACTTGAAAGCCATGGTCCAGAGAAATGAACTATCGTGCAGAGAGGGAGAAGGAGGGAGAAGACCAGCAATCAGATGCCAGGCTATGAATCCTCATCTAGGTTGTAACCTCATAGGGAAAGGACAGCGAACTGCCAAACGTCCCCAAATAGAGAAAAAGATTGGATGTAGCTGGATTTCTACCTTCCCATTAGGCAATCTGGACCACCTTGAAGAAAGTCCTATACCTATAAAATTGTAGAAGATAAATGATCCTTAGTTTAGATTCAGAGAGAGGTTTAAGAATATTACTTAGGCACACACATCAAAAATTAAGTGCTTTGCAGAGATAGTTTAGAGACAGTAAGTCCGAGTGGGCATTGGCCTCATTACAAAGGCGATATCTAAAAAGCCTAGGTCAGGCGGCCATCTGTGGCTCAGTGAGTAGGGCGCCGGCCCCATATACTGAGGGTGGCGGGTTTAAACCCAGCTCAGCCAAACTGCAACCACCACCACAACAACAGTAGCCGGGCAGGCGTTGTAGCAGATGCCTGTAGTCCCAGCTACTCTGGAGGCTGAGGTAAGAGAAATCCTTAAGCCCAAGAGCTGGAGATTGCTGTGAGCTGTGATGCCACAGCACTCTACCAAGGTGATAAAGTGAGACTCTGTTTCTAAAACAACAATAATAATAATAAATTAAAATAAAAAAATAAAAAGCCTAAGTCACCTACTGAAAAAAGCCAGAGGATTCAACAGCCCAGCACAAGCCATGGTGGGACCAGACCCATGATGGTGGTGGAGCCATGGTAGGGGTGAAGCTATGGTGGTGGGGGGAGGCATGATGGGGTCGGAGCCATGGTAGGGGTGAAGCCATGGTGGTGGGGCATGATGGGGATGGAGCCATGGTTGGAGTGAAGCCATGGTAGTGGGGGGAGGCATGATGGGGTCAGAGCCATGGTGGGTAGGAGTCATCCTGGGGGCAGAGGCATGGTCAAGCCCTGCAGGTGTTACTATGGAAAGAGCGCAGATGAGCTGGCCCAGCCACAACTTGCATCCTAGATGGCAGGAAAACACCCACAGCTGAGTACTGATGCGTGTGCCAGAGGCCATCCCAAGTATGTAATGTAGAGCTTGGGTCCATTGTTCCATCATGATGAAGGTATACAAGCAGTTTCCTACATACCGGCTATAATGAGGAGCAGAATCCCTGGAAGGCTAGACATTTTCAAGTCTCCATTAGGGGACTATTTCAAAATGAAAACAAGCTGTGTCATTTTGACTGTAGTTTTTCAAAGTTCCCCTTCTGTTAATAGAAATGGAGAATTGAGTCCAATGAAAAGTTTTATAATAATTAAGACTAACATGTTTTCACAGGTATCTAAGTGGTGAAACACCGTTTACTCATTAACATATAAATAAAAGGATCGTATGCCTCCTTGGCACTGGGGCAGATGCATGGGAGTTTTTGCCCCTTCATAAAATTTGTGTATTCATTGTAACCTGCATTCAGAGTCAGAATCAAAACTTCCCCACAACATCCAGATCTAATGTATTTGCTCAAGTGTACTGCTTACTGGGCTTTAATGTTGGTATCCTCCTGAACAGATTTTCTAATCATATTGATTTCTTCATTGCTTTGCAGTTTCCCATCTCTGTGCCTTTCTTCACGAATTACCTCATCTTTCTCATTTTGTCTAGTCCCACTACTACTGATTTTTTTTTGTTGTTGTTGTTGTAGTTGTGGCAGGGGTGAAGCTTGAACCCGCCACCCCCTACATATGGGGCCAGAGCCCTACACCTTGAGCCACAGGCACGGCCCAGCCACTAACGACTGATCTTTAAGTAGGCATCTACTTTCTAGTTCCCAGCATACCTTCATCTCTCTTTCTCTGTGCTAGGATTTCAGAGTTGCACATTCAGCGCTTAATTAAACCTGTACTGCTTGTTATGCTTAATTAGACTTGGTTGGGCAATTAGACTTTGAAATTTCTTAGGGAAAGTATGCAACGTTTCTACTTAAGAAATAAATCCTGCCACGCCTAGTAGAAAGTCTGATGAGTGAGTATGTTAAGTAAGCTATGGCCTACTTCATGTCCTTCAGGTAGTTGTGTGGTGTCATTTTATTATCATACATTTTAATTGTGCATTAGTGATTAATTTCCTTTCCAATTTTAGTTTTCTTATTGATTTCCTACCTTGTATGTATAGTTGATTAGACAAAAGCATGTTTTTAGCTCATTTGCTTTTTGTTTTTACATTTTGCTACGTGGCCACTGACTCAAAATACCCATGTTTCATATTTCCAAATACATTAAAACAGGTTTAAACTATTGTCAAGGAAATAAAAAGAATGGAGTCAGAAGAACAATGAATAAGTACCTTAATTTATCTGAGCTTCATAGCAACCTCTTAAAAGTATTTTTTTAAAAAACCCTATTTCCTACTTTAGTCTAAAGCCCAAATAAAAATGTATATGAAAGTATATTCAAACCATGAAGAACTCTAACCAATATTTTAATCTCTGGAAAATCAGATATTTAAAATTGCTGTTGTTCCAACTAATTGAATACATCATAAAATTTTTCTAAACCATTTAAAACAGTATATATTAATATTTCTATAGATTTCAATAGTTCATTAAATTGATTTATCACTTTATTATTTTGTTCATTCTAATATGACTTTTAAGTGTTTAATTAAGTATGGCAAATCTAGTGATATCTTTTAAACTGTTCTAAGGAGTAAATTTTCTAGGTAAATTTCAACAAACTAATGTCACTTACATATGTTAACGTGTTTATCAGAGTCACCATGTTGCTACCACTAAATCTGAGAATTTAATTTTACTATTCTTCTATGGCTTTCTTTGAAATAAAAGGCCTAAATGAGACAGAGAAGAAAAGGATGACAGAAGATGTTGGATGATGAAAGTGAGAGTAAAGTCAGGTTTTTTTTTTTTTATTTTTTTGAAACAGAGTTTCACTTCGTCATCCTCGGTAAAGTTCTGTGGCGTCACAGGTCACAGCAACCTCAAACTCTTGAGCTAAAGTGATTCTCTTGTCTCAACCTCCCAAGTATCTGGGACTATAGGCAATTGCCACAATGCCCGTCTATTTTTTGTTGCGGTTGTCATTGTTGTTTAGCTACCCGGGACTGGGTTTGAACCTGCCAGCCTCAGTGTATGTGACCAGTGCCATAACCTCTGTGCTACAGGTGCCAAGCCATAAAGTCAGGTTTAAATGAAAATGTGGCCCGTGTTCTAAGAGAAGGCACATTTGAATATTTCAAAGAGGTAGGAAAAGGGCCAGTAAAATGACCATTGCCTCCTGTGTGGGACATAAAAGACGGTGTGTACACAGACAAATGTAAATATACTTTTGTACATGCACAAGACCATTTCATAATTTCTTTGTCCCCATATATCCAATATGTCCTCTATTGTACTCAAAGTGAGAGCCCAGGGAGATCACTGACTGAGTCATATGTTACTGATCACCCCCTCACCCCAGCTAATCTAAGATTTCTAGAAAAATCTTACCCTATAGGTACCTAGCATCTCAAGTGTGATTTACAGATTTCCATTCAATAAATATTTTTGTGCATGTATAGCTATATCAAGAAAGGAGAACTTTGAAAAATATAAGATTCATTGTATAATTCTTGTCATGCTCATTTTGGTTTTATCATCTCTGTACTATATACTTTACATGATATAGCATTTTTTAAGGCAAAACTAGATATTTCTGTGCCATTCATAGAATACAAAAAAGAAAAATTCAGTATTAAGGGCAATTATAAAATACAATTACAATTTCTATTTGGTTATTGCATTCTAGATCATTATGACAGCAGCCAGGAAGCACGGGAGGTAATCTATTCACTAACAAACTGTAAATGAAGCTCTGTGATTTATTATATTTTCATAATTTAATGTGCACATAAATATTTCAATTTTCTCATTTCAAATGTATTCAGAAATATTCTAATAGATAACATCAGAGTCATGAGGTCTGAGGTTTTAAAATTAAATTATTATGCTAAATGGAAGTAATCAGTATTAAATGGTTATTTTACTTAAAACGTATCATAATTTATATTTTACTCATATTTTACTCATATAGGCTTCCCCCGGGAATGTTCTGTCTTATTCTTTTTCTTGATTCGAATTCTACAAATCCAGAGTAAGTGAACTCTTTATGCCTATAATTTCCAAAGTACTCTATTTTTGTTTCTTGTGGCGTACGACTTTCTGAGTTATGCTCACGTACCCTCATATCCACTTTTCCATATGAGATTCTCCTAAAGGTATTTGAGGTTATAATGTGTTTATTATCTTATTTTCTACAGATTCTGGTACATTGCCTTACATAGGAGTAGCTCCTAAATCATTAAATCCGAAAAGATTATTAAAGGGAAGTTTTCCAACTCACTTTTGTCTGATACATATTGTAAAATTAATAGATGTTGCATTCCCAAGTAGCTTGTAGAACATAACTTCAAGGAGACATTTTATAGCAGGTAGTTGAGAGCCAGTTAAGAACTCGCTGGTACATGTGTTTAACATATCAAAGGGTCAGATGTGTCTATAGAATATTATAACGGTGTAATAGCAAATATCTAAAATCCTGGTCTTCAGTAAAGTGGACAAGGCATGCTCCTCTCATCAAGGTTGTGGGGACAGTACTACTTGAACAATTCACCTTTTTTTTTTTTTTCTGATACTAGAGATTTGGGGAACTGATGTCTGACCCATGCCTGACAAAAGTGAGGATGGGACCCTGACTAGAGTGGCCTGTGGTGACAGAGCAATGGAGTCAGAAGGTGAAAGAGGGGCCCAGTCTCCAGTTGTAGTTAAAGGAGCCCCACGTAGGACACATAGCCACAGAGCATGAAAGCCTAAGGACACTTTAAGATGATACCTGGTCACATCTTAAATTTAAGTTTTTTTATCCAGCAAAAGTCAGTTTTTGTCAGTGGTGAGAGGTACAAGTCCACCTTCAGTCTTCCACACGTGGCTGACCAGGTCTCCCAGCAACATTTATTAAATAAGGATTCTTTGACCCCCGTGCCTGCTTTTGTTTGGTTTATCAAAGATCATATGACGATACATGGCTGGTTCATCTCTAAGTTCCCTATTATATTCCATAGATCTATCTCTATTTTTTTTTGTGCCATTGCCATGCTGTTTTGATCACTATAGACTTGTAGTATAACCTGAAGTCGGATAACATGATACCTCCAGATTTGTTTTTATTTCTTAAAATTGCACTGGCTATTTTTCTTTCTGGTTTTGTATAAAACAAAGCACGATTTTTTCAAGTTCTTCAAAGTCTGATCCTTGAACTTGAACTTTACCTTAGAAATGCAAGCACTGTAACCTAATCATCTGTTCTCTCATATTAATCTGAAAAAAAAAACAAAACAAAACAAAAAAAAACAGATGATACCTGTTCAGTACAAGCTTTCTGTTTTCTTCCTTTCTATTTTCAGACCAACTATGGAGGGCCAGAAACTTTATGATAAAAAGAAGGCATCAGATAGAAGAGAGCAGAAGGCGCCCTACCCTACTTGCAAAACTACAGGTTTTCACCAGAAGTAGTGGAAGTAAGATAACTTGCTGTTATTTTTTTTTTTAAAAGAGCCTCATGAAGTGTAACTAATATAAATAAACTGCACAGTTTAAAGTGTAAAATTAAATAATTTTGATACTATGAACTATCATCCAAAATCAAGACAGCGGGCATATTATTACCCCCCCCAAAAAAAAAAAAAACTCTGGCTGCCCTTTTGTTAACACCTTCTGCTCACGCATTATAACTCTCGCCTTTCCATTCCCAAACAATCACTGCCTGGTTTCTGTTGCTGGAGAACAGTTTACATTTTCTTGAGTTTTATAAAAAAGGAATTGTACAATATGTACTTATTATCAGGGAGTGGGACTCTTGGTTTCTTTTATTCAACAATATTGTTTTGAAATTCATCCGTGATATTGGTTTTTATCAGAAATTCACCCATTTTCATTGCTGATCTTCCATTTATTGAGTACACCATAGTGTGGCTATTTATTCTCCTTTTAATGGATATTTGAGTTGCTTTAGTTTATTACAAATATCTCTGTTATAAACACTTGTGTACAATGTATAGGCATATATATTTCATTTTATTTTTTTAGGTAAATATCTAGGAATGGACGGCTGTAGCATATGGTTGACACAGTTAACAAAAAAACAAAACATAACAAAGCTGACACACTGTTTTTCCAGTGGATGTGAGTTCCAGTTCCATCTCACCATCTATTACTGGGATGATCAGCCTTTTTTAATACTGACCATTTTCATAAACACATCATAGTATATCACTGTGGTTTTAATTTGCATTTCATTAATAAAGCTGAACATCTTTTAATGTGTATATTTGCAATTGACACAGATTAAACATTTTAAATTACAGAAATCATTGAGTTTATAAGACGTTAAGTTCTGTCTATTTCTTGCTTATGCAACATACCAGTTATAATTGCATGAACTTCTTTACAGTTTGTTATTTCAATTAACTGACTCAATAACTCAGTAAATCTGTACATGTTATTTAATTTTTTGAAAGTTACACAGCGTTATTATCCTGGCTAATTATTAATTGAATAAAACTACATTTTAGGAAACATTAAAGTATGTTTTCGACTAATTTAGCAACAGATAAAACATTTGTGAGAAATTAAGCATATGATCAAAAATAATGAAAAACTGAATGAGAATGTGATGGCCACCTGATAATTTTTAAATGATTGTATATAAGTTTCAAACAAGTGCCTCAGACTGGAGACACTATAGTATCACCTAACAGATGATGAAAATTAAATGTAAAATTAATAAAATATGACTCCAAAATTAATCTCAATTTATTCTGTTATATTAAACATTGATATTATATCTAATGAGCTGTGATATAGAAAAGGCTCACATCCATGATATGTACTAAAGAATATTATATTTGTGGAATTTTTGATCTGGCATAGGAAGGAATTTCTGTTCTACAATTTTGGATTCCTTATTTTGTTCTATTGTTCAGACATTTCTTCCAATCTATTTTCTAACTTGGCTTATAAAGTATCCTAGTTATAGTTATTAATTGATTCAGTAAAAGTCCTTCAGTAATATTTTTTTTTTAAATGGGGAGGTGGTAACACTGATGAACAGCCACAAGATATCTTCAGTTTGATAAATGCAAGTCCCTTGACATTACATTAGACCTTTTGCATTATTGATCTAATGAGGAAGAGGAATATAAGAATGGTGATTTAATATGAACCCTCAGTACTAAGACTTCAGCAGCATCCTGTGTTGTCAGTCTACGAGGATGATTGTAATAAATTGGTTGCTTTATAATGAAAGATACAATGATCACAAACTTACAAGAGTTCCTTTTGCCAAAGTGTACATAGTCTGAGAAAGGTTAATTAATTTTTGGTGTAAGTTTTTAATCAAATTTTACTTTGGAAAATGAAGAGTGATTTTCATTTCTTTATTAGGAAAGAAGAAAAGTGATTGCCACTAGTTACAACACATTTTCAAAACCCCGTTCAACACTTTTTTATTATCAGTGCTCAAAATGTAAAACAAGATGAATTACTTTTGCTGGGTAGAAATTTAAGAAATATTATCCTCCAATTAGTTATGTCTTGATGGAAGATGCTTGATCTATTAATTATCATGATATTAAATCAACCTTTTAAACACTTTATAATCATTTCTCACTGTAAATATTTATTTGCTTATGTTTTAAAATATATCAAAAACTAATCCAAAGGGTAAAAATATGTGTGAATAAACCCTGAAAATTTTAGTACATATCAACTGAGGGATCTTGAACTTCAAGATCCAAATGAAATTCACCATACAGTGTAGAAAGGAGTCTTGAATACTCCTCTGAGAACAGGTATTTAGAGCAAAAAATACATCTTATGTATGTATGTGTGTGTATATCTATCTATGTAAGTACCCAGTAAGCAGATACAACCAGTATCAATTCCACACTACATCTGTTCTATCCTCAGACCCTTTTCTGCATGGTTATTTTCTTATCTAACAGTGGAAGGCTTGGTTACTTACCATTGTCCACAATATATTAACATAACCTCATATTTCAATCTTAGATTACACAGAAAGCAGTTTCAAAATTATTCATACCAACACAAAAGCCTTACGAACCGAGTTTCAGAACCTTTTTAAAAACTATTTTTGTCTTCACACTAATGGAAATTATAGTCAAAATACTGTGAAACACGTTAGTGTTTGCAAGTAACTTGGAAGCTGAAGCCTCATACCTCATGAATTCCATTTGACTTCATATCGTTTATTCTGTTTTCATTTTCAACACCTTCATATTTAGGCAAAGACAATAGCTTAACCCTAAAATAACCCCCAAGAAGTTCTCACAATAACTCACATAGAGCAAGCGCGTCACTACTCCAGTGAAACGGAGGTCCCCTATTCGAGGCTGGACAAGGGACCCCAGTTTCTAGGCCTAAACAATTTTATGAAGAGAACACCCTGACATTCACCTTGCCCCCACCGGAAGGAACTGTACTAATGCGCTCATGCACTTTGAAAAAGTGTTTTTCCACCTACTAAGTCCTGGCCAAATGTAACTCTTCAGACTGTATATGTCCCTAGAAAAGAACCCATGCAGAGACTTTCTAACTTGGGTCCATCTTTCCCTCTGCCAGAAGCTCTGGTGCTTTTTCTGTATTCTCTTCTGTCCAGTAAATCTTATCTTACCACTGATCTGTGGTCCACGGGTTCATTGAATCCCCGACACCAAGGACCCATGGAACAAAGAAATTCCAGTAACACCAGAATTAGTACTTTGTCCCACCTTTCCTTTGGTTGCATTATTCACTTGAAATTGTTTTTCATTTTAAAATTGTTTTCCTTATCCTCCTTTTAAAAAAAATGTGTTGACTCTGTAAAGTATTAATGGAGGTCCAAAATTCAAAACTATACCAAAAAGAGGCAGTCTGAGAAGTTCACTCTCCCTGTAAACCCTTTTTTCCCATTTCTATTTTCTAAGGGAGTTAGAATAAAGTTAACACAAACGAGTAGCTTAAAGCACCAGAAATTCATTCTCTCATAGTTTTTTCAGCCTTGGAGTCCCAAATCAAGGTGTCATCAGGGCCCCATCCACCTGACGTTGCCAAGGGAGAACCCTTGTTTGTTTCGTGTACCTCCTGGGGTCTTTAGCAATCCTGTGCTCTGGCAAGCAGCGCCAATACTTGCCTTCCTCTTTCCATGGCCTTCTTCCCTCTGTGTCTGTGTCTGCCTCTCCTCTTTCTAATAAGGGCACCAGTGAGTGGGTCAAGGGTGTTCTCTAATCTCTTACCATGATGTGACCTCATGGTAACTAGACCACATCTGCAGCCACCCTACTTCCAAGTAAGAACCAACACAGGTTCCCGGGAGACATGACTTCTGGGAGTCATTACTCCACCCACTAGAATAGATAATATCATTAGTTATTAGTTTAGATTTATCATCCTGGGGTTGTTTCAGAAATTTATTAAATATACGTATTTCATTTATTAAAATATATGTACTTCCATTATCCTTCCTGCGGGTTCTATTTCCCTCAACATTCTATGGAAATTGCTTCACCCTTTAACCAAAACTTCTCTATTATTTTTAACCAGCTTCATAGACTTGAGCATGTAATATAACATAGTTGATTTAACCAATCACATATTTTTGTGAGAGTATTTTCATCCAATATCTTGCCATAAAAAAAAAAAAGAACAACTAGCCACACATGCTTCTTTATATTGTTGAAGATTTATCTTAACTCCAAGAACTACAGAATGGCTGCTTCTTCCCTTGAGCCCCCAATTCCCTCCCAATAGTCTCTTCTGCAGCCCGATTGGCCAGAAACACTTGGAAAGCAAATAGTGGAAAATATATAATATTTAAGTGGAGCTAAATTAACATATTGCAAAGCTACATTAGAACTCCACCCCTGAGATTTTGTTTTCAAAACCTTAGTTTTCAAATCCAGAGATATATAGCTATCCACCATTGCCGGAAGTTTAGAGCTTTCTCTCCGTGATTTCTGAGTATACACTGAAGAGAAGCTGCTCATATCAAGGTGACTGAAGAAAGTGCATTTGCAAAGAAATGATGCCTAACCAGAATGAGCAAAACTAGCCCTGTGCTTAGCACAACTGTTGGTAAAAATCGGCACCAAATAAGTACCTATTAAATAAAAGCTGAATGTAAGCATTTCATTGTATATCGAATCAGTATACTGAACCCCATAAATGCATCCATGTACAAAGTTATGATTTAATTAACATAAATAAAGGGTCATAGTGGGGAAAGTGGACTAAGGAGGGAAAACTCAAGTCACACTGGGTGAGAAAGCCGGGCACCGAGTCTCAGAGACTCGGTTGGCCTGAAAAACCAAAAAATTGCCTGGAAGGCAAATCTTCTGAAGTCAGAATTTAAAGCCTGGTGATGCAAACTCTGGATTTCATATAGTATTTGTGATCTGTGATAATGAATAGATGTTCTTCTTTATTTCTTTGTTGTAAGTGTTCTAAATCTTTACATTAACCGAGCTATTAAAAAAGTATTATGTGGATTTAGTGTTTTCCATAATATGAAGTAGAAAATTCTGTTCTTTGTTTTTTACCTTCATCCACATGCACAGATTTAAAACTGACTTAGATTTATTAAATAATTAAAATTCTGTTTTGAAGGTACGTCAGTGCCTTGCTCTGTCCACCACGCTGCCGGAGCACAGTGGCATGATCATAGTTCACTGCAGCCTCAAACTCCAATTTTTTTGATTTCTTGTAGAGACTGGGTCTTCCTACATGGCACAAGCTGGTCTTAAATTCCCAGGCTTAAGTGATATTCCTACCTCAGCCTCTTGAGGTGCTGGGATTGTAGGTGTAAGCCATAAAGCCCAGACAAGAAATTAAAATTCTTATATTCAGTAAATGGTATGAACCCAGTAACTATCTTTCTCTAAAGTTATTGCTCTGATAACAGAGAAAAAAAATTTTTCAAAGAATTTTGAATGCAATTTTATTTTTGAGGAGTGTGCTTTTTATGTTTGTTAATAAAATTTGTTATTTTATTTTGTTTTATTTTCTACTTAATAATAATGATATGGATTTGTACGACACATACTGATGTTTTTATGTATAAAATGTATAGTGATCAGATGATGATAATTCACATATCTATCATCTTAAACTTTAATCATTTCTTTGTGTTGGGAACGTTTAATATTCTTCCTCTAGCTAATTGAAACTATATACAGTAGAACCTCTGTATGTTGGTTGCCCAGAGGACTGTAACAAACTGCTTGATGTATGGAGGTGGTCAACATAAGGAACTAGGCCTGCTGTACTGATTCATATATCTGGTGCACATCCAGTTTATGAATATTAGGTCATCTTAAGAAGGTGGTCAATGTAGGGAGGTGGTCACCTATGGAGGTTCTACTGTAATATATTATTGTGATGTTCAGTCATCCTATCACTAGAAGTATTCCTCCTATCTACTGAAAGGCAGATATTTGTCAAATAAATTATTAAAACTTTATTTTTTGGACTATATTATTATTATGTTTTGGATTATATTTTTAAAAACTACTTTTATAATTGAATAAGTACTACACTTAATCCAGGAAGCCTTTTAAATGCAAATGAAAATGAGAAATTCTTAAATGTTTATCTTTAATATTAGATTAGTATGATACTGTACCATGTGATCAGAGACAATTAATTGTTCTAACAGAAAACACCATGAAATATTATTTTGTTCAGCATTTCAGTATTGATGAAACATATAAGCAACCTGTGCCATATAAAAATTATTTTAAAAATCAAGAGTGACAAGCAGTGGGTGAAAGTGGAAATCTGTAACTTTGTGAGCAATCGAGTTGTTAATGGAACTACCCTGCATAATCAGAAACTATCCTGTGCTCCAGTTAGAGTTTATGCAGGTAAAATGTGGTAATTAGTTTTGCAAACGCATAGAGAAAAAAATTAAAAAAAAAAGAAAAGCCAGTCATTTTTTATCTTAAATACCATAAAGTATTCTATTCATTAGCCTTTGAAGTTTCCTGTTTTTCTATTGATTATTCAGTATAATTATAACCATGCATTCCAACAAGGTCACCTAGGACGTAACTGAATATACAGAGTTAGAGTTTTAGTTTTGGAGCCTCACTCCAAAATGGAAATAAGTGCAGTTGCTTAGAAAAATCATTCTTGAACCAATTAACACATTCCCACTCTTTCCTTTATGATGCAAATTGCCATTAAAAGCAGTGCAAAATTGTACTGCACATCCCTTAATGAAATGAGAAAGTTCATACCATCTAACTTTAAGATGCGGAAAGATTACCATTATAAGTGCTTTCAGCATTCTGAATTGTACCTTAACTATTTCTCAACAAATGAAACATCCTCACCAGTTACAACTGCCAAAACAAACACCCTGTCTTGTTTAATGTATCAATGTCCTCTAAGGTGGCATAACAGCGTGATTACTCATAAACACACACGCAACACGCATCCCCAGTAGTTGTCAACCTTGTGGTCCTGCCTCTTCGTTCCCTGAGAACTTAATGACCCAGTTTAAAGACTTTCTCATGTCAACTCTTGTCATTAATCTGATTAATAAGAAACTCCACCTGGGCCACCAGTCTAAAACAAGAGCCTTAATTTTATATCAGCAACTAAAACAATAGCCATCTCTAGAATTTGATTATCATTGGGAATATTTCAGTCTCTAAAATCTCACTTCACTTTTCCACAGCCTAGGGCACATTCAGTCACTCGCACTAGTACTACCACTGTCTTTCCTTCTTTCCTTCTCCTTTTTTTTTTGAGACAGAATCTATGTCGCCCTGGGTAGAATGCCAGCATCACAGCTCACAGCCACCTCCAACTCTTGGGCTTAAGCAATTCTCTTGCCTCAACCTTCCAAGTAGCTGGGACTACAGGCACCTGCCACAATGTCTGGCTATTTTTTGTTGCAGTTGTCATGGTTGTTTATCTGGCCCAGGCCGGTTCAAACCCCAAACCTCAGTGTATGTGGCTGGCACTGTAATCACTGTACTACAGGTGCCGAGCCACGGCCACTGCCGTTCAATCTTTGTGTTTTCTTCTTTCCACTATCTACTTCCTAACCCATCCCAACTTCTTTGAGATCACTCTTCTTTTTCTTACATCTCCTAATCCTGGACACAATACTGTATTTGTTGAGAGAAAAAGAAAATATTTCACGAACTTATCATTGTCATTTCAATTGCATTGTCCTCAAAATTAACAAATCAAATGATTCCATGTCTCTTATTTTCTTAGCTCTCTGCTGAATTCCATAAGGTTAAATATTTTTTTAATGTTTTCTTTTTGTTTGTGGCAGACACATTTTTGGTTGTCTTCCCACGACACTGGCTTTTCCTTCTCAATCATCTTTGCTGGTTCTTTCTCCCCTACTTTGTGTCTTAACATAGAGGTGCCCTTTGATCTTTTTCTAGATTTTTCTCTGTTCTTCTAAAGTTTATGTGTTCATTTATTTCTATAAGTTCAAGTCCAGTGGCATTGTTGGTATTCCCAACATAAAGAAAAACATCCCCAATTCTTCTCTGACCCCCCCCCCCGAGAGAAATATGGCCATCCCAGAATGTCACAATGATTAGGACTTCCTTTAACCAATAAAATGATCACAAAAGATACATGCCTTTTCTAAGTCTTCTAAGTAGAAGTTTTAAGGACTATAATGTTCCCCTGCAATTCTACCTTCTTTTTCTACTTCGCTGTGAGAATGTCTGCTCTTAGATGAACCTGCTTCTCCAAAACAGAAGAAGACAGGTTGCAGCGTCATAGTGAATCATCTGACATGTCATTGAATACAAATAAAAGTTTGGGTTTGTATGCCACGAAAACCTGGGATTATAAGTGCTCTTTTTTCTAATTTCCCCAAACAGTTCTTCACATTTAGAATAAAATTCAAACTACTTCCTTTTTCTAAGAAAAACAAAAGTTCTTTCTCATGTGATACTTGTGTCATGATCTACTGTTTCTATTCTTGCTTCTCTCAGTGTGCTTATGCATCTTGATGTGTTCTCATTTTCTGCATGGATCATTATTTCAACTATGACCTATTCTTGGATGTATCTGTTATTCTGATTTTTTTTATATCTGGCTCCTTTTGTTTCCTTCCAATCTCAGATTAAATGATATCTGGGTAGAATGTTAGCAACACAAAACAACATTAAAAAAACAAACAAATAAAAAAAACCCCAATAATTTCCCCTCCTTATACATACTTACTGGTGGTGCCCTTCACACAAACCCTGGGCTTGTCACGTAACTTTCCTGGGACCTTAGCAAATGGGATCCAAGCAGAGATTTCCAACTGCTGAATTGAACTAAGTTTCTTTGGTAGCTGTTGGAACCGCTTCCCTCTAGTGTATACCTGAGCAGGCTAGCTTATTGGATCATGAGGGGCACGTGGCCTTGATATCTTTTGACCAATGGCCTATTAATCTTCAAATAGGTGAACAAGATACTACAAGGTACTCTCACCCAGCCAATGTTAAAATCAATTAGTTATATATTGGGAAACCCACCAGAAAAATCATGAAAATGTCCCATAGAGCTCAGATGTAAAGAGATGGTTGTTATTTTAACCCAGTATATTTGGGTGTTTATTGTGAAGTTAAAGCTAATAATCTCCTCAGTCATTCCCTTATCATCCCAACAGAGACACTGCCCTATCACTTCTTAACATATTATCACTATTAAGTTTTCTGCATAGCATTTGTGATCATCTAATCATTGCTTCTTTTCTGCCTGTCTGCATTTCCTCCATTGCACTGGAAGCTCTGAAAGAGTCAATCTTACTGGACTTCTTCACTCATATGTCCCTACGGCCTAGAATAGTTTTTTTGACAAATAATAGGGATTCAATACATATTTTTTGGATAATGAAGGAAAGAAATGAAGTGTGTTTCTGTAATAATAAATGCACTGGCAATACCATTTTTAATAGACTAATTCCTTAGGAATACTCTCAGGAATAACTTTAAATCTTTGACAGATACAAATTCAGTTCAATACATATTATTTTCTTTATTCTTTCATAAAATAATTTATGTTTATATTGAATCCAAATTGTATTAAATAGCAAAAACTGCATTTATGTCCATTTATGGCATTTCAAGTCTCTGTATAATGAATAAGAGTACAGAAATTTAAGTTGTATATATATTGGGGTATCACTTGGTACTACTTTTTCATTTTGTAAATTTTTGCCCAGAATCTTCTGAGAAATTTATGTTCTCATTTGACTGTTGGATTATGTAGCTGTCAGGCTTGAAATATCTATAAACTCCTCCCTCTCTCAGCCCCACCTGCCAACCTGGGGCAACAGAAAATTCAGCGAGATTGACAAGGGCCTTCCTGATATCTTCTATTACTTTGTTTTACAATGAAAAATCATTAAAAAATAGAAAAATCATTCTATTTCCTATGGATCCATGCTGGGAAGTGCAGAAAATCTATGAAATGCTCTAAGACCCTCCCATTGTATTAGCAATCTATAGTCCTGTAGCAATGATTGTGCAAGCAAAATCTTTAGGATCATACTATTGTCCTGGCCAAAATTATACTACAATTTCAGTTTCCTGTAAGTTCTGGATTTCATTTATTCCCTTCCAGAGTCAGCACTATGGGTAAAATCCTGCTTAGAATAAAGTTTCCTTGTCCAATTTTCTTTAGTTTTCCCATAACATTTCCTTGTTTCCTTCCGTCTAGGGTAAAGGCACACTCTCCCTTCTTATCTAAGTCTTTGCAAAAGTACCATAATGGGATTTAAATCATCAAACATACTTACTCTTAACCTAGGTATACATATCAAAGGTGAAAATCTAGGGTCGGGTTAAGGAACTTTCCTCAGTAAACTAACAAGGCTTAAATCAATTCATTTACTCCAGGTTTATCTTTCTTTTTTTTTTATTTTTTTTCTTTTTTTTTTATTAAATCATAACTGTATACATTGATATGATCATGGGGCATCATACACTCGCTTCATAAACCATTTGACACATTTTTATCACAGTGGTTAACATAGCCTTTCTGGCGTTATCTCAGTTACTGTGCCAAAACATTTACATTCTACATTTACCAAGTTTCGCAAATACCCCTGTAAGATGCACCACAGGTGTGATCCCACCGATCCCCCTCCCTCTACCCACCCCCCCTTCCCACTTCCTCCTATTGTTAAGTTGTAGCTGGGTTATAGCTTTCATGTGAGAGTCTCAAATTAGTTTCATAGTAGGGCTGTGTACATTGGGTACTTTTTCTTCCATTCTTGGGATACTTTACTAAGAAGAATATGTTCCAGCTCCATCCTTATCTTTCACAATACCCAAACTCATTAACTGTTCCTCAATACCAAGTTATTCTGAAAATTTATGTTTATAGACATATGTGTTTGAAAACAGATATTTTCAGTATTTCTAAGCGTGCAGTGACCGACTTGCCCACAACAGACTCTTCTGAGTGCTTGTTAAGAATGTAAATTCCTGATTCACACATGGGAACTACTTACGAATCACAATGAAAAGGGATTTCATTCTTATGTGCTTTACAAATAAAAGCATTTTAAAAAGAAAATGTAAAATATACATAAGAGAAAGTGCTGTAGTAGGGTTACATGGTATGACTAACCCACTAAAATTACACATGTGCCTACCCTTGTTTTCATGTTCTAGAAATAACCCAATTCCATCCTCTCCTTCAAGGTAGCCCAATCACTTGGTCCTAACCAAAATGCTATTCATGAGTCAACAATGTAATAACCAGAAAGTGCAGATAGGTAGTAAATCCTTCTAGAAAATAACCAGAAATTTAAATATAATATCATATTGAAGTTGTTAAAAAATATTTTGAAATTTTAGACACTAATGATTTTATCTGGATAACATACTTTGGCTAATATGAGTTATTATTAGCCTACTTGGTTAGCTTTAAAACCCTGATCTTGGCTTACATCCCAGGATCTCATATTTTATAAAGAGATTTAATTTATAAACTTGCTCTGAATAAGTCTGTATCTGAAGAAACCTCTAAAGTATTTAAACACTATTCACTTTCTTAAAGCAATTAAGTTAATTGATTTATGGAGATTACCGGATGTTTAATGTTTTAAAATGTATTTTTACAAAATTTGCATATATGAATTGACTCCTAATATCCTACATCCAAGTAAAATATTTCTTATTTCAATTATAAATAAATATTTTATACTTACATTGTAAAAATTGTGTCAGTCAAGAAATTGTTCAAGAATTCTGCTAATCAGAATGTATTTCAAATATAATTATTTACTTTTTAAAATCAATTAAGAATAGATATGTATATCCAAAAATTCTCTGAACAATGTACATTAAGCATTATTCTGGAATTGTCCTAAATATGTATGAAAATTATTGAGGACAAAATGAGTTACCAATGTAGAATGTAGTTAATGCTCATTAAATGTAGCTATTGTTATAGCCTAGCAAGCATCCTCAAACTTTTTTTTTTTTTTTTTTTTTTTGTAGAGACAGAGTCTCACTGTACCGCCCTTGGGTAGAGTGCCGTGGCGTCACACGGCTCACAGCAACCTCTAACTCTTGGGCTTACGCGATTCTCTTGCCTCAGCCTCCCAAGCAGCCGGGACTACAGGCGCCCACCACAACGCCCGGCTATTTTTTGGTTGCAGTTTGGCCGGGGCTGGGTTTGAACCCGCCACCCTCGGCATATGGGGCCGGCGCCCTACTCACTGAGCCACAGGCGCCGCCCGCATCCTCAAACTTTTTAAACAAGGGGCCAATTCACTATCCCTCAGACCACTGGAGGGCCAGACTATAGTTTAAAAAAAAACAACTATGAACAAATTCCTACGCACACTGCACATATCTTATTTTGAAGTAAAAAAACAAAACGGGAACAAATACAATCATACTGCCTCATAGTTTGAGGACCCCTGGCCTAGAGGTTTTGATTAGTTATAGTTTTTACATATTTCAAAGTAGGTATTTTTTTTAATATGGACCCCTCTAGGTCTGACATTGCATATGTGTTACACACACATATCTGAACTTAAATTTCATTGACTATGTTCCACTCTTTGATATAAGAAATCAAATTTTATGGGGCTCTAAAGATTTCCCAAGGACTGCGGAGGAAGACATATAAACCAAAATACTAATTGCAGGACTCAGACTAAGAAATCCACTTTTGCTTGCCAGTACATTCCACTAAAAATCTTATGTCCTCCCTGTAGACATATTCAGTGCCAAGTTTTTAAAGGACAAAATAACTGTGCTTTAAGCTTAAGTTAGAATTATTGGTGTATTTGAAAATAGCTCAACAAAATCCCATTTCTGTTTTCTTTGATTTGTATTTTGTAAGTGAAACTCATAAAAATGGTTTATCAAATAGTCAGCCCCTTTTATGAGCATTTTGAGATGCGCAAAGACAACAGACACCATGGGCTGCTTTTTATCATCGCGGTACATACTCAGATGAAAACAGTCAAAAAGGTGAAGTTCACCCAGCTTCCATTCTCCAGCAATGGAGTATTACAACAAAGAACATCGAAGAGAACTATGGAAAATCACACATTTTGTTACCTACATTAGAGGAAGAGAATTACCAAATTATGTAACAAGGAGGAAAAAAATATGACATTCTGCAGTGGATTTATGTAAAAGGTAGGGGAGTGATTATAATATGAATATTTTTTAAAGAAATGACTTAAAAATGTAGCCTTCTAATTTTGACACTTGTGGCTTAACATACCAGAAATCTTATTTTTCATTTTCCTCAGGCTATTCCAACTAACTTCTAATTTACCAGCCAAATTGGTTTCCCAAATTCTAATGTCTGCCCATTCTAATAGAATCTATAGAGTAATGTAATTACATAATCCATCCATTATATGGGACAAAGATGGCACAGTTAAAATGTCAAATAAAATCAAGGCTATTTGAATGAGAAATATTTTCCATTGTAATTTTCCTTTCTCAAAGAGACATGAATATACATGTATAATTTTCGGTAGGCATGAAACGTTATATTATACTTCTGAAAATAAAAAGTCTCAAGAACCATTTCAAAGTACAAAGTATTTTACATTTGTGACTTTGGAAAAATTTTCTAATTTTTCACAGCCTCAATTTCTTCATCCTTTATGTAAGAATTAGAAGCCATAATGTTGTCATCGCATGATGTTAATAACTAACGATTTATGAGACCCCCCAAAGTCATTTAAGAAAAGAATTTAGTAATTTAATGGGATTACAATGAATATAATATTAGACTGGCACTGAAATCTAAATATTTACTTAAAAATGTTTTGTAGGTTTTTACAGGTAGAAATGGCAGTTCAGTAAACTGACACTTTACACAATTATGGAGAGGTTGTAGATATGTGTGAAGTGTCAGTTTACTGAAATGCCATTTCTACCTGTAAAAACCTATAAAACATTTTTCAAGTAAATGTGCCCACCTAGGATGTAGAGCAGGTGTGAGAAAGAAAAATTAATTAACATTTTATCTATAACACCTACACACATAGCCCTTTGCACAGGAAAACAGATATGGTGTTAGCATTGTCAGTAGATGCAAAGTAAAAAAAAAAAGGAAAGAAAGAAAGAAACCTATGGAAACCCAAAATCATATGGAGAATTTGAAGAAAAGAATCTAAATTTTAAAAAGCATGTAGCAGCTCCGTGCCCGTAGCACAGTGGTTATGGTGTCAGCCACATATACCGAAGCAGGAGGGTTCGAACCCCACACGGACCTGCTAAACAACAATGACAACTGCAACCAAAAATAGCTGGGCCTTGTGGTGGGTGCCTATAGTCCCAGCTACTTGGGAGGCTGAGGCAATGTAATCACTTAAGACCAAGAGTTTGAGGTTGCTATGAGCTATGACACCACAACACTCTACCAAGGGCGATGTAGTGAGACTGTCTCAGTACAAACAAACAAACAACCAAAAAGCATGTAGTATACATTCTCCCATGGGAAAAAAAAAAATCAAAGATCCCAGTTTGTGTAAGGACATGTATTCTAATATATAGACACAGTAGGTAAATAATGTATCATGTGTTGAAAGCAGTAAGTGTCAGGGGAATATTAAAAAGAAGAAAAAAAAAAAAGAAGACAGGTAGATAAAGTGGACTGGGAATACCTGTTGACAAACTACTTTTCAGTCAGATGCATTTAATCAGGTGTTTCAAAAGGAGTGTTTGAAACCAAGAGAGGGAGAGGAGGTCTGGAGATGTAAGCAAGGGAATGATTATCATGACTGATTACCATAGCATTAAATCTCAAAAACAAGAGACAGAAACCAGTCAAATATGGAAGAGCAGTTGAAAAAAGTAGGTAGGTTTGGAGGATCATGGGAGAACCCAAAGAAGAAAATAAGAGGAGATATATTCATTGAAAATGTAGATACTTACATTTAACCGTATGGTGGACTATGTTGCATGAAATGGAAATTATGGAGGAGTTGTAGATATTGGTAATATATAAAACAATGAAGGTTCTTGTCAACAAAAACGCAAAATTGTTGACATTTTTATAAAAATGTAAAGCAATAATATAAGAATATTTTGCAATAAATCATTGAATATTTATTTCATTAGGAGAAATAAAATTATTTTTCGTTATATCAAATTGAGCCAAAGAAATGATGGAAAGGCTTTATGTTTTATTTGGAAGTCAATATCCATCTCTGAAATGACATTGGAGGTCTCCATTGGTCTCCTTTACTTATCTTGGTTTGCTTGCTTGTTGTGGACAAACTGTCTAGTAGATAGCTCAGTCCATATTTGCAGATAAGAAAACAATGACACAGAGAAGTGAAGTGACTTTATGACATACTGATGTTGTAGTACTCAGACTAAGAAACCACTTTTTCTTGCCAGTACACTCCAGTGAAAACCACATGTCCTCCCTGGTAGAAGCATTCAGTTCCTTTTCTGCACCACATTGTGAGTAAAGCAACAGATACATAAAAATTTAATTGTAATGGCAAAGCTTTTTCTGTGTAGATTATTTACACTATTAATAATATTTACAATATGATTTTATTTAACATTATAATAATGATATGTAATATTTAGATACACATAGAAATAAGTGACAGAAAACTAACAAATTTAGGTGATAAAATATGAGTAATGAAAAATATGAATTTTGTGAATTTGGAGGAGGGAGGAAAAGTTCTCAAATACCTTGAAATTAAATTTTGATTAATTGCATTTTTGCCAATCTCCATAGCAGTAAAGTGCAATTTTTCTTATAGCAAAGATGTCAATGATTGTTTTCCTAACAGTGCAATGATGTCCAACTTCATGTAATCCCAACACATTCCCTGAATATGAGGTGATATATCATTTTGCAATTTTACTATGATGAATATGCTTCAATGTCATTTTTCTCTCTGTAATAAAATAAATAGAGGTGAAACTATTTTATTTTCTGATCTGTAGTTAGGTTTCATTTTAAAGAATAAAAATTAATATTAGACCTTTTGAATGAAATGCAATTTAACCTTAGTGTCAATTTTGAAGCAGACTAAATTCTTCAGCTAGAATTGATATAACTAAATGGTTTTATCCAGCCCAATAATTTTAAAAGAAAAAAAAAGTCTTTTTTAGTGCATCTCAAAAAAAATACTGAAATCATCAGTGACAAGGTTAACATTCTAGGGCATTCAATCTATCTTTTGAATATGCATTGTCAGACTAGCCCTAGATACCACCAAAATATGTTTCCCTAACAGTAAATCATCATCATGATTGCCATTATTGATCTGTAGAGTCAGTAACCGAATCTATCCATGGGATTCAACACCATCCATCTTGATATTATATAGCTCCATCCTCCTGCCTAAACCCATTAAACTGTCATCTGTGGGCTTACATCATTTTTATTTGAGGGACTCAGTGAAACTTTGCACTTTACTTGATTTCTAAAACAGTTCTAAACCCAAACTATCTCATCAGGAAAATTCCATTATTTCCTGTTAACATCGGTCCTTTCCTGTTACATCATTTACCAAGAAAGGAGATTGTAATAACTTTAAATGAGAGGATAGGCACCATCACTAAACATAACATGTTACATGGGATGTACATGTTTATTTTTATGTCTACATGTATATTTAAAAGTGTATAATATGATGATAATTCATAGCCATCAGAATATGGTAAATTTTGTAAATTTGGAGGAGGGAGGAAATTGGAGGATGGCTAATCCCTAGCCATCAGAATATGGTAAATATTGCATAATGTATAATTATATAATGTTGGTGTTCAGTTCCATTTAATAACTGGTAGATAATACTACTGTATCACTGTTACCCATTTTCTCAAAATAATGATATAATAATAAAGAAAAAATGTAACTGATAAAGTATATAGCTTGTATTATTTTCCTAGAGTAAAGTTAAAGATATTTTGGTATTTGAAATCAAATCTTTTCTTACTTTGATTTCCAAAGACTTTCCAGGGACTTATAAATGGATTTCAATGTGTATGTGGATGTACCTTGACAATGCATGCAATAGATTGTCTCTGCGTACATTTATTCTAACAGGTGAGGAAAATATCAATAATTTGCAAAAGTTTCTCAGGGCACCCCTGAGAATTTATAATAATTAATCTATAAATTACTAAAAGATAAAGGATAACTAGAAAACTATAAATAACTATAAATAAGTAATTTATAAATACTAAGAGATAAAGTATAACTAGAAAGCATTATTACAGTGTAAAGAATAATTATGAAAATAAATTTACTGAAAATAATAATATAGTATATTGTACTTAGCATACACTCAGCATATTGAAAGTAATCTTGAATATTGGTTAAATATCAAAATGAAACATAATCTATCTATAGCTTACAAGTCATATGTTAGAAGCTTTTGAGAAAAAGCAGGCACACATTTTATTCAAGTAGAAAATGTATGTATACAGAAGTAAGTATGATGTATATCCTTTGGCTTAAGAGTAATTGAGGCTTTTACCCATAATTTCTGTATTCTATTAATTTTAAACTTAGAAAGATCTTTCTGTTTCAATGTGATGAATTTGTCAGTCATATTTCACAGGCGATAGAAGGTGTGGACAATTGAACATTTTCTATTCATCTTAGTTACAAATTAAGAAAATAAACTATAACTAACTGAAAAAAATTCCAATTTTTGATATCAAATAAATACCTAGAAAGAAAATTTGAGAGACAGGTAAAATAATTTCTATGAACTTGATAGGAATTGTACTATTCAGTACATGAAAAACAATATCTCTCTTTCTCTTGATTGCAAATCTGCACTACTATTTCTCAAAGGCCTGAATCTAGAGAGTAAAATTTTAACTAAAGTAACTTTTTACTTACTCTAAGAAGAGATGGTCCTTTATATCATAGTAAAATTGACAGAATTTGTGAGAGCCCTATCAAAAGCAATATTTAACAAAATTAAACTCACACATAATTTCCTTTTCATTTAAAAATACAGTGTCTTTTCTAAGACAATTCCTATCATATATATAGGTTAATTACTATATATATTCAATATAGTTGAATATATATAACGTATGTATGCATACCTTCAAAAGTCATAGGGTCATAAACTACTGGTACTCACTAGACTCTAGACATCAACGTTGGAAAATGATTTCTCTCTGTTTTCCTGCCTTTAAGGAACTAACAGTCCAGAGAATTATATAATAATAATACAAATCTAATTGAATGAGAACACTGCAGAGATAAAGATATTCCCATGGCTGGACTAGTGCCATGCTGAAAAGATTCTTCTGAGGAAAGTGACAGCAGGATTGCATACAAGTAGGTCTTTGTCTCCACCATTCCTTGAACTTTACGATCACCAGCTCATCGTCTTTCAACACTGACTGTAACACACAGCATATACCAAAGTACACTGCATGTATTAGATGTCTGGAAAATACTTTATTGTAAATATAATTTAATTTATATATTCATCCATGCTTTATCATTTCTTCCCTACTTAGGCCTTAGCTATTTTCTCTAAACTTGAATTTAGTTGAACAGGTTTTGAGGACAAAAGCTGAATATGATTGAGGAGGTAAATATTCTCCATTTGAAAGGATTTCTAAGATTTTGGTCTTTGAAGCAGTTTAGCCATGATTAATTTTGCAGTCATAGACATAATTCTAGGTACAATAGTGTATTTGTGCCCATGTGAACGCTCCTCTGTACATATACACACCCATCCCCTTAATTAGACAGTAAGTTTCCAAGAATTTGTGATATATGCACGTACATACATACACCCATGTAAATCCTTTATGTATTACATATTTCATTTTGAAGAGCTTCATTTATGGAGAATACATAAAAGTTGAAAGTATGGTCAAATTGATCCCCATGGCTCTCCCACGGAGCTTCAATAATTGCCAACACATAATTAACATCATTTTATTTATAGCCTCATCGACTTATGTCCTAGTGTATTGTTTTGAAGCCAATCCCGTATATTAGGGCACTTCATTTCTAAAGATTGCAATATGTTACATTTAAAGATAAGGTCTTTTTTGAAGAAAATGATTTTTATAGACCTATAAATATAGATGTATAGGAAGTAAAACACTTCTAAAGTCAATTTGGACAATTACTGATTTTCACATTAAAATCACTTCTTGAAATTTTTCTTTTTCTTTCTTTTTTTTTTTTTGTAGAGACATAGTCTCATTTTATCGCCCTCTGTAGAGTGCCGTGGTGTCACACAGCTCACAGCAACCTCCAACTCCTGGGCTTAAGCTATTCTCTTGCCTCAGCCTCCCGAGTAGCTGGGACTACAGGTGCCCGCTGAAATTTTTCATAACAATATAGATGTGTTTTGTCCAATATAATCCCGTTTCACATCATTTTTAACCAAAAAAAAAAGCATTTACTGAGCACATGGTGGACACATTCTTAATACTAGGGATTCGAAATGGCCCTAAACCTTTGGACCCAGCAAAATGTATTCTGTGTGGTATGTGCCAGGAGTATTCTCAGGAAAATACATTTTTTTTTGTTTTTTTTTCTAAGTCTCAAATTTGAAAAATAAGTATTATCTTACCACAAAATTACTAAGTTTACTAATACATAGAAGAGAACAGTCTGTGGATGAATGAATGACTCATAGGAATGAATGAGGTTGGTGAGCTCAGGCACAGGGAAGGGCAGTGCTTGGTTTATGGAGATTTTGTATAAGGAGGAAAGAAGTTAGGGGAGACAATGATCCGAGGAACTCAAACCACAGGAAAGAGACTGGAAGATTTGTGAACATACTTCGTGTTTTCTAAACTCTCGGTTAATTATGAGAAATGGACTCGATGCAGTAGAGACAGGAGCAGCAAGCAGGAATTTTTGCAAGAACTAAAGAGAGCTAGCTCTTTAGCCAGCCCGGATGCAATCTTTCCAAATTCCTAACAGAAAAACCAAGTGAAGGTTTATGAGCCTTCATTCAATTGCACACCAGAAGCACGGTACTGGGAATAGTTTACTCTTGGTAGGCAGTAACAAGATACACTCTATGTGGAGAGATTTGAAACCATAATAAAACAGTAAAAATCAGTCTGCTTTTTATTATCACTATGGGTTGACAATGCTAAAATATATCAGAAGATATCTTTTGATAGTCTAAGTTCTAAATAAATGTTACAGTTAATGTTTATCTTCAGTAATACAATATACTCATGAGGTATAACTTGTCACATTGGTCTTACTTATCCTATAATAAACATTATACTGCATGTGATTTTTTTTTTTTTTTGAGATAGAATCTCACTTTATCACCCTTGGTAGTTCCCTGGTGTCATAGCTCACAGCAACCTCAAACTCTTGAGCTCAAGTGATCCTTCTACCTCAGCCTCCCAAGTAGCTGGACTAAATTAGGTACCCACCACATGCCTGGCTAATTTGAGAGATGGGGTCTTGCTCTAGATCAGGCTGTCTGGAACTCCTGAGCTCAGGCAGTCCACTTGCCTCAGCCTCCCAGAGTGCTAGGCTAACAGGCGTGAGCCATGGCACCCAGCCTTCTCAGTGAAATGTAATGCAGAGAATTGCTAGTTATACAGTCAACCCTCAGTGCAATGAGCTTAACCTACACATGTTCATTTTAAGTGGAAATTTGTAAGAATTCATAACTGTTTGACCTTCTTTCACTTCATTTTGTGTTTTTAACCTCAATAGTATTATATAATTCTGTATTCCAGAGCTGTATGCAATTTTTCTTTCATGAGGTTTTTTTTTTTTTTCTCCCTAATGTGAAGTTTTAAATGAGGTTAATCAGAAGCAAAATACATTCACAAACAGCCAGAATTAAACTTGGAAAAAAAGTTCAGTGGAACACTAAGCTGAAATCATTCTTTGAAAGTCAGAGTGTGGAAATTGTGGAGGAGGCCATTAATTATGCAACCACAACATTAAGGAAATGGATCATTCCAAAAAGAGTAGAATCGAATTTCTTAAGATGATCTGGAGAACTGACAAAAGAAATTCATCTAACATTGTCAAAGATGTCGAGAGGAATGGTTGACTTAACTCCCTTTATTTTTTTCATTAAGAACTGGAAGCTTATTCTAAATCAATGAATCAGTAATGCCATGTTTGTTATTATTTGGCTGTTTCCTACACTTTTTTGTAATAGAAATACTATGTCAGGTTTTAAAAAATAAAATTGAATTTCATGGCGTATTTTCTGTTGAAATAAACAGTGATTTGTGAGGGCAGAAAACATCATTATAATAGATTCCCAAATAGGCTATTTATGAATCACTGCAAAATTCATCTTTGTATTTAAGACTTTTCTAAAATATGTGAATATTTTTCCTTTATGTGAAAGAAAATGTAAAAAACTACAGTTAATGATAGTTACTCTTTGACCAAAAGAGAGAGAAAGCTGACAGACAAAGCTGCTTTTAATAGCTAATGGAATTAAAAAGATCAATTTTATGAAAGTAATTGAAAAGTGTGTGTAAGTTGGGCTCAAAAAATTAAAAATTATAATATTTATTAATGTGTTAGATCAATTTATAGGCATATCTTTTTCCTCAAATTATATGTAATTTGATTTAAAAGTATTTCTTCATTATTTTCCTCTTCATAGTAATTTTTGAAAATTTTCTGTGAAAAATTTACAGACATGCATTTCGGTAAAATAAAACACTTTGCGTTTTTTTGGCCATTATTACCTCTTAATTCATCTCATTCCCGAAAATAGTTTTGTCATTTAAACAAAGAAGGTACTAAGAAATAATTCAGCCTGGCTGCCAAGCAGACCAGGTATCACGGTGCCCTCATTAGAACCCTGGACACCTTTGTGTAGGTCACCTTGTGCTAGCTGGGGAAACTTGATATAAATTATATCCAAAGTTCATTTATAGATTGGACACAGTAGATGCTTAAAGAATTATTATACATTTAGTTAAGTTTGACAATGGCAGTGAGATATATTATAAAATGTGAAAGGCCATAAAGTCTGAGATTTGTTTTAGAATATTTTATCACCCAGAAACATAAAGGAGAGACCAAGGAAAATACTGAAAAGAAATAAAATAAGTTTAGAAATATTATTTTTCAATTTGAATGCTGGAAATTAATTATCATATGCTCTCCATGTGGGGAATGATTCAAATTTTTCATAATTAAAAAATAAACACTAAGCAAAAAAGAGGTCATTGTTTTATATCAACCTGGCTTGACACACACTATGTCACTGTGTTTTCTGAGAGAAGTTGACTCTCAGTAGGACTGGAAATATTAATAGAGAGATTGAAAAGTTTTAAGTTAAACGTGTATTGCAAAGAATAGATTGAAACTTCCTCCCACCCTTTCTGAAAATTGTAGATCTTCATGAAATCTTAATTTATCATTTGCAATATCTCTTAGCATCGTTACTGAAAGCTAATAATCTATGCCAAATGAAAATATAGCACTGACGATTAGATTCATTTTTATACATCCTGTACTGCTAATTTCTAGTTTTTATGTTAATGTTGAATTCTACAAATAGTCCATTTTTTTCTCAGTCTTATTTACCTGTAAAACCCCTGTTTCAAAGGGAATCTTGATGAGCAAAACATAAAACAAAATCAAAACTGCTATCATGTAATCATTAGCTTGGAATTCAGTAGCTGCTATGTCACTTAATTTTTTTTCTCCCATCACTATAATTCTCCTGAGAGTTTCTACTTAAAGTAGTAACTGGAGGATGTATTTATTGGAGGACTGTTTGAGCTTTCTTTCTTTTCCTAAGTACAGCATTGCATAAATTGTGTGTGTACCTGCATGTGTATTCATGTGCATGGGTGTGACCTGTGTACATCTTCAACTTTACCTTACAGGAATTATGCTACTGACCCCTATCAACAATTATCACCTGACTTCTCATAGGTTCTTCTTTTCACAATTTTTCTAATAATTATCACTAAGAAATATTTCTTAAAAGTTTGAAAAAATCTTATACAACATTTAAAAGCTTGAAAAACAACCAAGTCTGAGGCATTTAGATGGGAGAAAACTGGAATAATAATCATAGCCAGTGCTTTATTGAAATAACATATTCACAGGTCCTAGAATCTCACTTGAAATCCCTTTCTTACTTTTTAAAATTTATTTTCACAAGTAATTTAAAATGTGTTTACTAATACATTATGAAGTCACAATAAATAATTGATACTATTGTAAAAACAGATATATTTTGTAGTTTGAATATGCATATTGTAGCTATTGTAAAACAATGACAATACTATCTTTTCTAGAGAAAGAATCACATAAGTTAATGTCTGAATTACAGCATGATATAGCACAAGGAAGCGCAATATGTCACAATAACAACACAATAACAGCGCTGAATACAATGTACCTGTCTGCTGTAAACTTTGAATTGTTTTATTGATAGCCTGGCAATGTAAGCGTGAGTATCTGGGTATAATTTAACATGAACAGTGTTTCTGCAGGCATTTTAACAGTGGGAATTTTTATTGTTAGTCAAATCTAGCTTTATGCGAGGCAGGTAAACATAAAAAAAGCATGATAGGCTACTTCGTCATTTAGTGACCAATGTATCCAAGAAACACTTTTTCTAAAAGCAAGTAACTTTCCCCTTTCTTATGCTAAAAAGATAAATACTTGTTCATATTGACTTTCGTTAGTGCTGTGTATTTGACATGTGATTTTCCCACTGTTATATACGCACACAGATTTCAATACATATAGCTCTTAATGCTTAAAAATGTTTAATTCATTTGAATAACTGAATTAATTAAAGAAAATATATCATAGACCTTGGGGGCTTACATGAGTTTAAATATATTAAGAATTTAACAGAGTACCTGCTAAACAGTTGTCCCTTTCAATTTCCCCTTTTCATTCATTTTAAGTGTATAATTTACTTCTTGAAATCTTTTAAAACCCAATTTACTATCAATCCATAACTTCACAGTGTATGTTTAAATTCTCCCCCTTATCCTCGAGGCTTATTCTTGGACAATGTCATTCAGTTGTTATCTCTAAGCAAGTATGTCCTAAATTGTAAATTATCAAATGTTTATTTTATTTTCCTTAGTTACTCTAGTCACAAACACATGTTGAATACATATTTCACTCTAAGCTCTCTGCTGGGTATAAAGAATAGAGTGTCAACAAGAATAATGATTTCCTGTCCTCCAAGGCCTTCCATTCTAATAAAAGAATATAGAACAAAAACAAATAAGTGAATAATTTAACTTTGGAGAGTATTCTGTGCTTTGAAAAACCAAAGCAGAATTATTGGTCAATGTATGACAAGAAGCAGAGCTAGCTACTTTGGAAGAACATGAAGGAAGAATTTTTGGACAGTGATGTGTCCTGCATTTTATTGATAAGTACCATGAAAATCTGAGGCAAAGACGATGCAGGTAACAGAAAGTAAATCAAGAAAAATGCCTTGAGACTGAAATAAGTTTGATTCAGCAAAGAAAATAAAATCGCCAGCTTCAGTTTACATCGCAGAATGAGCTTTCCAGCTGTTTTCATCCACGCCATCCTGTGCTCAGGCCTTCACACAGCAGTGTTTATTTAAAAACCTCAGATGCTTCACTTGGCTAGTGACAGGACTCCAGCAGCTTATTTCAAAAAGTGAAATAAATTTCTAATGATTTATCATAGCTTGAAATTCTGAGTCGGGCTCAATTCTATCTCTGTGACATCATCTCCCATCAGTTTTTTCCTTGCTCACCGATATCTAACTATATTGACTTCATGGTGAAGGGTAGAATGCTAACGCAGCCATCCTTATCTGTTTGCAGTTGATAAGAGTTTGAGGACTAAGACGTATTAGTGATGGTGACAAGACGTAAGCTAGACTTGGAATATAGTCATACTTGATGCTCTGTAGAGTTGTAAAAGAGAAGAAAAAAAAAAAAAAAAGGCCAGGATATACACAAAGTTTTTGGCCTAAAATACTAGGCAAGAGCAGTGATGTGACCAAGAATGGCCTGGGCAAAGGTAGATTTATTAGTGCTCATGCAACTCTTTCGAATCTGACCCTTTTCCTCCATAACTAGGGAAGGCATTCATTTATCTTTGTGCCTCAAACTAATCAGTGATCATATCCTGTAGATTATAAGGTCTTAATATTTTGCATTTATTCTCTCTACCAGAATTGTTTATTACCCAGGTTAATATTATCAACCTCCCTGTTTAAATACTTCCTCCTGATATGGTGTTTGCGAAATGCAAATCTAACCCCCTCCCAGGTCCTGCAAAAAGTATTTAGTGGCTTTTTATTACCTTCAAAATCAAATGTAGAGGCAGGCTGGGCACAGTGACTCAAGCTTGTAATCCTGGCTATCTGGGAGTCTGACATGGGGGAAACTCTTGAGCTCAGGATTTCAACAACAGCCTGAGTGAGAGTGAGACCACATCTCTACATTAACAAACAAACAAAAAAAAATTCCACCTGAGCACTGTGGCAGGCGCCTGTAGTCCCAGCTACTTGAGATGCCAAAACAGGAGGATAGTTTGAACCTAGGGAGATTTGAGGTTGCTATGAGCTAGACACAGGATGAGACTCTGCCTAAAAAAAAAAAAAAAAAAAAAATCAATGAGTGGGGTGAGGTGGCTCATGCCTGTAATCCTAGCTAGCACTCTGGGAGGCCGAGGCGGGTGGATTACTTGAGCTCATAGGTTCGAGACCAGCCTGAGCCAGAAGACTTTGTCTTTAAAAACAACCAGGCATTGTGGCGAGTGCCTGCAGTCCCAGCTACTTGGGAGGCTGAGGCAAGAGAATTGCTTGAGCCCAAGAGTTTGAGGTTTCTGTGAGCTATGACACCATGGCACTCTACCCAGGGTGACAAAGTGAGACTTTGTCTCAAAAAAAAAAAAAAAAAAAATCAAACGTAAACTTGGTAGACTGGGACACATATGTCCCTCCATCATAAGGTTTCCACTCTACCTTCAAACTCACTTTTCACTGTGTCCTATCTAGTTGTTCTTGCTTGTAGTTATTCTAAAATAATAACTTCGAAAGATGAATGCTTCATAATTTTATCTATGTTTTTTTTTCCCCCCTCTTGAATGTCTTCTTCTACCATAGGGCTCTTGTTCACATGTAAAGAGTCATTTCAAAAAAATAAATAAGACTCTTTTCACAGCCATGATCCTAATGAGGTTCACCCCATTGATCATAGTCCCCTTTATGAATACATTGATCATAATATACCTTCATTTATCTTTAGCTTTCTTAATTGCAAAAAAGTTATAATCAATAATGACAGAGATTATGTTATCAACATAAGATGGTATGTATGGTACAACAAGGTAGCTATCATGGGTATTTAAAGACGTGATTCAGAAAGAGCCAGCCATCATGGGGATTAGCTGTACAGCTGATTGGAGAGTCATCATCACCTTGGCAGGCTTAACCATGTGACTAAATGTCGATTTATTTCTATTGTCCCTTGCTATGCATGGCCCATCCACATCCTAAGGCTTTGTTTCTATCCCTCGATTTGCTCAAAGTTCTTCTCTTTTTTTTTTAAGCATCAAGTCTCCCATAATTTTGATATGAATAAAACTCAGTATGGGGCAGTGCCTGTGGCTCAAAGGAGTAGGGTGCTTGTCCTATATGCCGGAGGTGGTCGGTTCAAACCCAGCCCTGTCCAAAAACTGAAAAACAAAAACAACAACAAAAAAAAACTCAGTATGTCCTTCTCCAGTGCCATTGCTTTTTTATATAATTATAAAATTATATCTGTTTTTATGTCAAATTTTGGAAAGATAATCTGAATAATCCAGGACCTATGTTAGAGAATCTATCTCTATCTATCTACCCATCTATCATCTATCTATATCTACCTTTCTATCTATCTATATCATGTAAACGCTTCTGGATTTATTCTTCATTACTAATTCTGAATCTATAGCTACATGGTATAAATAGAAAGACTTCCTAGAAGAGAAAGGGCTGTGAATAAAAATATACTTTTAGTATAAGAAAGTACAGATGAAATGAGCACTAATGCACAAACAGTGTGTATCATTGTCTAACTATTATGTATGTTCATTACCTGACACGGTATCAATTGTAAAAGTGTTGGTTACTGAATGTGATCTAAACATCACATGTAGCTATCATAATCACCTATAACCACATCGTGCATACAAGTGCGATCAGCTGTACAACCTATATCATTATACCCAAAGGAACAGAAGTGGCAACATGTCAAGCAGCAACTCCAGGAGCATAGCATCACTGTACACAGTTATGGCCATCTAGGAACACATGGTGCCTTCTGGCACAGCCATGTATGAGAAAGCCCAGACAGCTTTATCTTGTCCCACACCCAAGGCCTGGGCATGCAAGTCCAAACTGTCGGTGTCGCAGGGCCGCTGACCAGCAGAGACCAGGACACCAATGGAGAAGTTGCAGCTGCTTTATTGTTGGGGTGTTACAGCTCTCTTTCTTTTCCGGCACAGCAACCTTTTTGCACAGCAAGCTCTCTGATTATATATCCTTCCCACATCCTCCACCCACGCATCCGGTGTATACACCCCGGGACTTTCCAGGCATTCCACCTATGGGCGTTTTAGGGGCCAAAAGCTCAGCAGTTGCTAGGGGAGTAGTTCCCCATGAGGTTGCTCCTCGACTCTCAGCCTAGCACTGCGTCATCAGTAGCCGGGTAATAAACACAGACTCAGGTTAGCGCACGGTTGCTGCGCCGTCACTCAGCCTTCCTTCCGCCATCTGGTATGCAGCCCTCCACACAAACATCTTTGTGTGTCCCTACACCACTGAATGTTACTCCTCTCTGTGTACAAGTATGCTCATCAGTTCCGATTTAATAGTGAGTACACATGATGTTTGCGTTTTGCATTCTTTAGATACTTCACGTAGGATAATGGTTTCCAGTTCCATTTCAGATGTTTCAAAAGGCATTAAGTCATCCTTCTGTGGTTGAGTAGTACTCCATAGTACATATACTACGTTTCATTAATTCACTCATGAAGGGATAGGCACTTGGGTTGATCCCACATCTTTGTGAGTGTGAATTGTGCTGCAATAAACATTTGAGTGCAGGTATCTTTTTGGTAAAATGACTTTTTTCCTTTGTTTAAACATCTAGTAGTGGAATTGCTGTATCAAACGTTAGTTCTACTTTTAGCTCTTTGAGGAATCTGCATACTGTTTTCTGTAGAGGTTGTTCTAAATCACAGTCTCATCTACAGCGTATAAGCATTCTTTTCTCTCTAGGTCCAGGCCAGCATCTATTGCTTTTAGACTTTCTGATAAAAGCCATTCTAACAGGCATAAGGTGATCTCTCATTGTGGTTTTCCTTTGCATTTCCCTGATGATTAGTGTCACTGAGCATTTTTTCATATATTTATTGGCCATTTGTTTATCTTCTTTTGAAAAGGCTTCTGTTCACATCTTTTGCCCACTTTATAATGGGGATGTTTGTGTTTTCCTTGTTTATTTGCTTGAGTTCTTTGTAGATTCTGGTTATTAGTCTTTTATTGAGTATATAGCTTGCAAGTGTTTTCTCACATTTTATAAATTGTTTATTTGCTCTGTTGACTATGTCCTTAGATGTCCAGATGTTTTTAATTTCATCAAGCCTTATTTATTTATTTACATATTTTCATTGTTGCTGTAATTGCCATTGGGGTCTTACTATAAATTCTTTTTGTAAGTCAATTTCTAGAATGTGTTACTACATTTTGACAGGGTTTCATGCCTTACACTCAAGTCATTTATCCATCTAGAATTAACTTTTGTGAGTGGTGAGTGATAGGGATTTGGTATCATTCTGCATGTGGCTATCCAATCTTCCCAGAACTACTTATTGAATAGGGCTTCTTTTCCCTAATGTATATTGTTGTCTGCTTTGTCAAAGATCTGTTGGATAGATGTGGATGGTTTTGCATCTGGGTTTCATAATGAAATAACACAACTTTCATTCTCAGTATCTGATTTCTTCTTATATTGCATCTCTATTTGTTTTGAGTGCATATCTGGTTTACCTTCTATGCCCAATGGCTAGCACAAGGTAATCACCATTAATAACATATACTTTATATGTTAATAAGTAACAGTAAGAAGAAACCAATGGGTTATTCTTTATCATGGGCATTATGACACTGAGAGATAATTGTAAACAGAATTTATGTAAAATCATATTTTTTACATAATAGGAGACTGTCACAGCCCACCACAGCCACCACTTGTCAGGGCCTGGGACTGACCAGGTCTCAGCCAGCTTAACTAGGTTCTGGACACGGACTGCTAAGCTATTATCTTGCTCAGGAGCAATTTCTCTTTGGTGCCTGAAGGCTATCTACTTCAGCAGGAGAGAGAGGGTCTTACAGAGAGTAAAGCAGTCTTAGGAGAATAAATAGATCTTAGTCTTTAGTAGAGCCTGGTAATCTTCAGCAGAGAGACGCCGTGCTGGCATTCTACAGGCAGGAGAGGAGACAGAGTCAGAGTAAGCAGGTCCGTGATAGAATGTGCATGCTCTCCACTGTCTTCTCCTCCAGCCTAATACACGGCTGATCTCATGCCTTTCAACACCACAGGTGTGGGAACTGCCAATTCACCACTGCTCTCATCTTGCGAGTTCTCATGCTTGTTAGGAGAGCTAAATCCCTCTTCATGCCCTTTTCACCAAGGTTTCCATTATTGAGCTATACAGGTATTTCTAATAACTCTCACTCCTCCTAGCCATAGGCTATATGGGCTGCTGTATATGACAAAAAAGTCAGATAATTATTGAATACTGAGCCAGGCACTCTCTACAAAATGGAAGAAATGGTCTGTGAAGCAATTTGCTTTAATGTTTAGTTAATCAATTATTTAAATCTATCATATTCAATATATTTTCAGGAGATATATGTGCTGTAATCTGCCTATTAAAGGACAATATTTCAAGCTTAATACCTAATCAGAAGCCAGACATAATACATATCACTTAGCGCATACTTGTTGATGGACGATATGAATTCTCCTTTCAGCACTCAGACACTGGAGTAGAAACTCAACATACTAGTGACAAATTTTGCAAATATTCTGTTTGATTCAGGTACATACTCTAAACAATTTTAAGGACATTAGAAGGTTGATTTAATTCACATATGAATATGGGGCACTAAACAGTGAGAAGGGCAGGATAGAAGAAACTGGCCCATACAAGATGATCTGAATGAGTTAGAAATAATACCTTTGTGCAGCCAGGTACTGAGAAGGTACAAAAATAACAGCAAAAATACAATAAAAGCAAAAAATACAAATGCAACATGTACATAATAACAGCAAAAATACAAATGCAACAAGAACAACAAATGTCCTGATAAACTCTTGCATAAATTGCCACCTATTTTTTTCTTTTTTAAAAAAATAGGTTTCTCTAAAGTGAAACAAAAGAGGACAATTGGATAAAATCACAGTGACAATGCCATTCCTATCAAAATACCAACATCGTACTTTCAAGATTTGGAAAAAATGATTCTGCGTTTTGTATGGAACCGGAAAAAGCCCTGTACAGCTAAGGCAGTTCTCTGTAACAAAAATAAAGCTGGGGGCATCAGCATACCAGATTTTAGTCTGTACTACAAAGCCATAGTAGTCAAGACAGCATGGTACTGGCACAAAAAAAGAGACATAGACACTTGGAATCGAATTGAAAACCAAGAAATGAAACTAACATTTTACAACCACCTAATCTTCGATAAACCAAACAAGAACATACCTTGGGGGAAAGACTCCCTATTCAATAAATGGTGTTGGGAGAACTGGATGTCTACATGTAAAAGACTGAAACTGGACCCACACCTTTCCCCACTCACAAAAATTGATTCAAGATGGATAAAGGACTTAAACTTAAGGCATGAAACAATAAAAATCCTCCAAGAAAGCAAAGGAAAAACACTGGAAGATATTGGGCTGGGGAAAGACTTCATGAAGAAGACTGCCATGGCAATTGCAACAACAACAAAAATAAACAAATGGGACTTCATTAAACCGAAAAGCTTCTGTACAGCTAAGGAGACAATAACCAAAGCAAAGAGACAACCTACACAATGGGAAAGGATATTTGCATATTTTCAATCAGACAAAAGCTTGATAACTAGGATCTATAGAGAACTCAAATTAATCCACATGAAAAAAGCCAACAATCCCTTATATCAATGGGCAAGAGACATGAATAGAACTTTCTCTAAAGATGACAGACGAATGGCTAACAAACACATGAAAAAATGTTCATCATCTCTATATATTAGAGAAATGCAAATCAAAACAACCCTGAGATATCATCTAACCCCAGTGAGAATGGCCCACATCACAAAATCTCAAAAGTGCAGATGCTGGCGTGGATGTGGAGAGAAGGGAACACTTTTACACTGCTGGTGGGACTGCAAACTAGTACAACCTTTCTGGAAGGAAGTATGGAGAAACCTCAAAGCACTCAAGCTAGACCTCCCATTTGATCCTGCAATCCCATTACTGGGCATCTACCCAGAAGGAAAGAAATCCTTTTATCATAAGGACACTTGTACTAGACTGTTTATTGCAGCTCAATTTACAATCGCCAAAATGTGGAAACAGCCTAAATGCCCACCAACCCAGGAATGGATTAACAAGCAGTGGTATATGTATACCATGGAATACTATTCAGCCATTAAAAAAAATGGAGACTTTACATCCTTCGTATTAACCTGGATGGAAGTGGAAGACATTATTCTTAGTAAAGCATCACAAGAATGGAGAGGCATGAATCCTATGTACTCAATTTTGATATGAGGACAATTAATGACAATTATGGTTATGGGAGGGGAAACAGAAAGAGGGAAGGAGGGAGGTGGGTGGGGCCTTGGTGTGTGTCACACTTTATGGCGGCAAGACATGATTGCAAGAGGGACTTTACCTAACAATTGCAATCAATGTAACCTGGCTTATTGTACCCTCAATGAATCCCCAACAATAAAAAAAAAAAAAATCACAGTGACAAGAGAAATGATTCACATTGATATATTACTGTCAGTCTGCCCCAAATTAGGGCTTACACAACTGAGTGGTGGATGGAAATCCTGCATAAAAGATGTACATCAAGTAGAGGACATGGATAGCTTTAACTTGTTGGTTATAGTTTGTAGTCAACTTTAGCATACAAGATTTCTGCTGAAGCAAAAACTGATAAATACCAGGAGCATCTCATTCTCGTCATATCCACTGTCTGTCCAGAAACCTGATAGGCATTAGTCTTCTTTTTCTGTGGACCTTTACTCATTGTAACGTGACACATTGTTTTCTAGGAGCCACAGCATGCTTACTCTGCGATGCCAGGTGTGCATATGAAAGTGACCATTTTCTAAAATTTACATCTTTTCTAGAAGGAGTTAAAGAGATGAAAACACTTGCCTTCTTACAAGGAGTTTGAGGTTGATCCATTAAACTTAATATAGCAAAATCACACTGTTTGGCATCATTGTATAGCTTGCCTTGGATTTTCACATGTTTAATGCAAATCTGTGATATTCAATCATTCAACATAGAAATACCCATGCATCAAAAAAGATAAAGTTTCTATCTCAGGTACTGAAAAATATGCACATACACACATATATATGAATACACATATATGTAAAATAAAGCCATACAACTAAGCTGTGCATATATTAAGGATATATATAATGCAAAAGAAAATAAATATGACTAACAGAGGAAAATAGTTATCTGTATGGTTTGTTGTTAGAATTCTTCCTTGATCGCTAATCCTTATTAACCTTCTTTATAATAAAGCATTGTATTATTTTTAGCAGGTTGTGTTTGGGACTTTTAAAAATATTTCTCTGTTAGTACATTCTAGAAATAAATAAATCAATAAATAAATATGTCTATATATATATATATTTTTTTTTTTAATTTTGAGATAGAGTCTCACTATGTCACCTTGCAAGGAATGCCCTGGCATCATAGTTCATAGCAACCTCAAACTTTTGGGTTCAAGAGATCCTCTTGAGTAGCTGAGACTATAGGACCTGCCACAACATCCAGGTAACTTTTCTCTTTTTAGTAGAGATAGGGTCTCACTCTTGCTTAGGTTGGTCTCAAACTCCTGAGCTCAAGCAATCCACCCACCTCAGCCTTTTAGAGTGCTAGGATCAGGGGTGCGCCAACGCTCCTGGCCTACAAATAATTTTTTATGTGTTGATCCAAAATTCTTCAAGAGTGGAGTCTTCTAAGAGATTTCAACTGGACCTGTTCTTCTATCTCATTATGGGAGACCATCTTAGAGAAAGCCCAAGTAATTCCTACCTTGGGGTACTTAAACCTTAGTGTGCTCCCCTCCCCTTGGCTGGAAGGAGGAACTGTGATTTGCTCCTAAACATTGGAAAATGGCAAAAGTAATGGCATATCACTACTGTGATTAGGTACATAGCAAGTGCATGCCAAAGGTGAATGGGAACCTCTTCCATAATTACATTATTTAAGACTCCATTTTAAAAGACTGGTAGGAACATTCTCCCTTGTGGATTTGAAAGTTAGTTGCCATTTTAGAGAGAAACTACAAAAAGAGTGATGAGGCACAAAACTGCAGCAACTTTTAGGAGCAAAGTGCAGCACCCAGCTGGTGACTAGCTAGAAAATGTAGCGGCGCCTGTGGCTCAGAGGAGTAGGCGCCAGCCCCATACGCCAGAGGTGGTGGGTTCAAACCCAGCCCCAGTCAAAAACTACAAAAAAAGAAAATGTGAACCCCAGTCCTAAGTGACTCTTACACTAGGAAAGCCTCTGATGAGATTCAAACTAAACCAGGGCCAGTGCTTTGACTGCAGTCAGGTGAAGCCCTAATGTAATGAAATCCAATGAAGCTGTAGCTGGATTTCTGAAAAGCAGAGACTGAGATTCTAAATATGTATAGTTTCAAGGCCTTATGTGTGCGGTAATTAGTTATGTAATATGGATGTTAATACACTCATACATTAATATACATGCAGCCTAAGAAGGATGCTTCAATATATCTGATCAACCATGATTTTTGAAAAAACACACACTTTCATCTTTAACAAGCATTTAACATTTTATGGGAACAGATTTAATGAGGAAATTATTTTAATTGTGTTTTTGCCCTAGATCCATTAGAACGAGCATCCAAGTAGACAAACAAAAGGAGTTATTCTTCGCGCAGAATTTACAGTCCTTAAATGTTGTGGTTCCTTGTGGTGTTGTAAATCAGAATCATTTGTGAATGTTATTAAAAAGTTATAAGAAAATTAAAAATTACTCTCAACCCCATAATATCTATAGTGATTGAGGATATCTACGTTCTCTATCTTGAAATACTTAGAAGAATGACATAGTCTGAATGTGTTCCCCAAAATTTGTGTTGAAATTTAATTCTCATTGTGGGGGTATTAAGAGGTTAGACTTCTGGGAATGACTGAGTCTTTAGGGTAGAGACCTCCTGAATGGATTGAGACCAATATAAAAGAGGCTTCAAATAGCTCAGCTTTTTGGTTTGTTTATTGGGTTGTTTTTGGTGCCCTTCTGCATTTTTCCCTGTGAAGACACAGTATTTGCCCTCTTTGGAGAACACAGCAACACAGTGCTATTTTGGAAACAGCCTTCCTGAGGCTTGAGACCTGCTGGCACCTTAATCTTCTACTTCCTAACATTCAGAACTGTGAAAATAAATTTATATCATTTAGATATGTATTTATCATTTTCTGTTACCCAGTCTATGTTATGTCAGAAGCACAAACACATTAAGACAGACAGGGAGTGAAAAAGAATGGAGGGTCTTTCTGCAAATAGAAGTAACCAAGGGCTGCAAAGGCAAATCTGGATCTTTCACAGATTATCAGTGACGAGTCTAATGCCTCTAGTTCCTGTGAGACACACTGTGGTCTGACATCCAAGGCTCTTCACAATGTGACTCCACTTCTTTTCCTAACATTCTGCCCTGCATTCAAGAGATTGAGAAAATGGGCTGGGTACGGTGACTCATGTCTGTAATCCTAGAACTCTGGGAGGCTGGGGCGGTGGATTGCCTGACTCATGGGTTCTAGACCAGCCTGAACAAAAGCGAGATCCTGTCTCCGAAAATAGCTGGGCGTTGTGGCGGGTGCCTGTAGTGCCAGCTACATGGGAGGCTGAGGCAAGAGAATCACCTCAGCCCAAGAGTTTGAGGTTGCTGTGACCTGTGACCCCATGGCACTCCATCAAGGACAACAAAGTGAGATTCTGCCTCCCCGCCCCTCAAAAAGAGAGAGCGATTGAAAATAAACAGATTGAAAATAATGAAATGTCACGCTTTTTGTTCTATAATCTGCCTGCAACCCTCCTCCTTACTTTGTTCACAAGCCAGTATGTTCAGCTCCTTCAAGTCTCACTCTCCAGGAACAGTCAGTGACCCTCCTTCCACGCTGCCGTCTTGCCCCCACATCCCCACTCCTCTCAGCACTCAGAATGCTGTACTATGATTATTCCCACATGCACCTGTCTAATTAGATAGTTAATTAGATAGTTAATTAGACAACAATAGTCTTGAAGTCAGAGACAGTGTATTATTCATCTTTATATGGCCACTGTTTCAAAGACTGCCGTTGCTAGCACAGAGTAAACACTTAGGAGGTAAATTCAGCGTGCGCATACTGATACAGACAAATATATAGTAAATTTTACATAGTATGTAGTTAGCACTCAGATAATTATTGAATAAATAGATGCAAGACAGTATTTAATTTTAAAAGGTTTTCACAAAAATAATAAGTTCTTCAGAGAAAGCTCTAATTCCATAATAATTTCTTTAAATTGTTGGTTTACATCATCTACCAACTTCATTAGGCTATGGTGCCCAGTCTTTTGGTCACACCTTGGTCTGGATGTTGCTGTGATGGTATTTGTGAATGTTATTAACATTTATGACAAGAACACTTAACATAAAAGCAGATGACACATCTGGGATAATTGGTCCCTCCAAATCTCATGATGGAAATTGATTTCTGGTACTGAATGTGAGGCTTAGTGGGAGGCATTTGGGTTATGGGGGTAGATCCCTCAAAAATGGCTAGGTGTCTCCTCATGGTAATGAGTGAGTACCGCCTCAATCAGCTGTCAGTTTAAAACGGTCTGGCACCTCCTCCTGCCCTGCTGTCTCCCACTCTCACCATGTAACTGCCTGCTGTCCCTCACCTTCCCTTTGATTGGACACTCCTGGAAATCCTCACCATGAGCCGATGCTGACAGGACACTTTTCTGCAGTCTCCAGAACCATGAGCACCTACCCAGTCTCCAGAACCGTGAGCACTTACCCACTCTCCAGAACCATGAGCACTTACCCAGTCTCCAGAACCGTGAGCACTTACCCACTCTCCAGAACCGTGAGCACCTACCCAGTCTCCAGAACCGTGAGCACTTACCCAGTCTCCAGAACCGTGAGCACCTACCCAGTCTCCAGAACCGTGAGCACCTACCCAGTCTCCAGAACCGTGAGCACTTACCCAGTCTCCAGAACCGTGAGCACCTACCCAGTCTCCAGAACCGTGAGCACCTACCCAGTCTCCAGAACCGTGAGCACTTACCCAGTCTCCAGAACCGTGAGCACTTACCCAGTCTCCAGAACCGTGAGCACCTACCCAGTCTCCAGAACCGTGAGCACTTACCCAGTCTCCAGAACCGTGAGAACTTACCCAGTCTCCAGGAGTCCTTTTATTTCAATACAATAAAACAGATGGCTATGATAACCAGTGTGATGAAAATGTGTCAAATGGTCTGTAAAAAGAGTGTATGGTGCCCCATGATCGCATCAATGTACACAGCTATTGTTTAATTAAAAAACACACACACACACAAAAACAAAAACAGACGGACATACCTCCATAATGTGAGTGGCCTTATTCAATTTGTTGAAGACCTTAAAAGACAAAGGTTCCCGCACAAAGAAGTAATGCTTCCTCAAGACTCCAAATAAAAACTTTGCCTAATTTTCTGGCCTTTTGGCTCACCTAAGATTATTTCAGATCTAAGATGGCAATATTATCTCTCTTTCTTTCTTTTTGAGACAGAGCCTCAAGGTATCACCCTGGAGTGCTGTGGCATCACAGCTCACAGCAACCTCCAACTACTGGGTTAAGCAATTCTCTTGCCTCAGCCTCCCAAGTAGCTGGAACTACAGGCACCCACCACAACACCCAGCTACTTTTGGGTTGTAGTTGTCATTGTTTGGCAGGCCAGGGCTTGATTCGAACCTGCCAGCTCTGATGTATGTGGCTGGCACCTTAACCACTTGAGCTACAGCCACCGAGCCAAGCAATATTATCTCTTATCTGAATTTCCACAATGCTACCCACAAATTTCTAATTTATCACCCCTGGTATTGCCAAAATTACTTGCTTTAAATGAATCTCTTAATAGATAAGTAATATATGATAGAAAGATAAATAGATGGTAGATACACAAATACATAGATATTAAATGGATAAAGGTATTGTTCTATTTCTCTGGAGAACCCACAGGTAACCATTTTTAATCCATGATAACTTCATATTGACTCTGTTCTTAATAGTGTTCAATAGGAGATGCAAGTAAGTTTTTAATTTCTTTATTTTGAATCTTAAATACAATTTATCCTTTGGGTTTCTTAAAAAATTGCTTTTGGTAGTGAAATGTTATATTTCTAAAATTTGTGATGGTTAAAGAGGAAGAATCTAAAGATAATCCCACTAATTTTCCTTGTGTATCTAAATCCTAGTTTCAATGGAAGATTAGATAACTTAAGGATGTCATTATGAGATACATTGCTTTTAAGAAGGTTTTTGGTTGTTGTATGTATTGTGGTATATTTTTATGTCTTTTTGATTTGTTCATTAGCAGAATATCTATATAAAATAAAAGGAAGAGAGTTATTGTTGTTTATATATGTATATCCTGTGGACGTAGTAAGAGTAGTAAAGGATGTGGTAAGTAGAGAATGCACACCCAGCCCCCTTAAAAAGATTCCCATATTCTAATCACCAGACCTTGTTAATGTATTACCTTATATGGAAAAGGAGACTTTCCAAATATGGTTCAGTTAAGACCCTTGATGTGTGAAAATTATCCTGGGCCTGGCTTAATTACATGTATCCTGGCCAGTGGAGACTTTTCCCATCTATATTCATAGGTACTCAATATTAGGGAAGAAAAGCCCGACAAATGCAAAACCACTGCCTTTCAATATGAAGAAAGGTGGCCACAAGCCAAGGAGTGTGGGCTGCCTCTAGTTGGTGGAAAAGGCAAGGATTATTCCAGGACAGGATACAGTAGGTATTGACACTTTGATTTTATCCCAATGAGGTCTGGTCAGACTTCTAAGCTGGAGACATACAGGACAGTAAACTTGTTTATTTTAAGCCTCCAAATCTCTGGTCATTTGTAATAATTAGAAAATTGATGCAGAGGTTTTTCAAAGTAATAATGGTATGGAGACACACAAATACAGTTAAAAATACAATAGAAAAAAAACACATGGTTGATTCTGATGATCTTTCCCATGTTCTACAAGATTATAGCTCAAAGTGGGCAGCACGTTGGTTGCATTCATAATCCGTCTACAATTTTCCTTTCTCTGCATAGTTAAAATATGATCGTCTAGCTTATGGGAAAGTGTTTTCTCACACTACTGACAGCTTACCACTTGCAGGTAACTGTGAGTAAAACTCAGATGCTTCATTTGGTGACTTTAGACAGCTAGAATGAGCTCCAAATTGTTTCATCACAGGTACCTTGGTTTAGAGCTCCAGACAAGCTTGGTGGAGATGCCTGGCATCAGTGAGAAAAGTTAGAAATTTTGGTCTTCACAGTACTATCTTTCTTCTCAGCCAATCAGGGGCTGAAATTTTTGTCTTTCATGATTCTAAAGACTAGCTTTGCAATGGCATTATCTCCAGTAGGTCACAGATGGGACATCCAAATTAAATAACAGAATAACAAGGAACAGTGAATTCACGTAGGTGCATAAATAGTACGTTGGGCTCTAAAAGAATGTTATTGAGGACAGTTGATCTGTCAAAAGGTTATCAATTTCGTGAAAATGAGATAGAGATATCTTGTGTGTGAGTGTTGAATGAAGGACTAAATTATGAGGTATTCAACGAAAAAATGTTGCTTTAAGCTGCTCTTCTCTCTACATATAGGCAGATGAGTACAAGAAAGATAAATATAAAAGGGAGACAGAATCTGTCCTATCACACGTTCATTCTGAGAACAAAATTAGAAGAAGATAAAATATTTGAAATGATTACATAAAAGGCAAAACTTTATTAATATTAAAAACAACAGAAGACTGAAGAGAAACAGAAATAAAAGAAAAATGTTATATCTTCTGTAGTGACAATTTATTAAAATCTCAAAGGATTTAGAAGCATTAATATCTTTAAGGCATTTCCTTCTTAAAGTAAACTTTTGGTTGAATCTTAAAAAAATTGTGAGCTTCTTAGCAAAGTATTTCAAGAATGGAAGAAAAAGTATCCAATGTACTCAGCCCTACTATGAAGGTAATTTATAGCTTTCATATGAAGGCTATAACCCAACTATAGCACAAGAATATGGGGAAAGGGCCAAGGGAGGGGAGGGGAGTGGGGAGGTTGGGGTGAAGGGAAGGTAAATGGGTGGGGCCACATCTATGGTGCATCTTAGAATGGGTACAGGTGAAACTTACTAAATATAGAATACAAATGTCTACATATAATAACTAAGAAAATGCCATGAAGGCTACGTTGAACAGTTTGATGACAATATTTCAGATTGTATATGAAACCAGCACATTGTACCCCTTGATTGCACTAATGTACACAGCTATGATTTAACAATAAAAAAATTATAACCATAAAAAAATTGTAAGCTTGAGAAAACAGCTAATTAAGACCACTCTCCACAAACTAAATTAAATTCCAACTTAACATTCTTTGATGTTCTTTAATGCCCGCATGCTTGGTAACTTTCCAATAAAGACAAAATGCAAGATGCGTATCTAATTTTAAATTTCTAATAGCTGTATTTTGAAAAGTAAAAAAAAAAAGATGCAGCTGAACTTAATTCTAACAATATATTTCATTTATTCCAATATATCTGAAATAATATTATTTCCATATATAGTTACTATTAAAAATTATTATAAATGTATTTTCCCTTTTTCATACTATGCCTGTGAAATCAGATGTGCAGAGCGTATTTTGAACTAGCCACATTTCAAGGGCCCAGTAACCACAAGAATAGCTCTAAATTTAATGCCTTTACCATACTTTGTTAAAAAAAAAGATTAACAATTATAAATTAAATCTCAGCTAAAATAGCAGAATCCCAGAAGTTTTATCCATCCAATTTCTCAGAAAACAGATTGATATACTCCTTACCAGTGACCAGTGATCTGTGCTGGAGAAATAGGCAGATGCGAGCACTTACTTCCTCTGGCGCTTTCACTAGCGGCATTCTAACTTAGTCTTAGTTATTACCTTCTTTTTCCATGTAATTCTTTTTGGGATAAAAATTTTTAGATAAAAAATAAGTTTAAAAAAATACTGTAAGGTAGTGACCATAAAGTATAACAAACAGAAAAAAGCCCATAGTTATATTTTATGCCTGTATAACATTATATTACTATTTTTTTAACTAAACTGCTACATTTGTAGCTTCTTTCAAAAATGACATAACGCTATCACACTTTCCTTGTATGCCAATTTCTCAATTACCCACTGACACTTCTGCCATGTAGTATCCTGTATTAATACTCATTTGAGTTGCTTATCAAGTTCCTACACAAAATAAAATTTCAAATTATGCTTTAACATTGGAGGTGATATTAAAGACAAGATACCCAAGACACCTGATCTATGAAGAGAAAATCTTTGGTTAACTCTGCTTTTTTTTTTTTTTTTGTCTAGGTATTTAAGCAACATCAAACATTAGAATTAATAGGAAATCCTAAAAATTGTCACAAACCAATCATAAGTCTTCTTAGTGAACAATTCTGATAGATATGTCAGAAATCATAGTTAACGTATATGGATCTGATTTTCAAAGAATGCTAATCACAATTGTGTCATTTATTGTCCACCATTTTTGATTGAATTAATGATCCACAGCTGTTCAACAATATAGCTTTCAAAAAAAATTAAAGGCCCCCACGTAAATTTCTGATCAGATGAGTTTTGCTTCTAATTACCTAGAGGTTTTATGTTTATTGTTATTATGAACTTTTAGAACCTTAAAAAAACTTTTACGATTGAATATTTTTAACATTCAAATCTGGATCACACAATTGACCAGAAATACCAGGCATATAAGAAGACAAAAGCTTTCTTATGAATATATTTTAGAATGTAGTGCTTAAAAAGACAAGGCCTTTCCAGACAGAAGTAAGAATTCATGGTCAAGGTAAAGTATAGTATCTCATTTCTTCTCCTATATTTCCAGCTTTCTCTCTATATATTCACAAGTCTTCTCTATACTACATACCTGTTGTCTCTTAAGTGAACAGTACTACTAATTTCAATACTAATGGTTGCCCAAGTGGGCTGTATATTAGAGTCACTTGGAAATTACTGATGATTCCAAAGTTTCTGAAATAATTGCAAAAGGGTATGGCCTTTATACCAGGAGCCTTATCCATTTCCGTATGATCTTAAGATATAGAAGTTAGAGAGCCACTGGACTATAAACTTTCCTGTATTTCCAATGTAGAACTTAATTCGTCTTTTATTTAGTGCCTATCAACATCAACCAAATATACTTTGAGAAAATTCTGTCGACCTCATATCTTAAGTCTTTATCAAGCTTAAAAGTTCTTTATACATATGCATGACCACCAGATGAGTCCATGGGAGGAACCCATCTTTGCTTAGGACTATTTTATTACTAAAAGTAATCACACTGACCTTGATCTGCCCCTTGGTCAGGAAACTGCAAGCTGTCATTCGAGTACACTGCATAGATTACAAAGTGGATGATAGTTTGCATTTCTCAAAAAACATTTGAAGGTTGACTATTATTTGCAGTATGAAGTCCAAATGTTTTAGTTGGATGTGTGTAGGACTATGATTTATCGGTCACCTTCCACATTCTTCACTATCTATTATAACGCTTTCCCAGCATTCTACACTTTACCAACCTGAGCCCTGTGCTCTGTGAGATGAGTGTAGATCTTCTTGTATTCCAACATTTAAGGAAGAATCAACGCCTCTGCAACTTTTCTAACCCGTTCCCCACTGCACACTCCATTCCAACTCAAGTGGAATTGTTGTCCTCTGTTTTATGCCATAAATAGATTTTTGCCTTTTTAAATATTATATATCAGCATTTGTGTTTCAAATGGTGATTTCTAATGGAATTATTAGTCATAATTACACTTTATAATATTTTACATCAAGTGTATTTTGATGTAAAACTTTGGTTGACACAAATCTTGTCATTGTACACAAATTTACCTTCTGAATTGGGTTATATTTTTAGCAAGAATTAAAATGTTAATTTTCTTTTCTAATACATGTAGATAGAGCCTGGCAAAGTGAAAATTACATAATGTGATGTAAAAATAATTTGTAAATTACAAAACACCATAAACTGTAAAATACTACTATATTAAATGCGAAATATTAAAAAAGTATTTTCTTAGACATATAAACCATTCCCTGAGGTATTTGAAATGAATGAGGAAAATAACAAGAGGCAAGTATATAAATATGGGCCATAGCTTTAGTTTCAATAAATTTAGAGTTATTTATGCTTATTAAAAGTATGTATACATAAATTCATACATAAATGAGTAAATACACAGTTCAAAATTCTCATGAAATTAGTCAGTTGACCTTCTGGAAATAAATAGATAAATAAATATATACTATGTGTTCATAATGGCAATATTCATTAAAATGTAAGGCTGTAACTCGAGCTCATGTAGAATCACACCCCAACTAAACTACATCAGGGGATGAATCAATAAGAATACTATATTCTTGTTTATTAACATAATTTATAATTTCCTTTGGTCCCTTAATAAAAAGTAATTCACTTTAGGATAATATTACAGATATATGGATGGTTATGGATGGTTTCCCATCTTTCCACAGCATTATATTTTTCTTTTTTACATGCCTTTATTTGGGAAAATCTACACCTATCAGGAAGGTAAGAGGATGTATGATGCCTGTCTTTCACCTAAATAATTTCATTAATTACAATGATTACTTTTTTCTCCTTCAACTTAAACACAGACAATGGCACACATACACAGAAATATTTGAAAGTAACTTCCACATTTTATATTCTCAGAAAACTCTACATATGTACTATAAAATAAGCCTTATCATTTATTTTTTTAAAGATGTTGACATTTTTCGAAGAATCCAGGCAAGCCAGAAGTCTTATATATAAAAATAAATAAAAACTACCCAAATGAGAACAAGCAGGTTATTTGTACAGAGCTTGTTACGCAAGGAGCAAGCCAACATCACTTGTATTTTGGCAGTGACCTAAAGACAGAATAGTGATAAAACTTTACAGAGGAAAAAAAAAGAAGGCATCAAGAATGTCCTGGTTGGAAACTTAGCATGGGGAATCTCTGGGCAAGGTTAGCAGAAACAGGACCTTCTGTTTGAATATAGTTGGCTTTCTCTATTTTGTCCTGAGTTAGAAGTAGGGGTAAAAATTAGGGAAGCTCTCTATTAACCAAGGCCTGGCCATGTGGTACCGATTGTTTGGGGGTTATTTTCTGTCTTCCTAGACTAGTCGCTACAGATAAAAGTGTGACGTAGGATAAGTCTGATTTGGAAATAGCTAGTAGGTTGGCTTCCTGGGCTGGTTGCTGCAGACAGTGTACCAGAGTTTTATTTTTACTCTTGGGTTGGCCCCTGTCCATTTGTATAATCAGTCTCTCCTATGGAATGCCACACAATCTGGATATGTGTTATCTTTCCTCATGATTATAACTAGGTTACATTTTATCGCCAAAAGTGTTACACAATTGGTGCTATATTTTCATTGCATCATATATGTAGGTACATAGAGTGTGTGTTCCATTATTTGTGTGCTGACTTTAATCAATTGGTTAAGGTGGTGGCCACAAGAATTCCCCATTGCAAAGGGTCTTTTTTTTCTTTCTGCAGTCAGAAATGAGTGAGGTGATACTTGTAATGCTGGATGTATCTTATAAATATCTTCTTCTCCAACAGCATTTTACTCAGTCTTAAGCTCCATTAATAATTATTGCATTGAGGGTGGCAAAAAGACCTTATCTTTCCAATTCTATCATTCCTTCAGTGTGTGTTAGCGTTCACTGTTCAGTAAAGAGAGCTTTTTGCCTTATTCTTTTGGTTCCTTTGTTAAAGCATCATCATTCATCCATCATCACAATCCATTGAATAAATTTTGTTATTCAGTTTTTTAAATCCATTATCATCAGTTATTTTATTTCTTTTCTTTCTTCTTCTTCTTCTTTTTTTTTGTAAATCCACAATTTCTCCTAAATCTGACCCACAGCAACATTGAAAACCAGGTTCTGGCCTTTATAATACATTCACATCAGGCCTTAGAAACTTCCATGATTTTTAGAATAAGATTTTAAATTCTCATCTTTTATTTTGCCTGACTTAAATATGGATTCAGTCACATTTTTTTTTTCCAAAGAACACTTGTGCCTTTTACTGAGAAAACACTTTATTTTTAATGGAGGTAGCAGAAATGATATTTTCTACCTTGTGGGTATATTTGTTAAGAATAAAAGCTATACTAAAACATTAATAATATTAACAGTGAAAAATTTTCTGTAGTGACCAAATTATCATATTCATTATCTCAGAGACCTATAACTTTTACTTTATAATTTACTAACCATACATAGGAAAAATGGTAAATTGTAGCTAAATGTACTTTTATTTACAAACATTCATTACAAAATATTTTACAAAATAGTCTCTCCATTTGGCCACCTCTTTGTAAAATTTTGTAATGGATATAGGTAAATAAAGGTACATTTAGCTATAATTCTCATTTTCCCTATGTATGGCTACTTTGGGGAGACTTTTAGGATACCCTGTATTACTGGATTGCTACAAAAATGACTTACAATAATTTTAGTTAGATGGAAAAAATATCTTTTCATTTATATATATGTATGTATACATATATTATTTGTTATGAGTGTTTTCTATACCATTTCAAGTTGTATGTTCCCTTCTAAAAGAGGTACTTTATTAAAACAGTAAAAAGTGAAATTGACTCTAAAAATTAAATGTATAAATTAACCTTGCAAAAAGTCAACCCTGATGTCATTGGAAAAGTGAGTGAAAGTGTTGAATATATTAAAATATGTAATAAAATATTACAGGTGTATTTCAAATTGGCTAGAGAAGAAAAAATTGAAAAAGCAGAAATTCTATTCAAGCATGTTTTCATTTCTATTTGGTACATCCTTATTAATTTAACAAACGTCCATTTAGCTTCTATTGAATATGGATTAGAAGCAGGAACATGGAAGTATGTTTAAAATAATCACAAGAAGAATTTTAACTCAGCGTCTTGTGGGCAACTCAGCATCTTGCCCACAATCCTTCAAAAGTGATACCACAACTAAGTGACACCTTACAGATGAGGAAACTGCAGTTCAGAAAAATTAGATAATATACCTGTCATAGCTCAGCCTTGAGAGAAGGAAATGAGGCTTTAAACGAGATAACATTATTCCACAGTCTCTTGTCTTAAATCATATGTTAATATGCTTCAAAAAATAGATTCAAAACAATATTACTTAAAAGGGAAAATACAAAAGCAATAATATTAAAATCCCTTCACATTTTAACATGAATTTTCCTTAAACTTAAAAAAGAGTGAGATGGGTACACTGAATTTTATTTCCTCACAATTTTATACAAAGTAACTTTATTTCCACACAATTTTACACAAAGTAACATAACTCTAAAGTTAAGTAATTTTCCAAAAAGTTTAGAAAGTATTAGAACTGGGATCGGATACAGATTTTCTGAAACTAAGCCCAGTTTTACTTTTGTAAGAAAAGAAAGCCTACTAATAAAAATGATCAGATTAGCAAATAATTAATAGTGGAGAGTGGCTGCAATAGTGATAATCTCAAGTGTAATGCTCACGGTGTGTTAGCCACTTTTAGTTCTACATATTTAACACAGTTAAACAACACAGTCATCATGTGATATGTCTTTTTTTTTAATTATTCCCACTTTTGAAATGAAGGAACGAAGGTACAAAGGACCTACTAAATTTCTCAAGTTAACAAAATTAACAGTTACCAAATTCAAGATTCAAATTCATGTAGTTTGGCTCCAGAGTTGTTGATTTTTAAGTCCGAGGATTTTCAAATATGTCTATTTTGTGTGAGCGGAAACATATCAATTGGTAAGGCGGCCAATGCTGGAAAAGCAGAAACCCTTCCATGATTTTACCCTAAAACATTGAGGCAATGAGTAATTGTGTTTTACATATACTACTGTTTTATGTTTGAGACATTAAAAATAGTGATAACCAAATAGAGATACATATAAATATGAAAATAATATGCATACTAAATGCAGCGTAGTATTGCAATAGATAGTTGTAGTTCATCTACTAGAAGGGATATTTAAAATAAGAGAGTGAAAATGATCATAATAGTAACTGCTATTAAAATTTGATATATAATATATACTAATCATTATTTTACATTTATTTTATAGCTTATACCTAGTGTGTTTGTCACACATATAGTCTCATTTAACCACATATTTTATTTAATTTGATCTCAGAGATCAAGTTAGGTATGAGACAGAAGAATTCTAAGGCAAAGTAAGAGAAAGATCAGCAACCAAGAAATCAGAAACGGCAGAAGTAAAAAATGATCCAGAGACAAAAAGAAAGGGGAAAGAATCTCAGGAAGAAATAAATAGACAATTTATTAGAAATTGGCAAAAGCACAAATATACTAACTTATTGAATAAAGCCACTGAAAATATTTAATCAACATTAACTCTATTTCAAAAATAATGAATAGTAAATAAGCAAATGAAAGCAGCGAGGTGTATCTACACTTTCAAATGGTTTTCAGGGGAAGAAAATAAAAAGGGAACTTAAAGAGCGAGAAAGATATAAGGGAAAAATACTTCTACAATACATCAAACGTGGGCATATTAATGTTTACAGAAAGATAAAAAGGACTAATAGAGAAAAAAAATTGAAGTAGCATGTGGAGGAAAAGATGGTGAGTCACTCATCTTTCCCAAAAAAATGAGTGCATGAGGCAGAAACCACAATCCTCCCAGGAAGGATCAAGAGTAACTAGGATGAGGGAAGTGTCAGTGTGAAAGATGGGGCTAGATATCTGAAACATTTTGAGATTGAGGACTCCAGAGAGTTAAAGGATTGATTTATCTCTTGAAAATAAAAAATGAGAGGCGAGCACTGACAAAAAAGATGGCACAGACATTGCACCAGAGTTCCCTAAATTAGTAGCTCAAGAAGAGAAACCTTTTCAATAAAGACTGTGGCATCCATTTTTTAGAGGGAATTCTTTGACTTTTCCCCTTAGTGTATGATTTGGTTGCCTATTTTCACACTTCTATTCAATATAGAAATCCTAGCCAGAGCAATCAGGCAAAAGAAAGAAAGAAAGGACATCCAAATCGGGAAAGAGGTAGTCATGTGTTCTCTGTTTGCTAATGATGTGATCCTATGCTTAGGAAACCCAAAGAACTCCTCCAAAACTCTTAGATTTGATAAATAAATTCAGCAAAGATGCAGGCTATAAAATCAACATAGAAATATCAATAGATTTTTTGTTGCTGCTGCAGTTTTGGCCGGGGCTGGGTTTGAACCCACCACCTCTGGTATATGGGGCTGGCGCCCTACTCCTTTGAGCCAAAGGCGCCACCCTCAATAGTTTTTTTATACATCACTAACAATCAAAATAAGAGGAACTAAAGACCTCAGTCTCATTTACAATAGCTGCAAAAATAAAAAATAAAAAACTAGAAATATATTTAGCCAAAGTGAAAGCTCTTTATAAGAAAAATTGAAAACCACTGATGAAAGAAATTATAGATGACACAAACAAATGAAAATACAACCACGTTCATGGATCAGAAGAATTGATATTGTTAAAATGTGCATAGTGCAAAAATCAATGTACAGTTTCGGTACAACTCCTATCAAAAGACCACTATCATATTTCACAGAATTAGAAAAGAAGATTATAAAATCCATATGACATTAGAAAATAATCCAAATAGACATAGAAATTCTGAGCAAAAAGAACAAGACTGGAGGCATCACATTACCTGATTTCACATTATCCTATAAGGTTATAGTATCCAAAATGGTACTGGTACGCACAAAACAATAGAACAGAAAGAATAGAGACATAAAACCACGCACCCACCACCAATATTAGACAAAGCAGACAAAAACTTACACTGGGGAATTTTTTCTGGAAAAATTGGACAGCTTATGCTGAAGAATGAAACTGGATCTCTGTATCTCACTAAATACAAAAATCAGCTCAATATGGTTTAAAGATTTAAAGGTAAGGTCTGAAACCATAAAAATCCTAGAAGAAAAATTAGGTAAATAAATTTCTACAAATTGGCGTAGGCAAAAAAAAATGTATGAATAAGACCCAAAAACATGTGCAGCAAAACAAAATAGGGCTTAATTAAACAAAAATAATCAACAGAATAAATAGACAACCCATAGAATGGGAAAAAATACTCAAACTATATATGACAAAGAACTTATATATAGAATCTGTAAGAAATTTGAACATATTAGAAAGAAAAAATAGTTAAAGATCGGCAAATAAAATGAACAGGTATTTTTCAAAGAAGATATGCAAATAGATCATAAACATATGAAACAATGTTCAACATCACTAACATTAGAGAAATGAAAATTGAAACTATAGTGAGATACTATCTTACTCCAATTGAAATGGTCATTATTAAAAAAATTTATAAAATCAGGCGGCGCCTGTGGCTCAAAGTGGTAGGGCGCCAGCCCCATATGCTGGAGGTGACAGGTTCAAACCCAGCCCCGGCCAAAAACTGCAAAAAAAAATTATAAAACAATAAATGTTTCTGTGGATGCAGTGAAAACTTATATACTGCAGATATTAATGTAAATTAATACAACCTTTAGGGAGAGCCAGCAGATAATTTCCCAAGGAGCTAAAAGTACATATACTATTTTATCCTGCAGTCCCACTACTGGGTATCTTCCAAAGGAAACAAAATTTATATCAAAACAGTCTCTGGGCTCAAATGTCTATCACAGCAATATTCATAAATGTGAAATCATGGAATAAACCTAAATGCCCATGAACTCGCAAATGGATACAGAGAATGTGGTATCTATACCATGGAGTAGTATTCGGCCATAAGAAAGAATGAAATAATGTCTTTTCCACAATTTGGATGAAATCAGCAGTCATTATCATAAGTGAAGTAGCTCGGGAATGGAAAAATTAATGCTTCATGTTCTCACTTGTAAGTGAGAATTTATATATGGCTGCACAAGGACACTCAGAGTGATATCATGGACCTTGGAAACTCAAAAGGGAGGAGGGGTATGAGGGAATGAAGGATGAAATATTATTTATGAGTCATACAATGTACCCTATTCAGGTTATGGGTACATAAGTCTAGACTTCACCACTACGCAATATGGTGGTCCTTCCATAGTTGGCCACCTTCCTACACTGATCATCTCCTCAAGTTGACTTAATTTTCAATAGTTTTTAATCACTTTAATCTTTTATAATTAAAAATTAGGGTTCCTATATCAATCATAATATAATTTTTAGAAGCTCAGCTAATTGTTGTACTAAATAGGCAGTTAATGATATTAGAAAAACTGAATGAGTTCTCAAATGGACCAGTAAAGGATTTCTGTCATCATAAAATGTTAAATATAAAATGATTTTTAATTATAATTATCATGATCTACATTGAAGCTTAAAGAAGGCAGTAAAGTCAATCACTAAATAATTTTTATCAATTAATGTTTCAATGTCCATATGGAATCTCACTGCTATTCTATTACACGAGTTATAGGTATAACAAATTAACTTTTAAAACTCTCATTTAATTTCTCTAGTTACACATATTCATTTTAGTCTTTATCTTGAGAAGCCATTTTTTCACATGCTTATGTGTCCAAAATATGTTACACAACTCTTATCAGAAAATAAATAAGAAAATGATTTAAACCTGAAAAAGAAAATAGTTAAATTTTGGTTTTAGTAACATCTGATTCACTTAAGAATTGTGAATTCCATATAAAGTACTAGGAAAGCATAGTCCATGATATTTCAACATTTCTATATGAACAAAACTTTATGTAGGGCTTTAACAAAACATATGTTTATGAAATTTCCCAAGGAGTTCTAAGAATATCCAGATACCAATTGTGTACAACAGTCAGAAAAATAATGTGAGAGAAAATAGTATCTAAATTATGACAGCAGCATAAATGCATTTTCCTTGTGAAATAATGATTATTTTAGTGCCTTAATGTAGAATTATTCTGTATACTGAAAAATTGTCTAGAGGGTATATTAGAATTATTTATAGGAGTTTTAGCTAAATACTGTGTGTTTCAGAAATTTAAGCAAGAACAAGAAGATCCTTTTAAAACCAAAATGAAAATTCATTCTCTGTATATGCTATGACCTATAAGGACAAAGTTCACTGGATTAATTTATTATATGGCAAGCACATTAGTTTTTATAGCTGCTGTAACAAGTTACCACAAACTTCGTGGGTTAAAATAGTAAAGATGTACCTTCTTACGTTTCCAGAAACCAGAATATCAAGATCAGTTTCACTGAGTTCAGTGAGATCAGTGCTTCCTCTGGAGGAACTGAAGGAGAATTGTTTTCAGCTTCTAGAATTGTATTCCTTGACTCATGGACCCTTGTGTCAGTTTCCAAGTCGGAGGAGTATCTTCATTCTGTACCTCAGCTTCCCTTTGTTCATTCACATGAGTCTCTTCTGTCGTCTATGCTAAAACTCTTTACTATACACATGATTGCATTTATGGCCCACCTGGGTAATTCCAAATAATCTTTCTAATTTAAGATTCTTAATTTAATATTTTCTTTTATATTATTTTTCTGATTGTAGTACGTAATTGGTATCTGGATGTTCTTAGAACTCCTTGGGAAATTTCATAAACATATGTTTTGTTAAAGCCCCACATAAAGTTTTGTTCATATATAAATGTTAAAAGATCATGGACTTATGTTTTCCTACTACTTTATATGGAATTCACAATTCTTTTTTTTTTTTTTTGAGACAGAGCCTCAAGCTGTCGCCCTGGGTAGAGTGCTGTGACATCATAGTTCACAGCAACCTCCAACTCCTGAGCTCAAGCGAGTCTGCTGTCTCCACCTCCCAAGTAGCTGGGAATACAGGCCCCCGCCACAAGGCCTGGCTATTTTTTGGTTGCAGCTGTCATTGTTGTTTTGGTGGGCCCAGGCTGGATTCGAACCTGCCAGCTCAGGTGTATGTGGCTGGCGCCTTAGCCACTTGAGCCACAGGTGCCGAGCCGGAATTCAAAATTCTTAAGTAAATTAGATGCTACTAGAACCAAAATTTAGCTATTTTCTAAGATAACATTTGCAGGTTCCAGACATTAGAATATGGCTGTATTGGCTGGGGGGGAGTTTCATTGTCCAATCTACCCCTTTAATTAAGGTACATAATAATGTATAATTTGTTGTCTTTTGCGGTTTCTCCTTCATCTGAAATATAAAAAGGAAATAGGAAAAATCTTAATAGTTGAGAACGTGCATGCTGAAAGAAGCATACTTCTATAAATAGTATGAAAAACAGAGACTGAATTCTCTTTCTAAAAGTCTGTTATTTCCTTTACCCACGAATCTTCCATAACTGATAATTATGTGAGCATTTCCAGGTTATGCTCCTTTCCTAATAAGGACACTAGCTAGCAAGAGTCTGGCCATCGACAAAAGAGTAGAAAGATAAGAATGAAAGCAGTCAATCATGAGGTCAAATAAAAGTCAAAAACCAGGTGGACTCAAAATGCAATGAGAATAATGTCTAGAAAAATGATCAGAGTGTCTATCTGTCATCTATTGATCCATCAATCGATCCATGTCTATAAAATAGTGACTGATTTCTTACAAGTATGTGAGACCTAACAATTCAGATTAATGGTATTTATCTAAAGGTGTCTGTCAGATAGTGGTGGCAGAAAATGAAAGGTATTTAGGAGCATTTTGTTAAAATCAAAATCAGTCATTCCTTTGAGCTGACATATGCTCAGATGAATTCAAATGAGAAAGCACAATCATGCTTTGGCAAGAGAGACCTGGATATATTTTGACATGGGTTTATTTTTGCATGACAAGGGTGCAGATTCGAATGTTAATAAATTCCGAATCAACACAAGGTTCAAGGTCCATGTGCCACAAATTGGGCTATTATGTAGTGACATATGTTAGTTATCTATTCATATGTTTATATATTAACTCTTCAGATAGAATTTTTTCACTTCTCCTGGGGTTAAGGATGGCTTATGCGTGTGATACAAGGATATATTTCAATACATTTTCTGAAAAAAAAAATTATTTCCCTTTAAAAGTGTCAAACCTAAGAATTCAAAGTGATTGCTCTGTTCATAAGGCCCTCAAGATTTTGAATCTATCATAATACCTGGTATAGCACCTAATGCATAATATGTAACTACTAACAGGATATCAACTAGAATTCATCAATTCAATTGGTGAAATAGCATCTGTACATAGCTCAATAATTTAATTTTTAAATGAACAAAAAATATGTTTAATATCAGGAAATTTTTAGCAAAGTAAGAAATAAGTTTTCATGTTTTTCTTAGGCAAAATCATAGAATTTAACCACTGATACAAACTTCCTCATTTTTCATCTGCAAAGTTTCTTGACTTTACAGACATTGCTTAGATGACGGAGTAGGGCTTAAGATAATTTCTCATGATGAAGAAAAAGGATGAAATATCACAAAGACTATTCTATCTGGATACATTATCAACCAACATAAAATTATTTTCAGTCTAATGTTCAGATATGCATATTACTGAAACTAAGTTCTGGACCCTGGGATATAAGTACACATATGAAAATGTTGAAATATGAAAGGAAAGAGTCCAAACATTTTGTTTTTTAAATTCTATTTTACTGATTGGAATTTGGACTTCATGATTAAAGCTAGAGAAAATATCACAAACCATGCAATGGAGGCTCTCACGGGTTGGGTTCGCCCAAGCAGACACTAAAATGGAGTTTGGCATGCAGGGTATTTATTTATAGCATCTTGCTGGATCAGTCAGAGCAGATGATATTCAGAAGAAACCAAATTAAACACAAAGGAAAGTTGAACTGAGATGGAGGCCCCACAACAGTCCCTAGCAACCTCTTGAGATATATAGATTTAGAGTTGTCCTTTGAAATAGTTCAATAGGGGGGTGGCGCCTGTGGCTCAGTGAGTAGGGCGCTGGCCCCATATGCTGAGGGTGGCAGGTTCAAACCCAGCCTCAGCCAAACTGCAACAAAAAAATAGCCGGGCGTTGTGGCGGGCGCCTGTAGTCCCAGCTGCTCGGGAGGCTGAGGCAAGAGAATCGCGTAAGCCCAAGAGTTGTGAGCCGTGTGACGCCACGGCACTCTACCCGAGGGCAGTACAGTGAGACTCTATCTCTACAAAAAAAAAAAAAAAAAAGAAAGAAATAGTTCAATAGAACTTGGCCAAATCTTGACATGGCCAGGACTTTATGTTCTTGTAGTGCTCGTTAATTGTCTGTTTATTACACCAGAAGGGCTTGAGATCTTGGGAAAGAAAGATCCTTATAGCTGAAGCAACCCTTTCTGGGGCTAACAGGTCAACAACTGGGAAAACAAATCTTTTAATAATGGGGATCTGAACAGCGTGTCATAGGTCCAATGAAGTGGTATGTTCAAAAAGTGAAAAGATGGAGATGTATCAGGAGGCCTGATCCCTGACAGAACTTTCCAGTCTTGGATGTTAACATTTAACCATTGATATGACATAAAAAATTGAAACACAGCCATCTTCTCCACTAGCATGATTTTTTATTTGCATTTTTATTATGAAGAGTTCTAAATCTTTTACTATAGTTTAGGTCAAATAGCAGAACCATATATTCATCAAAATACTTGGCATCTCCAGCTGAAAGAATGACTGCATCTTCATTTCAATTGGTTCAATCCAAAGTAAATCCTATCCTCTACAAAACAATTGATATTATTATTGTAATTATAATTTACATTATTATTTAGTGATATATCATTATTTATTATATTTATTTATATTATTACATTGTTTTTATAATATTATTGTATATATTAATTTCAGTATATGTCACAAAAATGTATGTATATGATCTTGTTTCACGGTCTAAATTCTTAATGGAGCTCATGAAGCAGTTCATGAGTTGTAGTCTTCGCTGTACACTCCAACCATGTTTTAGCTCCTCAATTGGGGCATTTTCTTTTTTTTTCTAGTATGTTGGCTATACCATTCTCCAGTTATATATACTGTCATGCTCTGTCCTCTACCAACTAATTTTTATTCGTCTGTATCACTCTCTTCACATTGTCAATCAATCATGTTTATGATTATTTACCTCCCCAACATAACTTTTCTCAAGTTCTCACATTATCGTGTCTCCATGCTTACAAAGTGTCTGGCCCATTGTAGGTGATTAGTGAATACTGAGAGGATGAATGAATTCTTGAGTGAATAAATACTATTTTTGATTTCATCTATTGCATTTTTCTCCCCCTTTCTATACCAGCATATCACCATCCAGTCTTCACAGGTTGTAAAACTAGTAAAAGGTAAGCCTGAAATATACAGTAGGATCAAATAATAGACAATACCAGATATTGGGAAAAGAAAATTGGATTTTCTTTTCTTAGGCAAAATCATGTTATACAGTGTGGAGCCATTGAAAAAATTTATGATGTCTTCAGTCAACATCATGAGTTTAAATTTCATGCTGTAGTCAAAGTTAACCAGAACATGCACAGCATTAATTAAATTCTTTCTAGAAGTATATGGTTAGTGCTAAGCTATGAATCATTTCACAGAAGGAGCTCTGAAATCAAGATAATAGAATATCAACTGTGCTCATTAACTCTTCAGATAACATGAAACAGCAAGAGAGGGAAAAGGGCTTAAAACGAAGAAGATATGATGACAATTGAAAAGTGAACTCCAGGAGCAGAAAGACACACAGAACAAGATTCATTGAAGGCAAGATGAGGGGGATATAACCTGAAGAAAAAAATGTTTTAAAATGCAAAAGTACAAGCTGCATAAGTATGACAGAAACATAGCTAAGTGTCATGGTGGATAACAAACTGTCCATGCCCAGTGACACAGTTTTAGAAAAAGCAAACACAGCCCTGAATTCTAAGTAGGAACAGCACATCTAGAGACAATATCGTGACTTCTCAAATTATATTTTCAGGGGTTTGCCTATTCTTTAAAAAGATTTAATTTGTTAGAGCAGTTTTGTGTTCACATCAAAACTGATAGGAAGGTATATATCCCTTATTCCTATCAATGCAGAGGGTGGTATATTTGTTATAATTGATGAACCTACATGGATTTGTCTTTTTCACCCAGAATTTAATTAAAATTCACTCTTGGTGTTTTACATTTTATAGGTTTGGACAAAGGTATAATGGCGTGTGCCACCATTATGGTGTTATACGGAGTAGTTTTACTGACCTAAAAACTGTGCTCTGCCTTCTCAGCTCTCCTCCCTTTCCACCCAGTCTTTTTATTGTCTCCATAGTTTCTCCTGTTCCATAATGTCAATTGTTGAAATCACACAGTATGGAACTCTTTACACAGGCTTCTTTTATTTAGTAATATGCAAGACGGTTCCGCCATGCCTTTCCATGGCTTAATAGATCATTATTTTTTTTAGTTCTGAAGAATATTCAGTTGCTGGTATGCATCACAGTTTATCACTCATTGACTGAAGAACATCTTGATTGCTTCAACCAAGTTTCAGCAATTATGAATAAATTTATAATAATTGGCATGCAGGTTTTTGTGGAGAGAGAAGCTTTCAGCTCCTCTGTGTATATACATACAGCACGATTCCTGTATGCTAAGAGGATGCTTAGTTTTACAAGAAACTATCACAGTGTCTCCAAAAGTGACTGCATCATTTTGCATTGTGACCAGTAAAGAATAAGAGTCCTTATTGCTGGCTGTTTTCTTGTTGTTGTTGTTGGTGGTGGTGGTGGTTGGTTAGTTACTTTATAATCAGAGATTTATAGAAAATGTGGGTCAGATTTAGAGGAGGACATATACTCTGTTGGAAGGTTAATTTATACAAGGTCACTAAAGGAAGAGTAAATAAGAGGTGACCATACTGAGAGGTGACAGAGTTGTGTTCAGTACTTGAAGGATGCTCTGCAAAGGGCAATGCCCAGGTAATTTCCACCAGGCCTCATAGCCCCAAGGGAAGTGAGAACAAAGCAATACGACAGACTTCATAGGAGGAAGGATTGCCGAATGTTGAAAATCAAACATCAGAATGAAATGCTAGAGAGACAAATATAAAAATTATCATTTTATTTGAATGATTTAAGTAAAATGCTTAGGTAAGAGGACTTTTAGTTTTATAAGAGGTAGTGATGAAATAAAAACTTTCCTGTGTCACTCTTATGCATCATAAAATTTTTGATTCTATTTAACATGGATCTAACAGCTGATTTAAAGAATGATGTTGTTCAGTGTAGGTATTTATAGAGAGACGAAATAGTGATGTGGAGAAGGAAAGGGATAACACCGAGGCAAGCCTGCTGCAGTGACATGAGTGCCAGCTGTACATATGACTTCAAAAATGACAATGACGGTGTGTCCAATCATTGGTAAGTTTTGCCTCTGGGAATTATGTTGTACCCATTCGCTGCATAATCACCCTGTATGCTTTCATGACTCTTTGAATAAACACTATCATCATCTTCAATGTTTCTGTGAGTAAACAGAGGCTTAATTAGATTAAACAACTTTACACACCAATACAACTAAAATGTGTATCTAAACTTGTTCTTTGGACACCCAAACATATTATTATTTTGGTTTTAATTTTATTTTCTTAATGGAAAAACAGCAATTGCACATATTCATGGGTACATAGTAATATGCAATCCATATATAGTGCCCTAATGGGGGCAATTAGTGTGTCCATCATTTCCTACTTATAAAAAGGACTAGTGCGTAAGTCTGGAGAAAACAGGAGGGTTGGGTTGATTGTCAGTTGAAGCTCCATATCCCCTATGTCAAGCACATGATATTTACTTGAATATTCATTCATGTACATTTATAATGCTATTATAAATTATCAAATACAAGTTTTGGAAAATGAATTGAGATAAGATGGGAAATGATAAAGAAGCAGTGTTGAAGCTGAATGTGTTTCCCAGGCATTTTATATTGGATCGTATTACAGATTGAATTGTGATATCTGCAAATTGAGGTGTTGGACCCTAACCTGAAATGTGCCTGTCTTTGTAGATACAGTATCAGGGAATCAAGTAAAATACTATCAAGTCACAAGGTCCTAATATGATAGAACTCATGTCCTTTAAGAGGAGGTTTTACTTTCTCTAGAGGTACACAGAGGAAGGAAGATGTTAGAATGTAGTAAGCAGAGGGGGTCTGCAAGCCGAGAACACGTCCCTCACCAGAAACCAGTCCTGACTGCACCCTGGGCTCAAACTTGCAGCCTCTGCAAATATGAAGGAGGAAATTTCTGTGTAAGCAATCCAGTCTGTGCTATTTGTTATGACAGTCCTAACACATTATCAAGGTGCTTATATGAATGGTAAACTATAGCAGTATATGTATACATTTTTTTCTCTCTCTCTCTACATATGCGTGTGTATATATATATATATATAAGCTTCCCTGCCATGTTTTCCATATTTATATTTTGAAAAGAAATTTTGTATCAATATGGGAGAAAAAACTGAGATGAGAAGGTATTTTTATGTTCCAAGTACATAAAATATATATATATATATATATATGTAGAAAGAGACTGTTATATATATATATCCTTTTTATATAGAATATATATAAATATATATCTTTTATATAAAGAATATCTCATCTCATTTTATTTATATATATATATATATGTTGGAGAGAGAGATTGAGTAAGGTGGTTAGCACAGAGACTATTTTGTAAATATTTAGTAAAATTTTATAATTCATATTTTGTACATAAAGGTACATTCAGCTATAATTTCCCATTTTCCCCATGAATAGTAACTTTAAGGGTGACTTTCAGGATATCTGTCCATTTCATGAACCAAATCCTCACCTTTTAAATTCTCTGCTATCACTACCAATTATAAATAGATTTGTAGGTTTGTAAATATATTAGTAGATTAAGAAAAGGGTGAAGATAGTATCAATGAAATCAGTTCACTCATAATCATATTAAAATATTATTACAACAATAGAAATGTGCAAAAGTTGACTTAATCTTGAAGTTGGGAAATTGAATATGAGTAAGAGTAGTTTGTGTTCTGATTTTCTAAACGATAACAATATAAATATAAGACAGACAAAATTAATGGAAACTTGAGTAATGAAAAATATTATTATGGGAATATGTAAAAATTATTAGCATTGTTTCTGGAATTGATACCAACTGTTGACTGTATGTATATGACTCACCCAAATTCATATGAGAGTCCTAACCCCCTAACCTACAGTGTGGCTGTATTGGGAGGAAGGAAGTAATTAATATTAAATGGGGTCATATGAGCAAGGTCAAGAAACAATGGGATTAATGTCCTCATAAGAAGAGATACAAGAGGGCTCCTGTTTTCTTTCCCCTATCATGACCCACAAGAAGGCAATCGGCAAGCAGGAAGAGAGCCTTTATCAAGAATGGAATTGGCTATCACCTCGATTTCAGATTTGCCAGGGTCCCAGAAATGTGAGAAAATAAACTTCTTTTGTTTAAACTAGTCAGTCTGGCAGTCTGTGGTATTTTGTTAAGGTAAGATTTGTTACCTAAAATAACTGTACTAAAATAATCATATGGTTTTAAAATATCAGGCTAGTAGGATGAAAGATCAAGTGCAGACTTAACATCATGAAGAATAACGTCCGAGAGAATAAGTTTTGAGGATACTCTGTGTATGGGAGTATGACTTTCAAAACATTCTGCCCTGTAGTGTTCACTTCTTAGAGGTTTAGAGAGGGAAAATTATTGCTGTCATTATTACTGTTATCATTTAGGTTTTGAGTTTTTTTAATCGAGGATAGACACAATTCTCCTGAGTTATGCTTGCTTTTATTTTTGATCACATTGTCTTCTGCTGAAATTAAACAGATTTGTTAAAATCCACATAGTATTTATAGTAGTTGAATATTGCAGAAAATAGCATGAAAGTAGGACCACAGAATAATAGTTGGGGGGTACACTAAGGAAATTCCCTCGTGGGGAGGGTCCTCTGTGGCATTTTTTTAATACTCTTTTTTGTTTAATTCTTAATATGATTTCATAGTCTATGAGTGCAGTTAAAAAGAAATTAGCCTTTGTTTTAGCAGAATTAACATGATATCTTGCTTCTATGTAATTTCCTACTATTTTTGGTCCAAATTGGAAATTTTTTGAATATAAATTTTTAAAGTATAAATTTATTTATGTGTACATAAATTGTACAGTAAACTCAAAATTTATAAAAAGAGAAATTCACCAGAAAGTCATTTCCTTGTTTAATCTTTTGAGTAGCTTTCTTTCAGTTAACCAAAAGGTTTAACTGAAAAAAATAAATAAATAAAACACATTGAGTTTCTTGGAAAAATATGCACAGACAGTTTAAAAGGTATCAGAGATAAAAATGTGTTCACTGAATATCTAAAGATGGTTCTTTCTCCAAAAATACAAATATGTTGCTAGTGATTTGGTTTTACATCCTAAGCCATAATTTAATTTTCTGTGATCTCCAATGAATAATTTATCATCTGAGAAGTAATACTTCTGTTACGATGTGGCATCTGATTTAGTATTTTAAAGCTGTTCTTCATCATTTCCTGATTAAATGGGGAAGCTGAAAATTATTATTGTAAACATTGGATTTACTAATATTAGTATTTGATTTTGACCTTTTTTAAAATGTAATCACCACTACACTATATCATTCTACTTTAATTCTTAATTAATTAGAAATATTGGAAAGTTTTCTGTTTTCTGCATTAAATATTGAGTTTCTCTGCCATGTTTTCCTTATTTATATTTTCAAGAAAATTTGTATCAGTATAGGAGAAATAACTTAGAAAAATATTGTACAAAAATAATGTATTTAAATTCATATCAAAGTTTTTAATAGATGGCAATAAATATTTCTGGTTTTCCTCAAGAGTAATAATAGCATTGATAATTGTTTTAACTTATTTACTTTAAAATATTCACATGCATTCAGTATGCAAGTAGTAGAAATGCAAAGATTGACACATAATTAAAAGCATATCCATTAAAAAATAAAATGTATAATGTATTAAAAAAGAGATCTCAAAATTGTAAATACCATTTTAGATGTAGGGATTATAAGCAGACTCCATAGTTTATTACAAACTTGCTAGGTAAATATAAAACTTAAAATATTATTTTTTTAGCCCAACTAAAATGCCTTAGTAAAAAATAATTTTAAGTAACATGCTGTGCTACACTTATGGACCACGTAAGACCATCTCAATTTCACATTAGCTATGGAACCTATGCAAGTTGAAGACCATTATGCACATTCTGTTTCGAAGTGAAAATATTTTATATTTAAAATCACAACAAAAAAATTGTCACTCAGAAACTAATTATTTTTGTAGAAAATTCCACTTGGAAAGGGACATCTAAAAGAACCTTGCAGTTGAATTTCCTTAAGGATTTTTAATTCTTATGTTGCATTATTTGATACTCTGAATCTTAATAAGCTTTTGCAGACATAATTTTGCTGTTTGAGTAGTACTCTCCATAAATGTTAATGAATATTTTTACAACATAACTTGTAAAGAACTGTTCCATCCAATAAATTAGATGGGACTTTCAGTATCATCTTGAAAAAAAATATGCATCAGCTGTTTCCAAGCAATTTCAAGTGCAGGATATATAACTTACAGACTATAAAATGAAGTTGGTAGAATGCATTTAAAATACTCTTGATATTCTCATACAAGCTTTTCTGAGACCAATGTCAATGGAAAGGGCAAAAGGTTAGATTGAAAAGAAAGAAAATGTTGAAAAAAATATGAGAAAAAAATGTCGTGTTTGGTAACATGTTTGAAGCCAAGATGTGTTTAAAGCAATATTGGACATAACTTTCACTTCTGTCTAAAAACTGATGATGTTTTCTTTCTTTAATGATCAATCAGTGGTAGGATATTCACCACCTCAAACACTTATTATTTATTTGTGGTGAGAACATTCAAAATCTTCTCTTCTAGGTCTTTATAATATACGTTAGTATTAACTATAGTCACCCTACTGTGGAACAGAACCCCAAACGTCTTCCTCTTATCTATCTCTTTGTAGCCATTGACCAGTCTCTCCCCATCATTTCTTCCCCCTGCACTCCCCAAGCTCTAACAACTACTATTCTACTTTCTAGTAGTCTGAGGTCAACATTTTTGGGTTTAGCATGTGAGAGGGATCATGTGCTATTTGTCATTTTGTTCCTGGCTTATTCCTCTTAACAGAATGTTCTCTAGGTTCATTCATGTGCTGCAAATGACAGGGTTTCATTCTTCTTTATGGATGAATAACGTTCTGTTGTTTAAATATATGACAAGTTTTTTATCTTTTCATCCATTGGTGAACAATTGGGTTGATTTCATATCTTGGTTCTTATGAATAGTGATGCAATAAATGAACACGTCTGAAGAGGGTTCTAACATAAGCTAGTACCTTGAGACAAACAGACAAAGATAGATTTAAAATATTTGCTGATGTATATTTTTGACCTTTTTTCACTATCTTTTCTCCCCAAAGATGTAAGGAATATTAGAAAAAGCTTAAACATTATTAAAGGTGAGCCTGTTTTCTGGCTGAAATGGGTGGACTCTAGGAAATACTCTACATTTATGTAACAGGAAGAAAAATAATCTTAATAATTCCAGACATGTGAGAAAATGCCTTAATTTTCTTTTTTTAAAAAATATAAAAAAATATTTTCCTGTTGAATATTTAAACTATGACTGTATTAAAATAAAAATACTATATTTAAATAATAAAAATAATTTTTTACTCAGCATTTGCTAAATTAAACTATTGGAAAACATTTATGAAATAAATATTTTATCACATCCATATTTTATGGGTTTACCTTCCAAATATTTAAATTGAAGAGCAATGTAGCCCAGAACATAAAATATTAAACACATATATTAGACAGCTTCCTTCCCCCATAAATCTAAGGACAAGTAAGTTATGGTTTGTAAAATCACCTGAAGTTTTCCTGTTTCAGAAGCTTTGGAATAATACACCTGAATAGAGATTGGAAAGAAGTATCTCCACTATTGTAAAATTGTGGCAAAAAAATACGCACATTGTGAATCACCCACTGGAAGTCTGTATGTGTTTTATTTTTCTCCTTCTGCCAAAATCACATCTTTCAATAAACTACCAAAGTGTGAACAAGTTTCTGTTAAGCATGTCATATATTTTATGTGTATTTCCTTATTCAACTGGTGCTCAGATGCAAATTAAGGATAGTTTATGTCCTCTTTCCAATTCAGTCAATATTAATATATAGGTCAGATAGAAATCTGAGAGCTTAAGCTTTTGTATACAGTTAGACTTGACAAACTAAATCTCCACTTTCCTCAATGAGTATCTATTGTAAGAAGCTTAAAAGTGCTTTCTGCGTCTTTAGGGCAGGATTTATTCACCAGCTGTCAAGGCAACACATAATATTGAGCATTAATCTAACAATTAATACAACAATGTACACTTATTTTATTTGATGAAGCCATTTTTAGGTGAAAGTGACTATATTTGTAATGACTGAGATAAAACACATAATAAAATATAAACACTTAATTATTACCTGTGTTTATAAAATCCAAAAACTTCCAAAAACTGAAAATACTTTCATTACTTAACTGGCATTAAAACTTGACCTGCTCTGTATTCACTTAGTAAATGAATAGATTTAAGGTTATTTATAGTTTTTTCCATCCTGCTTAGTGTGAATATTCATATGATTTGCTATAAACACAGAACTGTTTTATTCCAGACCCTGGTAGGATTTCATGTAATACACAGTAGAAGTGCACATTGCCCTCCACAGTATCTCCGAAATTCTATATTACAAAGCGTACCTGGTGTAATGGGTTTCAGAAAGATATATCTGTAAATAGATATTTAGATACCTCACTCTAGATATAGATAGACACTCATAGTGTAACATAGATATAGATGCAATCATATTAGTTAAGGACAACATTCTTAAGTAAATAAGAATATCCATATAGTTCCCTTTCCTGAGTTTTTGTAGCAATATCAGAGCGAGGACAAACCACTCTGACCCACTGCTGTCCTCCCTGGAAGCTACATTTACCTGGACGCTGTTGTACTACTCAGTGGTTCACTTTGTAGGAATTCTCATATGCAAACTAGAACCTGAGATACCACTACAACCTTCTCTGCAGTGGTAGAAATGAGCTCTTACATTATGATTTTGATGGAAAAAAAATGTTTCCTTGCCTCCACAGTCAGAACTGCCCAGTCATGTTGCAACCTAATCTGAATGCTGTATCCTGAGCTTGGGAGATTTCAGGAGTGACAAAATGACCAAATGGCAATGACCTCCTTCCACCACTGTGCCTTTTTTACACAGTCTGGTCAATAAAGCAGTTGGTATAAGTCATGTCAGTCCTATGTTTAAAACCTTGCAGTGGTTCTCAATTCCACCTAGAGCGACATACAAATACCTCCCAATGACCCAAAGGCTTGTGGGTCACTTACTGGTTCTCATACCGTGTCTCCTGGGACTTCCTTTCTCATCCTTTCAGCTTCAGCTATGTTGACTCCTGAGGAGCTCTTCCTCTTTTCCAGTTTAAAGACTTGCACTGGCCACTTCCTCTGACTGAGGGGTTGTCCCTTAAAATGTCCACCTCGTGAACTTCCGTAACTCCTTCAATCCCTTGCTAAAATGTCACCTCATATATGAAGTGTATTGACTACCTCATTCAAATTCCAGTAGGCACCAAATGAATTTTATGCACTCCAATACCAACTGAATCTGTCCCTTTTCTTTTTCTAGACCACATAAAACCTTTTCTCACACTATTTAATTCATTTTATTTAATAGTTTCCATGATAATATGGGATTTTGTCTGTATGCCAAGTTTATAAATCAGTGTTTTTCACATAATAGACATACACTGAATAGAAGTAAGAGTGAACGTACTATTGAAATAATGGTATTGGTGTGGACTTAATTCATCTGGGTTTAAAAGTGCTGAATTATTGAAATAAAAATTGGATGGAGAATTCAGAGATCTAGAGTCTTATTTATTTTTCTTCTGATAATTGAGTATGATAACATTGGACAAGTTACTTAACATGGACTTTAGTAATATAATGTCACAACAACAAGTAAAATAAAAATGGTGGCGGCTCCTGTGGCTCAGTGAGTGGGGCACCAGCCCCATATACTGAGGGTGGCAGGTTCAAACCGGGCCCCTGCCGAACTGCAACAAAAAAATAGCCGGGCGTTGTGGTGGGCGCCTGTAGTGCCAGCTACTTGGGAGGCTGAGGCAAGAGAATGGCCTAAGCCCAGGAGTTGGAGGTGGTTGTGAACTATGTGATGCCATGGCCCTCTACCAAGGATGATAAAGTGAGGCTCTGTCTCTACAAAAAAAAAAAAAAAAAAAGAAAGAAAGAAAGGAAAGAAAAGAAAAGTAGAAATGGATGAAGTAATTTCACATTTTCAATCCTTTTCATTTCATATCATCTCACTAAGAGTTTAACAGTTACCCATATGATATATATGAAAAAGTTCCCAACAACCAATTTTGCAACACATGGCCTGTAGAAGGGAGTGAACAAATAGTTGTTGAATAAATGGATGTATGGATGGATGAAAATTTTTAAGTGTATCATTTTAAATATTCAAATGATAAGCTTATCAGGGTATTTCAGAAAGCAATTCTGGAACGAAAAACAGATTGTGAAGGTACTTCCAACTGTCCCACAGAATGCACATAGGAAGAGGGGAATGACAACATAAAAGTCCTGGATGGGTCATATTCTCCTAAGTCTAATGAGAAATGATTCTTGTGGGACTGTAGAAAGAACACTTATGGAACTCCTGCCATGCCTGTGAAATTCTTTCTCAGTCTTGTTAGTCTCAAAAATGTATCTGTAGTTGGAAATGGATGATGACCTTTGGGAAATAAAGGATGACCTAAGATTTCTCAGTCTTGTTGTGAGAAAAATATTAGTCCAAGAAGAAATGTTGCTAACAATTCGTCCATATGCTCTATTTCTGAGCATGTTGCAGTCCCAATCTTCAAAAAAAGACAGTGACATAGTTGCCCTAATTTGTACTCTCACTACCAAATAAAAAGATAAATTGAATTCTATATTTCAACAATTAATTATACCCTTGAAATTTAGGCAAAGGTTATTTTCGCCATATTGATATGCACTCATCAATTTAATTAGATTTGTCAAGGTAGTATAATTTGAAACAACGTGACTCAGAATTAGAGGTTTTGTGCTGACAAAAACATTTATGTTATGGATAAAAACCATCACTAGACATAAATACATTTAAATTTATTTAATTCATTCACATAAAAGAAATATATTGCAATAAAAACAATCAGAAAGAATTTTTAAAGCTTTTTTGTCATGAATGGATAAGAAATTGTAGCAGATTTTTGTCCCCCAAATAAGGATAAATCAGGAAGAAAGGTAATCGATTGCATGCAGGACACACAGAAACAGATGAATAGGGTCCTGTGGACTTTGTCAAAATATGTAAGAAAGAAGAAAAAAACTAAAATAGCCTAAGGCCATAAAAATACTGTGGGTATTTGAAATAAAATTTAAGAAAAGCCAAGTTCATAACTTAGAATTTAAAGTAATTATAAAATCACAGGGTCAAGAAGTAGAAAAAAATAAAACAAATGGAGGCAAAGTATCCGTGTGTTAGAGAGTCAAAAAGAGTGGCAAGACGAACTATTCAAAAATAGGTCCAGGGATTCTGAGGGTAGAATGTAATTTAAGCAGGGACCTCTTTAAGGGTGTCCATCATATGTTGTCATATGTAGTAATTTAAGGATCCATTGAGAGCTATTAATCACACAATATGCCAGAAAACCAGTCTGAGTGCAACCTCTTCTTTACAATACTAATTATGCTTGAGTGGGTGGCACCTGTGGCTCCGTGAGTAGGGCGCTGGCCCCATATACCGAGGGTGGAGGGTTTGAACCCAGCCCTGTTCTAACTGCAAGAAAGAAATAGCTAGGCATTGTGGCAGGTGCCTGTAGTCCCAGTTACTCGGGAGGCTGAGGCAAGAGAATTGCTTAAGCCCAAGAGCTGGAGGTTGCTGTGAGCTGTGATGCCATAGCACTCTACCGAGGGCAACAAAGACTCTTGTCTCTAAAAACAAAATAAAATAATTATGTTTGAGAGAAAATGTATTTGTAGTCAGGAAACCTGGATTCTAGACATAAGTATGTCTCACATAAAAACATATTATTAAAAAAAAGCATAAGAATTTAAACTTTTTTCTACTCTATAAAATATTATAGAATAACAACTTTAACTTTTTTATTGTTTCAGGTTAATTGAAGGTAGAAAGAATTAGGTTACACTGTTTGCATTGGTTATGTAAATTCCCTCTTATAATTTTGTCCCACCCCCAAAATGTGTGCCATACACCCTAATGGTTGTGCCCCTTAAATGGGAGCATCCACCCACCTTCTTCCTCCCCTCTCTCGACTCCCTCATTTTTCTGTCCCTTGAATTGATTTGAGTTTTTCTCTTATGTGGGCATGTATTATATTGTCTACTAGCTTCATACTAGAATTGAGTACATTGGATTCTTGCTTCTATATTCCTTTAACACTTTACTGAGAAGAATGTGTTCCACCTCTATTCAGGTTAATACAAAAGATGTAAAGTCTCCACCTTTTTTAAC